>NC_046370.1:26285645-26885645 GCF_011125445.2 Fundulus heteroclitus
ATTTGGGTCTCTCTTCAACACACCTGAATAATCAGGTCATTGGTAGGACTCTGGCGAACTTTACTGCATACTTAGGAGGTAATTCAGCTGTTTGGTTCAGGTGTGTTGGACCAGGGAAACAGTTAAAAAGAAGAGGCTGTGCTTCAGCTAATCTAGAAAATCAATTAATTAAGCAATAAGTACCAATCTGCTCTCTCTCTCGCTCTCTTACTCTCTCGCTCGCTCTCATTTATATAACAACACCAATGATGATCTTGAACATTTCTGCTGTCTCATCTTCTCTAAATAAGTTGTCCCCGATTGTGCAAAATTCTAGGCTTTTTTTATTGTGCTAATAAACTAAACTTAGCAACACTATCTCAACTAAATTAATTTGTATGCAGCGTTTTTGTTCTTAATTTAAAATTATGATATATTTATTCGGCGCTTTTTTTCTCTGCAGAAAACATGGGAGCCTAATGTCCACGCTGTGAGGAAAACGAAGGATGAGTGAGTGACTATTCAACCTTAATCACCTCATGAATTATCTTGATCATCTTGCCATGTTTTGGAAGATCACCTCTTTGATTAAGCTATTTATCCCAGGTTACAAGCAGAAATTCTAGTTGCTCCTAAAAAGGAAAAAAGAGAGAGGGATGGGAAGAGAAAGGAGAGCAGAGGTGGGAGGAAAGCGAGACCTCCGACCATCCAATCACACTCCATCTTTGAACATTGTCCTGATGTCTCAAATTACAAAACAGGTATGTCTTTTCTGTTTACTTTCCAACCTTCCCTGTTTTTCTCATCAACACATAAATACAGCTGAAGTTCCAGATTAATGTCGTCCTTCTCCCCACAGGCCGGTATTGTGCCAGGGGACTGCATAACTCTTCGACATCTTCTGTTTGTCAACCAGTCAAAAACGAAGGGAAAAAATCAAGGCAGGACGAAGATCATCTTCTACATAAACTGCAGCGAGATGATGTGAGTGATTGTGTCTGTGTATGCTTTTAAAGGAGACATATCATGCTTTTAAATTCTTTCACATTTAAATAAGTCAGTTATAGTCTAACTTATATAAAGTGGAATTGGAATGCTTTGATCTGAATTGCTCTGGTCTCTTTAAATGGAAATGTGTCATAATTTATTTCACATTTGTTAAAGAATGATGATAGAGGGGAAAAGGGACCTCCAGAGACATTCAGCACTGTGTTCCAGGCTTCCAGCAGTGTTGCTGGGTCCACTTATTATCTGCAATTTTGAGCTTGTTCATCTATACTGTTTAAAAGGTGGAGGTAATAGAGCTGGTTACTTGTTTCTCTCGCAATAACTTGCAATACTGTAGTGGCTTCCCAATTCGCATGTAATGTTTTTCAGAATCCTCCGGTTTGGGCACAGAGAGGGACACAATAATCTTCTCATAAGCCTCCATTGCCGTATAAAGGTTAAAGTTTAAAAGTAATTTATCCTGGACTAAAACAGATATTCCCTTAAACATGCAGCGCTGTGCATGATCGTCATGTGCTGTGTCTGTGCGTGCAGCATCTGTTGTCTTAAGACATGTGACACAGCCTGAGTGACAGCCGTTTGTTAGCAGTTATTTATCTTCAGTTTACCTGCTGTGAAGCTACTATTTTTGTGTCCAGAATATAAGTTTGTGAAGCTAACTTTTTGGTTAGCTGTGCCCACCACTGACCAAAATATTCCTCAGCTGAATAAAAACAGATGGTAAATGGCCTGCACTTGCATAGCACTTTCTCAAGTCCTAAGGACCCCAAAGCACTTTACACTGCATTTGATCATTCACCCATTCTGAAAACCAACACACCATTGTAGAGGAGTGTGCTGAATCTGTGTCTGCGTACATCCAGAAGTACATGGAGGATGTGCCTGAGACCAAGATCGTCATCCTAGGGGCAAATCAGACACTCTGGATGACCAGTGAGGTACACACGTTCAAGTGTGGGGACAGAGAGGTGGTCAGATCCTACTATACCACCTTTATTTATAAAGTACTTTATGATAAACCAAAGGTCAACAAAGTACAGTACATATACAACTGAAAATAACAGTAACATTAAAATAGACAAGTAAAACATAGACAAGCTGAAATAGAAAAAAAATAATTTTAATAATAATTAAACTCTGAAAGAGCGGGGGCCTGCCTGACATCCAATGGTACATCATTCCTGCTGCTACAGCGAAGACACAATCTCCTCTTAATTTCCGCTTGGATCAGCCAGAGTCAACCTGAAACTGTGCCATAAGAACAGCAAAGCATGCCCATGGTAAAAAAAATCCAGGTTTTCTTCCACGACCCGACAAACACCAGACACAAGTGGCGAGGCATCCAGGCCATCACAGACTACAAAGCTGCTCCTTTATCATGTGAGGACAACACAGACTTTCTCAGTACACTCAATAATTTCTTCAGCTAGTTAGAAGCTCTCAACTCTCCTGTGAGGAAATCCACTCCTCACCCAGATGAACAGGCACTCAGACTTCAGACAGCTGATGTCAGTAGAACATTCACAGCTCAGCAGCTTCAAATGCAGAACAACCAGATTCCACAACAGCTTCTTTCAACACATTGTAAGACTCCCCAATAACCCTCCTCCCATAGACACAAAGCTAGTTACTATGAACTCGAGTTACGAGCAACTACTATCTGCACCATTATATGGTCAGTTCATTGTTGCAATAGATCTTGTCTTCTGTTTTTACTCTGATCCTTGCAACAAAATCTGGCTCAAATGTACATTGTTAGTGTCCAGTTTAATGACAATAAAGTCTAACAATTCAGCCACACATTCACAAGCTGAGAGTGTAAGCTACATTGTAGCTGACAGTAGCAGGGCTGCCATAAAATCGGCGCCACTGGGCCCTCAGACCACCGACAGCAGAAGTGTCTTGCCCAAGGACACAATGACAAAGACTGCCGGAACAGGGGTACAAACCGGCAACCCGCCTGTTACAGGATGAACGCTCTAGCTCCTGCACCACCATTGCCCCCTACAAAACTAGACTAAAGTAATTTTGGACCAACAGTGGAACGATCAACAGTTGGCAGACATCTTCAGTTACTACAGCTAGTGACCACTGATGGTAAATGGACTGAACCTTTACGCCGATTTATACTGACCACGCAAAGAGCTTTACACTAGAGCCACATTCACCCAATCGCACACTGATACGCAGATCGGTAGGCAACCTGGGGTTAAGTGCCTTGCACAGGGGCTCATCAACATGTGAAAGGGGACAGCTGGAATTGAACCCACAATTTTCCAATTGCAAGACAACCACACTAACCGTTGAGCCACAGTTGCCCAAAATCGAGGTGTTGTGATGAACTCAGAGCTAAACCTTCAAAGGTTCTCTAGACACAATTACAAAGTCAGCCTTCTATGACATGAAGAACATTTCCAGGATTAAAGGACTAATCTCTCAGCAGGATCTCCAGCTAGGGCTTTTCTGTGTGGAGTTTGCATTTTCTCCCCGTGTCTGCATAGGTTTCCTCCTACCACTAAAGTCATGCTGGTCAGGTCGGGTATTATTGACAGCATGCTCAGTGGCTCAGGCTAACTCTACGAAATTTTATTGTATGCACCTTGCATGTATAATGACAAATAAAGCCCCTTACTGAAACCTGTGTCAATCATTGGCAAAGTAACAACAGTTGAACCAAAGAGAAAATGCTGTTATCATATTAGTAGAAAGCAGATCAGTGTACACAGACAGCACTTCAGATGTGCATTTATAAGGATTCAAAGGTTTGACCGACATCCACCCCTGTTTTGCTTCTTTGTTAGTCCTCTTAATGTAACGCAGAGAAGAAGCCTTTTCTCTGTGCTATTACGGAGCTACGATGATCTAGCAGCCCCTGACCTCCGTCTCATGTGACTTCAACCTACTATTCCTATTAAGACCCGTCAAAATTTATACCTAATTATTAATTTATTATATTTTTATTTTTTTAGTAAAATTAATACTTTCATTCTTTACCACTCTAGATGTTCCGTGGATGTATTATTTTTGAAAAATGAAATAGTTTTGATAAAAAAGTTAAGCGATGACCTTTAACTAATTGTGATACTTTATAAAACGTGTTCTTTGGAGAGAAAAAAAACACATTTATATCTATGTCAAGGTTTTAGAACAGACATATACTGTTACAATGAAAGAATGAGTACATAAAACAAAAGGCATCAGCAGTTAGACCTGAATAAAAGCAGTAAAAAAATATTGCTGTCTGATTATGAAAGAAATCACAATCTTAGTCGGTCAGTATTAAAATTCCAATTATTTACATGGTTATGCTTTCAATTTTGAAACACTTTGAAAATACACTTGGTCCTAAATGCCATACTTGGCTATGTGTATCATATATAAAATAAATTTTGTTAAAAGTGTTATTTTGTAATTGTTTTTTTTAGCTATTAAGAAGCTGATATACAAATTTGATTAATTGCACTGCATTAGTCCAAAAAAAGGTTGTCCCATTACTCTTTAGAGTAAAACCAAAGATATTTGATCTGAATGTACTTTTAACCATATCTCTAGGTACTAACAAGATGTTTTTGGTGTACCTGCAGTTCATAGTTGATCCAGAGTTGAGGAATGATTCCCGACTAAAGCCCATCGCCCTGCCTCTGTATCAGTCCAGCAGCTTCTCCAAGACTCACAGACTGTCCACCACCACATGTAAGATGTTTCTTGGTTTTACTTGCCTCATTGACTCTATTCTTGCAGCACTACTAAGTAGCAGTATGACTTAAGCTGGAGCATGGCGGAGCAGAGGGAAGCAGACAGTCCGTTAAGGGTCCAGGGTCAAAGCTGAGAGAGCAGCTGAGAGAGCAGAGGTCTAGAATGTCTCCAAGGGTCCAGGTCCAGTCCAGTTTCGGTATCGAATCATCCAGAGGAACCAGTGAGACTTAATTGCAGGCAAGGTGGCGTTAGAGCAGGTGCGCTGAGTCAAAAAGATCAGCTCCAGTGCCAAGATCGTTACAGAGCCCCCCCTCAAGGGCGGATTCCAGACACCCTAGGCTGTTCAGAATGAGCTCTATGGAAGTCCTTGATAAGGGACTTGTCCAAAATGAGTCGAGACGGGACCCACTGGCGTTCCTCTGGACCATAACCCTCCCAGTCAAATACTGGATGCCCCAGCCCCGTTTCCTGGATTTAAGTATGCGCTTGACCGTGTAGGCAGGGGAGCCATTGATAAGCCGGGTGTGTGGTGGGGGTCTGGAGGTGGGCACAAAACTAGAGGTCTTGACGGACTTGACTCAGGACACGTGAAACGTGAGGTGGATTCTCATAGATGGGAGCAGACGAAGATGGACTACCACTGGGTTCACTACTTTGGAGACAGGAAAAGGCCCTATAAATCGAGGTGCTACCTTTCTACTCTCCACCCTGAGGAGAAGATCCCTGGTGGAGAGCCAGACTCTGTCCCCCGGCTGATACTGCAGGGCTGGCAACCGCCGACGATTGGCAGCATGGGTCTGGGCTTGAGAGGATGTGAGAATGGCCCTCCTAGCTCTCCTCCAGGTGTGCTGGCACCTCAAGGCAGAGAGACGAGCAGACGGAACACTGGATTCTCTCTCCTCGGTGGAGAACACTGGCGGCTGGAACCCGTACACTACGCAGAACGGAGAAAGGCCAGTGGAACTAGAGGGTGTGGAGTTGATAGTGTGCTCCACCCATGGCAGGTTCGAAGCCCACTTGGTGGGGTCGGCCTGACAAAAGAGGCGGAGCTTAGTCTCGACCTCTTGATTCATTCTGTCCGTCTGACCATCTGTTTGGGGACGGAAACCGGAGGACAAATTGACAGAGATGCCGAGCATGGCACAAAACCCACGCCAATAATGAGCCACGAACTGAGGGCCTCTATCAGAAACTAAATAGGCCGGCAGACCATGTAACCGAAAAACCTCCCTAGCCAGGATAGTGCCCATCTCCTTGGCCGAGGGAAGTTTGGGTAGTGGAACCAGGTGGACCTTCTTAGAAAACCTGTCCACAATGGTGAGGATAACTGAATAACCCTCAGAGACTGGTAGGCCAGTCTCTGAGGGTCTAGTCCATTGACAGACTAGACCAAGGTCAAGAGGGCACCGGGAGAGGTCGGAGCGGAACAGAGGGGGGGTTGGCGTGAAACTTTAGCCTGGTTACAGAGAGGGGAGGCAGCAACGAATTCCTTGACGTCCCTTGTGATGGTGGGCCACCAGAACTGAGAACATGGGCCACCAGAACTGAGGACTGAGACTTGGTAATGCCTGGGTGGCAGTATAAGCGTGAGCAATGGCAGAAATCTAAAACCTTGGCTCTTAGACGGTCCGGGAGGAAAACCAGTTCTTGGGGCAGGCCTCGGGAATTTGCGTACCACCCAAGGAGGCCCCAACCTCCCTCTCCAGCTCTAGCCGTGTGATGGCACATCTGACTGTCTCTGGCAGAATGTATTCCTCGGCCTCGGTCAATCCCTCCTCCTCTGCTTCAAACATTCTGGACAAGGCATCAGGTTTAATATTCTTGGAGCCGGGCCTGTAAGACTGGGAGAAATTGAATCTGCTAAAGAAGAGAGCCTACCTGGCTTGTCTGGGGTTGAGAATCTTGGCAGTCTTCAGGTACTCCAGGTTTCAATGTTTCAATTTGTCTCCACTCCTCCAAGGCCAGTTTAACTGCCAGCAGCTCCCGGTTGACCACGTCGGAGTTCCGTTCTGCACTCGACAGTCTCCTGGAGAAGTACGCACAGGGGTGAATTCGGCCATCTTCAGCCTCTTGACTCAGAACGGCCCCAACACCGGAGCTAGAGGCATCCACTTCAACAGTGAATTGTCTCTCTGGGTTGGGGGAGACCAAAACCGGGGCTGTGGTGAAAAGGCCCTTGAGCTGTGTGAATGCCTTGTCTGCCTGATCATTCCAGAGGAACCTTGTTTTACTAGACGTCAAGGTATGGAGGGGGGCAGCCACTTGGCTGTAATTCCGAATGAACCGTCGGTAGAAATTAGCAAACCCCAAAAACCTCTGGAGCTGTTTCCTATCTGATGGAACGGACCATTCGGTAATAACCCGGACCTTAGCCGGGTTCATCGACATCTGCCCAGGAGACACCATGAACCCAAGAAAGGAGACCGAGGTAGTGTGAAACTCACACTTCTCCGCCTTAACGAATAATTGGTTCTGTAGGAGGCAGAGTAATACTGCGCGGACATGTTGTCTGTGAGTTGTGAGGTCGTTGGAAAAGATCAAGATGTCGTCCAGGTAGACGAAAACAAAGCGACCAATCATGTCCCCAAGTACGTCATTCACCAGTCTGAAACACAGCCGGTGCATTAGTGAGCCCAAACGGCATGACCAAGTACTCATAGTGGCCCGTTGGAATGTTAAAGCAGTCTTCCACCGTCCAATGCGAGGATGCTGTGAGAAGAGGAGTACGGGCCAAGTTCAATGTTTAGTTCGCCTCCAGGCGAGTCCCTCATCCATAAATTCAGTGTCGGTCCCTGAGTCAATAAAAACAGAAAGGTTATGGGGTCTTGAAGAGATGGTTAGAGTAGCAGGAAACATAATTTCTGGAGAGGTGGAGAGTTTCGTGCGACTCAGTACGGTTCTCTCACACCCTACTGAGCCTGTCCTTTTAACGGACAGGATAGGACCTGGTGACCCCTACCCCCACAGTAAAAACAGAGCCCAAAACGCCTTCTGTGCTCATGCTCCCCCCTCGTGAGGCTAGCTCTTCCAAGTTGCATGGTTTCAGGGTCAGACGGACCGCGAAAAGACGGAGGGCTGGTGAGGCAGGTGTAGCGACCCAGGGGCAGGATGAGGAAGCCGATTGGCACTCCCCTCGGAGCTCCATCAGGCGGAGATCGATCTGGGTCGCCAAATCCTCCAACTGCTTGAGAGATTTTGTGAAATCCCGGGTGGCGACCTTAATCCTCTCATTAAGTCCAGTAAAAAAACATCCATAAGGGAGAGCTTGTTCCAGAGACTATCTGTAGCTAACAGGTGAAAATCTCTGATATAATCAGAAACGGGCCGGTCTCCCCGTCTGAGGGATAAGAGCCCCCTAGTGGACTCCCGACTAGGCAGCAATGGTCTGAACACTCTGACAAGTTCTCGGGAGAAAGCATGATACGAGTGGCAAATAGGTGAATCGTTCTGCCACTCGTAAGTGGCCCACAAACTTGTCTTTCCTGCTAACAGGGAAATAACATAACTTTTGATCGGTCCGTGGGAAAGACAGAAGGTTGAAGTTCAAAATGAATCTCACATTGTGTGAGAAAAGCCCGACATTGCTCGGGGTCGCCCTTAAAGGTCTCAGACGAGGAAAGACGCGGCTCAGGAAGCGCTGACGTTACCATGTATGACGCGGCAGCAGAGACCGGTGTTTGCGGAAGTGACTGGGTCGAGGAAGCCTGGCTGCAGAGATTAGTTAATATCTCGGCAATGCCAGCTTCCAACTGGGAGATGGACTTTTCTACGCCAGCCCGCCACTGATCATCCGTCAATGGTTCCATGTTACAGCCAGGTCGTACTGTAATGAGCAAAGTCTGGACCCAGTGAATCAGCTAGGAAACAGATCAGTGGCGATTTAAACAAGTTTATTTCGAGAAGTAGCGTCACAACGTGGAGCACCTCTGCTCGGCTAGAAACTCCTGGAGGCAGAGGCAACAGGTTAGTGATCATACTGGCTTCGGGCATACTGGACAAGAACAGATCTGATCACTAACCTGAGTAGGGAGACTCAGGGCTGTGGACGTCGGCAGCAGCCAAGGGGCTGGACTTCAGCCAGAGCACGGCAGAGCAGAGGGAATCAGAAAGTCCCTTAGGGGTTATTCTTCCGTAGCTTGGTCCAGAGGATTGTCCAGGGTCAGAGCCGAGAGAGCAGAGGTCCGAAATGTCTCCAAGGGGGCTTTCCAAAATCGGGTCCAGGTCCAGTCCAGTTTTGGTATCGAATAGTCCAGAGGAAATCAGAGGTTAGTAGGGTTTACTCACAGCCTTGTTGGGGTCCGGCAGGGGGCAAAACTGTCCAGGATGAACAGGAGCAGAGATCCAGAGTCAAATGGTTCAGGTCTTCGATCAGGCAGACAGAATCAGACAAGGGGCGGGCAGACTCAGTAACAAGACAGAAACAGGTCAGGCAACAGACAGGCAAAACGGGCTTGGCAATCAGAGTGGCTGGAAAGTTCTCACCAACTGGTTTGAGACGATCTGGCACTGGAGGCTGATTTGGACGGGGTATATATGGAGGTGAAATATGTTTAGACTTATGAATGTTGCTCTTAAATGTCTACAACAGTTCCTGTATTGATTTTTTTGTTATATTTGATTCTAGTTGTGTGTTTTGTTGTCCACAATGTTGCAGGTGTGGTTTTACTTTATGTATATAGTGTTTGTTTCTCTCTGTCGTTTCTCAGATGCTACATAGGCTGGGGAGCTGTAAATAAATGGCCCTTTAAGAGATTAATAACGTTTTTCTGAACCCTGAAACCAGGGTTTTTGGGGTTTTCATTTCACTGGTCTGGTAGTATCCAGGAATGGTTCATAAATTTAACCAAATCATAAACATGAGAACATTTATTTTTTCACATAAGCCCATGTTGTTTTCATAGTTCTGTTCCTTTAAAGGCATACTATGCAACATTTTTCAGTTAATTAATGTGTTCCATACCGTTGTGGATGATTAAATGAGTCATTTCAGGTCGAACTAAGGTTTTCTCGGCCGCCCTGGTGGTCTGTGGGGGAAATACCGTACTTGCAATAGCGTACCGCGAGCGAGCTATTTTTAGAAACGTAACGTCACAATGACGTCACATCACGTGGTACGCAGTAGGGCAAACTTGCATAGTCCGCCGCTGTTTTGCTGTAAAAGAGCTGTGCGTTACCCTTGGTTTTACTCGGTAAACGACTGCTTTTTCCAAATCTAAGACCATGGTTTTTAAACATTGTTGCTATGGAACGTGCAACAGCGACTCAAGGTACGCTGATCGGCCGCATATGAAGGATGTTTTCTTCAAGACTGCCAAGGAGAAATGTGTGCGCTGGGTACACCGGTGCGGTCGGCCTACATATGTAGCAAGAATTTTATCGAAAGAAAGGGCACAACCGAAGAACATCCTGACCCAATTCCAGCGACATCAAGTAGTGAACAGGTAAGAGTATTTTGGTGGCCGACATGTTAATAATGAAGCGCCTGCTACCATGATAGCATATAGGCTATCATGGTAGCAGGCGCTAACATGATACCCTGCTACCAGGATAGCTTACTCAAAAACATTTCAAATAAGACAAACATTAAACATATACCAATCCCTGGACGGTGATTACAAACAAAAAAACGGCAGACGACGCCATGAACGCCGCGCAGAAAAAAAAAACAAAGCTTACCGTTCGATCAACTCGGCCCTTTTTCCGGTCTTTTTAAGCCCTCGACACTCAAGCCATCGTTTGAGCTGAAGGTTGGTGTGTTCTTCGACAGTTCGACCAGTAAACCGTGCGCCTGGGACATCTTCTTGCGAAAGTTTAACGGCTGTAAAGTCGGTCATATCGCTGTTTCTGTTGTGCGTGTAATAGCTGGTTGCTACGGGCGTTCTCTACCTGTATGCCCTACCAAAGCAGCAAAAGGGGCGTTGCTCTTGAGACGGTGACGTCACGTGCGCGGTAAGCTATTGCAAGAGCCCTCGGCCTGCACCCACAGGCTCAGAAGTCTCATGCAAGACCGCGAGAGTCGTTCTTGCTTTACGGCGAGAACTCCGTGTGTTTTTGCCCTGCCATTCACTATATGCACGCGCGAAAGCAACAACAAAGAACCGCGTGTTAATGTCAAATAAACATGCAAGCATATTGAGGTTTTTGTTTTTTTTTTGAATGTTGGCCAGGCGGTAGCGTGAGTTTGGCGAGGCGGCTGCCTCGCCAAGATAGCTCTGCGGGAAACCCTGATGTTCATACTTTCACTGTGTTATTCATTGTTTGTAATGCCGTTTTTTTCGACTTTTCGTTGCGTTCGCCTGTCTGCTAAGCTCAAAACAACCGCGCCTGGCTTGACGGAGAAACCAGAACAGCTGAGCACTTTTACTTTCGCCCTCTGGGGGGAGCCTCACTGGAAAATCAACCCCAGTTGCATAGTATACCTTTAATAAATGAAATGTTCTCTGAAAATATGCATTTTGAAATACTTTTGAATTGAACAGAATTAGATGTATTTCAATTACCTGAAATTAATTTAGCTTATTTCAATTGAACGGTTTGCCCTAAATAGACATGGTGTACATATCAGGAAGCCTGCCAGAAAGATATTGTTGCTATAATACCAGGTTAAAAGTTAAAGTTCAGTCATGGCTCTGACCTATGGCTGAACAACCAACTATCACATCATTCACCAAAGCATTGCACCTTCAACCATCCAGACGCCCTCTAACTGGACAGAAACCTGCATCCTCTGTCATGTATCTGAGCAGATCTAGCTCTAGCTACAAACACAGTGCCCTGTCAAAGGAAATATTTAGAACTTTGCTTTAGGTGTGTTTATTTAAATGTGTTTAACATGATTATAAAGTGTTCTCGCCAACCTGCTGGTGACCCTGCTGTATTCAATTTCCTTAGCAGGTCAAGACAGCCTTCCTCTTTTCTTAGCGCCATCCTGTGGAGCTGATGTAAAAGCAGGCCTCTTGACTGAGTGGCCCAAATCTGAGCAGCTGCCCCTGGTGAAGATGCTGCAGGAACTCAGAGTTGCTGGAGGAGAAGAGCTATTCTTCATGCAGTTTCCGGACTGTCTTCCTGGCAGATACTCAGCACCAAAGGTAGATCTTCATCATGGAGCAGCAGAGAAACCTTCAAAGAAAGAAGGAAAGTCTGCACACCAAGTGAGTAAAATACAAGCCTTTATTTTGTATTTTACTCCATGAAGTGTCTGTATAACTTTCAACTTTAGTTATAAACTTGTTAAATTGTGGTACGAGTGGCTCAGATTTGAACCTATATGTACAGTGCATATGGAAAATATTCACAGCATTTTACTTTTTCCACATTTGTCAGATTGCAGCCTTATTCCACAATAGGTTAAATACAATTTTCCCTCAAGACCACTTAATCTCCCTTAATAGCAATGGCAGAGAGTTTTATTAAAATTTTGGCAAGTTTAAAAAAAAAAAAAAACAGGAAGTAAAAAAATCACACGTATAAAAGAAATCACAGATTTGAGATTGAGCTCGGGTACATCTTGTTTTCACTGATCATCCGTCTGATGTTTCTAAACCTATTTATGTCACTTGAAACAATGAGCCAATACATTTATAGATTGAATAATTTATCACTCTCTCATTGAAGGATGCTGCTGCTGTTGTTATAGACCAGTTCACTTTAAAAAGAGAATAACATGTTATCTATAGATATTTTAAATGTTAATTTACATGTTTGATTATCAAAAGTAGTTAAGGCCATGGCCCTACCGGTTCCATGGAGAAGCTCAGAAGACTGAACCAGAGGTGGCAGACACTCATGGAAACGCTCATGCTTGGCCCAAGGGCTGTGGAAACTTACAGTCGTAGTTGAATCATTCTCATTGAAGGGGGCTACTTGAGAGTGCTACAGAGGTGGATGTGAGCAGGACTAGACATGAAGGCATCTGATTGGTTCTTCGGACCAAATGGCAGGGATTGGTCAGAGTTTTTACAGGCCTACAGCTTTCACAGAGATCAATTTTTACCCTCCTTTTTCTGAATTCATAATATGTCAGGATGGAAGGACGATTTCATCCAGTATAACAAAAAGTGCTTCTTAACAGGATTACCAACAATAGCTTTAAATCCCTGGGTGATAAGACACCCTACCACCCTGTGTGCTCTGGATGGGTTTCCTGAACAACTGAAAGAGGAAAGACAGGCTGCCACATTGTTATAGGAGGACTGACCTAGGATCTGATTGGCTCTAAAGATCCTTTAATATTAGTTAATTGGTAATGGTAACTCCTAGATTCAATACGGGATTTTCTGGCTCAGGTTGGCCGAGAGCGGATTTCCCTGGGGGTCTCACCAGTTTTTACCACCTCTGCATGGGGTGGCGTTTTTTGGGCTTTCCCTGCCTGCACTGAACCTCTCCTGCTTCTGCTTCTGGTTTTGTAAGTTTGAGAGTGGTGGATGAATATCCATCTCAGGGTGGAGCGGAGGATCAAGTAGGAGGGTTTTCAGGGTGGGGAGAGAGTACACGGATTAAACCTTAATTAGTATACAGGCTTAGCTTATCTAGTCTAATAAACTAAAATAATGTGCGCATAGGGACCTAAAACAGGCCTTACTTAATTAGTTGAACCCTAAATTGTAGACAAATGCTAAACCTTTGATCTTGTGCATTAAAACTCTATGAAGCATTCATGCTGATCATTACTATTGGTTCCAGCACACAGGGACACTTTTGGAGTCCGACATCATGATTTGTAACTGTTATGGGTCCTTTGTGTTGTATTCGCATTTTCATGTGACGAGTCATCTTGATTTTCCTGTTTGTGGGTGATCACATACATAAAACATAATCTCTGTGATCAAAGGGGTGGAATGTTATAGGAATCTTATCCTACAGTCACTGTGACCGGCCACCTCTTGGACATAGGTGCCTGGAGACATGATGGCTATGTATGAGATCCACTGTTTGCTGATTGCAAGGTCACAGGTGTTGCAGGTGTTACTAAGCAGAATACTGATTGTCTAGGATAGACTGGCTCTGTTTTGTCTAACTGCAAGGCTGCTTTTGGGTATTAGAAGGGACGCTAGAATGAAGATGGGCAGTGACAGAGCAGTCGGACAGGCTGCAGCCGCGGGGTGCGATTACTTTCATCCATGTAATCTCTGCTCTGTTTCTCAATTAAGTGCTGGAACTTGACCACTTCACCGTTGCCTTATTAAATAACTCTGGGAAGACAGTTATTGTTTAGAATTCCTTTAACAAACATCCATGGCGTTTTAGGAGAGCGTTTAGGGGATAATTCAATCTGTGTGGCTGTTCCTGCCTTAAAAGTCAGTCTCAAAAAGGATTTCACTTATTTTCCAGCCCTGGAGCAAGACAAGAACAAGAAAAATATGAAGGACAAATATTTTTATTTTCAGGGTTTCTTCTATTTAAATGTTACATGCTTCCTTGCCTCCTTGTGTCCTGGCTTCTTCCCATCCTCCACATCCGTTCTTCCTTGTGCCGTTATTTCTTTCCCTGCTTTCAGTTTCAGGCTTAAATTTGCAGCATTTGCTAACTCCCCCTCTGCTATAAAGTCATAAGTAATGTTTGTAGTTTCTTGTTTATTTTTCTGGAAAAGTTTATACTTGAAAAATGTAAATTAAATATATGTGTAGATACCGGAATATGTGTAGTGCCCTGAAAGGTGGCAGTATTTTTACCTGGTAGTTTGTCAGGTCTTTCACTCATGTACCTGTTTTTCAGGAAGCCAGGAACATGGACAGCTCTCCTGTGCTCTCACAATTTCCTGAAGGACTTTTGGGCAAACTACAAATCAGGAAGTCAGGAAAGGTGGAGCTAAAGTTGGGTGACATTACCCTGGACGTGTCGGAGGGAGCCGCCTCTTCCTTTCTGCAGGTAGTGTGTCTGCATGTCAGCATTCCTGTTCCCACTGGAGGCCAAGTTTATTTCCTCTGATCTCAGATTATCCTTCGTGGCAGCAGTGTTCACGTTTACTACATATTTGGATTTAGTTTTAGGCTTTGTGTTTTATTGTTATTGTTATAACAAGAAATATTCTTGTTATTCTGTAAAATCCTTTTGTTTTGTTTGCCTTCATAAAATTATGAACACTTTATTCTAGTAATCGAAACGCTGGTAAAGTTATTCTGCTAATAATGCGAGAGGATTTGCTAGTGTAGGTGAAGCTTCCTCTGCTTTCTCTGCTCCAAACTCTGTCCTGTAAACACTGACAGTGATTCTACCTCATTTTCCAGCAACTGGTGTCAGTTCGTCCCTCTGGTGGAAGAAGTGGAAACATGATGGTGTTGGGAAACGTCCATCACAAGCTCGTCTTATCTCCTGACTTCCAGTCCTTACTGATACAGGCAGCTGCACAGCAGCAGCCATGAAGCCGGGCCTGATGGACCTGGAAATGACAGATTGCAAAGCATGTGGAAAGATTTAGTGAACAAACGTGGACTTCTGTTCCTCTCCATTAATGTTAGTAACCAGCAAGATAATATGAAAGTTCAGCATTTGCTACTGAAATAACTGTTTTTATGAAGAAGCTATTTTTATACTTTTGTCTGAAAATTTTAAACTTGTTAAATAAATGTAAATGATCTTCAAATGCTAAAATATCTAAAGACTTTTGACAGAGCACAGAAACTTCTAAGTGAGTTATGCTGAGCTTTAGAGCGCTTTCCAATTCTTTGATTACTTTATTAGGCACCCCTCACTATTACCAGGTTGGTCCCCTTTTGCCTTCAGAACTGCATTAATTCTTCATGACAGCTATTCAAGAAGGTGTCACAAACATTACTTTTAGACTTTGGTCCATATGGACATGACCACATCATGCAGTTGCTGCACATTCATCTGCTTAGCATCCATGATGAGAATCTCCTGTTTCACCACATTTCAAAGGTTCTCCTTTGGACTCTGGAGGCCATCAGAGTTGAGTGAACTCATTGTCATGTTCAAGAAACCTATTTCTTAAACATGAGATTATTTTAACTTTGTGACCTAGAGCATTATCCTACCGGAAGTATTTATCAGAAGATGGTCCACTGGGGTCATAAGGAAATGGACATGGTCAGCAACGACAGTCTGGTAGACCCTGGGGTTTAGATGATGCTTGGACATTCCAAAGGGACCCAAAGTGTGCTATAAAATATCCCCCACACCATGACACCACCACCAGCAACCTGAACCATTTCATGTTCTCTTCCTATGCCAAATGCTGATCCTACAGTGTAAATCTACCAGTGAAATCAAGTCTCATCAACCCAGCAACATTTTTCCAATCTGTTATTGTCCAGGTTAGATGAGGCTAGAAATTGTAGTCTCAGTTTCCTATTCTTAGCTGACAGAAGCGACACCTTGTGTGGTCTGCTGCAATCAACAATGCATTTGTTTCTCCACACAGGCTCTGCTCACTGTGTTTTTTTACGTTTTGGACCATTCTCTGTGAACCCGAGGGATGATTGTGATTGAAAAATCACCATAGACCAGCAGAACTGAAAGACTTTGGGGTAGGGGTTCATAAAGCAAAGCTAGTTACTGTGAATAGAGGGGCTTACCCTGCAGAACTTTACTCTATTACATGGCTGTGGTTATTCCTCCAATAAGTAGTGGCCCCTGATATGGGCTATAAGTGACTCTGCCCACAGGATGCACCTGTGTCAGGAACTGGTATGAGTGCCCCAAAAGAATAAAAAAGGCATTTCTCAGTTGCACCAATAATAATTGTCATGTCCAATCAGTCAAATGGGAAGGGATTACTCCCTGTGTTGACAGTTGTCCAGCGGACAATCATTTACACCCTTAACAAGGAAGATAAGCAACAAAGGGTCATTTTGGAAGTGATGATAGAAGGATATGACCAAGCATATTGATGGAAAGTTGAGTGGAAGGAAAAAGTGTAGCAGTAAAAATGCACAAGCAACAGGAGTAAGCACAGCCTAGAGGTGATTTTGAAGAAATGCATATTCAAGAGTTCCATAAGGTGTAAACTGCAGCTGGAGTCAGTCCTTGTAACATACATAACATTTCTGAATTTAAATTGGTGTTACGAAATCTTCAAATTCTCTGTGAAACAATTTTGGGGTTTCATGACTTGCTGTGAGCCATAATATGCAATAAATGTTTGAAATCTTATCATTCTGTATAGATTTGATCCATCTAAAATATGAGATTCACTTTTTCAACTGAATTATTATAATAAATTACATTGTCAGTTATGTTCTTCTTTATTGTTTAAATCAGAATACAGTACAGAGTCCCATACTCCAAACTGTCTTAAAACAAAGTAAATAACTCCAAAACATGTTTTTGATGACATAACCCAACTTTCATGCCTAAACTAACTAAGATCTGTTCATGATGCTATACATGTTGCACTAGTAAATGGAGATAATGGTCTTTTGTATGACCATACTGGTTTCTGACGTACTTTTGGAGATATTCTGAGCAATTCTTCTGTATAATGCTGCCTTAGTTCTTTGGGGTTGCAAAGCTCTTTAAAGCTACCACATAATGTCATTCATGTGAGCTACCCTGGTGTAGGCTTGCTGCATTTTTGGGATTGGCCCTGTTGTATGGCCCATGTGTGTTGCTTCATGCACAGCTGCACATTTGACTCCATGCTTTTCAAAAAATATAGGTTCATGTTAAAGTTGTAAACAGTGGCAGATTGTCAGCAGGGGGTGATAAGCACCACCTCTATGGTTGCAGGAAAAATGTATAGACACCGTAAACATAAAATACAAAATAAAAGTTGTCACATTTGTTCTCATAAAATGTGTCTGACTTTTGATTTTTTTACCTTTCTCATTCCATGTTGGGTTTATTGAAGGTAAATTTTTGTCCAGGCCTCCATGTGACTTCATGCTGGTCTCTAGTTGGGCACTTAAAGATTCTCTTCAGTTCACAGTTCCCTACACCTGTGACCAATCAGCACCTTTCCTGTTATTCTTCATCCAATCAGATTAATTCATCATACCTGTCAATCAAAGTCACACTCCTAGCAGCTTAGGTTCAAATGTGGCTCACATCATGATGAAAATGGAAGAGTCAGACTGCAACAACAACAATACAGCAGCGATGACCGTGCAAAAGAAATTCGGTCATCTAGTTACAAAATAAATAATTTCATAAGGTCTTTACTGGGGGGGAAAAAAGCAAATGAGGAACTTGGTCCCGACCAACAAGACTTAAAAATACAACAGAGTAAGTGTTAGAATCCCTGATCTCTAGTGGCTAACCAACAGCTAGCTTGAACTGTAAATCATTGTTTTGTCTTCCATCAGAGTCAGCTAATTCTTCTAAAATATGTCTTCAGCAAGTCTGTGCAAATCTGTGGAGAACAATGTTGACTCTTACATCTCTTCATAACACTATTTGAGGATTTTATTGCTCACCAGACATATTACCATTGTGCAATCCAGGTTTGAAAACTTAATTTGTGTTTTAGTTAATGTCCAGTTTTGGGCTAGAACTAAGAAATATTTCAGTAATCGAGTAATTTATCGAATAATTCCTTGAATATTAAATCCATGTGTTCTTCAACATATGTGCCTCCTCCTACCACCGCCATCTTTTTCTTTTTTTATTCTTAACGGTGCTTCTGTGTTCTTTGTGTCCTCTGTCTTCTCAAACCCTCAATCAGTTATGGCAGATGGCCGTTCACACTCAGCCTGGTTCGGCTGGAGGTTTCTTCCTGTTAAAGGGGAGTTTTCCTCTCCACTGTCGCTACATGCATGGTCAGTATGAGGGATTGCTGCAAAGCCATCAACATTACAAATGATTGTCCATCCGGGCGGCTGCATGCTGTTTCAGGAGAATAAAAGTCA
Organism: Fundulus heteroclitus; assembly: GCF_011125445.2. Lineage (NCBI taxonomy): Eukaryota > Metazoa > Chordata > Actinopteri > Cyprinodontiformes > Fundulidae > Fundulus > Fundulus heteroclitus. Next base: position 26,304,134 of record NC_046370.1, read on the forward strand.
TTGACTTGGTGCTATCCACAGGGATTCCTTAGATAGCAAACGTTTTGAACAATTTGTCTGGATGATTTTATTGAATTGACTTTAAAAAGTGAGATGATGTGTTGTGAACTGGCACTATATAAATAAAATTTTATTGAATTGAACTTCAACCTGCTAAGTTTCTCTGAAAAACTTTCCGACGTAGATTCAGCAATCTCACTTCCTGGCAGTAAATCGGAAGCTGCTCGACCTTCCAGCACAAATTTTAGCAGCTAAGTTAAATTTGCAGAAACGCCTTTAGAAGGACCCAAAAGGCCAACGTCCGGTTTATACAATACAAAATGCTTCATGAAACGAGTTACACAGATAATGTTGCGAAGGTTTTTCACAAGCTAACACACCAACCTGTACGGGCCATTTACCTGATGCTTTACTTACCTGCACTTTGGCCCTACCCATAACTTTTAAAGACAAGTACGTAACGACCTCATGACGACGATCAACATGCCTGGATTACCTAATCTCAAACTGCACCTCACGCTGCCTGATGACATCACAAATGTTGATTTAGAACCTATACCCACATCTGCCCCTTGAAGCTATTTACACTGCAAAGAAAACAATAGTTAAGAAGGGGTAGAATATATATATTTTAAAAATGCTTTGAGATATTTTTTTAATTGAGAGACTTTCTGACTTCATCTGTTTTTGAATAAACACATTACTTAGAGGTGTGGGGAGAATGGGTTTGTCGCCTTGGCATGGAGGGTCTAGAGGGTTGGGATTGTTGTGGAGTTTGCTCCTGGTTGGTGTGGGAGGGTTGAAGGCCAGATGATGATGGGATGTGTGATCAAGATGCAGGATTCTTCCACCGTTACCACAAAGTCCATAAAACCTTATTTTTCCTCCAGCTTCTTGCCATAGATGTGAAAAAAAAATTAAAAATGGCAATATCATTTAGCTATTTGATTTTATTGGCCTTTTAATAGGCCCATTGTTAACATGAATTACTCAAACTGGGTTTCTGATTTGAAATGAAAGGTAAATTGAGCTAAATGACATTCTGGTTGAGGTATATGTATATTGGTAATCATAAATTATTAGTGTAATGCCACCTGAACAATTCAGCACCCTGACCTAAGTAGAGAGCCTCGCCCCCTTTGTAAATAGTTATTTTGTAACCTTTGTAAAGTTGATTTTATAGAGTACATTGATGCTATATTTTTATCTAATTTATTCAGAGCACTTTTAAGGTACAATAGTTTTTGTTGATTGTTTCATATATTGTTTGGTCATGAAAAAGCATGCACAACATGGCTTTGTTTAATCTGTTTGTTCATTTATTTATTCAATTTCATAATTTGAGTTATTCAATTTATTTGGACATGTATTGGTATATTTTAATATGTTAAATATATACTACTTTTTTTACTCTATAACTCATATTGGCAAGCAGAGCCCTTTTCTTGGCTTGAGAACCTGCTCCCAAAGATGTCTGTCAGTGTGGCTGGCACCGTTTGTTGCAAGCTTTCCACACTTCTACACACTGAAACAGAAAATCCTAATGGTTCAGTCATACACCCTGCATGTGGCCTAGCTACTTTGATGCTAGATACATTCATCCATCCATCGTCCGTCTTATCCAAGATCAGGCCATGGGGACAAAAGGTCTAGCAGAGAAACTCAGACCTCCCACATCCCAGTTGCTTCACACTCAGCAGTGAACTCCTCCATGTCACCCTTGAGGTTTCAGCCTTAAGAAGCAAACAGAACCACATCATCCACAAAAAGCAAAGTTGTGATCCTGTCTCTCAAACCAGACACCTTCCTCTCCATGACTACGCCTTGAGATCCTGTCCATGGACTGATGAGGGAATTCAGCTATTTGAATAAGGTGTGTTGGAGGAGGGATGCATCCAAATAGCTCTGGAGGACTGGATTTGGGCACCTGTGCTTTTAGGAATCATTTCACCTGTTAAATTAGAGCAGGGGGGGTCTTCTATTCCAGTCCCTGACGTGTGGGGTCTGTGCTTCAACACACTGCAGTCAAATATTCACATCATGAGCAGGACTCAAGAGAACTGGACTGCACACCGAGGAGGTAATTCAGCCATTTGATTGAGGTGTGTTGGACCAGGAACACATCTAAAAATTCGAGGACTGGAGAAGACCCCTGAGTATTAATCAAATTGGGGATATTTACACTGTCCTTGCGGCTAATTTTGTTTCTGCAACGGACAGGACGGTCAGTTGTGTAATGGATAAATATATTGATGGATGGACAGGTGCATTACGATTTTGGGACCAGGAAATATTTTTTCCCCAGACCCCTCATTCTACAGGTTTAAAAACTACTGAAAAACATCAACCAATAAGAATTTTAAGTACTTGGAGACAATATTGAGACTAGACAACTAAATTCAATTAAATGCTAATGAGAACATTTACCACAGAAATATTCCTACTACAGTTTGTTTACATAATATCCATTTGCTCTGCCTTCAAGTACAGCAACAGCTACAGATAAGCAGATTATAAACATACACTTGTTTCTAGTTGAAATGGCTTTTAGTCGTATCCTGACTACCAGCGTTAGCATAATTACTAGACTGAGAAGGAAAAAAGCAAAGTTTGTAGATTTTCCTCAGTCAGGTTTAGGAGACATTCTTCTATTAAGAAGTAACAAGACAAGACACTGTTGGTTTTGATGTTTTTTCTTTTTTTGTAACAAGAATTACATGATTTGTTATCCACAGTCAGTCCTCCCAGTAATACTGAAATTCAAAGGATTGGTTTATGGACGGAGACTGAAAACAGACGACTGTTTAAAAGAAAAAACCCAAATGAACAGCCTTTGCAACACACAGATGTGCATCTCAAAGAAAACATGGATCTTAATGTACCAACAAATAAAAAACATACTTCAGACTGGATCGTTTATAAATGCAGCAACAGAAATAATGAGCTCACATTATGTAAAAATAGACTTATGAAAGTTAAGCTTTATTTGTTAGAGATTTCCCTATAGAAAAACAAGACTATGTGAAGACGGGAGTCAGTTTTACTGTCAAAAGAACAAAACAAGGCTAAATAAATGGTGAACCATGAGAGCTACTTTCAGTCGTTTGCTTGGACTCAAAATCACATCTTAGGCTTTTTTGGAAGATCCTGCTTTGACAGTTTTGGCTGAACTACTGAGTTTTGTCTTGCTGGATGTTTTTGACTTCCGTTTAGGACTGGTCTTCTTCACTGATTTAGCAGAACTCTTCTTTGCTTGTTTCTTTACAGCTGGAGGCTTTTTCTTTGTGGGCTGGGTCTGTTCCCGGATCAGGTCCACTCGTCCAATATCCACCATGTGGTCCTCCCATGACTTCATCTCATTCTTGTAACGGATTTTGTCATCTTCAGCCAGCTGGACGTAGATCTGGGATGTAAAGGACATATTACAATATATAACTAGACCTAATTGGTCAACAAAAAATCTAGAAGTTAATCACGTAGGAACCAAACCTGCTTCTGATGACTGAACAGATTCCTCCAATCATCCAACAGAGACTTCATTTTGGCCTGAAACATAGAAACATACAGATTTTCAGTGATTTCAGTGAACAATGCTAATTCCTTTCTTTCTAGTTAGAGGTGTTCTTAGATTCTTTACTGCAAAGTGGCTCTTGTGGGGCTCAACATAGCAGTAGTCTCCCTGTTCTGCTAATGGTAGGAAATGTTCCCTCTAATGCTAGACTGAATCAAAAACCGTGCAATGATAGGTCCTGGTCCTGTTTGTTTTGTAATGGTCTAAGGCGAGATTACTTTGGTGATGAATTGCTGTTTTATTAATTCAAAACAGTTTAAAAATTGAAAACAACTGGACTTCTATTCTGAAGCTGAAGATGTTTCGCTTCCCATCCAGGAAGCTTTCTCAGTTCAAAATGTCTGGAGTTCCAAGTTTTATAGACCTGCTGGCCTCATTGGAGCTTAGATTAACATGCAAATTCACCTGGAACTGATAGCCCTACAATGGAGAGTCGTTAGGCTCATCGTTTGCCTGGCTCACAGGAGAAATGTTGTGGTCACGTGTGGAGGTGAAACTTAGCAGGAATCAAACCTATCGCTGTGTTGTAAGTTTTAGAAAGTTAAAACCTGAGTCCTCCCCCTCTCTTTAAAGTCGTTTTTTCCCGCTTTACGTAAATGGCTTCCTTCACCCCTCTCTTAAACCATCTGTCTTCTCTGTTGTTAGAGATTATGAGATTAGAGAGACTGGACTGCAAAGTTGGTTTCCATGGAAATTACAGATAAACGGACTCTGGAGGCACAGAGTCTGAGATCGTTGGATTGGAAAGAATGACCGATTAGGGGACAATGTGTCAGCAAGGACACGTCTGCATTGTAGCATGATCTTCTCCACCAATGTGATGAACGGAACACAGATATCATACTGGGCATGACCCCTGAATGGGAGGACACAATGGGTCCTATTTAATGTCTGTGTGAGGAATGAACAGGGCGCTCTGACACCTGTTGCGTTGTTGTGTATGAGGGTTCAGTACTGAAGCTGTAAACATCCCTCTGCCTTTTAGATTAAATATGGTAAAATATAGTTACGGTTTCAAGAGTCTTTTTATTACTACAGAAGTCTACAATAGAAATACCACATTAATCAGGAAAAGAACCTGGGTGACTGCAAACAGGTCTATTATTTAACACTGTCGAAAATGTGAACATTTTGGTCCTCAAACAGTGTCCTTCGTCCTTGAGGTGTAGGTGGACGGCTGAGTCTTGTCCTGAGGAGCTAGCTCTCCTGTATTGAGCCATGTCTGTGGAGAGGTTGTTTGATTTCTCCAATATAAAGATCAGAACATTCCTCACTGCACTGAACTGCATACACCACTCCGCTCATCTTAGGCTTGGGGGTTTTGTTCTTAGGACACTCCGGACCAGACCATTCCGGTTTCACGACGAAGCAGCTGTCTGTGAGACAGCATTTGTGGGAAGGGGCTCACAGCTGAACTCTCTCAAAGATAATAACTCGAGAATGAATGTTACTTTCACCAGAAGTCACTAATAACACAGAAGAAAGTCACTAGATTTTTTGCTGGGTTTGAAAAGTAGTGAAAATTTCACTAAATTGGCAGCAGTGACCAGGTGCTTCCTCAGAGTAGAAGTATTTGGGATTTAAAACGGCAAATTTTGCCGAAGAATGAGTGATTTTCTTGTCTGCTATTGATATATTAAGACATGATGGATCCAGGCTTTCATGTTGTTTACACTGAATTGAGATCTGAACGTTGCAGCTGAGGTTAAGACTCATCAACCAGGCAACGTCTTTCCAGCCTGTTATCGTGGGACCTGGTGGAACCGTGGTGGTAACCACTGGTTAAGAACCAGTTGGCCCGTTCTCCTGACATCAACAAGGCCCTTTTCTACACACGGCACAGCTTTTCCTCAGTGTGTTGTCTCTTGTTTGGACCAGTCTTTGTGAATCTGAGAGATGGTTGTGTGTTAAAGTCCCAGCAGGTCCTCAAAGAGTCAGACCAGCCCGCATGGCAACAACAACCATGCCATGATCCCAATCCTGTTTGAACCTCAGTGAGTTATCTATACTGCACCAAGTGATAATCATGTGATTAATTAATTTGTTATGTGTTAACAAGGAAGTGACCAAGTGTACTTAATAAAGTGGCAGGAGTAAATGTATTTCACTCAAAGGTATCCTGAAGGTTCCTGTCGCTGAGTTTAAAATTCTACCTGGGTCGTGGCTCCTCTGGCCTCCTGAAAGTGCTCTGACATGAAGATGTTGAAAGGAGTTCGAGGCCGTTTGGGTTTGCCAAGGATGGTCAGCTCCTGAAACACACACACACACACACACACACACACACAGCTTTATACATTACAACAAACTAACATCCAGGCAAAACATAACTGCAACGCTATTTCATTCACAGCTGACAGTGTGTGATTCTAGAAATTTTTAATGTATAAAGCAGCCGCAAACATTTTTATAAACAGAGTTAGAAGAAATAAGAAGCTGTCTTTATTGGAGATAAAGACAGAGCCCATGTCTGGAGCGAGAGAGAAATTTTACAGCAACATACAGTCAGGCCCAGAAATTTTTGGACAGTGACAAATATTTCATGATTTGGGCTCTGCATGCCGCCACATTGGATTTGAAAGGAAACATCTACAATAATTGAAGAGCAGACTTTAAGGTTTAATACAAGGGGTTGAACAAAAATATATGATTAAACATGTAAGAATTGTAACTATTTTTATACATGCAATCTTCATTTCAGGGGCTCAAAAGTTCAGGGGCTTTAGGCTGCCTTGCAGGGCAGCCTAAAGCCCATTTCTCTCATTAAGCATTACTTAAAGAAAGGAAAAAGAAATGGTAATTTCAGGTGTTTTATAAAAGATGTAAAAGTCAGGAAATTGTGTAGATACCGATCTGTGAAAGATTGTTGTTCTCCATTTAAAAAAGCACTTTAAATTTTAAAATGGAGAAATGTATTTTTATGTTATTGTTTGTTTGGTTTTTAAAAAGTCAATGTATAAGGTGGATGCATAAACACCTGCATTTTATTTCAGTGTTAATTTTTAAAGTTAAAGTTAGATTATTATTAAAAATGTCTCCAGACCTTTACTGGTTGTTTGATTTTCTTTATTCGGACCCCGCTGATTTTTAATTAGTGACCCCTGTTTTAAATCACTGTCCATCTGCACTGTGAAGCGCCGTCCAATCACCTTTGCTGCATTTGGCTGAATCTGAGCAGAAAGTACATCCCTATACACTTCAGAATTCATCCGGCTGCTTCTGTCTTTTGTCACATCAATAAACAAGTGATCCAGTGACATTGGAAGCCATGGATGCCAATGCCATCATACTGCACCTCCATGAACCCTCTCCCTGCACTGCTGCTGATCCTCCTGCTGCTCCAACGTTCCAGAATTTTAAGTAACTTCTCTGCTGCGCTCCTGGTCCCACTGCAGCCCCTGCGTTCCATGAACCCTCTCTGCTGCACTACTGGATCTCCTGCTACCTCAGCATTCCAGCACAGCTCTCCGGCGCTCTCCAGACCTCCAGCTCCTGCACTCATTATTCACCTGCTCCAACCCAGCAAAGACTCTGCTTCTCATCCTCCACAACTCACCTTCTTCAATAAACTCTTAAACACAAAGCTCTGTGTGTGGCTGAATTCGGGTTTGGATCCTACAATCTCTGACACAAATGTATGGGAATTTTGAGCAAACCTTTAAAACTTTAACACAAGAAAAAGTTCCAGAAGAGTTCCAGAAGTAAAATAATCTAATTTTATTAGATGTTTTAGAGTTTATATAATCACAGTTTTTACCAGAACCTTTCAGGAATCTCATCATAGCATTAAGTACCGGTCAAACTGTTTAAGGCAAAGACTTGTTTGTTGGTTGCACTTTGCACTTTATGTTCAACAAGGACTGATGTCCAACTCAACAAGCTATTCTCTTGAATAATAATATTCTGATTAATAAAATTTCTTGTTTTAAATAGTCCTTGTTTACAAACAGCTGCTTGTGGTCAATGCAGAGTAAGGTCTAAATTAAATCGTAATTGCAATTATGGTTGACATAAATCGCAATATTGACTTTTGTGGGCGGGAATAAATTCTGGAAGCACAGTTTTTTTTCTATCCTGAACTGGAAAACAGACTGTTCAGCATCCATGGTTGCCAAAAAGATTTCCACTTATCCTAAAGGGCAGCTTCTCCTTACCCGCTTCTTTCGAATGGCCTTTCTTTTAGCGAGCCTCTGTCTTCTTTCCACAGCTTGCTGCTGGAGCTGTGCTGGAGTCAGCTGGGATTGATATTTCTCCAGGTCCATCTTGAACTGCTTCATGGCCTGGACGGATGCCTCTTGAAAAGGCTAGAAAAGAGACAACAGCAGACTTAACCCTAAACTCTGAGTGTTTTCTCAGGAATCCAACATGACCAAGTACCCAGCCTGCCTGGGAACTATCCATGGAAATGGAGCAAAAGCACATTCAGTCACAGCAGTTGCTAATTTCTCAGAAGGTCCCAAAAAATCCAAATAAAAATGAATACCTGTTTCTCCTCTGGGCTCATCATTCTCCACTGCTGGGCGATCTTCCTGACAACATCTACTAACTTGATTTCTGAAAGGCAGCCAAGATAGGAGAGTTACTGTATAAATTACCACCAAATCAATCACATGGTGGCTAACATGGGCCGCCTCGTCCGCATTTCTGCAGAGATGTTTTTCACAACCTCTTGGAAGTCTGAACACTGATTCAGATGTATTTGTTGCCCTAAATAGGCTCTCATCACCAAACCGTGCCTCGCTGTGTCAGCTTCAGCATCAGCCACTGAAAATACATCTAATCAAGATGATTATCGTTAAGAAGAAGTAAAAAACAAAAAAAAAAGAAAACAAGGTGTTGGAAAAAAAATAAACCTGAAACTTTTTTGAGCATTCACACCGAGCTGCTATTTTATTGCAAGGCATTGCAGAGGGTCAGGCTTGGTCCATCATTATTTAATACTGTTTTATTAATTAAGCAAACCGGCATTATGATAGTGATACTGCTGGTAGATGGCGCCACATCTGTTTATATCTGGTCATCGCGCCCGGTGCTGGGACTGTTTTTATCCACAAAAAGGACCATCAGGAAGGAGGCTTGGTGTATGTAACTTTATTTTATCATTATCAAATTATTTTTGTTCTTTTTTTATAAGCTTATAACATGGCTATATACCTTTAACAGAATGAAGCTAACCCCCACCCCAAAAACCCCACATAAATCAGTTCAGATCAGTGACGCCTGCTGTTGCAAGCTCAGAAAGGTGATAACAGTGGATTAACTTAAATCCACTGTTGATGTTTAAATCTTCTTAGGCCCAGTTTGAGAGGCTATTAGCAAAGCAGGCTACTGCTGTAGGGCTGAGTTAGCCGCCTACAGTAACAACACTACTGTGTCTACGGCCCAGTTGATTACCACACTGGCAGTGCAGTCAAAAGTAGCCGGTCAACGGCGGCAAATCGCCGTCTATAGCAGCTCTTGCCGTCGCCTACATTTCCCCGATTATACATCCCAAAAATCACCTTTGCATCTGTCTCCACTGAGAGCAACATTAACATGTGATTGGGTTCCTTGTTCCAACCGAGATGCTACTTTTCTGATCAAAACACAGACTGGTGTTATGCCGAAAAGTGCATCCCTGCTGAGATATGCATCCCCCGTCACGGGAGCGCGCCTCGCTCTGTACAAATGAATATCGACAAAGAAAACAGATTAAAATGTGACCAACGCAGTTACTTGTTTTTAAATTAATGATATCAAAACGTTTTATTAAACCTCTTGTGGGAAAAAAAACTGTTGTTATTTGGCAGATTTGTTTACAAAATTACGGGTGTTATCCATCCATTTATTTTCTAATCCTCTTTATCCCTCATTGGGTCGCGGGGGGTGCTGGTGCCTATCTCCAGCGTTCACCAGGCGAGAGGCGGGGTTCACCCTGGACAGGTCGCCAGTCTGTCGCAGGGCTACGGGTGTTATGAACAACATTAAATCCAAAGTTTTTACCCGAGGTACGGCTGATTTATTTGTTGTGGCCTCTTGTCATTCACACACAACAATAAACCATGAGAGCCGACGTGAGTTTTGAAACTGCAAAGCTTTGTCTTAAGCGGAAGATCAAAGGTGCATCTACACAGAACCGCGTTCACAGACCAGTGTGATGCCTTCGCAAGCGTCAGAAAGCTACGGTGCATTCAGGAGCATGGGACATTTCATACTTACAAGGAAAGAGGCATAAAACGGAATAGAACTTAACTCATACTGTAATGTATTTATCCAGAAACAGTGTGGGCTTTCTTACAATACTGAATGCTCTATAATTGTATTTCTGATATTTTTTGATTATGCACATGTTAGCTTTTTATTCTGAAAAATCTATAATATTACATATAATATAATATAATATTACAGCAGCAAATTATCAAAGTTTTTCAGGGGATGCATTTTGTGTTCGTCTCTAGAATCCTCGCTGATGATATGATATCGTGTGTGTGTGATGAGTGCAAGTGAAATTAAACTGAGATAAGAGATTTCAAAAAGAGCAATATGACTGATATAAATTCAACATGTAAATTCAATTTCAAATTCCAGCCCTGTATTTTTATCATAAAAATTCGACTTTGTTCGGGAAGAAATGATACGATCGTTTTTAGAACAGAACTGTGAATAATAATAATAATAATAATAATAATAATAATAAGATGAATAAACCTCACCTAATCTGATCTGTTTTATGTAGTGCTAGTAATTCAAATTAAACTAATTTTATGCAAATGGAGATTACCTTACCTTGTTAAAACATGATGATAACATGTGAAAAAATTATGTTTTAAGAATAATAATAAACAACAAAGGTTGTTTTTGAATAATTGATCATTCACATTTTTTGCCTTTTATTCAATTTAAAACATGCACTATGACTCTATTCTTTAAATAATCACCTGTCTTGAAAGCTTCCAAAATACATCAGGAGACTCCATTTTTCAAAATTCTCCCCTCTGGGGCTCGGGCACCGCCATAAGTGCACCCTCCTACCTGATAGTGTGTGGCCTGCTGCTGTAAAAAAGTTTGACTGCCCTGCACTGAAGCAGTTAAGCTTTGATATTATTCAACAGACGCTCTCCTTCCACCAGAGACCACATTTAGTTTCACCTTCAATGCCAGCTCTTTTAACGCCGTACCGCTGGGTCTGGAAATGTCCTAATAAAGCCGACAGTAATAGAGCGGTGTAATATAAAAACAGAACACTGGAAGCTGTCCGGAAACAGTAAATGTGTCGGGCGAACACATTTCTAATCAAAGAACAGCGCTGCTTGTTACCTGGATTCTGACTTGTCACGAATGGTTTCTGCTGCAGGACGTATCTCATGTATCCGTTTAGAGGTCTCTTTGGTGGGCCGCTGGTCTGCGAGGTCAGGTATTTCACCGGGAAGATGTGTGCGTTGTAGACGATGCTGGTGCACCTAAAAACAGCGACAAACGTGCACACTCAGATTTCACACAACATGCTGCTACACTGGCATCCTGTCAGAAACCGGAACCGTTTAAAAAGCAAACTCCAGAAGCTTTCGTCCAATCCCCACAGCTGTGAACGGGGATTGGTCTGAACTTTCAACTATTTATTTCCTGACTGGTACCATTTGAAAGCATGCAAGTTTTTAAAAACAAGGAAAATGTGGACATAAATAGGCTAAAGAAAATGCAGATACTACCGAAATCTATAAATAGGTAGAGCTGAATGTTTAAGTATGCATTTTATCTTGTCAAGGCCAAGACTATTAACTTCTTGTTACTGATTTTTCTTTGCACACATTTAAAAAAGGATTCATTTGACACCGTGGTGTCCAGAACTATAAAAGAAAACTGTAGTGGTACCCTGCTCCCTGAGGGATGGGTTAAATGTAGAAGACAAATTTCATTGGAATGTACAATTGCAATGACAAATAAAGATTTCTTCTCTTCTTTTCTCTATAGTCTTTTGGAGCCATTTTAAAAAACCGCATGTTCCAACATCAGTGGATTCAGATGTTCAGAACCTTTGCCAAGCGGCAATAAGAGCGGCTGCTTCTAGGAGCTTTTCGGTATATTCTTGTGCAATAGCTACATGGACTATAACAACAGAAGGGTACAATAGTTTTAAAATGATTTTAATGTAACTATGTGTTCCATTTATGAGTGACCTACCTATCTAGCTTGATTTTCCCTATTTTAATCAAAGGGCTCACTCACCTGACCCCTTTCTACAAAATAGTTGTAACTTTGCAAAAGTCAATGATTGATTGTGTTCTAAAATCTGAAAATAGAAAGAAGTTGCTGTTGGAACCCAGGAACCAACAGCCTCCGTCTACAATGAACCGTCCAGTGAAGCTACATCCCTCTGGACTGAGAGGGCACCAACCCAGGCTGAAGAATCCCCTCAACGTCGACTAAAATGTACAGCAGTCTACTTGGAAAAGGTAATTCTTTGGCCCCTGATAGCAATGTACCAACTGCCAAGCATGGTGGAGGCAACATCATGCTGTGGGGCGTTGATTCATGGGGCTTATAGGTGGATAGAATGCTGCAGGGTCTCCCCCACCGTATGATAAGTTGGTTGTTTTGAGGGACAATGTTCATTTAGAGGACCCATTTGGGTTCCAAGCTTTAACTTCCTGACTGACGTCATGAGATGTTGCTTTAATATCTCCACTTGACTCGTGCTGCCATCTGATTATTAGTTTGCCCACTACTCTGCCGTCCTGTAGTAAAACACCCCCACAACATGATGCAGCCACTTCCGTACATAACAGCTGGGTCAGTGGTCTCAGCCAATAAACACGTCCACAGGTGAGTCACCATTTCACTGACATTTTCTGAACTAACCAATCAGAGGCTTTCAAGGCCATGACATCGTCATGTGGGGTTTTTACTAAATTGATTACATGCAGCAATGTGACATTTAGCAAATTAAAATGCTTTCTGACTGGCCTAAACTAGGAAAAGTGTTAATGTCATTTTTATTCCGTTTTTTTTAACATATATGTCTTCAGCAGGTTGGAAACTCTGTTCCTTTGACAAAATGCTCCAGGAACTCTCAGCCGCGTTTCCTGTGTTTGTTTGTTTTTTTCTTTTCCAGATGAGTTAGCTTATTAGTTGTACATCATTCCGCCCAGGCAAAAGAATAATTAAAAATACATCAGTAAACGCCTTTCAAATGACTCGACAGGAGGAGCCACGACGGACGGATGTAAACTTGTGACCCCAAGCCATCTTTTCTAAACTTTCATCATCATCAAGCCGTTTCACAGAGCCAGCATTTTAACAAAGGTCTGATAGGGAGAACCCTTAATAGATCATAAACGTGTATCAGGGCACATTCTGTTAAGGACAAGCCGCATGCAGAATTCTAAACACTTAAAGCTACAGTCTACGTTTGAAAGCAGCCAGTGCTCGCTGGGAGAGTCGCCCTCTGGGCTATCCCCGGGAACTATTCAAGCAGCGAGCTCAGGTCTGCACAATGATCATCATCATCACCATCATCGTCATCTGTCTAACAAAACGACACCGTGGGCTACCTTGCAGGCGTGTTTGTGTAGAATGCACTGAATGACCTAGCCACGAGGCTAGCGGTGGCCGTCAGTAGGTTATATGGAGCCATATCGCTGGTCCAACTCGTAACGGGATGTTGAACAGGAGGCTAGCAGCGGGTATGGAGGTCAAGGGAGCCGCGATATTTCTGCACTCATTAGCCCTTATTCAGTAGGCAACCGTGTCTCTTCCGTGTCGTCCTCCTCGTTAACAACAACAACCAGTGCACTGCGCGCTCTCAGGGCGGCCCAGTGCATTGTGGGTAATACTTCGGTTGTTGTGTTCTTCCTCGTCCTTTACCGCCCCCTATTGGAATGGCGGTCCATACTTGCTCACCAACGGAGGGGGAGGAGGGTGTAACACCGGCATTGGATATATATATATATATATATATATATATATATATATATATATATATATATATTGCATTAGTCAGAATCAAAAATGTATTAAAGAATAGAAACTAGTCAGACATTATATTATACCCACAGCTGTTGTACCTGTGTGTATAATACACACACATTATGTGTCCATACCAAACCTATATTTGGTACATACCAACTCCTCCATAGTAAAATGTATATATCTTCATAACACGAAAAACAGAATCGAGTGGGTGGAAGTGACAGACATTACTCACTCATGTCCAGTAGGCGGCAGTATAGCAGCTCTGGCTGTTTGCGATTCGCCAATGTAACAAAACAGAAGAAGAAGAAGTGGAAAACAAAACTGTGCTTTAACATGGCTGCTGACAACGATGTAAGTTTCTCTCGTCTGGAGTTAAGAGCAGGAGGTGTCTGTTGGGGAAGAGCTTTGTGATGAACATGTCTCCCTTTTCTTTCGCAGCCTGAATCGGAGGTCTTTGAGATCACTGATTTCACCACCGCGTCAGAATGGGAGCGGTAAGCAAAAGCACCACTTACCTCTCCTCTCTGGTACAGATGGGTGTGTGTTTACCGATCGGCCTCGGTGACGCCTGTCATGCCGTCGGTAGGTTCGTACACGTCCTCCCATCCCGACTGAAGCCTCGCTGGGAATCATCCCAACCTTAAGGCGTCTCTGAACGGCCAGACCTGCAGAGATCTACAGCGGAATTATGAAATGTTTATCCTGGATGTAACGCAGGTGTCCCTATGCTGTAGAGTTAGGAGAGAAGGCAGCGAGTTACCTGTCAGGAGTTGGAAGGAATAAAATACTGATACGTGTACAAATGAGATATGATCAGATGACAGGATGACGTTGGGTGTTTCACCTATAATCTTGGTTTGTAAAACTTACTGCTGTGCCATAAAATAACCTTGATATTTGATGCTCATGTTTTCTTTCCTCTCCGATTCTCCATAAAACGATCAAACATGACATTGTTTCTCCCTCGGTTGTTTCTGATAAGCGGAGAACCTTTTTGCCAACATTCCCTGGCAGCAGACAGGGCAGCTTAGCAGAACTGAACCTTGCTGAGCCCCTTTTCTGTCATTGCTTTGGCCATTTCCATCATGCTCTTCCCATCGGGTGGATGTTAGGATCGTTTACTGCCGCTGAACCCATCTTCCTTTCTTGAAGAAAAGATTTAATGCTCTTTCATGCATTATCAGCCTGAAAAGGATCCTCACCAAACCTCCCGTGGACTGATGGGAAGAGAAACCTGGTTTAAACATCCCAGCCTTTCTGTGCGTTTCCTGTGGAGCTACTGACTGCAGTCTGACATGCAACCTGTGAAAAAGGAGCTTGTTTACTTCAACATCCCAGCATCATCTTTTAGCCAGTGTAGATTCAGGTCTCATTGCTGAATCCCACTTTGCTGCTTCTCTCTAGCCCACCGGAGCTGTATTTTCTTTTTTGGGGGTGTAAATGACGGTGCTAGTTTCTCTTATTCAGGTCCTTTAATGGCATATTTATAGGAGTTTTTGTTAGTGTTTCCTTATCCTGACCTTGCTGTTTCGCTTGCACTGACTTTAAACTATAGACAAAGACCTGGGAGGCGCTACCCAGCCGCCAGTTGCCGATTGTTTGTGGTTAAACGGTGGAAGAGTTTCCTGAAGCTTGGGTACAACCTGACGACCGCAGCTCCTGACCAAAGGCTGTGATTATCTAACTGTTAGAGAGCTGCTAACAGTATCTGATGACTTGATTAGATGTAGGCAATGTGGTGATAAGCTGTTGGGCTTTTTGTTTTTCAAGTTTCATCTTCTGTCCGTGCACATTACTTATAGATGCATAGCATTCCTGCATTGAAGCTAAATTTTGTTATTTGTTTCAAGGTTTGTGTCCAAAGTGGAGGAAGTGCTAAACGAGTGGAAGCTGACTGAAAGCTATGTGGAAAAATTATCTCCAGAAAAGGTGATCTGCTTTCATTTATTTAATTTTTTTTCCAAATCATGACAATTAGTTATATGTTGTTGGTAATTATTTGATGATGTTATGTAAACCCAGGGTGCGTACGTCAACGGGAGCTGGGGAGAGCAGTCGCAGGACGTTCACTTTGCTGACTTTAAGTTCAGTATCAGCCACCACTTTCTCAAAGAAGAATGTAAAAAGGAGAATGGGAGGAGTGAAGAAGGTACAGTCATTTTCCAATATGCCTGAAAACTCTGCATTTTCACTATAAACGTACTTCTGACTTTCTTTGTTTTCCTCACTACCTTACATTATAAAATACATTTACTGGTGTCCTTCATCTCAGAGGGCAACTGAATGTAGGTCAAGACCGTAAGGCCAGGTTGTTTGAGACAACTGTGGAGGGCAGGCTTAAAGCAGCAGTTGTTGTTTTGAGAAATAACATTTTAGCGTTCAAACTTTGTAGTTTACGTTGATGGCACAGGAAAATCTTTCCCCGGGGGAGGGGTTCTAAGGGGCCACCTTAGCTGACTCCTCCAGATGTGGAGGAGCAGTGGCTCTCCTCCGAGCCCCTCCCCTCCCCGCATTCTGATGCATGTCTGATGAAGAGGATGCCCGTCGTTTTCCATCATGTTATTCCTTAAATGAAGCATCCTTCTTTGCACAATCATTTCCAGAAGCTCTAGAGGAGTGCCCAGAAGACAGGTCTCTATGGCTGACACCATCTGGACCTGCAGCCTTGTTCCTGAACTGAACCTCTTGAGGAACGTGTTGAGCTCATGGCTCTGTCCAGACTTCAATCTGGCCGATCCTCCTGCTTGAATCCTGTGATGACCTTCATCCCTGACCACACATCTCTTATTGTTATGCTGGGGCTTCCTCCTCTTCACCTCCTTGCTGTCTCTTGATCTAGACTCCAAGTTGATACTGTATACTCCAGTAGCTCCCTGTCTCCTTCTCCTAAGGCTCTTTTTTATTGTTTTTAATAGTTAAACTAGAGGGTTAAACTTGAAACTAAAACTCATAACTCCAAAAATCTGCAAATGCATACATCACTCAATAGTTTTACTGATATCCTGCACATGGAGGAAAAATATTCTAAAAGCATTTAAACTAATGTGGAGCTTTCAAATAGACCCCTAGTTTTAATTTCTACCAGGAATAATTTAATAATAATAATTGTTGTTTTAACTTAGGAAGTTTCTTATACTTTAGCTGACATAATTTAAGGTTTTTGAAATAAGTCAATAATTTTTTAACTGTATGCATGATGTATGCTAACATCACTCTATGCTTGTCCTTTGTTTGCTCTAACCCAGCAGAGGGTTTTTTTGTACTTTATTTGTTGTTCAAAAGTTTTTAACAGTTGAATAAGCAACAGACAATGATACAGATGATGACAATGGAAAACCAAAAACAGGGAACAAACTAGTGTATAAAAGAGGTATCAAATGTACAATAAAGTGTAAAACATGTACACGCAATAAGAGTAAACAAGGACAAGAACCACAAAATTGGCTATTGTCAAATATCATCCCTTAATATGAGATAGGTGGTCCATTTCTCCCAGAGGGGACCACCCTTTTGTTTTTGAAGCCTTAGTAAAACGGTTAAGTGCTCCATGGACTGAATGCTTTTCACTATGGTAAATAGGCCTGGGTATCATCTAGATACAATTCTCCATACATAGCTCACGATACAAGACGATTCTCGATATAGCTCAGCTCGATTTGACTTGACTACAATATCGATATTTATTACTTTCAGATGATATGTGTCATTCAATAAAAAAAAAACAAATATTATATTTCTGTTCAATTTATTGAACACTGATATATTAACTGGAAAATAAAGTGCATTTGGTTCAGTGCATTTAACGTATCACAGAAACCAAAACTGTGCCCAAACGTCTGATTTTAGGGACGAAGGTGCTTCTAAAATCCTGTTGGCCATTCCGCAAATTCGTCTCACTTCCTTACTTCCTCGCTGTGAACAGTAATGGCGTGCTGTAATAACGCCCCCTAGGGGTTGGGAGGTATATTGATTTTGAAAGCCAGAATATCAGTATTAAATCATTTTATAAACATCAATATTAATCTTTGTATCGTTTTTTTACGCGCAGCCCTAATGGTAAGCCACTGGTTTATATTTGGGGGCTCTTTGGTAAGCCGTCGCTTGGTAATAGCTTTTTAACCCAGCAGATGCTTGACATTCTCTTCTCTTCTGCCCAGATACGTTACCTTTGGCAATGCAGGACCTTCTGTCGATGCACAATGACTTCCCTCCTCGAGCCCATTGTCTGGTCAGATGGTGAGTTTATTGCTTTACATTTTCATGCAGGGAAATTATGTTAAAGACATATGGTGGAGGAAATAAGTATTTTGAGCCCCTGCTGATTGAGTGAGTGCGCTCTCTTACAAACAAAAACACAATTAGCTCCACAGGAGGAGTGGTTAATGAACACCATCCCCACTCTGAGCTCCAATTAGGGCGTCAGATTAGACTCAGACTATCTTCATTACTAAGTAGGTAGAAATGATCATTTATCACTGTACACGTTAGAGAAAGCAATCAGTCCAGCAGCACTAGTAGTACCTCAAGATGAAGCATGGTATTTAAGGTGTTCTTAAATTCAGCAACAAGCAATATTAACCAGACTGTCCGTTGAAACCAATGTTAAGTGGCAGCTAGTTGGCCAGTGGCAAAATATTATGACCATCACAGGCATGTTTCTGCTGAGTAATGTATCTGGACTTCACCAACCTGAGTCTGCAGAAAGCAGCGGGACTATTGTTGCTTCATGCTGCCCCCCTCTGGTCCTGTTACCTGGGTCTACATTACTAAGGAATCGCCTCGCTGTGTCAACGGTGACTTTCTCAGTGGGAGTTTGTAGGTTTGTGCAGAGATAAAGCAGGTGTGTCAAGTTTGGCTGCAGTCACATAGGAAGCAGTTGGCGCCGTGCACCCTTTTAAAGCCTGTTATTGTGTATGTGTTGCTCAAGGGCACAGTGGGGTCGCCCTGCACTTCGCACTCAAGTTCGCCTAATTTTGGGGGATGGTAGCTGGGCGCCTCAGATCTGAGACCCTCTGGTACATGATCATCAAGATGGAGGAAATGTTAGCGGTGTCTCCGCATCCGAAGCGTTTGACATAGTTTTAGAGACACTTAAGTGATGAAAATGTTTTTTTTTTAATCACAAAAATAATTAGCTAATACAGTCATCTTTCTTTACAGTCAATTTACTCTTGTTCCAGTGAGACAATACTGCCAACAACTGATGCCCTCATCAATATATTTGCCCCCCACTGAGCCAGTGGTGCCAGATTAATTTTTAATTTTTGAAGTGGTGTCTCATCAGCTTCCACTGTTTGTTCGTAGCACCTTGGCTGTCAGGCGCACATGCTTGTTTTCAGCAATGCTTATGTAGCCTTTTAATCACAATCATCAGAACAAGTCAAAAAGTAGCTTACATCAAGAATCTTTTTTGAAATGGAAACACTTATGTAACAAACTGCAGTGCCCATTAATATCTGTTTTTCCACAGAAAGGAGTGGAAAGGTATTTCTTTGTGTTTATTAGCGGCAAAGGGTGTTATTAGTAAAATAAAACACTTCTCTGTATGCCTCCATCTTGTCGTCGCTTTTCACGTCTCTGCGGTGCTGAAGATGCACCGGCTAACTGTCACTTGTCATTGTTATCCAAGTTACTTATTGAGAATCAGGATCATTAATAAAAAGCTGATTTATAAATACTGACCACGACAAAAGTAAATAACCTTCGCTGGTGCAAGGACACAGTTTGACGCTGATTAAGACGTGGTTCGCACTAGTAAGATAGCATCTCCGTTCATAAAAGCAGTTTGATGCGTCCTGGTTGTCTGGAGACATTATGTAACGGCCACTTCTGACTGGGATTGCATTCAAAAAATAAAACAATGCTACAGGTCCTGGTTATATTTTTCTTCTACTATTTAAAAGATGTTTACACATACAAAAATGATTGGTATTCTTTGCGAGCATATTATTTGGATGCGGTCTCTTTAAATCTAAAGGAGGCCTTTGTCACCCCGGCTGACCTCCAGGTCACAGAGCGTTCATTTTTCCAACGTGCTATGGAGCAATGTACCAATACTGATTCAAACTTCCAATGCAGTGCACTCGTTAAACATGAGGAGAGAGCCACACAGATGGCTTTAGGCGCAAAAACAGGATTTCAACAAATGTGCAACAATTTGTCAACATATTGACCAGAATGTAAGACATCCATGTATACGTTTTTTTTTTGTTTTGTTTTTTTTACAAAAAAGGTCAATTTTGGGGTGAGTTACCCTTTAAGTAAGTAAAATATTAGGTGTCTTGTGATTTAACGGGGTCTTAGAATGCTAGCTACAATTTTAACACATTTCCAGGAACTATTGGTGATTCCTGACGCTCACAACCGGGAGTTGGGAGGTTGCTCTGTCGTTGTTTTTTTTATTTATACTATAGTTGTGATAAAAAAGGTCTTTAGGGTGTGCTGATGGCACAGTAGGTAGTGCGACCCATGTATGGAGGCCTTTAGTCCTCGACGCGGTCCACCTGGGTTCGACTCCGACCCGCGGTCATTTGCCGCTTTTCTTCCCCCCTCTTCCTGTCAGCTCACTGTCAGTAAAACGCGTGCCACTAGAGCCGGAAAAAAAAAAAAAAAGGTCTTTAAACATCCTACATTTACCTTCTTGGAACTTGTGAACGTTCAGATCCTGATTGCTCCCAACAACCTCCTCTCCCCACCTTCCCTAGTCTGTTGGTCACTTTTTCAAAATGTTTCATTGAACATTTGTATTTAAATTTGAGTCAATGTCAATTTGCTAAAGAGAAAAGTTCAAGCCGTTGATTTTTAGATCATTTGGGTACAGTATTCCTGTGAATGTTATGGTCCTTTTTATGGCGGCAGGTACGGCCTGCGAGAATTCGTGGTCATCAGCCCCGGGGCGAACTGTGAAGCCATCATCAGCGAGTCAAAATGCAACCTGCTGCTCAGCTCCATCTCCATGTCTCTGGCCAACAGCGGCTGGTGAGTCACTCTGTCAGCTTATAGGGGACATACAGTAGGAAAGGTCATTTTACAAGATTCCCATTTTCATGTATTGGGACATAATAAAAATTATGTAGTTTGTATTATGTCTAAAAGGATTTAAAGCAATAAATTAAGACTGATTATTGCTGTTGTATTTACACTTGAACTTGGATTAAACAATTTTAACGTGTTGTCATTAATAGGTAATTTTTATATGCTTATATTTAACTTTAGCAATTAAAGAGTTAAAACTCTGTCTTCAACATAACCGTAAACACTTTATCACATTTAGGAAGAAATAAATGTGCAGTCATCGATAAATGCTCTAACAGTCTTAGGGAGCATGTGTGCATTCCCTACCAACAAAATCAGACCCATTTAAACTTATGGAATTATTAATATAAAATGCTTATCATTATTTATATTGAAGTAACTCCAGTTGCATTTATTCCAAATTAGTTCTCTTCATCTAGCACTAAACAACAACTATTGGCACTTTACAAGAGGCACAGGTCTAATCCTTGCCAAATTCATTACAAATCAGTCCAACTGCAGTCATTTGGTGACTTTCACATTCAGGCACATAGTCATAATGGTAGTACATCAAAAACAAAGTAGGCTCATCGAATAGTCTTATTCAAAAAAAATTAATATACATTCTGATGAGGCTTGTTTGTCAGATTAACTGTGCCTGTTGAAAATAACCTTTGAGTAGGTGTTAAACGTACTTTTCATTAAGCCCAAATTTCTGTCTTAGAAACAGTTTTTCTATTGTCTGATCTAATATTCTAATCTTAAATGTTGTGTTAAAATCAGAAAATTATAATTAACAGAAAAAACCCTTGAAACATAAATCTGTGTGGAATGAATCTATATAGCGTGTTTCACTCGGTGAAGGAACTGTTCAATAATATTCTCGTTTATTGAATGACTGTAATGCCGATCAGTAAAAAAGTTACGTAGCAACTCATTATTGGGGAATGGGATAAATATGTGCTCTTCTTCATCTGATCACAGTGTTGAACAATCTCAAGATAAGCTGCCGATTTCACCAAACTCAAAAAAGTCAGTGCCTAAACTTGGGGACATGGGTGTACGTGCTTCCTGTGACACTACTTCTAAAGCAGTCTTTAGCTCCTACAAACAAATGAACAAGAACTAATTCAGTTTAGGGTGGAAAAACACAATCTGTATGAAGTGAACATTAAACTAGTTATTGAGAAGCGAGGATTCACAAAAAGGTGTGTATTCAGACCAGTCTCTGTCTTCTTGTGCATCCAGTCAGGTCCCCATGTTTGTTCAGATCCAGCAGAAGTGGAGACGGATCTATGCCGGCGAGTGCCAGGGGCCAGGGGTGCGCACCGATTTTGAGATCGTCCATCTCCGTAAGGTGCCGAGCCAGTACAACCACCTATCTGGCCTCCTTGACATCTTTAAGTCTAAAATTGTAAGTAGTGAGGAGCAAAACCCATTGCACACAACTTAGATTTTTGCTTTGTGCAGTGTTTAGTAGCATGCTAGCATCTCATTTTATCACCAGGTTAACAGCAGGTGTGTCACTGCTGGGGATTTTAACATTCATATTGTGGAGCCAACAAACCATGCTGCTAAGGAGCTCTTTAACATGATAGACTCTGTGAGGCTCTCTACATAGCAGCTTTACAGCATTTTCCTGCTCATACTGACCATTCAAAGAGCTTTACGCTGGAGCCACGTTCATACGCCCATATGCAGATTGGCAGGCAACTTAAGGCTAAGTGCCTTGCCCAAGGGCCCATTCACATGTTGCAGGAGGAAGCTGTAATCAACTTTCCCCCCCAACTTTCAGAATGCAAGGCTTCCCATTGAGCCACAGTTGGCCCTCACCATGCTTCTTTGCCCACTCACACTTCAATAACAATATATATCGATCTATAGATGTATATCAATGATAGGAAAAAAAAGTCAATAAAAAGTTCAATAGAATAACAGTTTTCCTTCCTTATGCGTTCTAGTCATGTAGGCAAGAAGTGATTTAACAAACAACATTCGATTGCAAGCTAGCCCCAACATCTACAGTACACGCGTAAACATTTAAATGTTTTCATTTAATTGGTTTAGGACCACTGAGGCCATGTAAACGACACTGATTATCCTTATTTTGTTATTTTAAGTTTTATAAATCCTAAGCACTTTTTGTCAGTGTGTCCACTCCAGTAATAGTAATATTTATTTTCATGGCAATACCTCCAAAAGTCGTTTCAATATATACAGCTATGTATGAATAATTATGTATCAATTGAAGACATTATCCAGATCATACACAGCCAGTCAGCCACTGGTAATGGCTGTATTTTTTTCTAACAGTGTTCAGTGAAAATATCACAATGCATTGCGATGCATCGTAATAATTCAAGTATCGTGATGCATCGTGATAGAATCGCATCGTGGCATGTGAATCGTGATTCGAATCGAATAGTGACTTCTTTGGCAATACCCACCCCTACTTGCAACTGCTTGATGCCCAACACCACCAGTGAGGTAGGTATTTACTCATGCAAATACTTCCTCCTATAGTCTGGCATCTGGGTGGCACCTTCTTAGCCCCACCTTAGTCTTGGGCCTTGAAACACTGGTCCTCCATATGTAAAGAGAGATCAGGTGTCCCCTCTGCACTGGTGCTATGTCTGGAAGGCCAGTGTTACAGAAAGTCCTCCCCTAATCTGGGTAAAAACAGATGCTTAAACTAACTTTAGTGCACATTTTCAGTCCTTGTTCTCTCTTTGTGAAGGGTTGCAACCTGCTCCCCCTGCCACCTGTTGACATAGCTATTCGCTACACCTACATCCTCCAGGATTGGCAGCAGTCTTCATGGCCTCAACAGCCTCCAGGTAGGCACACAGACAGAGCTCAGTTGGTCTCATTAAATCTGTTTCATAACTTCATTCAGCACTATATCTTTGTGCATTGTGTTTATTATGGACGGGTGATATACTGTCTCACTCAGTGTTACAAAGTGTCACATAAACTCATCAGATGTAGAGCCGTTGTCAAGTAAAGGTGTGTTTTCTGTTTCTGGCTGGCTGGGGTGTGGTTCTGTCAGACTTTGACACGCTGCTCGGAGGTGAGGTAGGAGGAGTGGAGTTTGGAAACCTTCCCTTCGGAGCCTGCGAGGAACCAATCAGGTAGGGTATATTTCCAGTGCCAATTATCTGATATTCTAGATAAAATAATGAATAATAAAGTCTATAGAGTAAATATACACTTAGTACAGTACCAGATACACAGTTCTTTTTTTCAGTCAAACAAACAAACCATTTTATAGGACAATTTTCATACAGCTAAGTGTAGCGCAAAGTGATTTAAAGGGGGTACAATCAGAAGAGCAGACATAATCCCACTAGAAACACACACATTAGAAATTATCAAATTAAATTAAAAAACTAAAGAAGTAATGATAAAATTGATAATAAGATGATAACAAAACCAGATATACAGTTCTGATCAGAATTTTACATACACTCATGGGCATGGATGTCATTGATTTGATGCTTTAATGACACGCTGTTCTTTTTTGAACATTCAACATTACATTTAGTTTTCTTAAAACAAGAAACTTATGAATAAGAAAGAATTCTTGATTTTCTCTGATCCATACAGGGTCAACGGGAAGCATAGAAACTTAAACATATACGCAAACATCCAACTAACATTTATTGAAATGTTCTTTAGTAATCTGCTCCTTGTCCCCATCAGTAATTTTCTGGCATCATTCACGCTGGAACGAGGCATCTTTTATTGGCTAGAGTAAAGTTAAACTGGTTGATTTCTTGACACGGACCTTCTTTTTTGTATGGCCCACAAATATTCAATAGTGTTGAAGCCATGGCTTTAGGAAGACTATTCCAGAAGTTTAATGTTAGCCTGCTTTTTCCATTCCAGAACCACTTTTGGTGCATGGTTTGGATAACTTTCCTGTTGGAACATGGTGTCCATACCTAACAAGAACCTAATAGCCCTTGTCAATTAAAACAGCGACATCCTACAACCTTCAGCAGTACATTCTAGATTTTTCTAATTATGTTGCAGATGTTCTGTTAGCTCATGTGTATAAAAAGACCAAATAACAAACTAAAATAATTCTTATTTTCCCTGTTTTGTTTTAAAGTGAACTCCATCTTGCAACCACCTGGCCTCACCTCACAGAGGGCATCGTTGTAGATAATGACGTGTACAGGTGAGTGTCTAACCACCTGGAGAGGCTGCCAGTCTACCACAGAGCAAACACCAGCATATTTGTTTTGCTATTGTAAGCCTCCTGGGGTCCATTCTTCGTACGTCGCTAACTCAGTTAGCAGGATTTCATTGTTGACGATTTGGCATGATCTTGGATCGTTTGGTTCTTCGAAAGACTTCCTGCACTTGTTGTCATAGCAACATGTGTGCCAGCTTGAGCCTGCTCCAGGGCAGGCTTATTTCATGTAAACAAGATTAGATCACGGCTGTATAAGCGGAGGAGATGGAGAAGTCTGCCGTAGCCATGTCCATTTTTACGACTGCAACCTGTTGCGGAAGGTGCAAGAATAATTTACAGAGCTTTTTGAATTAATCGCGTATTGCGCAATAGACAGGATCCTTTAGCGCAGCGCGACAGTGTAGAGATTTTTCTTGGTGGCTGTTATAAACAGACAAACACATCATTTAACAGTGGCTTTTAAAGAGGAAAAAGTGGTGTTGGAGCCATAAATCTAAAATTTTAAGTTATTTGTATGGTGGTTTGCTTTTTATTTTTATCCTATTCAGTAAGAAGATTTGTTCGGGCCATTTTATTGTGAAGTTTAGTTTACTTTGAAAGGCTTACTTCCTGTCGAGCCGTATATTGTATTAGAAAAAACTATGGATGGATTATCTAGACACGGAGCAATACAGTTTTACCGTGTAAACTGTGGATGACTTGGAAAAGGAAGATTTTCATTTTTTATGGATAAAGATTGTTTTTTTTTTTTTTTTTGTTAAAATTCCCAGTTTGCACATGTCCTTTACTTCCCGTCTCTAAAGAATGACACTGAAATTTGGATCTCTTGACATAACAAGTGCCTTTTTAAAATAAAGTGTAATAATTAAAGGCTACCATTTTGTAGAATATTCTTGTATTTCACTTTTACTTGTCCCCATGTTCTAGTGGGTCCCGTGGCTCTGATATAAAATAACAAATAATATCAAATTATTAAAATGCAAACATTCATGCTGTAGAATGTGATAGAAACATCTACCATGGACAGTATTTACGCATTAATTTGTCTGCTGCTTTTTGCCAGCCCTCTCTCCTGGCTTTAACAGATTTTTAGGTGTTTTAATTAATGACTCAAATTCGGCATAACCTTCCATTAAAAGCTTTTGTTCTGCTGGGAAAAAAACTGTGGGCGTTCTTTGGCCATGCTGAACAGCCAATAGCAGCGTTGCTGATCATTGTTTCTACTATCGATACATTTCCCCTTTTAAACAAACGCATGAACGCACAGTTATCTCAGATAAGTCAATCCAGCCATACTAATCATAAACAACAGGTGTGTTTGAAGAACCCAATTAGCCGGATCATGATTAGCCGGATGAAATCATCTTGGATGTCTCATTTGATCTCTGATGTTTTAAGCAACGTACGAAGAACGGACCCCTGATGCCTCCAGGGGGGATGATACCCATGATATCTGGGTATCACTCCTGTGGGTGGATGGATGGATGGATGGATGGATGGATGGATGGATGGATGGATTGATTTCAACTGGTCATGGAAGCAATGGTGGCACATTCTAAATTTTATCAGAATATTCTGCATGTTCATAGTGTTAGCTTGAGTCTGTAGAGCAAGGGTGTCACGCTCCAGTCCTCACTGTCCGGTGTCCTGCAACTTTTGTATGTATTCCTGCTTCAAAATATCTGAGTCAGATGATCAGGTTATTAGCAGGACTCTGGAGACCTTGACTGCAGACTGAGGATGTAATTCAGCCCCTTGATTCACGTGTGTGGGACCAGGGACACATTTAAAAGTTGTAGGACACTGGACATCGAGGACTTGGGCCTGACACCCCTGCTGTAGAGGAACCAAAGTTATTCTGCTGGAAAGCCAAATTTACTGCAGATGAAACTGTAAGTATAAGAAATGTTTGCTCTGAAAGGAAGTTTGAAACAAAGAATTTGTTGGAACCTTGTAAGGTGAAATCCATCTGCAGAAAAGAATCAGATCAAATAGATTGAGTCAAAACTGAAAGCACAGAAGAAGCTCATGTGAATGTTGGAAAAAATTTGTGAACTCAATGAACTCCTGCTGATGTTGAGAATCCTCCAGATCCTGCTGTAAACTGTCTCTGCTTGTGATGGCAAAGTTATTGGGAACCAGAGTGACGGGTTGTAGGTCCACACAAGATTCTGGAGCGGCCCCACAAGTCCTTAGCAACAATGATGAGGAAAGAGAGAGGAGATCTCAGACGATTTGCCGATGCAGCAACATGCCCTTGTTATCTATTCAATAGCATATTTCTGTATTACACAAGTTGTAGGAGATGTTTCCTGATTGATCTGGCAACCAGTGAAAAAATGGAATTGGATTTAGAACTAAAGAAACAAGCTTTCAGCCACAGGAACGGGTTGAACTGAGATTGGTCGGTCACATGACCTGTAAAATACCCATTTTGTCCAAGGGTTCTGTCCAAGATGGATGTTGCTCATGTTGTGAAATCTGCAATGATCACAAGCCTTTTCAAGGTTATAAAACATACCTTCTATGTATGCATGCGTCTTGATAGTTATTGGTATTGTTGGAAGGGATTTAACTGATTTCCCAACATGGTAGGTGTGCTCAACCGTATTTCCTGTTTTCCCACAGTGACCTCGACCCTCTCCAAGCTCCTCATTGGTCTGTTCGAGTTAGAACAGCTGAGAACCTTCAGTGTTTGCTGGGTAGGTGGCTCATTCCACTTTCAGGGATTGTTGGACCATGCTCCATGTTTCAGTAGAACACGTTTGTCTTTACACAGTCATTTTGCAAGCGTTACATTTTTACTCATTATAAAACTTGTTTTAAATTCTGTGGTTTGTGGCAACCTTGTCCTTTAAACAGTTCAACATGAGACAGTCAGAATTTCCCGTTAGCTTTCATTCATGTCAAGCAGTTAAACCCTCCAAATGTTTTTTTGTGGTTTTAATTTCTTTGTAGGAGACTTTATCACCGAGTTCTTTAAGCTGTGCTGTCGGAGGGAGTCTGCAGAGGAGATTCTGGGTAGAGGCCATGCAGAAGAAGAAGGCCAGGGTCAGTTTCCCCGCTCTACTGTTTCATACACTACAATGATCAGGACTGTTCCTTTTCTTTGTTTCAGGAGCATCTTTACATGAAATAGGTAAATATCAGGGTTACTATGCACACTGGAGAAGCCTAGAAAAGTCTGGAGTTTGTTTTTTTAACCTTTTTAAGGTTTTCTCCAGGATATGAAAAAAATTGGGTATGGAAAGATATTTTATTTTCATATACACAGTTTTCTAAGCAACAATCTAATAAAGCTTAATAAATATAGTGGTTTTTGCAATGATTTTTATTTAAAGGGTATTTGTTTGTGTTGGATTCGCCACATTTCATCTTGATTTGAATATATCAGTGTATTGCTTTTTCACTCATTAAAATGTGTAGTCATCTATAAAAACAGATTTAGGATACATTTCACTACTGTTCAGGCTGATCTGGACCTGGGGTTCATAAAACGGGTTTGGGTAAAGGCCAAACCACACCCTGAACTGCTCCTTTTTGTAGGTATAACAAACCAAAGCAATGAACCAAAGTTCACAAACTATACTTTAAAGAATCTACTTTTATTTTACGGCAATCCGATCCTTTGATGGGTCCAGAGTTACAGAACTTTAAAATGAAGCTGGTCTAAGTTAGTCCAGGTACAGATAAGACTGGTATTCAAGACGTTTAGGATGAATGTTCTGCACTCAAATATCCAGAATGTTGCTAAAACTGCAGAGAAATAAAATCAGATTCTGAAAAGCTTGGATAGTTGATGATGAAACTGTGTGGCATCCCTAAAATCTTGTTGTGCGGTGCAGTCTTTTTGCTAACTGCTTGCCATCTTTGTAGTAAGTGCAATGTTTTTCCCCCCGTAGAAAACAGTGACATCAGCTCTGCTCTGTCTAAACTGACGGAGCCAGCAGCGCCTGTGCCGCTAAGCAAGCTGTCCGTGTCCAGTATGGTCCACAGCGCCAGAAAGCACATGCGGCGGCGCCGGCACATTGATGAATCCCCGCTTAACGTCGATGTCCTCAATTCAATTCTCCTGGTACGTTTCACTCATGCAAGCTGGTTCTGTGTCAGAGCGGCAGAACATTTACCCCCTGGAAAATGAGTCAGTGTCAAGACGGATTCCTGAAAGACTAATTGACAGTATGCTGCCCTCAACGCATGGGCCAATCAGACGAGCTTTCTGAGCTGTGTGAAAACGAAATTTCGTTCTGTATGCACTCTGTGTATACAAAATGACAATAAAGAAAGTCTAAGTCTAGGTTGAGACGTCACTAGACTTTCAGAGGGCTTGAGAGGGTGAAGATGAATTTTCATTAAATTGATGAATTTTCATTAAATTGAGCATTAGGCAGCGGCACATGTGTGGCTAATGAATGTAAATTGTGTTTAAAGTGTTTTCTTTTTCCCTCTCCCAGTACCTCTTCCCAGATGCTGCGGTGGAGAAGTCATCGGACAAAGAGAAAACCACCCAGACAAACTCCGTCAGGACATCTGAGAAAGAGAAGAGCCCAGATGACGTATGTTTGGCCACTAACATGCTCTGACCTATCCCCATAAAATTATCATTTTCTCTCCAAGAGTACAGGTCAAATAGAAGAAAAAACATGCTCCACACACATACATGTAGGAAAACAATTTGACAACCTACAGGGTTTTTCTAACTAATCTGGATATAAGGATAATAAATTGTAGCAAAACTGAAATATTGAAATAATATAAATCATCATATTCCCATATAAAATGGCCAAAATCCAACATAGACCTTTCCTATAAGATGCACATGATGAAAACTTGATAAGAAATAGTTCACCCTGAGAGCAGACTGCAACATGCTAAATGAGGTCTCCAAAACCCCTCCACTATCATCACAGCACCTACAGCAGGTTCTTGTTACTGGTGGTATGAAAGTCCATGCCTGTCCAATCAGAAAGAGACTGAAGTTCAACCTTCCTGGGAGATGTTCGAGGAGGAAACCTTTACTGTCCAAGAAAAACATGAAGTTCACCAGAGGGAGTGAAGACAAAGACCAGGACTTCTGGAATGATCTTCTTTGAACAGATAAGTCCAAAACGAAACCAGAATGAGTTTGGTATAAACCGACAGCGTTCCAGGAGAAGAACCTCATAGCAACTGTGAAGCATGGAGGTGGAGGTGTCATGATTCTGGGATGCTTTGCAGCAGCAGGACTTGGTCAGCTCACCATCATAGAGTCCAGCATGAATTTTCCTGTGGATCAGAGGATGTATGAGGAAAATGCGAGGCCAAAAAGAATTTCAGCTGAAGCAGAACCTGTATCACGACAATGACCCAAAACATACCATTAAACCCTTCAGGGGGCTGGCTGGACATTAGGAAACATGAAGTAATGGACCTAGTCAAAATGAAGATTTTGAGGGACATGAAATCGGCTGAAAACACAAGAAACCCCTCGGGCATCATGCAGTTCAATGTGAGCAATGGGTCAACCTTCCCTGAGACCGAAGTCAGAGACTGTGCAGGAGAAAGAAAAACTCATCATCAGTCTGTTTTTATTTCTGTTCTGCTTTTCTAAACTGAAGATACTACCCAGAAATGAAACTAATTCCTCACTGTGAGGAAGCCATCATAAATGTCTTTGTCTTCATTTGTGAGGAAAATGCTCCTTTTGAATAAACGAGCTATTTCCTGTGTGGGCCTGTCTGCAGAACCTGTTCCTCCAGCTGAAGTCGGCGCCCTCGGACAGTTTGACCTACCGCCTGGCCCTGTGTCTGTGCATGGTCAACTACAGCTACGGGGGACTGCCTGCTGTCACTCACCTCTGGCAGGAGTTTGTCCTGGAGTTGCGCTACCGTTGGGAAAACAACTTCCTCATCTATGGGTGGGTGAACACACGCTTCATCTGCAGACTTTCATACCAATCATTTTAGATTTTAAGGGATTTACATCAACATGTCACCATGACAGCAACAGACTTGTACTCCTTTCAGTTTCCATTCTTCAACTACTGTTGGTGAAGATGTGTAAGTATTCATACCTCTTGAATTACCCCCCCCCCTCAAAAAAACAATTTCAGTTCAGCTAATGGGGTTTAGCAGTCACCTACTTAGTAAAAATACTATACTGTTGTGTATAATTTAGTCTCAGTAGAAAAATGGCAGTTCACCCAAAATGGTTAGAGGAGGACACCACTGCAAACCCTCCAAACACACGGCTGGCCAAAGAGAAATCTGGTCTTTATATGGCAACAAAACACTGAACTCTGATCTACAAGCAAAACTATGTTGGAAAACTATTTCTAAACCTCACTCTGTGGACACCGTCCCCGTAGAGAAGCATTTAGGGGCAGCGTCATGCTGTGGGGAGGCTTTTCTTCGGCAGCGCAGGTGGGAATGTAAATACAGGACAATCCTGGTATTATAGTGCCACGGCAAAATTAAATAAGCACGCTGAGATGTGTGAGATCAGTCAGTTTTATTTCCTTGCAAGAAAATCAGAACATCACATCCAGATCACAATGTGTGATCTGAGGTTTAACAGAACACACAATCCAAATATATAAGAAGGAGGCCACTCCTCCTAAAACACCCCAGAGTTTTAAAACCTGGGAGCATGGTGACCTCTGAACCCGTACTTCTGCTCCTCAAAACATCTTTTTTCTTATTCACCGCATATCTTAGTTTAGTTCCTGCTGAGCACATACCCCCTTTCCTGGTGCGACATTATAAACCACCTCTGCTCTAAAAAAAGATCCTTGTAAGAGTTTTAAGTCTTAAGCTCCTGAGACCTAAGAACCAAAGTCCAAACATAGGCTTTTAGAAACCTGATGAAAGGCTGAAAAAGATTGGTTTGTCTTTCAGAAGCTGGGGCAGATGAGGTTTGGGGGACTTGGAGTGGGGGTCCATGGGTGGGCCAGGAATAGGGTCTGGGCTTGAAGGAATTTGGGTATATTTAGGTGGACAGTAGGGTCTGGAGGCAGGGAGCGCCTATCGGGGCCTGTATGGTGCATCCGGTCAGTCAGCCCAGGAGGCGTCTGGGTTCTAGGCTTCCGGTGGTGGGTTAGATTCCCAAGGCTGGCCCGGCTTCCCCCAGGTTGCCCCCACCCTGGCGGGTTAGTTTCTCTGTGTGGGTTCTCTTGTGGTGCCTTTGGGGATCTCCAGAGGGA
Organism: Fundulus heteroclitus; assembly: GCF_011125445.2. Classification (NCBI taxonomy): domain Eukaryota; kingdom Metazoa; phylum Chordata; class Actinopteri; order Cyprinodontiformes; family Fundulidae; genus Fundulus; species Fundulus heteroclitus. The sequence goes on from NC_046370.1 coordinate 26,336,048, forward strand.
GGCGTTCAGGGGGCATTCAGAACTTATGCCTGAGCCACCTCAGCCGCCTCCTCTACATGTGGAGGAGCAGCGGCTCTGGATGGCTGAGCTCCTCATTCTACCTCTAAGGGAGCACCCAGCCACCCTGCAGGAAGCTCATTTCAGCCGCTTTTATCAGGATCTGGTTCTATTAGCAATGACCAAATTTCATGACCATAGGTGAGGGTAGGAATGGTGACGATGAGTGAATCTAGAGCTTCGCCAAGATAGCAAAGTACTTCTCTAATGCTGTAATCTGTAATAATAAATGGAAATCTAAGTTAGGTTTTAAATGTTGCTTTGCTTGCAGCTTAACAGGTGGACCTCCTGATCTCCGCTGCTGTCTGCTGCATCAAAAGTTTCAGGTAAATATTACAGCCGACCTGTCATAGTGCAGTAACTTGGAGACAAAAAGAGGAAAATGAACATTTATTTGAGACTGGGTACATTGCAATGAAATAAAAAAAAAACATTCTTTTTGCATCTTTTTTTGTTACTTTCCTGTGTATAGTTTGTGTTGTGTCTTTTAATCATGATGATGTTGCTTTTACCACCTATTGTTTTTACCTGTACAGTGTCCATGAGTGTTTTGAAAGGCGCTTGAAATAAAATGTATTATTATTATTATTATTATTTTTCAAGAAAATTTGTCCAACATTTTCTTTTGTCATGTTACAAGGAATACGGTACCATTTTAAACCCGTTTTCAGATGCATATAATGTATCAGAGTCTGGGAATCAAATCATATTCAGACTGATTCAAAATATTGATCCCGAAATGCAACTTTCTAAGATGTGTTCCTGCTAAGTAAGCTAGTGGATTTTAATCAGGTGTTAACTTATTTATTGTGGATAGATGCTGAACTGCTGCATAGACAGGAAGAGGGCGAGAGATGAAGCCCGCAAGACGCAGGAGGGAAACAGAGAGAGAGAGCGTAAAGCATCCGGTGGAAAAGCTTCTGCCTCCACTACAACCAGAGAGGTGTCTCAAGGCAAATCCTGGGACTCGTGGAGTGACAGCGAGGAAGAGTTCTTTGAATGCCTGAGTGACCAGGGGGAGATGGAGTCTTCTCAAAGCGAGGGAGGAAAGGTCAAAGCCGAGGGGAGGCTGCAGCCCTACAACAACATGACGCTACTCAACTCTGCAGAGCCTCTCTATGTTCCTGTTACGCAGGTAGGTAACTCTCTCCTGGCTTTTGTTTCCAGTAGGAATTCCAGCTTCACAGACCCTCTGCTGCAGAAAGTCTGCTCCTCCTTTTCAGGAGCCAGCTCCTATGACAGAGGATCAGCTGGAAGAGCAGTCCGAAGTGCTAGCTAAACTCGGCACATCAGCGGAAGGTACTCACCTGCGTGCTCGGATGCAAAGTGCATGTTTGCTCTCTGATATGGAGTCTTTTAAGGTAAGGCCTTCACACACAGCTACACCATGTTAATGTGTCCTATGTGTTTGCCTAATAACGCTCTACGGCTGGAGACTGATATACACTTGTGAATAAAATGAGAACACTTCATTAATCCTTTGACTTGAACAGAAAAAGTTCACTAACTAATGTCTGATCTCAATTTCTAGTTTCTGGAAAAGAAAGTCATTACATCACAAGGACGTATTAACAGTGAACCTTGTTTTCCACCTAAAACAAAACATATGTAGAAACGTGTTCTTTTATTGAGGAAGACGTTAGGACACTCTACCACCTAGTGTTGCCCCTTTGTTAGAGCACATGTGACAAACTCGAGGGCCGTGGGCCGAATCCAGCCCACCAAGACAATTTATCTGGCCCTCAAGCCACAAAAGGCACATCATGTCATAAAGTACAGGTATATATCCTTTTAAAGTGTATAAAGTAGCTAAATCTGTGCCTCTTGTAGGAAATGTTGATTTTTTATTTTATTTAAAAAAAACTGTGTAGTAACAGTGTACTACCACTAGATGTCAGTTTTTCTACAACACATTAAAATAACCCAGTAATGTCCAAAAAGTGATCCAGAATGATGAGAGTTTAAAGTAACTCATTACTCAATATGAACTTTTTTTTGCAGATAAACTGTATAAACTGGGCCTGAGGGTGCCACTTTTGTTACTGTCCAATTTTTTACACTTTTGAAATTATGAAATCAAGCATGCCATCTATACAAGTACAACCAGCCCTTATAATGACTTATAGAAATGAGTTTGACAGTTTGACAGCCCTGCCCGACAGCATCTCAGATCACCATCTGGGCTTGGACTAGGCCCAGTACTTGTGGTTCCTCAATGATCGTATTTGAGCCATCGTCATGTTGCAGGGTCATTTTCTGCTTTCACTATAATTTTCTTAGAGGTGTTATCAGATTTTATTCAAATACCTCTACACAGTGGAGTCCATGCTGGACTCTGATGGTGAGCTGACCAGTTTCCCTGAGCAGTGACACCTCCACCTCCATGCCTCACAGTTGCTATTAGGTTCTTTTCCTGGACCGCTGTTCTTGGTTTATACCAAACCCGTCCTCTGTGCCGGTGTCCAGATGATTACGTTTTAGACTCATCAGGCCAAAGAACACTGCTCCGCATGCTCCTGCTACATCCACCAGTAGACTTCCAGTTTCACTACTGTTCAGCTAGCAGCACTCCAAGACTCTGACAGCGTTTGTTTATGTCCTGAGCTCAGTGTTGTTTTGGAGGTCCTAATCTAATGCCTGATCCTCGTGCAGCCTTGGTAAAGGCAATACTAGTTTACCATAAACAGTCAACGCTAGGCTGAGGTTAGACAGGCTGGGCGATACTCTGGAAGCTGACTTTGGAACTGATCATTCACCAGAATAAAGAAAAAACACTGAAAACCTAATTAAAACTACTACAGCAACAGGGTGTTGCACAAAAAACAGGTCTACGTAGAAAGACTTAATCTAGAACTTGGAAAGAGGGTATGTGGCCGAGGTGTCAGTGATGGGGCTGTGGTACAGCTGGACTTTATTTTCAGGTTGAATAAATCTTGTTTTTCTCGCAGGCTGCCAACCCTGGCTGTGTTTTGGAGGACTTTGTCCGCTGGTACTCGCCGAGGGATTATGTAGAAGAAGAGGCGGTCGACGAGAAGGGAGATCCAGTTGTGAAAGGAGAACTTAGTGCAAGAATGAAAATCCCAGGCAACATGTGGGTGGAGGCGTGGGAGACTGCCAGGGTCACACCTGCACGGCGCCAGAAAAGACTCTTCGACGACACCAAGGAGGCAGAAAAGGTGACGATCTGTCCAGCTGACACCACATTGGGAATCAGTTTAAAACAGGAAGCAGATGCTCTTCAAGTGATCAGACACAATCACTTGTGGGCTGCACAGCCTCAGGAAAATATTTAGTTGCATAAAATTGAGATGACGGCGCCCCGGCTCTCTCGTTTGCTTACCGTTGTACAACTTCGCTACTGCTGTCTGTGAACGATCTGAGATGCTGAGTCCATCCAAATGACAAAGCATGCTATTCAAATGCAGATCGTGAATGCCTGACACTGGAATTTAATATACTACCAAATGTTGTGTCCCGGCAGTCCATAGTGACTGTGACGTTGCACACAGTGACGTATCCATGATTGCAATCCCAAACATTGTCCATTGGTTCTTAGACCCCTAAAGCTGCTACCTTAAATGAAAGATCTTTCCTTCCTTCCTGTGTCAATTCTCTCTCTCTCTCTCTCTCTCTCTCTCTCTCTCTCTCTCTCTCTCTCTCTCTCTCTCTCTCTCTCTCTCTCTCTCTCTCTCTCTCTCTCTCTCTCTCTCTCTCTCTCTCTCTCTCTCTCTCTCTCTCTCTCTCTCTCTCTCTCTGCTGTGAAGTGATCTTATTTTGAGGTGAATGTGACGGACAGAGAACCCTGGGAAACGGAGGCTGGGAGATTCTGGTCTTTTTACATCAAACCTGAGTAGGAACGATGTATAACGTCTGTAATAATCTGATTGGAGCAGAAGCTGACTGGCTTTGCATGATAAAGGATCCATGGCTCATAGCACAGAGCGATGACTCTTTGTTAGGTTGGCTACAGCACCCAAAGGCAAGATGAGTAAAAGGTTTTCCTCGGTTAGTGATATTTTAAAAGCATTTCCTTTTGATGAAGCGCATATCGTCTTGCTTTATTATCAGATCCAGCTCCTTCGGTCTTGTAAAACACCACCTTGTTCTACAACTTCTTTAACTGGTTCAAATCTTTGAAAAGTAACCAATAAAAGGCATATTTCTATGTCATCAGTAAAAACAAAGCACATTACGGGATTTGTCTTTGTTTTTAGGTGTTGCATTATTTGGCCATGTTGAAACCAGGAGACCTGGCTCATCACCTGCTCCCCTGTCTGCTGCATGCTGCTATTGTCAAGCTGAAGCAGGAAGGTGAGTCCTGCTCAGTTTCATGTCTGTTTTCCAACAGTAAATGCTAGAGTTGTCCTCAGGACAAAGAACGGATAAACTTCTGTTACGTGAGCCTAGCTTAACAAATGTAGTCTACACGGAGACGGCAGAAACACACCTTATTCCACCTTTGAAGTGTTTTATGAAATGAGCTGCGTCTGTTCACTGCTGCTCTGAGCGTCCCCGTACATAGCTGCTAGACTTTTATCTTTTAGTTAATGCAGCCCTGCCAGCATGCACAGGAGGCAGCGGCGTCTCATCGCAGATCAGTTTGTACTCCCATGTTTTCTGTGTGCTGCTTTTTTACATTATGTAGCAATATTTTGGTTCTTAAAGGAACTCCCGCTGTCGTCCTTTCTGACTTGTTTTTTTATATTTCTCTAACAGAGTCCATAGAAAACATCCCATCAGTGGAAAAGAGCATCCAACAGGCCACAAGTCAAGCTAACAAACTGCTGCACTCTGGGAACTGTGACAACAAGAAATTAGAGGTCAGTGCTCATTCTTCTGGACTTCCTAGAACATCTTTTAAAAGGAAAAAGAATCAGGAAATGCAGTTCTAGTGAGGAATTTTTTTATAGATCTAAACAAATTATAACACTGTGAAAAAGTTCAATATTTCTGTCCCTCATTTTCACAAAAAGGGAAACTTATATTTTGCTCTTTGTTTCATGTGAGCTTGATGATCATGGCTTTCAGAGAATGAAAACCCCAAATTCAGTATTTCAGGAAATTAGTATTATAGAAGATCAATAAATATCTGAAGCAGGAATGTGAGGGCCTCTCCCTCTTCAAAGCTGACTGTGCACTTTCTGAAATGAAATGATAAAAATATTGAACTTTTTCATGCTATTCTGTTTTTGGAAATTAACTTGTGTATTAGTTCCCTTTCCTTGATCTAACTGCTTTTGTTTGTACATTTTTATCAAATAGTTTGAGTTTCATCGACAAATATTCATTTAAGAATACTTATATCAGCTTTAGGAGTGTGACGCTGTGAACCATTCAGGAGTGTGTTAATCAAATATAAAAAGTTCTTGCTCCTAATCAATCTAAGAAGGACAAAACTATCCATTCCCAGGAGTTAATGTAAGGCTGATTTTATTTCTGTTTAACACTTGGCATCAACCCAAAGGCCTTCATCTCCCCTCTGTTTCAGAAATGTGCTGACTCATCCTTATATCCACTTCTATCTGTCCGCTTGATCCACTTCCTACACAGCTAATCAGGGTGGGGGGTTTGGGCGTGGTAGTAATCGACTGGAAAACTGAGAATTTATTTAAAAAATATATATTGATGGCAATGTTGAATTCAATTACACATTTAAACTTAAAAAAATTACACTTTAAAAGTGGTAGTTTTGTAATTTAAAGAAGATTGCAGTTTATTAAGTTTTACTGCAGCTGACTTTTCTTTGCTCAGCTTTCAAAAACATTGGTTGGAGAGGGGCGGTGAGTTATACTTTCTTTTTAAATCACGGAGGGCACCAAGACAGGTTTGGGAACCACTGGACTAAGGAACAAAAGCATTTATAGTGTACCATACAGTGAAGGAGAGGAGCATATGACCACAGGGACTAGAAAAAGCAGTAGATTTTAAATTCTTTTTACTATTTTTCTTTTGAAATAAATCCACATTTATATTTCTAATACTTTAGCCCTTAATAATACAAAATAATGTTGAATTAAATGCCAAAAACATTAAGATATATTCTTACAGCAATCCAGGATTAGAGGCAGACTAGATGCGATGAGGAAATGTTTTATTTCATCATGAGACATGACTTTGATTTGGGGGGAGAACTTGTGAACATCTCTGGTGACCTCTTCCACATACCAAGGTATTCTAGGGTGAAACATGAGTGCAAATGCACTGAAGCTCAGTCCAGGCTTGGACATCAACAGGACAATGATTCCAAACACAGCAGCAGATCCTCCAAAGAAAAGACACGAGGTGCAGTGGCCCAGTCAAAGTCCAGACCTCATTACTGGAGCGACTGGCAAAGGGCTGCACTGTCCTGGTTAATAAACTAGGGAATGATGTGCGTCCCCTTGACTTCTCCATTTCTACTGACATCTTGGACTTTTTCTATATGCAGGATTTTATCAACCAGTTGGTTACTATGGAGACTGTCATCACTGAAGCTCGCTCGCTCAAGGCCAAGTTTGCTGCTGATGAGGAAGAGGATAATGACGAAGCTGCAGACGAACTAGAGAAGTAAGTTCAGCCCCAGCGTTACTTTAGCAACGTTTCAGCCAAAAAGAACACATTTGCTTTTAGATGTTTCATGTCGAAATATACGAAGTGGTGTGGTTCTTGCTGCTGAATAATCTCAAGATGACAGTCTTAATGCATCAGGACATTTAGCGGTGTGTGCTGTTTGATTTGAAGCACTGTATTTAGTGTCTTGTTTATTGAAGGTTTGTCACCTCCCTGCTGGAGGAACCGGAGGTGGTGGTGATAGGCGCTGGACAGGCTCGCATTGGCAGAATCATCCACAGGCTCTTCATTAATGCCCAGCGGGTAAGCAGCTTCTAACACACAAGCTTCTCTTCTGGACTCCCATCCGCGTTAGTAACTCTATTTGTGATCATAAGAAAAAACAGTATATTCCTACTTTTTCGCTGTAAGAACTTTTCTTTACCACTAATATATTTATCCTATTGTAATCCAGATCTCCTGTTGAGTCCCAGTTTGAGACATTTTGCCTCCTGTGTTCCCCCAGGCTGCCCTTTTAGCACCAGTGGACGATGATTTGGAACCAGGCGTCGAAGGCAGGAAGATCCCAGACTTCCCTCCTCCTGCGGGCCGGGAGATCCTGCTGCGGACATGTGTTCCACGACCAGCGCCGTACTCTAAGGCTTTGCCACAGCGACTCTTCTGTGTGCTGATGAAGGACGAGTTTAGACTGGCGGGGGCCTTTTCTGCAGACACTTCATTCTTTTAACAGCAGCTCTGTTGTATGGTCTTTTCCTCAGGCACCCCATGTTGGTGCTTGCTGCTGCTTTGCTGATCCTTCACTGTTAAAAGAAGCGTCCCAGGTCAGGCTTGGAGACTGGCTTTCTGGTTAGAGGGGTCAGCCTCCACTCTAATGTTGGTGGTTCTATCATGAGGAACCACCATCGTGTGCGGAGGCTAAATGTAAAGCATTCGGTAAAGAGCTTTTCTAGACCCTAAAGCAAAGGATCGCACAGTTAAAACGATTTATTTGGCTTGTTGATGGAGGTCTTGGTTTCAGTGTTCTGCAGTCAGCTCACTTCACTGTGGACATTCAGACCACACCGTGCGGACATTCCCTATTCAGATATATTTCTGCTCTGCCAAAACGTTACAGGGATACACGAGGGGGGAAATCAATACTTGATTCATTGCAATTCAAACTGTAACTTTTAATTCGTGCATGTTTGCTGAATGTTTGGTTAATATTCCTTCTCTACCGTAGACTGAAACCACCATGAAACGAGAGTGAATGCTTCTTTCCCCCCACTGTACATGTGCTGACATTAGAAATGTGCAGTAATTATCTATACCAATTTAACATAATAATGTAGTCATTATTTGAGCTTTCCTGCATAAACTGTACAATTGTAAAGTGAAATAAAATAACAGAAAAGTCTTCCTCTTTTGGCTTTTCCCTTTCAGGGGTCGCCACAGCGAGTCATCCGTCTCCGTCTAACCCTACCTTCTGCATCTTCTTCTCTCACACCATCTACCTTCATGTCCTCTTTCACTCCATCCATAAAGCTCCTTGGTCTCCTCTAGGCCTCCTGCCTGGCAGTTCCAGCCTCAGCATCCTATCCATGTACTCACAGTCCCTCCTCTAGTCAGCACACGTTCAAACCACCTCTGTCTGGCTTTATCTCCAGAACATCTAACATGAGCTGTCTCTCAGGAGGACTTGTTCCTGATCCTCTCCATCCTCATCACTCCTAAAGAAAACCTCAACATCTTCATCTCTCCTACCTCCAGCTCTGCCTCCTGTCTCTTCCTCAGTGCCTCTGGCTCTAAACCAGACAACATGGCTGGTTTCACAGCCGTCTTGTTCACCTTTCCTTTCATTCTTGCTGATACTCCTTTATCACACAACAGCCCTGTCTCTTTTCTCCACTCGTTCCAACCTGCTTGGACACATTTCTTCACCTCTTCTCCACACTCACTGTTGCTCTGGCCTGTTAAACCCAAGTACTCAAACTCCTCCCCTTTCTTCATCCATCCTCCCTGTAACGACTCCACTTGGCTCCCTCGTGTATTCTGTCTTGTTGCAGCTAACCTTCGTTCCTCTCCTTTCCCTACAGCAAACAGGCTTAAATCAGAGGCAACCAAACGTTCGCGCAGTTCTTTCTGAAAGCATTTTTGGAAAAATTTCGACACCTATCCAGGAGTCACTCAAGTGCGAGCCACCAGACTCCTGGATGGGAATACATGTGCTGCATGTTCTCCATCAACCATGAAGCTATTTAACCTGCAAACTCACACCGACTGAGCTTCACAACAGTGTCCCAAAAAGGAGAGATCTTTAAAGAATAAACAAGTTGTCTGTCTAAATCTTAGAATAATGCAAACCCCTCCTACGTAGCACTTTTTGTGGATGAACTTATGTTGCGTAAAGCTGCATGATACAGCTTCAAAAGCCCTCATCTGGCAGTCCAGTGCTATATTATTATTATTATATTATTATTATTATTATTATTATTATTATTATTATTATCATCATCATCACCATCTCCTTTCTACATGGACTTTTTCCTTGCTGGAGTCATAGAGGACAGCATTTCCACAAACGACAGACATCAGATTCTTACCAAGAGGCTTTTATTTATTCATTTCTTTTAAACACTGGAATCATTTCTAGAAGGGAGCATCTTTACTTCACTCACTGCAGTCACCTGCCCCTTCATTGACCACTGAGGTCTCAGAGAGCTGGAAACAGAACAAGAGGTGATGTGCAGTGTTGCCAAGACAGACAATGCATCATCATCATCCACACCATATAATCATTCACAGTGTTTCATGCCCAGCTTGTTACAGTGTTTTCACCAAGGGAGACTGCTTGAGTTAAAGTTGGTGTCAGTGTAGAAAAGGAAACACACAGCTAAGGTAATTACAGTACAGGAAGTTTTAAGTGCTTTAAGTCAGTAAACAAATCAGATCACAGCAATGCAGGCTAACTCGCATATAGTTCCATCAGAACTAAGCAAAAACAACGTTGAAATAAGGATGTGAATATTTCCACTGTTGTGTGTTGGCGTGCAGAACCACAGAGCTGCTTGGCTAACAGTGGAGGCGCTCATCCAGCTTCGTTGGATTCACTGCAGTCCCACAAGTCTACCAGCAACTTCCCATTGGTTTCTCAAAAAAAGAACGGTTCTTTTTCACAAGAACGAACGTTAATAAAAAAAGAGGAGAAAAAAAAAGTTACACATCTCTTGTATAAACTCCATGTTTCTCAACAATATCTGAATGTCACTTTGGGTACAGAGTTATACTCATCTACACAAAAGCCGATCCACTGGTTGTCGAGGTTAGTTTGGTCATTTCTCCCTCTCAAAGTTGTAATGATCCAATAATCATTTTTATAATAATAGGTGCCCAAAACCATATTCTAAAGAAAAATAGGCCATGTTTTATGTGATTGTGTGTTTGGTGGATTCACAAGAATGAAGAATGTGTCAGCGTTTTACCTTCCCCAGGGGTTAGGATGGAAACAGATGTGAAATAAAGGTATGTATGACCTTGTTTTTGTCTAAGAGTAAAATAATGAATGGTAACATGGAACAGAACAAGCTTACAGTAGTAACATGCTGGCAGCAAAGTGTTAGATTACAGCTGTCATTTACTTTTTTCACTACTAAGAATTGACAACTTGCTACACCTTCATTTTGAGATAAACTTCATCAGAAGATTGACACTATGAATAAGGGTTAACTCTACAAATCCTGAATTTAAGACTATAGAAGTGGGATCTTGTGGGAATGCTGGGGAACTGGTATTAAGGGGGAGCCTGTGGTTGAACAGGTTTTTTTGTTTAGCCCTCTTTTGGGGTGACTCGTGGTCCAGCCACCGAGTTCTGAATGATGCTGCTGATGGACTCCACTCCCTCTGCCTCCAGGAGACTGCGATGGTCCCCTTCGATGACATAAACTGACACCTTCCCATCACAAACCTGAGAAAAGACATTAAAGACAGGTGCTTTCAGAGTTCAGCGAGAGAACCAAAGCTTCATCCAGGTTTATTAGAATGGTTATCAAGGTTATTTTGGAGGTTTTAGTTTTACAGCTTAGCTGTTGACTGACAATGGGGAGAGTTAGGCATCTAATTGTGGACGCTGAGACGGGAATGCATTCAGATATTAAGAAGTCCACATTTGAATACAGTCACAGTCACTATGACAGCCTACGGGATTTTATGACATATTTGGACAATTAGATATTTATTTTAAACCGTACAAGAAAAGACCGTTGAAATTTCCTAAATGTATTGAAAAAATATGCAATTTCTGGTGAGGAATAAATTAGGACACCCACGCGTTTATAGCTAAAGTCCGTCATAGATGTTTCATATAAAGGTCCAAATGACGTGAACTTCATGACAGCATTTTGAAGAATGTTTGCCAACATGTCCAGCTCTGGCTGTCCAAGAGACAGTCCCTGAGAGCAGACATGCTAAAAGAAGTCTTCAAAATGCGTATATGCTGTCATGGAAGTTACAGCAGGTTGTAGTTCATTCTCTGAAGTTTACTAGAGAGAACAATGAAAAACAGTACCAGGATTTGGCATAAAGCAAATAACCAAATATCCAGGAAAAGAACCTCTCACCCACTGTGAATGAATGGAGGTGGAGGTGTCATGGTCCGGGGATGCTTTGTAGCTGCTGGATCAGGGCCAACAGCTACATAGAGTTCAACAGGAATTTTTCTAAGAGTATTTGAAGGAAATCTGAAAAAAATCTGTAAATAAGTTAAAGCTGAAGCAGAACTGGACCCTGTACCGGGACAGTGACCCATAACATGCCATTAAATCCAGCAAGGACTGGCTGAGAATTAGAAAACTTGATGTACTGGGCCTAGTCAAAGTCCAGATCTTCATCTCATTGAGATGCTGTAGGGGGGCTTGAAACAGACTAAACATGTAAGAGCATAACCCCTAGCTATGACGGAATTGGGTGTCCTAACTTTTCCTTGTTTTGGCATCGTTTGCCTAATGATTTAAATGCAATTAAATTGTCTAGAGATAAAAAAATAAGATTAGACATCAATATGGGAACATTTTTCAGTAATAATAATAATGAACTGATGAGATAGTTGGTGTTTGACAGTTTTTCACATGACAGGCCGTTTGTGTCTCTTACCTCACTAAGCTTATAGTCCTCTCCCAGGTTTTGTTCATATTCGCTGCTGGTTTTGGCCCGTAGTAACGCCACGTTGCCATGGTATTTTGTTGCAGGTACATATCCATCAGCGGCTTTTAGCTTGTGATAAAAGGTGGAAGCTGCAAAGTCAAGCAAGTCCCGGCTGATGTTGGTGTGGCTGGAGGTGATGAGGTCCACTGCCACCTTGACACGAGCCTTCAGGTCTGAGAGTGGAAGGAGATTCTCCAGCAGCTGTAGGTTCAGAGAGCACGGTTAGAAGAGTGTGTGCAGAAACTGACTTATTGTGTCGGAACCTTCCCTAAATGACTAAATCTGCAGGGCTCCTGGTTAGAGAATTACACGAACGAAAAGAGCAATTTAAAGGGGAAAATAATAAAGACATTATGGTCCATGATTTAATAGCATTCAGAGATAAAGAGAAAGTGACTTGGATCGTGAAAAGAACTGATGAAAAGTATTGCTGAGCATTTATTTGTTAGAACATCCATCAGTGGTTGTATACCTTGTTGTATTCAATGCCAGTGAACTGCTGGATGAAGGCGCACATGGCCTCAGTTTCAGCCTCCGACTCCTTCCCTGGAGTCAGCTTGGCCCTGTAGCTCTGAAAATCAGGACGGAGGGAAGCTTACGGGATCATTCAAAACTGCATTTTAAAACCTGATCTTCACATACATTGAAGAAAAACAAGAGCTCTATGCCTTCTTAAACAGTCTGACACTAAATCAGACTAAACCGTTCCTGTTTTGGTTCAGTTAGGGTTACCAACGTTTACTAAGTGTCAGAATATTGAGAGAGAATTTGAGATTTTCTTTCATTACTTATAAACTGTCCAACTTGTGGCAATGTCTTGGGCTTCCTTCCACCACCGACTCTCTCACAGTAGTGTTTTCACCTGACCCGTCTCCGGGTCCACCTGGAAACTGTAATCGGGCCCTTTATGTTGCTTTTGGAGTACTGGCTACTTCCTGTCTGAGTCACCCTTCAGTCCATGTTGGCACCGTACCCGTTTAAGATATCAGTGAAGCTGGTAAAAGTGTTGTTATCTGGGGTTAATGTGTAGCTTTTATCCTAGTGGTGTCTCGCATATTTGACATTATGATGGCTAAACATGCCCATGCCGTTTCCTCTTGAGTCCAGCTTCCAGATGCGTGGAGGCTTCAGGTTCATCTGTTGTAACAATTATATCTAAGGATGAACCAGACTTGTGGAGATCCATCATCAGCCAGGATATCCTCTCTGATATCCTGGATAATTTCTTTCCATTTTTCTATGATGTCACACAAGGAAGCAGGGGATTTGAGGAGTTGCCTTAAAATAGATCCACAAGGTGATTTGCCAATTAACGCAGATGTTGTGAATTAACCTATCAAAAGCTTAAATAGCCATGACATAATCTCAAGCTGTTTAAAGGTACAAATCTTAGAAACTTCTAAATTAAATTTAAGTAAAAACATGTCGTTCTCTTTGTCTCTGTCATTATTTTGACATTTAACAGAAAAATGACTTAGGTCATCTTCACTGAGCTAAAACAGGGAAAGTTTAGAGTGACTTCTTGTCACAGCGAGCGTGGAAGCATACTGTTGTAACTAAATAAAACGTCTTCATGTTTAAGCATTTAAATACTCAGTGTGATAAACATGTACCAGTGACAGAAAATCTAGTAGTGGACTGCCTCTCATAGAACGAAAGGGGAATCTAAGCACAGAATCACTCTGAACGGCAGGATCCGTACTGAGTGGGGGAATTAGTTCTCTCCTCTAACCTGTGTGTAAGCTGCCACATAGGAGTGTGAGCCATCAAACAAGAACAGATTCTCCACACAATGATCCTGAGTCTGAAGCTGAGAGCACATTTCAAAGGCTACACAGGCACCAAAAGAGTAGCCCCCAATCCTGTATGGCCCATCTGGCTGAAGCTGCCTGATGCAGTTGACGTAGTATGCTGCCAGAGACTGGATGCTCTCAAGGGGAGCCGCTGGGGAGGAGAACAGAAACACATTTTAACATCATTAGTTCACTCTAAACACACATAAGATGCTGTTGGTTTTAATAAATCACATGTGGAATAATGTCAGTGTACCTTTGGTGCACTGCAAGCCAAAGCAAGGCATGCTAAGCTTGGAGGCCAGCGTCTTGAATGCAGAAATGGAGCCTTCGATGGGATGGACCAGGAACAAGGGTTTCTCCTGGCTCTCAACGTTGTTGAGTGGTATCACAGTGGGGCCACTGGGGTCCACTAGCACCTGGGTCAGATCAGACTCCAATACAGAGCGAGCGGCATCCTTCGTGGCTTTGGTCTTGCTACAGTCTACAGTTAGTGGGACAAAAATGGCCGGTGTCACAGACAGACAGGAAGGAAGTAGTTCAGTTTGAAAGTCTGATTCGGTAGAGGTTTTCTTGCTTTATTTGCAGTTTTAACAAACTGCAGTCACGTCTATCATTATACCTGGCAAAAAACTAAAATAATCTGAACTTTTTTTCCTCAAAATCGCAAAAACCTTAAAGCTTTTTAGTTGTGATTTTATATAATAAACCTACCCAAAGTAGCACATAATTTTGAAGTGGAAGGAAAAGGTTACATGGGCTCTTCACATTCTTTTTTATAAACAGCAATCACCCCTCAGAAAGACACCACACATTAGCAGGAGGACCTCATCAAACTGAGCACAGGAGCTCCTCATGGAAGTGTGCTCTGTCCTTTGTTCTTTACTGAATTAATGTATGTAAATATACAATGATGATATTCATTAGCATCAGGGTAAAACTTTTAAGACCAGAGAGAAAGGGAGCTTTATTTCCATGTATTTCTTATGCTGATGACATTAAAACCAGAATGCTTAAATTTGAGCATTAAAGACATCTTAATGTTGCAGAATTGCCTTCCACATATATGGTGCCATAATTAGCAAATTACTAACTTTTCCCCCCTTTAAATTATTTAAGCAATTTAATACCGTTTGTTCCTTCTGCCTTGTTCTTGGCCAACTCCCGCAGTTTGTTAATTGTGAGTTGGCGGATTTCCCTCATGGCCATCACAATGTCATAGTCCCGCTCTAGGGTCTGGCGGACTTCAACACCCATCAAAGAGTCCAAGCCCAAGTCTCCCAATGACGCATCAGCGTTTAGGCAGTTCACATCCTGTACACCTTTTAGTGAAACACAAACAAGGTGAGCTTTATACTTCATCTCTTTAGGACAACAAAAACAACCACATGCAAAAGCATAATATTTTTTATTTTTACAAGTTTTGTGAAATTAACATCATGCAAACATGATGTTATTTTCAAATCACCACATTTTCTTTCAAAAACACCAAAGCATAGAATATTTGTAGACTGTAATATCTGAGAAACCTGGAGTGTCTTACCAAGAATGTGGGCTACAGCATCCACCAAGTCTTTCTGATTCCCTGCCTCACTCCTCACTGTTGTCCTCTCTGCCAACACAAAGCTAGACATCACCGGCTGCTCTTGATGCAGCAAGAAGTCCAGCACCTCTAGGCAGGATGTGATGCGTTGCGGTAGGGTGCCACCAATCACTGCATCGTTTCCACCCATTGTCTCCAGCACCACACCCACATCTCCAATGGCACCCCACTGGACTGCTAATCCAGGCAAGCCATCGAAGCGGCGTTTTTCGCACACACGTTCCATCACTGAGTTGGCATAACCATAGTTACTTTGGCCAGCATTTCCACGGCCACAGCTGATTGAGGAGAAGGCCACAAAGTAACTAAGGTCTGGACATGACTTTCTTGTCACTCTATGGAGACATTAAAAACAGATCAGGGATCGTTGTATTAACAAAGAAGAATCAAGGAGTCAAAAACATGCCTTTTTGAAGTTACCAAGTTATGCAGATAAGCGCAACAAAATGTGCCTTACTTGTCCAGATTCATGGTGCCGTCGCATTTTGGTTTGTTGACATCAATAAACAGCTCAGGCGTCAGATTCTCTAACATGCCATCTTTCAACACCTGAGGAGGACAAACCACATGTTTCATTGCAGTTCTGATCAATGTAGAAACTATTCGTCAAACAAATATATAATTAAATAATGTTTGTACAAAAATGTCCAATATGACCCACGATCTGGGAAACACTACTACAGGGGGCTACTGATCTCTCTTTACACCTATACAAGCAGATTCTGAGGCTGTGATTATACTGATTATTTATTCGTCATAAGAATGACTCTTGGCAGTAGATCTAACCATTGCTATGACACTGAACCAAGCTGGACCATAATGGCACACCGGCAGTCCCATTCAGTCAACAAACATCATGTCATGACCAACCCAATGAACATCCACAGTTTTATTAAGACTATTCACATGAAGAACTGGGTGAAGCTGACAGCAGGCGTTACCATGGCGAGATGGAAGACTCCGCCCACTGGGCCCAGTGCACGCGCTTCAGCAATCAGTTTCTCAGTTCCCTTCAGTGAGCTGATATCACTGGTGGATACCAGCACGTTCACGCCCTGTTTCTGCCACTCGTGAATCCGCTTTGCCTGGTAACCTGACAAAACACATGGTAGGACAAAAAACCTTAGATTTCAGCTCCATCTTTTTTAGAATACGGTATTGATGGGTGTTTCATTGCATTGGATTTTTAAGGATGAGGATGAGATCAGGTGATCACTAAACTTCACAGACGTCTGGGCCAAGACTCTAAGAACCCTGTTTCTGTGTCCTTTTTTATAATGCATGATTACATTTTATAAGAACATCATCCAAGTTTAGCTGAACATGGGTCTTACCATTCCTGACGCCTGATCTAGATGTCAACACCAATTTGCAGGCTCCTCTTTCAATCAACCACTGAGCAAGCTCTAGACCAAAACCTCCAAGTCCACCCGTGATGATGTAGGATTGTGACGGACGGCAGGAAGTACGACAAATAGCGGGAAGGAGCAGAGGGGAAGCAGGCTGAACGGCTGTGCTGGTCTCCTCAGAACGGATCTGAGTAAAGAGAAGAAACGCTGAGATGAAACATGCTGGTAATGGATTGGAGTTTTAGACTATACGAAACAACAATCACACAAAATAACAAGCAATGTTTGAGGTTTATTAAGACAATGAACTACAGTACTTGCTAAAATTGCTACGTTAATACTGATGAAGGTCAAAGAGGAGACCAACCTGCAGGACAACTTTGCCGATGTGCTTGCCCTGGGCCATGTATCTGAACGCTTGCTCAACTTCGTCTCTCTTAAAAACTGTAGTCCTTAGAGGCTGAACTACACCTGCCAAAATGCCTTCCTTTAACAGCTGGGACACTTCCTCCCACTCCTTGTTGCCTTCTTCGAACAGAGCATCCAGCAGGATACCGTGAAAGGCCACATTCTTTAGGAACAAAGCCATACCTAAAGAGAGCCCAGACAATACAGGTCACAAAGAAGAAGAATGACAACCAGTAGAACAGTGCTGGTCAGACAGAACAGTGGACAGCTTTCTTTAGCCATATTCCTGAGGTAACAGTGAGAAAACGCAAATTGTGTGTTCAGTTGATTATAAGTACCAAACAGCGACATTTTTTTTATTCAGAAGCAGATCTATTTGTCACATTTGGAATTGGTAACACTAAAAGCATCCTACTCTTTGCACATGTTGGACTGTCATCCAGAAACAATTTCCCTACTGACCCAGTGGAGAGTTGTTGGAAAGGTCAAATTTTCCAATCTCCAAGAACCGTCCATGTCGGGCTACACAGCGGATACTAGCCTGAAGCTTCTCCTCGGCCAGAGAGTTTAAAACCACGTCCACACCTGAAACACAGAAAACAGAGCCGGGTGGGTCATTCTTGTTGCCTCATAGGAAAAGCTCCAAAAACTCTGGTTCTCTTTTTCACATTCAGCACAGAGGTTGGCTCAGAGGATCCCTCCAAATCTAACTGCTGTAGACATCCTTAAAGAGAAATAGATTGTATTTCTTTTAACCCCATGGTTTACGTTTTTTCAAAAAATATGCCCAAAATATCACGGACTGACAGTAAAAGTAAAGGTCTGAGACATGGATGGAAATAATCACAAGAAATACAAGCTTGCATTCAGAGTCCTGCATTCAATCCCTGCTCAAAGATTCAAACAGGCGATTTAAGTGAAACATGGATCAGTCAGAGACCAGAGTCCAGTTTCCTGCCATAAACAGCCTTCAGGCCTAATCTATGGAATAAATATTAGTCTAATGTCATAATCAAGGCCAACACTCTGTTTTTGTGTGAAATAACTCTCGAACATCCAAATTTTAAAAATTCTGTTTTATTCGCAGTGAATTCACTTATTTCATAGTCACCATTTTCTTAAACTCGAGCATTTAGAAAATGAGCTATCTTCTAAAATGGATTTAACATATGAAACATGTGAAGCTTGGTCTCTTTAACAGTAGTCAGGGATACATTAGGAAGGAACTGACCTTTGCCCTTTGTGTGGAGCAGAACATGCTGCTCAAAAGACGTATCTCTGGAGTTAGCAAAGGATTCTGCTGACAGTTGAGGGAAGCGCTCCTGCAGGTAGGCCCTCTTCTCTCCTGAGCCTAGCCATTCCAAACACAGCAACGTTACACACTTATAGCAATGTTAGGATACACAACATGGCATCTAATAATAATATTAAACCTGACCGAACTACAGAGCATAATGGCCAGGGGTTTGTTGTGCACTAACCGACTGTAGTGAAAACTCTGCAGTTCTTGCTGAGGGCTATAGCGATGGCAGCCTGGCCGACGCCCCCGGACCCTGAGTGGATCAGAACGCTTTCACCAGGGCGAAGCCTTCCCCGCACCACCAGAGAGTAATAGGCGGTGGCATAAACCACCGGCACAGAGGCGGCTTGCTCCATTGTCCTGCTCAGACACACAGACGGACAACACACGTTAACATGCTCTTATGTTTGCAGAGTAAAAACAACCTCTTTTTTCCCCACACAGCGAGACAGGAAATCAGACTTAACTCTTTCCGTTTTAGATCAGTTATAATCTTCTAGATTATTTCTCTTTGTCTTAAGGGAGAATTTCTTATAGAATTTGTAAATTATTTTCATTCAGATTTAGTATTTTCCACCCATTTTCTCAGAATCTGGTAAAATTGCCTTTAAACTGGGTCAAACATTTTGGGATCCTTCTCAGAATAGTGTCCTGTAATTTTGTCCCCTTCCTCCTAATACACGCACATCCTTGTTTTAAATACAAAGTCAGCACCGTGCCTTGACTTCCATTCATTTTCAACCCTTTTTATGACTGTAAAAGTGAGGAAATCCTGAGTTCCTTTAAATCAAGGTTTAAAAACCTATTTGTGTAGATGTGCCTTTGAATGTTAATATAGACTTTCTTTTATAATCTTTTCATTTCTTTGTTCTGTTCATGTACAGCACTTTGAATTGTTTTGTTACTGAAATGTACTATACAAATAAACTTGCCTTGCCTTAGGGCCTTACTCTGACCTTTACCAGTATATACCTAACCCTAATGGACACCTTCTTTGGATTTTTCAATTTAACCCAGATGTTGTGAATTAAAAGCTTCACAGCTTCACAAAGTTGTGATGTCATCATCTGAATTATTACAAGGCATGGTAATCTTAGTGTATGTAAACTTCTTGAATTTGACGAAAGTAATAAAAAAGACTAATTACATTCTTTCTCTCTCTCATGTTTTTGGGTCATGCTACCTGAACTAAAGTAGGAAAAGTTTAGTCTGATGTAACATCAAACAGAGCTATTGCAAACGTGGACAAGGTACCATTTACAGGTAATTTAGTAGCAGAAGTGACACTGACCAGCTGAGGGGAACTTCCCACAGGAATCGTTTATCCGCGTCAACAACCGTCGCCAAGCCTTTAGCAGGCAGCAGCCCCATGACGCGCTGACCGGCGGGATCACGACCAGAAAACTCCATACCCAGCAGGCACTGCTGTAGAGCCATGTCCCCTACACAGATTACAGTGAACATGAAGAATGACTTATCTGGAGGCAAAGCACATGGACAAGATGTTGTGGAATACAGTAATGGTTCCTGAACATGTTCAACAGGCTGCTGCTGGTAACATGGTGGAGGATCTGCTTACCCCTTACAGATTTCTTGCTTTTACTGCGCCTTTTCTGTCACAACTGAATGTTTCTGATCAAACATATTTAATATCAGCCAAAGATAGACTGAGGAAGCATAAAAAGCTGTTTTGAAATCATCTTTTGGGCTTCTTCGTGTTGTCTAAGAGGTTCTATTTGGGTGATTTCTTGATTCTACAGGTTAGACCATAAATGGGAATGGCTGAATAAGTAATGGAGAATATTATGAAGCGTACTACTTACAAAGGTCTTTTTCAATTAATTAAATTGTCAGGATTGTACAAAAAACATTTTCATCACAGAACCTAGGGTAACCCAACCTAGGGTACGAACACAGACAGCGAGTAGACAAGAAGAAAGCCAGCAGAAAAAGAACCATATCAAGTCCCACGATAACAAAAGGTAAAACATATCCTCCATTAATTCTTACTACTAATAAAGGCGATTAATCTGGGCGTAGATGCTAATAGCCACGAGAAGGCAGGGTTCTGTCCTCATCTTCTACACAGTAGCTACCTGGGATAGCGTCTGGTGGCAGTTTTCCAGTAGCTAGCATTATATCCCTGAAGTTAAGAGAGCTGTAGTAGACGTGACACGTCTGCATGGTGGGGCTGCTGGACACAGAGCGATGGCGAGGGGAGGCAATCCAGCGCAGGGAGGACAGGTCACCTCGGGTCAACACATTGATGAATGCAGAATCAGTCAGCTCTTCCTTCAGATCTGGAAACAGAAAACAAACAGCTATGGTTGAAGGGAGGTATTCTCAATCTCAAGAAAAAAAACAACACATGGTTCTAACAAAACACACAACAATTCATTTAAACCTAATATCATGTATTGTGGTAAAGTCATATGTTCTACACTACTTTAATCCAAATGATTTTAAATGTCTCTTTCACTTGTAAACCTAGCACAGGGATGCAGGAAACGACAGTAACAAAACCCAACTGTGGTTAAAATAAATTGTATTTTATTCATCTGGTACCGTGAGAGATGAGCTGGTGTCTGAAAGTGCCCCACTGTCCATCTCTGAACACATTCATCAGCAGATCTCCCTCCAATACTGATTCCATTGATTTCTGGCCTGGCTGGAGGCTCGGTGTAGCTGAGGAGTCGTTTAGGTTGGACACAAACATGCAGCTGGACACAAAGAAGCAGAAACAAACGCGTCACACCCAACAACGTTCAAAACTCAAGATTACCTCTACTCTAGGCATGGTGGTGCCAATGCTTTACCGTATTCTGTTGCCACCGGGCTCCTGCCGCAGACAGTTAACCATTCCCACAACCCCACTGTGAGCCTGAGAGGCGGTCAGCCACACACGATGGTCTGATGAATCAGCCAGTATCGCCTGTTACACAGATTAACATAGAATCCGATCAGTAAACTCATCGGCTATGGCCTGCTGACTTACAACATGGAAATAGTAGTTCAGATACTAAGACCTTCAGCAAAATCAGTTCGTAATGAAAGAAATATATACGTTATATAGACCTGAATGACTTCTATGATAACTTCCTCTGGGAGTGTGTTTTAAAGACTGCTTTAGGAACCTCACATGATTCACTGATATACCAACAGATCACTGTAGAAATCATTTATGACTGGGATCAAAGGGTGGATCACTAGGGCCATCTGGGGTCCCTAACCCATCAGCAGGACCGGTATCTGGTCCAGCTGATCCAGATACCGGTCCTGCTGATGGGCAGCAGTATGCATCCTGCTCCTGTAAGGAGGAACCAACCAAGTTACCTCCAAAGGGCCACTGGTGTGAATGTCTGGGACCAAACCATTAGAAACAGACTTTATCAGAGTGGCGTGAGGGCCCGACATCCTGTAGTAGACCCTGAGCTCGCTGCCCGGCACCATGTAGCTCGAGTGGCATTTGGCAGAGAACACAAGTACTGGCAGGTTGAGCATGGGCTCCCTGTTCTTTGCCCAGATGTTAGCAGGTTCACTTTGAGCTCATTGGAGAGACTTGAAGGGGTCTGGGGAAGCTGTGGTGATCATTAACCTGCCTGCAACATAGTTCACCATGATCGGTTTGGTGGTGGGTCAGTGTTGGTCTGAGAGGCCTTTCCATGGAGACATGTATAGACCTGTACTAGATTAACGATGGCACCCTGACTGCCATTAGGTATCCGATCAAGGACCCTTCAAGGTCTGGTAAGTACTAAACTTGACTGAGTGGAACTGTGAGCATGTTGGCTCATCGCAATTTAAGTAAAGACCCATTTATTAAAGAACGTTAAGTTATGTTTTCCTCTTTTTTGTACAGTAAATGTGACTTAATGGTCTAGGGTGAGGATCTGTTATTTAATTGTTTTCGTCCTCCTAAAGGGAATCGGGGTACAGTCAAGAAATCATTTTAGCAGATGTTGTACTTTGTTTTAAAGGAGTACTTGTGATGATGGTGGTAAAGTTGGTCATTATCCTAATTGGATTTGGTTTGATAACCTTAGTCAGTTAAGGGAATTGTTTGAGAAACAAACAATAAGTGTTGAGTATTATTTGCCAATTAAAGGTCAAACTTTATCTAAAGTAGACTCAATGTTGCTCTCTGAAAAATCAGACAAGAAGACCTTAAAAGGTCCTTTGGGTTAGAATGGTATTTAGGCAATTTGACCTCAAGGAAGGTTTTCAAACAGAGAAAAGAAAAAAAGAGAAAGTTACAGATCCACCCCTCCCCAAAAGGTGTTTTATTAGGAACTACATTATAAAAGTGGACTTAAACTCTGACAGACTGATAGGAGAGCTCATAAATGAAGACAGCTGAGGATTTGGGTGTAGATCTGTGGTTTGAGTGAAAAAGAGCCCACCTTGAGTTTTTCCACCCACAGAAAGTCGCTGCTGTCTACAGGTAAATAGACGGGTTGTTTGCTGGGAGACTTGCGGCGACACAGGAAAAGAATAGAGCCGTAAAACGACTTCCTGACAGCAACCGGGGTCAGGCTGGCCTCGGAGAACACTTTTTCCCACTCAGCCTGGAGAGACAAAAGTAAAAAGCAGTAGGTCAATGACAATAGTATTAAACACAACTAAAAAGCCCCAGGTTAATACTGATTATTACACTCCAGACTCAAATGACCATCTGAGTTATTTCATGTCATGACAGTAATCATAACAATAACTATTCATATTCATATATTATCAATATGATGTCATCATTATTAAAGGTTTTTGAGAAACCTGTGTGAGCAGGCCATGTTGATCGTTGCCCTGGGTAGTGCTGGTGAGGACGGCCACAGTGTCTCCCAGAATCTGGCCCTTTAGCAAGGTGTGGAGAAGAACAAATCCCCGCTCTTTGGCTCCAGAAGCCAGGTTAGCCACCAGCTGTCTGGGATTGGTCCTCAGGGCGCCCCAAGCATGATTACACACAACCAGGTCTGCCCCAGCCGCCAGTTTTCCAGAGGCTGGGTCATAAAGTGGGTTCCATTGGGCTGAAGCCACGGCCAGTTCCTCCAGGGCAGGTTCGTGGGGAGACAGAAGATCCAGGTGTGTTGCTGTGGCAGTGTAGTCAACATCCAGCATCGGCTGAATGTTGAGGAGGGGGACCACACGAGAGAAAAGCTGGCCATCATTTGCAAAAGCCTGGATGGGGTCAGAGAGGGGAACAGGTAATGGGATGCATGTATCGCCATGAAGTTTGCTGATCTCTAAAGAAGTCCCTGATTTTACCTCCAAGACTTTGATCTTCCCTGGCGTACAGTTTTCAATGCTTATGTCCAGGCAGTGTCGAAGGACTGGATCATCCAGCAGACCGTGCAGCAGACCGTCCTGCAGCAGACACGCCTGCTCCTTCACAACCACCTGCTCCAGTTCAGAGTGAAGGTTTCCGTTCAGCTCCAGGCCACAAAGGAGCCTCAGCAGTCGCACCAGGCAGGGCTCAGACACCTCCTGACTGGGGGGAGAATCCGCCGAGTCTCCTGCTAAGCCAACAACCGGCAGCTTGACACCATGAGGAGCCAACTTCAGCTGGAGTTGGTGAATTAAAGCTGCAGAGAAGAGAAGAGGGAGAACAAATCATCAGAGATATCTTGAAAGAAGAAAAGATTGCATTTTAGAAAAGGACCAAAAGGGTATTTTTACAATATATTTCCAGTTTTTGTTAAGCAAAAAAAATTACATAATTTGTCTTGACTTAATGGAGACATTTGATGCAAAATCCACTTATTTAGCCCTATTTAAATACGGATCTGCAGGAGTGCAGAGCAGTTAAATTTAGTCTCCAGGAGCGTAGATATTTTTATATAATGTCTGAGTCATATTTTTAAAGCCATTTCGTTTTCTCTATTCTCTTTTACGTTTTTTGAACAATCACGTCACAGTATTGGCAGAGGAGCTGCTAAAAAAGGTCATGGATCTGGCCAATCAATTTTGTGAATCCGCTGTTTTTATTTCTTATAGCGATTTTGTAGTCCAAGATGAATGATGCCAACGCTACAAGTGGATACGTAAAAATGTATTTATTAAACGTCTTTAATTGTGTATAGCAAGTAAGATTAAAAGTACACTCCATACTGCAGTTACTTGGTATGAATGGAGAGGGTTCAAATACAGTTATAATACATCCTTTCGAAGCATTCATTTCAAGGCGCGGTTCTCCTTTGGCTCTGGGTCAGACCCTGGCTTGAACATGTAAGGCTGGATGGACAAGTCTTCCTTTAGTGACATCTTTTAATCAATTTGGGAATAAAAAGTTTCTTCGCAGCTAGATAATCGTATCTCTCTTGGCCAAAAATGGCCGAACAGGGTGGAGTGGAAAGCTCTGCGACCTGGAAAGAGGTGGATGTAAAGTATGGCACCCAAACAACTTTCTCTTAGACGCACCTCAGAAAAGTGGCAACAGAGGGCCTGTGGAGCAGCAATAACGAGGAATTCAGACCAAAGCTTTGCAGTTCCACTTTAAATAGACCACAACTGAAGGACTTCAATGTAAAAAGGAAGGCATTAACAAGGATGATATGTCCCCTTTAAAGTAACCCAGACCCATTTTGTACTAGCCTGACTTACGCCATGTGTATTCAATACACAGCTCGGCAGTCTGGTCAGGCTGAGAATCTCTGGTCTAAAACATACTGGACCAATGCGATGAGTCACTCTTAGGGCCAGAATTACCCATAATGCAGCAGCACTTTTCTGTTACCATAACAATCAAGGCAGCAACGGAGCGTTGTTTTAATGATGCCTTTTATTAGGTCCAGAATGAGCTGGATACATCTTTAAAACCTCAACATCTGGCTGCTCTAAGAGCTAACAGAGAGCATGTCGCTCTTTAGCGTTTGCGTCACATCCCAAGTTATCTGATTGGTTCTAACCTGTTTCCACTGACCCTGTTAGTCCTGCCTTTGAAAATCGGGCTCTGCTCGCTGTTTTCCAGACTGATATGCCATGTTTATGGTGTATGTCAGTCTGGCTGGCCAGGCTATATCTGCACAGACCTTGTATTTGTCAGGATTATTATTGAGCAACTATAGAGCTCTGAGTCAGTCCAAAATGTTTAGAAACCTCAGACCAGACTATTCAAGACAGTTTACAACTTCTCTAGTCTTACTATATTGACATTGTAATACAGCTCTGCAGAGTTTTTAAGCTTTCTCTGGAGAGTAATTTATGCTTTTTATTGTTTATCTGCCATCAGCTACAACATCTTACAAAGAGAGAGAAATATCCGTACCTTTGCAAAGGTCCAGCTGCTCTGCATGTGTCTGACTGGTTGCAAGGCACTCTGTCATCACATGGGGTACAAACACAAACTCCTCCAGGGTGGGGGGACTCTGCTGCTGCTGTCTTCGGGGGGCCACAGTGGCGTGCAGACCAGAGAGTTGCACTCCACCAGCAACGATGCTGTCCAGGCAGCGGCTGACATGGACATCAACAGCTACGGCAAGAAAAGAGAAAAACTGAGCTCAAGTTTGAAGAATCACGAGCAGTCGACACCTGACATCTGACATCTGAACGACAGCACTAGGATGGTCAGATAAATATTTGCATCAATTCTCTGGAGGTAGATAAGGAATAATAAACAGCGAGACCATTAATACAGTTTGCTTGATTACGTTTAAATTCTAATTGAGTATCATTAGCTGAATAAAGATTTAACTTGATCCAAATGTTTCTGTCAGGAAGATAAATGTAAGGTCTCTGCTCATAGTTCGGAGTTCAAATCCTAAAATCCAGCTTCCTTTAAGTCCGGCAGGTTCTTAAAGAAGCCTTAATCATAGAAAATGACAGAATGATGTCTACTGCTGGGTTGGACTTTTACTTTCACAGAACCAGGTTGGGTTCTTGCTCTGGGTTCTGTCAGGTCTTTGCCATCTGTTGGCTGGATGGATTATCGGCATTGATTTAAAAGCTGTTCTGTCTGCCTGTGGAGGGCGCCCTGAGGCTGGGAGGTTGGTGATCCAGGCTACAGGCTGGACATCTAGATGGTCTCATTCTATAATTCAGAACCAACTTGTAAGTGGGCTAAGGTATTCATACTAGATATGTTGAAATGGGTGCACAAAGGTAAAGCTAAAAACAACGCTTATGGGAACTTTAGGAATTAGAACCAATAATTTAGAACTTAGTACCAAGCTTTTGTGGATAAGTGCTGATAAATCCAACCAAGTCTTTTCTTTCATGGTTCTGTGCGTTTCTTTCTCAGCATCTGTCACTTTTTAAGTCTATTCTCCTACTCAGCATTTAAGAACTTAGCTCTGAGAAAAATGCCCAGTGTTTTCCATGATTTCTTAGTCGCTCAGAAAAAAAAGCTGATGTTTGCAGAAAGAGAGACTAAGTTCCAGACCAGACAAAAAGATGTGGCTGGAAGCAGAAGTCACGTTCTGAGACATGCTCTGCACCTTTACAGGTAGCAGCAGACAAGAATGTATTCATTTTAAAGTTTACCAGGATCAAAACTGCCTCAACCATTTTAAAACCTTTCCATGACATGCACTGACACAGCGTGTCCATAAAAACATCACATTGACGAGGTCTTCAGAGTTACAGACGAGTTCTTGCTGGGCCTAATGTCGGGGAGAAAACTATTTCATCCACACTTGGTCTGAGTGTGATACGTGTGGATTGCTGCTTGCTAATCTATCTAAGAAGTCAGATTTCTGAGCATCTAGAACGCTACCATTTGATCAGCAAGGAGCGTTCAATTAAGAGATAACTTTCTGTGGTATTTTTGGTTTGCAGAGGACACGCAGAGAATGACAATTAGTGCTGATGGATTGTACACATTGCTTAGTGTGATGTGCCTTTTTGCTGGAAAGAAATTTTTGTTCATAAATTTTTAATTAATTATTAAAAAATTTATAAATCTTTAAACAGATGGCAGGTTTTTAAAGTAAATGTTGTCCATGGCCTCCTGAAGCAGCTGACAGGTACCCAGAGGCCAGAGAGACTGTGGCTTCAGAGGTTGCCGAGGCATAAACTCAGCCATCAGAAGAATTCAGAGAGGCTATGGAGAGAGCCTTTCAGCTGGACAAGGTTGAAGATTTGGAAGAATGTGATTCCATCACTGTGGCCAAGGTCAGCGAGGTAGTAAAAAAAAAAAAAAAAAAAACAACATCCTTTTTGGCAGGGCACCAGATGTGGATGAGATTCGGTTTAAGATTCTGCAGGCAAAGGAGCTGGAAAGCTTTTCAACCAGCACTGCTCCCTACAGACTTAATAGGCCCGTTTACACTACACCTAAAAACCGAGCCATGCCGAGACCGGTCCGAGCTTGGTCCAGTTAACTGAGATAAATGCAGCCGTTTACACACAAGAGTTATCTCGGTTACCGAGCTCGGACTGGTCTCGGCTCGGTTAAAAAAATGTAGTGTAAACGGGCCTAATAAGTGTTTACATCCCTGCTGTCTCTGCAGTTATTTTACTCTTGTTAATAGTTTGCTGTTTATGCATAAACATATATACACATTTTGTGCAAAAAAGGGCTGAGATAAAAAAATAAAGCTCTCAAATGACTGGCCCCCCTGGGGTCTGGACCTGTTGGCCCCATGGCCCAATCTCAGATAAGCAGGAGACAATGGATGGATGGTTGTTATTTGGTGTTTCCCCGGTTACGAGAGTAGTTAAAAGAAGGTGACATTCCACTGATTTCATGAATTGGTTCATCACCAGGTCAGGCAGTTAAACAAATAACCACAGAATCTAATCTGGCTTTTACCCTGCTGAACTCTGAGTTATCAGAAATAAAAGCTTAATCTAGAGCATTAACTTCCATTTTAGACTGACCCAACTATTAAAGGTTTTCTTTTATTAAAAATGTATATTACAATATTTCATTAACAAATGGAAAACGATCACAGGCTTTTATAGTTGCTGTAACACAACCTTTACCTAAAGAAACCTGTTCTTGATGCAAAGATTTTTTTGTTTATAGAGAGTAAAAATGTTCAGGGAGCATATTAAGACTTAAAGGAGCAATAAGTAATAACCCTGGGAACTGTCACATGATTGGCTGAGGAACCAGGAAGTAAAGTCGTTCCCACCATACCTCTAGGGTTGAAAGGAGAAAAACGTGACTAAGACATTGTTGATGGAGATGACCAATTGTTTATAAGGCAAGGCAAGGCAAGGCAAATTTATTTATATAGCACAATTCAGTACAAGACAATACAAAGTGCTTTACATGATTAAGATATACCAAAATAATAAAATGTAGATAGAAAATAGAATAAAAGCAAGTAGGGATAGAATGTAGTAACAAAAAAGAACATTAAAAACAGTAAAACTGTTTAACTAGAACAGTCAAAGGCAGTTTTAAACAGATGTGTTTTTAATCTTGATTTAAAAGAACTCAGGCTTTCCACACTTTTACAGTTTTCTGGAAGTTTGTTCCAGATCAGCGGAGCATAGGAACTAAATGCTGCTTCTCCATGTTTAGTTCTGGTTCTAGGTATGTGGAGTAGACTGGAGCCAGAAGACCTTAGTGGTCTGGAGGGTTGATACACTGATAACAAGTCTGTGATTTATTTAGGTGCTAAGCCATTTAAGGATTTATAGACTAACAGAAGTATTTTAAAGTCTATTCTCTGAGATACAGGGAGCCAGTGTAAGGACCTTAGAACTGGGGTGATGTGCTCTACTTTCTTAGTCTTAGTGAGGACGCGGGCAGCAGCATTCTGGATCAGCTGCAGCTGTCTGACCCACTTTTTAGGCAGACCTGTGAAAACACCGTTGCAGTAATCAATTCTACTAAATATAAACGCATGGATTAGTTTTTCCAGATCCTGCTGAGACATTAGTCCTTTAATCCTAGAAATGTTCCTCAGGTGATAGAAAGCTGACCTTGTAATTGTCTTTAGATGCTTTTGAAGGTTCAGGTCTGAGTCCATCACTACTCCCAGATTTCGGGCCTGATTGGTGGTTTTTAGCTGAAGCGACTGAAGCTGTGTGTTAACTTTTGATCTTTCCTCTATTGGTCCAAATATTATTACTTCAGTTTTGTTTTTATTCAATTGGAGAAAATTTTGGCACATCCATGCATTGGTTTCTTCTAGGCATTTACTCAGTTCCTGAATTGGTTCATAGTCACCTGGTGACATGGTGATGTAGAGCTGTGTGTCATCTGCATAGTTATGGTAGCTGATGTTGTTGTTTTTTATTATCTGAGCTAGAGGGAGCATGTAGATATTGAATAGGAGGGGACCCAGGATGGACCCTTGGGGAACCCCACATGTGATTTTTTGTCATCTCTGATGTAAAGTTACCATATATACCATTTATAGGGAATGTTACTTCCATCCCAGGTGACAAATGAGAATGATTTAGGTTGATTTTACAGTAAACTTCTTATTTATTGCTCCTTTAAAAATTTCAAGCTTGAACATAGTGATTAAACCCACCTTGCATTTCATCTGTGTGCTTGCACACTTTGTCCAGATGGACAGCAGGATCAATGGACACGGAGCGGATTCTGGTCGGCAAACGCAAACTGCGGCCCGGTAGCCCGACCACCATCATCTGCAGCATGGTGTCTAAAAAGGTCACCCAGTTTCCTGTCCATTGCAGCTTTCCGCTATCCCCTGAAAACAAACATTAAATAGGCTAGTGAGCAAACATCATGTAGTGAGGTGCAACAAAGGATCAGCACACATCGTTGTAAAACATTAAAGGACTAATGTATGATAGCATTACTTAAAACAGAAGATCCGACCCCTTGTGCTCAGGGTTCAGTGTCCATGGTGTTTTAAATGTATCCCTGCTCTAGCAAACCCAGATCAAATTAATGCATTACCTCCTCAGCATGTCACTAGGCTCTGCATGACCACTTTATTCAAATAAGGTATACTAAAGGTTGGGGAGCACTGGTAAAAAGACAAAAGTAGTTGAGCACCAAGAAGGAACGGTCAAAACAGGATGCAATTTGGTACCAGAGCAGATCTATTATACGGATATACATGGGTTGATTTTTAAGAAGCGTCATTTTTAAGAAGTTATGTTTAGACTGGTAGACACAGAAGCGATGCACATGGTGGCATCACAAGGTAAGCAATATGTTAGCATATGTATGTCGCAGGATCATCTGGCACAGGAGATACCTCTGCATTGGACGTCTGAGGACCTTTCATAAGCCAACTTAATGGTCTACATGAATCAGGGGATTGTAGCATGAAACCATGGCCCAGTACTGAATCTAATGTGAGGGAACCCATGAACATCATGGTTTTGGTCCCCCTAGACTCATGGTGTCCAAAGTCAGTCCTGTTTTAGTTGTTGTCCTGGTTCAACACCGCTGAACCTAATGAGTGCTTCATTAGCAGGCCTCTGCAGACCTTGATGACAAAATGAGAAGGAAGTCATTCATTTGAATCAGCAGTGTTGGAGCAGGGACAGATCTAAAACAGGAGACCAGCCATCGAGGACTGGAGCTGGACACGCCTGGTCTAGACAGACCGATTCACACTACAGAGCCCCTCTCACAGCTTTGCTGACTGCACACAGGTTTTAGGCAGCATGCCTAGATGACTGGCATCAACAAGAATCATTATGATTGTCCAAGATGCAAGATTACTACTCTACCATGATCAGAGATGACTGAGATCTTTATTAAAGGGATCATAAACAGTATGACCAATTTGAGTAGATCTGGATGGAATCACAGGAACGTGGGTGGGATCTGCTAAATTTATGGAAACGCACTAATACTACTGTTGGTGTAGTGGGTCTCTAGGTCAGCGGTTCTTCATCCTGGACCTCAGAACCCACTTCCCTGCATGTTTCAAATGTCTCTGCTCCGGCACACTTGAATCACATGATTGCAGGTCGTTACTCAGTGACTCCTTGCCTCTGCAGTCACCAGGGACAGCTGCCCACTACGATCTTTCTACAACACAACAACCAGCTGTACACATCACACATGCCTGTGGTCTCCTTGCTGTGTCTCTCCCCAGACCAGCCAGCTCCACAGAACTTTCATCCAGACCAACAGATGTAGGATCAGACAACACTGACCAAGAGCTGACCGGCTACATCTTTCAATTCATGTCCACCGCCATGACTTTGTGTTTAACTTGTCAGTGAGTGTTTTACAGAAAAGGCCAGCTTTAGATGCTGAAGCATAGATCTGCTTTACCTTCACTGCTGGACTCCAAGATGCCTTGGAAAGCTTTTCCATAGTCGTAGCCACGGAGTCGCAGTTCTTTGTAGACGTCATGTGACTTAAGCTTCATACTGGGGTCATTTATTTTCTCATCTTCCTGAATTATGGGAACTTGAAACGGATGAAGGTCTGCGTCCTCAAGGATGCTTACTTTACCTGCCATCACACCAAATCAAATTCAGTGAAACATGAAGTTAAAGATTCAGATTGTGTGCACTTGCTGGAAAACACACTGAAGATACAAAGAGTACTCACCACTAACAACCAGGTTTCCATTCTCCGACACCTCAAACTTGTTGGTGGCCGGCATGAGGTGCACCTCCAACTGAACAGAGCCTGCAATCAACACAAGTGTGGAGACATTAGGCTTGTCAAAACCGCTGTGATGTAGCTCATACAAAAACAGTTTTTTCAAGATACCAATTTGCCTCAAAATCAATATAAACAGACATTTTCTGAATTTGCCAGACAAATACATGGCACTGCTGCAGACTCAGACACCTAGGCCCTGCCCTCTTGCAGCAGCTTAGAGGATGGCTGTGAACCAAAAGTGAGCTGCTGCTAGAAGTTTAAAACTCCAATGATATGGCAAATTTGCGACTTCATTGCTTGAAAAAGAAATTCAAAAGAGCGTTGTTAGTAGGTATTTTTCCTATGAGGGAGAAGAACAGCGGAAGCTGAAAGACATCGCCTACTGGTGGTGACTAAAAGACGACTCGGACCAAGCTTCATAAAGACCAACACTCTTTTTATCAGGGAATCCAAAAGGTCATTAAAACTCTCATGTGTGCAACAACAGAGTGTTAAACATGTCTGACACCTAGAGCTTGCCCACCCCCCCACCCCCCCACTACTGTGTTCAGTAGCAAAGTAATTATCTGTTATTAATAATTAGAAAATAAGTAACGTACAAAACCATGCGCTGCACATTCAAATGTTCATTCAAAACTTAACAGTTTTGTGCTTAAAACCTTTTTTGAGGCCTCTGAGTAAAGTTGACAAAAGAGAAAATTGTCTGTAATCTCCCCAACTCGCTATGGTTCATCACCTTTTGATCGAAAATAAGCAGAACACACAGAACCCGAACAGGTGCTTGTGCTAAATCAATTTGCGTGCGCCAGATCCTGGATTATATTATATTGTTCAGTTTTATGTTCAATTACAAACTTCCATCGAGGAAGTTTTTTTTCCCCCCTAACTGGTAATGCTGGTGATGCCATTACTTATTGGTTTAACACTAATCAAGACAAAAATGAAATACTGTTATACTATTGCTGATTATATTCTCTTAACCTATATTAGATCTTTATATACCTTAAAAAAAGATTCCACAGTAGGGCTGGATACAAAAGAAAAAGCATATCAATAAAATGTAAATCATATTCATTGCTATAGATAATTATCAAAAAATTCAAAACGTATATTTTAATTGCAGGCCTGGCTATTTTATGCCGTTGCTTAATGATCTATTAGATAAAGAACACAAACGCTGAATTCAAACTCAACTGCTCTCTGAACTCTTTGAAGGGGGCGGAGCTTGGTGATGGAGCGTGACTGGGTCTGCATTTGTGATTGGTTGGGAGGTTGACATGACTGTAATATTAACCTACATGGCTAGGATGCAAAAGGAAGGAAAACTGTTCTATTGAACTTTTTATTGACCATTTTTTCTGTCGCACCACATGTCTATCGATTGATATATATTGTTATTGAATTATCGTCCAGCCTTATTCCACAGCGTTGAAAATGGTGTGAAGAATTTTTCTAAGCAATGGTATCAATATTTAAATCTTATTATCATGACAATCTTGACAAAGAGAATGAAGCAGCTTAACAGACAATAAGATCATTAGTCCATCACTTATGAGGATGACTAATCAACAGCATCCACGCTGAGCCCTGCTGGTCTCTCACCAGACTTTGGCAGGATTGTAGCCCTGTGGATGTTCACATCCTCAAAGTTGATAGGAGTGCTTTCCATGGCAACCCCGCGGCTCCTGACCAAGGTGCGCCAGGCCAGCACCAGGTAACCCGTTGCTGGGTAGAGGTAGCGTCCATCGATGCAGTGTTCAATGAGATAGTAGTCCGCTGACTCTGGGTTTATCTCTGTTTCAATAAGAGAGACTGTGGTGAACCAGAGTAGTCACAAGAAATTTGATTTTGTACAATCAGTTTGTTTGTCTTTTACCAATATTATAGATGGTGGCAGATTTAGATCCTCCTGAGCTGTTAGAAAAATGCTCTACTTTAGGGATATCCCAAGCCTGAGAATGGTCCCACTGCACTATGGGAGAGATCATCGGGGTGCCAACTGGCACAGGGTAGCTCACCGCTGGGTACAAGCCATTAGGATCCAAGTTGATCCTGAATAAGTTAAATTAAAAGTACTCAGAAAAATATTCATTCTTTGAGGGCAAAAATAAACCCAAAATAACAAAATACTGAAAAACAAAACACGAAATGAGGAAGGTTTGAAGCGCTTACTTACCCATTCATGTAGAGTTTGCCAATGTTTGAGAGGAAGAACTCAAGGTTGTTGGGATGACCTCTCTTCATTAAAGGAAGGATTGAACAAGACTGCTTCAGACTGCGCTTAAGGATGGCCTAAGAAGAAAACACTTGTAATCAGAAATCAGGGAATTTAAAACAGTCTCCACCACAAATCTGAGGAGAATCTAGTTTATGTGGTCTCTGCATGAAGATCTAAGATCGCCATGATACTCCTGCCAAAGAACATGAAATTTCTTTCTGTAAACACACACTTTTTACCCAGCAGGGTCTTCCAAAGGCTCGTCACATGGATAGTCAAACTGAACTTCATACCTTTACAGTGGTTTAAACAACCACTCAATCAACTCTGCTTTTAACATGAACTACGCCATGTATCTGCAAAAGCCTGCACACACTGTCCCTTTCAGCTTTTATTTTGTTTTCGCTAGTTTCTATCTTTATACTTAATGTCTGTATGCTGTGAGCGTGTCAAGTTCCTTGTTTGTTTGTTTAGATAACCTTAGGCCATAAAGTGGGCTCTGAATCCTTATTTTCTCTGAATATTGCGCTGAAATTACTTCTTTTAAAGACAAAGCTGTTTTATAGTCAATGTCAATGAGGATATTTCAAAAGCAGAAAAGCTGATGGCTGATCTTCCACACCAATTATTTTAAATTTGTGTGGTTAGACCATTTTTACCTTTCTGATCATTTCATTACATAGGACCTGACTTTTGCCTTTTGATTTATAGTTAAACATGAACTTCTACATTGGGTAAAATAAAGACTGAACACATCATAATTTTCTAGGTAAAGAAATCAGTAAAGGAAGCATCTTACCAAATATTAGTAACAACTCTTGCAGTCCACACATGCAAACAAATCAAACTATAGATGCCTATTAATTAAGCTGTGTGATATAACATGGAATAACACAGGGAAACGGGAGGTGCAAAAAGTAAGTCTCGACACCAGCTGAAATCGACGGTTAGAAAGCAGTTCTGCCACTTAGTGTGAACTAATATCAGCTGATTTAGTCCCAAATAACCCCCAAAAAAATTCCCTTAAGAAATGTTGCATGATGGACAAAACCAGTGAGCTCTCTTGAGACCTTTGCAGTCTTCGTGTTGCAAAACACACTGACAGCATTGGTTACTGAAGAGTTTCTAAACTCCCGAAGGTCCCACTGAGCAGCGCTGGGGCCATAATCCTGAAGTGGAAAGACCATGATTACACCATACACCGTCCACAACCAGATGAACCCGGAGAGATTTTTGACAGGATCCAATTCCATTCGGTTTATATAGCGCCACATCACATCACGTGTGTCTCAGAGCCCTTTCAAGAGCAAATTGCCACTTCTGGAACACTTAACTGACCTGTATGCACACTTACTACACTTTATTAAAGAAAGGCAGGTTAAAACACGTTCTATGTTTGCCAAACAACATTTGGAAAGGCCTGTAATATAAAAAGGGACAATATAGTCTGGTCAGATGAGAGGAAAATCGAACTCTCTACATGCCATGTTTACAGGTGAAAAGAAACAGGCAGACCACATAATTAAAGGAAAGCTAAATGGACAAAAATATCAAGATACTGTTACTAAAAATCTGCTGCTTTCTACTAAGACGAAGGCGACAAGAGGGCGGACGTTTCAAAAAGACCAAGTTTAGACTAATTTATGGACAGCTATGGTTTGATTTGTTTGTATGTGTGGAGAGGAGGGGTTGTCATCTACAGCTGCACTGCAAAAATGGATCTAAAAATAAGTAGAATGTTCTTAAAGTTAGTGTATTTGTCCTTGATTTGAGCTGGTAAATAAGATTATCTGCCAATGGAATGAGTATTTTGACCCCTAAAATAAGATAATTAGATATCCTGCACTTGAAATAAGATGATGGAGATGAATTGTTCCTATTTTAAGTGCACAAATCATCTTATTTACCTGCTTAAATCAAGGACAAATACACTAACTTTAAGAACATTTTACTTATTTTTAGTTCTGTTTTTGTAGTGTGGTGAGAATGTCATGTCAATTACACCATTAGAAATATGTTTACTTAGAAAATTGATGTATTCAATACTTATTTTATACACTGTTTGTACTAGCAGGCTGAAGAGGTCGCTTCCTCATGATTATCTGACTCCAGAGAGCTGCAGGTGGGGCCTTTCAGGTGCCCCTCGTGTATCGTGTTAGCAGATTTGCTCCGCCTCACACCCAGCGTCTGAAAGACTCCCCAGTACAGATGATAACCCTGGGAACGGTTCAGGTGAGATAAGCTGAAGCTCATTGTTCACCAAGATACAGCTGGTTGAAGAAGTGATATTAATTCAGAAGAACACAGAGACAGGAGCCCTGCAGATCACCTGACTGACCACCAATGGGCTGCAGTGCCAGGACCTTTACACTTTTACCATCTAAACAGACAACCAGGGGCGCCATATAGGGGAGAAAAATTAGACAAAAAATTAAACAAAAAAGAACATTTTATATAAATGTATGAGCTTTCAGGATGATTTAGATTTTTTTTTTTGTCATGGGCCCCAAAATTCGTGGTGGCACCCTGGACACAACACTGTGTTGCTCACATTATCAGGTGGCTATGCTGAAGCATGGGTGAAGCTACAAGACACGGCGTGGCATCATTTGCACATTTTGCAGAAAATGCTCATTTAAAGACAGTCACTCTCCTTTTGAAGTGTTTCACAAAACATCTGAATCAGCTTAAAGTTAATGTAAGATGTATGGATGCTACAGCACAGTTTTTCATGGTAAAACTGTCATCATTTCTAGGGCCTCTTTAAAAACACATTGCAGATCATTTCCTCCATATTTACCCCGAGTTTGAAAGCACTGACTGGCCACAGGCATAGATATTTAGGAGCCCATCAAAGCAAAAATAGCCACAGTGCAATCTAAAAAATGTTCCCCCCTTAAGATCCAAGATGCAGCAACAGCAAGTAGTAAGTAAGTAAAGTTTATTTACTTTAGCAAAAGAAGAGCATATGATGTTTTTTTTCAGCAGCATGACAGGACCTACCTGCAGCAGAGCATGAGGCGCTATCTCCACCACCACAGCATTATCAGGCACCAGGCTGAGGGCCTCCTGAAACAGCACAGGGCTCAGCAGGTTGTTGACGTGGTAGTCAGCTGAGCTGTACTTAGCCAGAGGAGAGTCCCACTCAGACTGAGGAATGCTGGTGCTGACCCAACGAGGGGAGCGCTGGCGTGGCTCCTTGATTACCTGTGGATAAGATAGTAAAGATCAGCAGATATTGGTGTGAAACATGCTGACTCAAATTCAGTTAGTCAACCACCCTGACATTGGCAAGTGTGTAAAGCACAGTATATCATGGGGTTCTAATCAGAAAACAGATTTAGTGCTGTAGAGAATATCTGCGTGATTTTAAATCATACTACTGTGTAATTAACCATCACATTCTTATACAGCTACCAATCTGACCTTTTGACCCTCCTGATGATAATTTCTATCCTGAAACAGCAGGACTTGACTCATTTCTCAGTGCTATAATCAAATACTAAACCAGAGATAATGTTGCTACAGTTTAGCAACCAGAGGAAATTCTCATGAGCTGGGATCAGATTGTAAACCTTTTTATCAAATAGATGTATTTCCATATTTACTTGTACTTGATTAAGGTGTGACAATTATAAAGATAAGCAACACAGACTAAAACTACTTGTACTGATGCTCATGATCACAGATGACCATTCAGCAACTACTTATTCAACTGATTAAGCTCCAGGAGCTTTCAGGTTTTTTTTGGAGATTTCTCCAAAGGAGGAAAAAACGTCTCCTTTTCTTTCTCTGGTCTCTGGCTCTCTCAAAGAATGAGGACCAGGGTCCAGGAAGAAAATGGGTCCAGTTCCATTTTGGGGATTCCACCTTATGCATTAAGAATCCTGATTGTCCTCTGCTCAGGTCGCACATTGGCAGGAGCCCAGCATCCCCTCTCCGTCTTTTGAGACTGGGGAACATTGGTGCCAGTCCTTTGAGTCGGCCTTGGGGATCATCCCACAGAGGGTCAGCCTCGGTTAATCACTTTCACGCCAGTGTTAGACAGTAATGGCACCACTGAGTCCTGCTGCAGCAATCAGCCCAAAAAGAAAAAAAAAGGGAAACGTCTCCAAGCATCGGAATGCAAAAAGAAGCCCCTCTTTGGAGTGGCAGAAACAATCAGCCAGGGGTGGTACCAATCAGCAGATGGCATCAGAGCAGATATGCGTCGTTGGTGACCTTTGATCTTCAAATAACATCTCAGCTAACTCTATCAAAGAGAGACGTTTTTCACACAGGACCAGAAAAGGTCTTTCACCCTTCAAAACAATAACCTCTCAAACAAACATTCAAACATGACAGCTAGCATTGCACCAATAATCTGATTTAATCATCAAGTCAGATTCCCATCATTAAAAGAAACATCCATTTAAAAGCCTAATTAGAGCCTCCGCTGGTCATTAAAATGATCCAACTGCCTAACCTTGTCCAGCAGAACAAAGGAACAGCCGGTGCCTTGTACCGACCAAACTCTGGCTGACTGGTGCAACTGGAGCTCTTCAGCTCTAAGGCTGCTTTCAGACAGGGAGGGGAACGCTCTATGCTGGGGAGGATCGCGCTGGTTCAGCATAAAGAACCACACAGAGCGGAGACCAGTGTGGCAGCCTGTCCTACCACTCTTCAATAGAAAACAGCAAAAACAGCTTTGGGTTCTGAAGGGCGGCGGGACCGGCTAACAGTAATCTATTCCCAAACAGCAAACAGGCTTAAACCGGAGGAAACCGGACTTTCTGAAAACGTTTCGGCACCTATCCAGGAGTCTTTGTCAATTCTGGTGGCTCACACTTGAACAACCTGTAGCTGGTGCTCTGCTGTTTTTAAGGACATGAAGGCTCATCCTCCCAGGCGGATTCTAAGTCAGATGTAAATCAATGACCCACCAGTCACCGTCCTGGGTCGTTAGAAGCTATCGCTTGGTGTGAGTGGAGTACTTGGTGACCTGAATCACGATAAGACTGCTTTGGAATTCTCTTTGGAATATGTTGGAGGACCGAGCTGTAAACACTGGGGAGTTGGAAGTGCAATCCTCCGCTGTGTTTGGTGATGGCTTTTCTCTATTGACCAAGATGGTCACCCCTCTTTCAAACCATCTGTTCTCTCTGTCCTAAATCTGGACATCATTGTCATCAACAGAGCGCCCTTCGTTCTTGAGGTGCAGGTGAACTGCTGAATCTTGCCTCAAGCTGCCGGCCTTCCTGTGCTGTGCCATGCGTTTATGTAGCTGTTTAGTTTCTCCTATGTAGGAGTCTGAGCAGCTCTCGCTGCATTGGACCGCATACACAACACTGCTCAGCTGTGGTTTGGGTGTTCGGTCTTTGGGATTAACCAGTTTTTGTCTGAGAGTATTATTAGGTTTGATATTTACTGGTATGTTGTGTTTGGAGAAAATTCTCCTGAGCTTCTCAGAAACTCCCGACACATATAGAATGACAATGTGTTTGTGTCTCTCTGTTTTATCCTCTGTGTTCAATGCCGTGTTGAATTTTCTGCCAACTATTCCCAAACACGCAGAAGAGGATTTTGTGTCCTTACCCACCACAGAGGGTTGTGCTCCAGTTAAAGGCTGGTCTCGGAGAGTCACAGAGACCCACACTTCAGTCATAAAACATTAACCCACTGCTTCATATGTGAATGCAGCCTTAGTCAGGACAGGGAAAAAAAAGGCTTTTCTGTTTCTGGAGACTACACTGACTGATCCGAGGGGAGAATAATCAATCAGCTAAAATATCACATCTTGGAGGTGCCTTAGTCTACCCTGGTAATTAATTAAGCAAGAAAAAAATTACCTGAAATGTGATTTCTCTAAAAGAACTTAAAAGTTGCGTACTATTGAATCCAAACAATGCTGCATACCTTTTTTAGAGCAGCCAGCAAGCTAGGAGCAATGGAGGCCATGTAGTAGGAATGGAAAGCCACACCGGCACTGCGGACCTCTTTTGCAAACACTCCTTGCTCCTTTAATTCAGACACAAATGTACGAACTGCTTCCTGCAGAAAAAGACACATACAAAAAGCAATTAGTGACGACCCGTGTACCTGATAAAAACATCAGTCAGGCAGATAGCCTGGCTTACTGTGTATCTGAATATAATGCATATGACGGGCAAGTGGCTCTGTGATTAAACAGCGGAAGGCAGTGTGTTTCCAGGGCCAGAAGGTTGGTTGATTTTTTATTCTGAATACAATTATTTGCACGGTGTGTTGTTGGTCAGTGCAATCATCTGAGTTCATGAAGGAAAAAAAAGTGTGGAAACATTATGCCTAGTTGTGTGTGCGTGTTATGTGTAATCTGAGCTGATATTTAATCAAAAATGTCATTATGGTAACAAATAATGACAATAAAGATTCCTGATTTTTGAATTCCGTATCGTCTCAAGGCACTTCACAAAAAAAGTTAATTTTATCAAATCACATAGACAGATTCCAATTGATCCTGGTTATCAAACAATGCAGTCAGTTTATTATTTAGAGTGGGTAAAAGTTTTGTGTCTAAAGACACTCAGCAGAATGCGTTGAGTCATTGACTTGTAGCTGCATACTCATCCAGGAGGATGTAGATGCAGCTGCAGCGGACAGCAGCGGACAGCGGACTTGCATTGTGTTGTTTATTTTGCAGCAGTCTCTCATACTGAGCCTGCATGTAGCAACAGTGGAGAGGAAAATTCCCCTTTAACAGGAAGAAACCGGCAGCAGAACCAGAACCAGGCTCAGCATTAACGGTATGAGAAGACAGAGCAGACACACAAAAAGAACACAGAAGCACTGATCCAGGAGTACTTTCTATGTGAGGAAAAAAGTAAAAAATGTATCTTGGAAAGAAACACTGTTAAGTAGATCAGCTCTATGGCAGTTTTTAAGCCTAGAGGATGAAAGAGAGCACAGACAATTAGTCCCAGTAAAAGCTCAGCCAATAGACATGTCTAGGAGAGAAACAGGGACAAGTGCATCATCTTTAGAAGGAGAAACAAGAAGTTCTTGGCAGCGGTAGTTCAACAGAAATTCATTGCAGAGTGTTTCCGTAATGAATTATAAACATTGTACATCTCTATTTATGCCAGTCTGTTACTTTGTGTTTCTGTCTCCTGTTTGAATAGTTCTTTATAACTACACTTTGACTGACATGATATTCAGTTTTATTCTGTGTGAGTCGACCCAATTTTTTTACACTTGCACAACACTGGTTTCAGCCTCTGTGAACTTTCTCCCATCAGTGGTTGCAACACAGTCCTGAGGCACTCCAGTTGCATGTGGATGTCAGACGCTGATCTGCTTTCACGCAGCTGGACAGCATGTAGGACTTTTATTTTATTTCTTTCACTGCTGCATCGGACAGAATAAAGAACCTGACCTGGCTGCTGTTTTAGGCTTGTTGTCAACCAGTCTTTGTCTAACAGTGTTAGGTTTAAAAAGCATATTCCAATAATGTGTTTCAAAAATACCCAAGCCCATCTTTTCTGTGTTATACACAAAACAGGAGCAGGAGTTGTCTGAAGGATCAGGGACACTCTTTCAAAGACATTCAACACACTGGACACACACTGAGATGGCTTGTGTTGTAAAAGACATTATCAGCTAAATATGAATATGCAAAAGATGAGCAACACAATCATGTCAGTCAGCTCGTGTGTTCAGATTTATAGACTTATAATTTAAAGCAAAAGAAGCAAAGGAAAGTCTAACCTCGGGACCTGAGATGGTAACAGAATCCTCGGCATTGTGACAGGCTGGAACGACTCCCTTAGGACACTGACTGATGCACTCCTCCCAGGTCAACCCTGGAAAACCACAGCAGGTTTAATCACTCAAATATCAAATGGAATAAACCAACAATTAAAGCAGAAAATTCTAAATCTGACCATGGTTAAATCATTAAATATACCACAATCTCCTTTTTCTGCCTTCATTAAAAGCTCAAACACAATCCATCCTTTTCAATCCATCAGTGATTTTTCTTTGTCATTTAAATTACTGTTTAACCACTTGGTCACCAGCAGCTACAACAACTATTATTGCTGATTTACAATCAAGAGATTAAGATCTCGGGCAGGTTGGATCACATCGTTGCCATATTCTTTAAAATATTAATTTCTTAGACTGGCTTTGAAATATCTAAATGATAAGGCTCCCGGGGCGCTCAGTGGTTCCTGTTAAAATGAGTCTGAACGACAGCTTAGAATGGGTCGGTTCCTTACCAACTGCGGCCATGCCTCCTGCAGGCAGGTTGGCGAATTTGATGCAGTGGCCTCTCCAGTAGGCAGCCAGAATGGCCTCGCTGTGGGTGAAGGAGCCGTCAGCATATCCGCAGGCCAGTTCTCCCACCGAGTGGCCTATGATGCCATCAGGCTGAAGACCCATCTTTCTGAGCAGATCAATTAGGGCTATCTGTAAACAGGTAGCAAAATAGGAGCTGTTTTAGGACTGGTGGTTGTAGCTTGGAGAGTGAAAAAGAAACGTGACTGTGTACCTGTATTGCAGCAAGACCAACAAAGGCATTAACGGTGTCCTCAAAGGTGGCATCAACAGCTTCACTGAGGAGCTGAGACACAACCAGGCCAGTGTCCTTCAGGGCAACATCCGACCGCAGAATGGACTCTCTGAAGTCCGGCAGCTGCATGAGACTGCGGCCCATACCGGCCCACTGTGTTCCCATACCTGTGGATGGAACGTAATCTGACTTCAACATGACAGCGTCAACCAAAAACACTGTCTGGGCAGCTCAGATATAGCTTTGCCCTTTTGCTGGACCATACTCAGCTGTCAACATCATCATGACCCAAACGGTTAGTTATGACAGGTGTTATATTTAGGGCAGTGTGATTTTGACAAAAATCTAAACTGTGATTTATTTGAACCATAATAGCGATTGCGATTTAATTTGGACTTTTCTCTGCATTAACCGGAAGCAACAAAAATGGTTTGTAAACAAGCATTATTTAAAACAAGAAACTTAGTTTTTTATTGAGCAGAATATCATTATTTAAGAGTACAGCTTGTTGAGTTGGAAGTCAATCCTTGTTAAACATAAAGTACAAAGTGAAACCAACAAACAAGTCTATGTTTTAAATAGTTTGACCGGTACTTAATGCTATTGTGAGATTCCTGAATGTTTCTGGTAAAAAATGTATGATTATATAAACTAAAATAATTACATTATCTTACTGCTGCAACCTTCTTCACTTCCATGGGGGGGGGGGGGGTAAACCCAATTTAAACCACCTAAAGGACGCATCTTATCCATTGTTGCATAGCCAAACATTGCAGACCTCTGCAATTAGGAAATTGTGCTTTTTAAAATTGAGATTATATTGCAAATGTGATTAATTGTGCAGCTCTAGTTGTACTGACCCAATGTATAAGTCCGTAAGTGCTTCAGTGGATACAAATATCTACACAGCTGCGTTAAAACAGTGGGTGAATGTGTTGGAAACAACTGAGCCATAACAAATCAGTTTACACATATACTGTAATGTATGTGATATACAATAGATTAAAATAGAAATATCTTTTATAGTCCCACAGTGTGAAAACTCAGGTGCACCTGCAAACAGCTGACAGGCAAATTGAAGCCTAGAGGTTCACACAAAGGTCAAAATATGTATTAAAAAAAAGAGAATATTCAGAGACTGCAGAGTCTCTTTCACAATTCCAGACAAAAACTAACAAATGTCAAATATAAATACAGCTGCAAACACATGGTTGCATAAGTGTGCACACCTTTGTTGAACATCTGTTTTAATTAAATTTCAGCATTCAGTGTTCTTTGGGAGGACTCTGTCAACCTCTCCCATCTTGACTAGGTAATATTTGCCCACTTGCCTTTAAAGGTTCCCCAGATCTGTAAGATTAAGAGGACCTCTCTTGCGCAGAACCCTCTAAGGAGACTTCACTGATCCTCTGATAGATTTAGTTCTGAGCAATCACAACTTTAACTTTCCTCTCATGTAGTCATTCTGTGCCTGGACTCTCTGCTAGATAGGTGTAGATGAGGATGGATGGCACATACCCAGCATCCCAGACCACTGAAGGTTTTTGGGTCCAATCTGACTGATATTTAGAACTGTTCAGAACTTTGTTTCAGTTTCACCTCCAACCCCAGATGTTGATTCTGCCACCCTCGTGTTTTACTGTAGGTACGGTGCTCCCACAGTGACGCAATGTGGTTTTTGTGCCCAAACCACTTGGTAGAAGTGTGGCCCAAAAGTTAAAGTTTGGTTTCGTTAGACTGCAACACATTCTCCCACTGTTCTTCAAGACAGTTTTGACATCCCTGAATGTTTCACTTTGGAAGAAAATACTTGTGTTTTACAGCCCTACTCCTCATTCTAGACATATGGAGATAGCAGGAAGCTGTTGCCACCTGTAGAACACAACCAGTACCTGATGGCAATCGGGTATTTTGACCCCTTAAAATAAGATAATTAGACATCCTGCACTTGAAATAAGATGATTGAGATGAATTGTTCCTATTTTAAGTGCAAAATTCTTATTCCATTGGCAAATCATCTTATTTACCTGCTCAAATCAAGGACAAATACACAAATTTTAAGAACATTTTACTTATTTCTAGTTCCG
This sequence comes from Fundulus heteroclitus, assembly GCF_011125445.2. Classification (NCBI taxonomy): domain Eukaryota; kingdom Metazoa; phylum Chordata; class Actinopteri; order Cyprinodontiformes; family Fundulidae; genus Fundulus; species Fundulus heteroclitus. Next base: position 26,380,609 of record NC_046370.1, read on the forward strand.
CTTTTGCAGTGCAGTGTTGCTGTAAGGATCTTGGCAGCCTCTGTGACCAGTTTTAAAGGAGCTAAAAGTATGATATTTACTGTAAAATCAACCTAGATCATTCTCATTTCTCACCCAAGATAGAGGCAACATTCCCTATAAAAAATGGGTCCTCTCCATAAATAATGTCACGTTTTTCTCCTTTCAAACCTAGAGGTACGGTCCGGAACTACTTTGCTTCAGAGAGTGGCCCGTGTTTACTTCCTGATTCCAGAGCCAGTCATTTGAAAGTTCACAGAGTTCCCAGAACAGAGCGCAGCATTTGGTATTTCATTTTGGCAAAAGAGCAGCAGCCTGCAGACATAGTAAGAGAAGCGGAGCAGAAGTAGACGAGAATACAACATCATATACCTATCCTGTGTAACTAAGAATTTAGGGATATTTCACAGCAGCAACGCACCGTTGAGTAAATGGCTGGTCTCCGTGAAAGGCATTGTGTATGTGTTATTCAGAGTTTAACCTCTAAGTATAGTTCCTTTAAGTGGTGGATATATAAGCCCCTTCTCTGAAAACTATGGCCGAACTTTATTTCAGGTCCGTCACCTTAATGGGGGCAAGCGTAAAACTCAAGAATAATGATTGTTCAAACTGAGTCAAAATGTACGCTTAAAGGCGTGCAGATGTATACAGCCAGGCTGTTTCAGGGTTTTTTTTCCCCCAATCTAATAAATTGTGTCGTTTCTGCTTGAATTATACAGGGCATGTGGATAAAGTTGAGAAGATTTTATCAAAGCCTCACGTTTTTACTTCACAAAAACCAGAATCTACCAGGTGTGTGTGTGATCTCCAGAGCCACTGTACCTCCAGCACGCCCTGAAAACTAGCCAATCACAGCTGGTTTCCTTCCACATTCCACGTCGCTATATCAATCAGCGAAATTTTACTAGGACGTCACCTTTCCAAAACATGTGGGTTCACATTGGTTTATAAAGCCTACCTCACTAAACAAGTTTGTCTGCACGCAGACACGTGTAATTGTAAGCTGGAAAGTTTGTGCTGAATTTTTTCCATCGGTGGCTGGGAGTTTCCACACCGACGGCTTTGCACTGATAACGTTTAGGTTGGACAGTACAAATCAACATAAAGGCTTTCTCTGATTTTTTTTTTTTTTTTTTTTTTTTGGAATAGCTGCTAAAAAACTAAAAGTGAAGATTAAGACAGAGGTTTTACTGTTTGCCTTGGCTGTCATTGGGTCTGCATAACCATCTAGATTTTTCACTGCTGCAGTATGCTGTGAATGAACTGTGTGCAGACTGGAACTGTTTGTGTGCCGTGTGGGTGACGATTACGATTAGGTTTGGTGGTTCTTCAGTGCCTGGGATGCAGTCACCTGGGCTTTAGTTAGTGCAGGAATGTTAGGATTAGCAACACAAGCTGATACTTGTCTGATTGCATAACTAAATGAGCATAGAAGATGACTCACCAGAGCAGATGTACCACAATGGTCTGGCTGACGCTTGCACCATCTGCACCTCCTTTATGTCACTGTCAGACCCAAGAAGAGCATAACCTCTGTAGGGCATGCTAGCAGTTGGGATTTCTGACACTCGGCTTAGCAACGACAAGAAGCTTTCATCGGTGCTGTGTTCCTTCCCCTTCTGGATGACCGCGTTCACTGCAGCCTCTGTGCGGCCACATGCTGGAAGCATTCTGGGAACCGTCCTCGGTAAAGTCGTATTTGATGGTTTACCAGCTGGGCGAAGGATGACGTGAACGTTCGAGCCACCGAATCCGAAGGAGTTGATCCCGACAATGCCTCCTCGAACAGGAATGGGCCGGTCAACAACTCGAACCCGACCATCACTTAGGGCAGGGATGTCAGGATTAGGATCTTTAAAGTGCAGGTTGGGAGCCCAAGTTCCTCGCTCCAAAGACAGGACCACCTGAGGAAAGAAGAAAATATCTGTAACTGCATAGAACACTATAACACTTTTGAGTTACCAGCTCAAGCTTCTTATGTATGCATCAGCAAATGTAGAAAGTCAATCTAAATTTATTTGCAGAGTGAAACAAATATATTTGAACACATTTCTATTGCCTTCTTCTGTTAGCTAAAACTTTCTGTGAGGCCAAACGGGCTTTCATAACAGTTTCCAGCCATTCATCCATTTTCTATACCCACTTATACGTCCAGCAACAGCCACTGGGCGAGAGGTGGGGTACACCCTGGACAGGTTGCTAGTCCATCACAGGACAGTTTCCAATTTGCACATTTGGAATTTTGCTAAATCCAGACAGCAACAAGTTTTCTGTTCTGCTCACCTTTGCCAGGGCAGCTAGACCAGAAGCAGGTTCTGGGTGGCCCATGTTGGATTTAGTGGAGCCAATCAGCAGGGGCTCTCGTTTTGCTTGACAGAAAACACTGACGATCCCATTCACCTCCTGTGGGTCTCCAACCTGTATGCAGACAACAGAGAAGCTGCCGAGATAAGATCATCTACACACTAGATCTGTGAGAGAGGGAAAGCTTGAAGAGATGCTAAATGCTAAGGGCCTTAGATCTAAAGCCTAAAGGTGTGTATAAGAAAATCCAAACTGTGTATTGACCTTTGTTCCAGTGCCGTGAGCTTCTATGTACTCCACTTGTTCAGGGGATACGTTTGCCTCCTGATAGAGAGAACGAACCAAAGTCTGCTGCATGTCACCTGAAGGGAATGTTACACCTGAGGAAACCAGAACATGAGGCTGATGAGAAAATCAGAAAGGCAAAGATGCAAATAAAGTGAACACAACATAAATCAACAACCCTCTGAACTTTTTATTTCTGTAGGCTAATTAATACTCTGAATTAGCACAAAACACAAAAAAATAGTTATCGTTCACTGTTCTCTGACAATTTAGGTTAAATAAATGGAAAAACACTGGACTGAAGTTTTGAGCCAAGAGCTTTCAAAACAATGCGGGGCTTGTTTTGCTCCTTAAACTTGCTACAGGTTACCTTTTTAAGCAAGGTATGTATCATGGGAATGTGTGTTCTACCCTGGATAAATCTCCAAAATACCTGCATCTTTCACCTGATGCAGTCAAACAAAAACAGATGTCCCATAGAGATGTTCCTCCTTTGTGTTAAAAACCATATGGCTTTTGAAGAGAAAGTCCACAGGGATGCTTTCTCTGCCCCTTAATGCTCAATTTCGTTATCAAACTACTAAAGTTGTCAATATTGATAAAAGTCAGTGTGCAAAGTCCTTTGATTCTCTGCCTTTTTTTTAGCATCTCCTTAAAAGACCTAAGTATGAGTATTGAGACTGAGGTTTCGTTTGTAATTTGGTGGTGAATAAGACACTTGCAGATTGCCAAACAATTGCAAGGATATGTGCCTACTTTTTTTTGGTCATTTTTGTAGCACCAGTGGCCTTTTTTATTGAAAGAAGGCTGACAGGAAGGGGGTCTGAGAGAGAAGGGGGGGAAAGACATGTGGCAAGAGTCCACGGGCCAAAGTCACACCTGGGACGGCCTCACCGAGGACCAAAGCCTCCGTACATGGATCGCGTACGAGTATACATAACACATTGCAAATGAAATTAAAATGGGAATCTGAAATGCTCCCTCACATATCAGATCCACTATGGGAGGAGGCACATGTGAACCTTAACAGAGACATTTATGAACATGTTTTTGGGATTAAAGGAACACCACCAGGTTGGTTTAGGTCAGATTTAACCCAAAGATTCTAGTTTGTTTTGGTGTTCTGCAGGGTTTAGAACAATGCTCTTTACTTTCTACATGCTTTACTGAGCAAACATTATTAAATGGCATGGATTACATTTTCATTATGATGATCAGACTCTTCTGTGTCTATCCCAAAAGAGTATACATAATTCTTTGCTTTTCAAACAAGATTGGTTATATTTCTTCAGGATATCCAGGAACTCCTTTCCAGGACAATTAGTTAAAATAAATACACTGATGCAGCAATTCTAAGGCTATAGTAGCCATTTAAATTGTTACCTTACTTATTTTGTTACACTCCAACCTCTAATGTGAATGTTTTTAAATACTATTTTATGTGATGGCTCTGGACAAATAGTTAATACTTTAGGGGGAGTGAACAGAGTATGCACACTGATTCTGTTATTTTGTCCTTTTTGTTGTTTGCTTCACAATAAAAAAAATACATCTTCTAAGTTGTTGGCATGTTCTGAAAATGAATGGTGACAACTGTAAATGATTGACTTTAATTCCAGGTTGCGAAGCAACAAAACAGGAAAAATGCCAAGTAGGTGTACATTTTGCAGGCACTGGATCATCAGGATGGCAAATAATATTCCCTTCATAATTAAACTATTTTATTGAGCGCAATTTCCTGCTAAGATTCCGTAGCACTGCATATGAGAACTTCATTCTCAGACTTGAGCCGACTGTGGCTCAGCAGGAAGGTTAGTTATCTTGCAGTTAGAAAGTTGTGGGGTTGATTCCAGCTCCTCCTGTCACATGTCCATGTGTCCCTGGGCATGGTACTTGAGCCCTAGTTGCCTACCTCTCTGCTTATCGGCGTAGGAATGTGTGCATGTTTGAAAATGTGGCTCTAATACGAAGTGCTTTGAGTGGTCTACGTGACTAGAAATGTGTGAGATAAAGTCTGTCCGCTTACTGCAAGTCTATGAATCCTGAATCTCTAATGATTAATCCCTTTATTCTTACAACAATGCACTTTTTTTGCAGTAGAAAACATCCCAAAGAGGAAAGATCTTCCTAATTTGCAGGATTTTGGTGGGGTACAGACCTTGCTCTTTGTATCCATCCGTATTGTTGCCTGCATTGATGATGGTTCCATAGACTCTCTTTGTGGCAGATCGCTTGGTCAGTAGTACTGCTACAGCAGCTTCAGAACGGCAGTATCCATTTCCTTATTAAAAAATAATACAAGTACAATGATTACAGTTATATACTATAAACTGATTTGCAAGTAAGACTAGAAATAAAACTGATCTTGTCTTAAATATGATTAACATTGTCTTTCTATAGTGGTTCAAATATTTGTTGGCCAAATTCTTTTACCTGATGAGTCAAAAGACTTGCATGTCCCTTCAGGACTGAGCATCCCCAGTTTCATAAACTGGACAGAAGTATTTGGCTTGAGCAGCAAGTTGACTCCTCCCACCAGGGCAGCATCAATGTGGCCCTGCCGAATTGCATGAAAGGCATTTTCCAAAGCCAGCAGGCTTGAGGAGCAGGCTGTATCGATGGTAACACTGGGGCCTGGGGAGAATGGCACAAGACTGAATCTGCAGTTTACACTGTGGATTGATTCCATTCAAGTAACAATGACAACACAGTAGACAGGTTGCCTATACAAGGTAATGAGGGATTGTGGGAATTATTTTTCTGTCATCTGCCCATTTAAAAACGTAAAGGAATAAAACTGATGCAGAGAAAATAACAGTGAGCTCCTGCATCAAGTCTGGTACAGATGCAACAATCCTAGATGCTATTAGAAACGTTTCCACAGGTCCTTCCTCCCAGCTGCTGTTAGACTTTAGAATCTCTACCGCTACCAACAAACTCAATAAGTGTTTACAGAATGCTACTGGGTGCACAGGTTCTTGATCTGATGATGAATCACTCACACTGTCAGATGCTAACGTCAGTTTGCACACGTTCTAGCCTCTCTAAGGAGTTTGTTTGTTGTTCCTCTCTGAGGAGGTGTTTTTCTCACATCGTTTTGTATATCGGCTGCTGTCCTTCCTCTATTTAACTTGAATATTGCATTTTTACCTGAATATGATGTATTATCAGTTAATAATTGTGCAGTATTTTTTCCTTTTCTTATAAGTTTTTTTCTCTTCTGCTTTAGAACTTTACTTTAGCTTTTTTTATTCATAGCTCTGGCTTCTAATAAAATTCAGTGTGTATCACTGGTGTATCCTATCTATGCATGTCTGCCATGTCATGCCAAACTTTCCCCATTGTGGGACAATAAAGGTATTTCTTTTCAAAAAAGAATGTAACAAGTAAAAACCTCTAAAGAGGCATTAAACACACTGTTTATTAATTCCACATTTCTGTATAAGATGTTCCTTTTTACTGGTCTAATACAATACTCATCTTAAATATTGTGTTTTCATTAACTGTAAGCAGGAAAATCATCATAAAAAACAGAAATAGAGGCTTAAAACATTGGTGTGACTCATTCTTTCTGGTGATGGGAGTCCAAAGGCTGGTCTGGGAAAAACATTATTTCCCATTGAGACAGTTAAGTCTAAAGTAATTCATCTAAATAACAGGTTTCACTTAGTAAATTGAGTTACTCCAGTAAATGAACTTTTCAATATCATTTATTGAATATGGCTGTATACACACAGTCTTTTTTGGCTACCAACTCTGCACACGTACCTTTGAAGTCAAAAAAGTAAGAGAGTCTGTTGGCCAACATGGCCCGCTGACAGCCCGTCATGCTGTAGCCCAACAGCTCCTCTGGATCTCTGCTGAAGGCCTCGCTGGCCTCAGAGCCGCTCACTCCCACATACACCCCTGTCCTGCTACCACGCATGGTGCCTGGATTCAGACCTGCTTGCAACATTTTTTAACATTAGCATTAAGATTAGGCTTTACAATAGGGACGTTGCTTATATGTCACTGTGTTTACCCACCTCCATCCACAATAGCCTCATAGGCAACCTCCAACATTAGACGGAGCTGGGGGTCCATGGTATTTGCTTGTTTAGGGTGGACTCCAAAGAAAGGTGCATCAAAATGACTAATGTCCTTTAGTTTGCCATTCCTTTTGGGAAGACCATACAGACCTTAGGAAAAGAACAAAGAGTATGCTTTACTTGGGTCCTTACTACATTTGAAGAGAGTGGTGAAACAATTATATTATTAATGCTAATATCTCATATTTTTTGTCGTTTAGAAGTGATACATTTATGATAAATGTGAAATTGTAACCTAACAAAGCAAATTAAAGATGTTACTGGAGATGTTCATAGTCAGTCATTATTTGTATTTACATATTATTTTTTTTTTTCATTTTAGCAGGTAATAGCCAAAATCAACCATAATAAAATGTTTCTTATGAGACATCTGTTCCCCATTCAATCCCCATAGAAAATAGCCTCGTGAGACCATCCTGATCTCGCGAGCTTTCAAGGTTTCACTCGCAGATCAGTCTGGATACTCTCCGTTAAAGAAAATTTGGAGCCGTTCACCAAACGAACGTCCAATCAGCGTTGGCTTTGAGGCGAGTTGAGGTGTGACGCAACGAGAAACGCGACAGTTCAGTCTAAAGAACATGGCGGCTTCAGCCGATGAAACTAGCGTTAGCGTGGCTATCGAGCAAGTTTTATCGGAATTATAGAGTATTTCTTCACTGAAAGAAGAGCAAAACACTGCTCTGGAGGCTTTTCTCAGAGGAAAAGATGTTTTTGCTCTTCTCCCGACTGGTTTCGGCAAGAGCTTGTGGTTGTGTTTTCGTCGTCGCTGTTAGTACGTCATATGCTTCGTTGATCTGATTGGTTTATTTGGCCCGTCTATCACCAAAATAGGCCAATCAGCTAACCAGTATTTTCGCCCCTTCCCAAAATTACTTCAACGGAAGGTTTTCAGATGGATATGCGGGGCAAATCCATCTGGCAGAGTCAGGTTACATAAAAAATTTCAATGGAATAGACAGAATCTGCTTTTCATAAAAAGTTAATATCATATGAGCAAGACTGCTTTAAAATACATTGAAAAAATGTCTGAGCTGTAACCCATTTGGACTTAATACATAACTGCAAGAATTAATAAAAAAAAAAAAGAACATTAGTGAATGAGCGTACAGTTAAATATTGTGTCACATTACATGAAGACCAAATGTGTGCCATACAAATGAGATTTAATATACCATGATTAATTCAAACTCAGCACATTGTATGTCTAACCTGGTGTCCACCGTCGGTCGTCCTCTGTCACCATATCTACACCATTGATGAGGTTTTCCCAAAATTCCTCCAGGTTATCAGACTCTGGCAAACGGCCAGAAATTCCCGCTATGACGATCTCATCCATCCTGGATTTCTGTAAACACAGATTGCAGTATACTTAGTAAATGAAGGAAACAATAAACTATTTCAAAAAGGAAGCTTATAATTCTCGACAGATTGTCTGGCTGTGAATGTTAAAGTGGTAGCTTTATGCTCTGTCTCCCCTTTTACCTTTAAAACCTCTAGAGAAAATGTTTTAATCCAATAATTTACCAGAAATGTTAGCTCTGTTGAGACATGTGGTCTGTTCGTTGTTGCAATACATCCTGCAGCTAGAAATACTTGCTCTATTCATATTGTCTTACACATAACTTTTTTTTTTCTGTACATATAAAGTGTCTTTTTTTGGTGTCACTATATTCCTGACAATTGTCACAATATCTTTATTAATTTGTTATTCTATGTACTATCTGCACCATCATTTTGAGATTCATTGCTGCAATTCATCCTGCTTATTACTATGTCATGACGGTTTCTCATCAGAATTCTCACTGCAGCTTTTAGTTCACTAGCCCAGATTATAACAAACAAGATTAGTTACCATAACTACGCAGACGACACACAGCTTTACGTGACAATGTCAATAGGAGACTAAGATACAATTCATGCGTTGAGCAGATGCTTAGAACAAATCAATGGATGGGTGTGCCCTATTTTTCTTCTGGTGAATAAAAACAAAACTGAAGTAATACTTTTTGGACCAAAGGAAGAGAGATGAAGAGTCGGCAAACAGCTGCAGTTATTACAGTTGGAAACTACTGATCAAGTCTGAAATCTGGGTGTGGTGATGGACTCAGACCTAAACCTTCAGAGCCATTTAAAAACAATTACAAAGTTGGCCTACTATCACCTGAAGAACATTTCCAGAATTAAAGGACCAATGTCCCAGGAGGATCATGAAAAACTAATCCATGTGTTTATCTTTAGTCAAATTGATTACTCCAATAGTGTCTTCACAGGTCTGCCTAAAACATTTAACCAGAAAGCTGCTGTTGATCCAGAATGCTGCTTCCTCAGGTCTTCAGGTTAGAGTCTACCCTGAGTTCCCTTAAATCAAGGTGAAAAAGCAAAGTTCCCCACTAGACCTAAAGGCTAGGGGCATCCTATCTAGAGCAATCGTATCTGCAGTGAGTGTTAGAGAGGTGTTTCATTTTAAAACAGAGGCTTAACAGAAAACTACAGCTGCACAGTGGAAAATATGAATGATGTGCCATCTAAAAACCACCCGCCATAAGCATACATACAGTCTAAACCATTCACTCAAGAACAGAAGCCTGGTGAAATCCATAATTAGAGGTTTAAAGCAGTATGTACATTCTAAAAAATGTTTATCATGAAATTAAAAACAAGTTAGGATAATAAAGATGACCAGTCATTGTGATAATCAAAGGAGAAAACTACTTTGGATAGTAGTGGATGTTGTCGGCAGGATGCAGAAAAAAGTACTTCATGGTTGGACCACTGTGTTTCTTTGTCAATAAGATTATCAAAAATATGTCCCAAATATTTCAAGCTGCTCACAAGGAATGCAAAAGAGTTCTCATGAGAACTTCACGGCAGAATGCTATTTATTCTTACATGTAAAGAGTTTCTAAAGAACCACCTCTAAGAGTCACAAGGAATGGTCCAAAAAGAGCAAAATACACAGAGAGCAGAAGCGGTGAGTAGAGAAATGTTGATGTTAGATGAAAATGGGTCAACTGGTTCTAGATAGAAATAAACAGTAGTAATAATAACCAATGGTTGATACCCAGGTTCCTAAAACTGTGTGGAAGGTGCCACTCCAGTCAGAACAGGAGACTGGGGCTACAGTTCCCTCAGACTGAACTAAACTGGACAATAACAGATACACTGCCTTGCTAATGAAACTTGATTTCAGCTGCAACATTCAGATGTTCTAGTCACATTGTTGCATAAACAACATGAACGCATGGATCCATCCTGTCTTATATCAATGGGTAGGGTAGTGGTGATACCGTGGTGTGGGGAATATTGTTTTTGGAACACTTTGGTCCCCTTAAAAGCAGCATCATCTAAACCCCACAGCCTCCCTGACTGTTGTTGCTGACCACTATGTCCATCTCTTGATGACCACAGTGGACCATCTTCTGATAGATACTTCCAGCAGGTAATGCTCTAGGTCACAAAGTTAAAATCATCTCAAATTGGTTTCTTGAACAGTGAGTTATCTGAACTCCAATGGCCTCCAGAGACACCAGATCTCAGTCCACTAAGAGACTTCAGCAGGACTTGATGGCTGTAGACGAGGTCCTGCAATCATTTGGATGAGCTGAGCTGGAACAGAGACGCATCTAAAAGATGCAGGACGGGGGTCCCTGAGGACCAGGGTTGAAAACCACTGTTGTAGATGAACAATGTGGTATCAATTTGGTGCACCTAATAAAGTAGCCAGCTGATGTATGTGCACTTCCAATCGCAATTTTAGTACATCCACATTTCACACTGCTGGGTGGTAACCAGGTTGTAAATTAAACTTTAAAATGCAAAAGAATAAACAGGAGCAAGAGAAAAGAACAATGGAAACGGCCATTTAGCAAATGAATGACTTGCTCTGTCTCACTGAAACCTGGCACAAACCTGGATTATTTCGCACTAAACCAGACCACACACCTCCGTCTTCACATACATTTAGAAGGCTCGCCCTGTGGGGTGGGGAGGTGGCTTAGGAGCTGTACATAGAAAGGATATAAAAAAAACAACCACCATCTCCATTCCTGATGATCCGCCGTTTGAATATATTGCTTGTAAACTGTCTGGTCCCACTCCTTTAGTCACTGCACTTATCTATCACCCCCCAAGCAAAACCCCTTATTTCCAATTTCACACATTTTCTGACCCAGCTATGTGCTATCTCACATTCTGTCTTCCTCTTGGGCAATTTTAATTGCCACATCGATGGCACTAATTGCAAACTTGCAACTGAGTTCCTGGATCTGCTACATTGTCTCAATTTTACCCAACATATTAACTTCCCCACTCATTCTCGTGGTCACACCCTGAAGCTTGTCTGGTACTCTGGCCTCACAACACATCAGTTCTCCAGCCTCAGCCTCAACTTGTCAGAGCACTTGGTAATCACCATGGATATCAACATCCCCATCCCCAAAGAAGAAAAACTGAGACAGCAGAAGAGGAAATGGACTTGAGGTTTCCGAAGGTTATTTTATACCACCAGAATGTCTGCTCCCCCAACCCTGTAACCTGATAACCCCTCTCTGAGGCACTCTGCTCCCTGGTATATCCCCAAAATCCACAACTTCAGTCTCACCATTGACACCACTTTGTCTCTCTCCACTCCTATCTACAACCTCTGAGTTATCTTTGACTGTAACATCGCCACAAACGTCAACCAAGTCACAGGAACTGTAATAAAAAATATTACCAGTCTCTGACCATCACTCACCTTCTGGGCTACTGGAATTCTCATCCACGCCTTCATCATCTCCAACCTTGTTACTGCAACATTAAGGTTCATCCAAAGTCCTCAAACTCCAGCACATACAAAATTCTGCTGCTCGCCCACTCCAATGACCACCTCACCCCAGTTCGTCAGAAGCTCCATTGGCTCCCAGTTACCCAATGCATTCATTTCAAAGGTAACCTCACTAACCCGCTACACAATCACACTCCTTCACGCAGCCTCTGCTGCTCTGATGCCAACCTCCTGTCTCCACCACTCAGAACCAAGGGGGGTGCTGGCGCATAATATGTCAATGCTGACAGCAACAGGAGCTGGGAAAAAGGCCAAAACAGCTCTGCAGAAGGCAGGGCTTAGAACAAGCTCCTAACGGACAGTGCAGTGAACGGAGCACTCGTATAGGCAGCAAGTGATCCGTATCACTGATCAGGAGAATTAATGTCCTTAAAATAAATATTCTCCACATCACCCGCCTCCGTTCATCCCTCTCCCAGTCTGCAGCTGAAATCCTCATACATGCCTTCATCACCTCCAGACTCAACTACTGTAATAGCCTCCTCTATGGTCTTCCTTTCAGTCATCTCCAAAAACTACAATACATACAGAACTCTGCTGCCCACCTACTCACCTGTACCTGGTCCAGAGATCACATCACCCCTGTCCTCCAACAGCTTCCCTGGCTCCCTGTCCAATACCGTATCCAGTACAAGCTTCTTCTCCTGACCAATCTCTTCATAATATGGCCCCTCCATATCTGACTGACCTCCTGAAACCCCACCGCCCCTCCTGCTCCCTCCGTTCTGCAGACCCCAACCTCCTCACACCCATGACCCGCACCAAACACCGGACCTTAGGGAACCGAGCCTTCGCTGCTGCTGAACCCACCCTCTGGAACTCACTGCCACAAACCATCAGGAACTCAGACTCACTACAGAACATTAAATCACATCTCAAAACCCACTTATATAAACATGCTTTTCTGCAGTATGATTTTTGTGTTTTTTGTTTTAGTTTTTTGTGGAAAGCGTCTTTGAGTGTCCAAAAAAGCGCTATACAAGTTTGATGTAATTTTGTTTTTCCCCCAAAGTATTCTTTTGCCACCTACTCCAGAATTTTCCCTCAGAATGGAGAACATTTCTAATAATCTCACGTTCTCCACTTATCAAAACTCAGGTGAACCTAAAAAACTAAACCAAATTAAAAGAAAAAAAAGTGTTCTGAATCTAATGATTGGACTCTGGCAGAAAGTTAGGAACTAACTGCTTTCTTACTTCAGCCCAATATGGGGCAATAAACTGTTCAAACCTGGGAGAGCAGACGTGGGTTTCAAGAGGGATAAGATAGAGGGGTAAAACAAGCATATGGTCTTTATGGTAGAAAAAGAGAATATTTTCACTTTTGAGGAGCTTATAAGAAAACATAACATACTTTGTAAACATTTTATAAAGATCTTCAGTTGAGGAGATTTATTAGAACAAATCAGACCCAATACATGCTCTGCCCTATGTAAGAGAAAACTCTTACAAAAGAAATCCTCTTGGAAAAGGCATGAGTTGTGAATTTCCCAACTTACTGAGAGACCTCTCTCCTCTCTCTTGAGTCTGAATTGAATGCCTGAAAAGCAGACCAACAGGAAGAGTTGTTCCTGGAACATTAAGGAACTGCATGTAAAGCAGCTGAGTCAATGACGGGTATTACGCGCCTCTTGCTCCTACAACATAACTGATGAATGAGGGTGTATCTTCCTCCAGAACGGTTGAAACTAATTTAACCCGGTTATCACAGACACTTGCAACAGAGGCGTGGTACATAAGGGCACCATTTCATTGTTTTAGTGTCTAAAAGTGAGGGAATTTTGGGGTTAAAATTGATTCTCCTAATTAGGGAAAAGGACAGTTGCCTTAACTAGGAAATCTATAACCAGATGGTTTAGGGAACCAAATTGTTTCTTAGCACTGGAAAATATCTGTTATTCTTATAGATCAGAAATGATGGGGATGTTTCATCATTTACATGAAAGATAATTTGTCATGTCTGAGCAATGGGCTCTCTGCATGACCTAGTTCCTGCTCCTGTTCTCTGGGCTGCATAATGATGTAACTTTTGTCAACTCATAATTACCGGCATTCAACCGCTATTTTGGGGAAGGGGGTGGATGTGGGCAGTGGGTGTTCCACTATCTGGATATTTTTGAATGGAGCAAATGTGTATTGTATAAATCTTGACCTGATGCTCTATGCATGTGCACATTTGGGTCATTCTGTTTCTATGTCTTTTTTTGTATTATGTTTATTGAATATGTTTAAAAGAATACTTACAGTATGTAACACTTTACAGTATATATTTTAGATTTTCAGAGGAGTGGGTAGCAGTATATATTCCCACCCCTTATCAACACATTACTGCAGCAACGTATTCTCCTGTATACACGACATATAATCCTAAAAACACATACTATCAGACCATTTTTTACCTCTCTATACTTTACTATACTATACATACACACCATCCAATCATATTTACCTATTCATTACTCTTTCAGTCTTATATACCATATAGGCCTACTATATAACCATATAATCATATATGTTCCTATAATATTTTATTGAATATATTATATTTCAAGCTATTCTATGTGCAAAATAATAATATTCACAAGAATAGCAATTACCACCACCACAACCACCACCAACAATTATAATAGTTCTTCTATCACATTACATATTATATCCAGTAAGAAGAAAATTCTTATATGGTCATTTGAACTGGTGTATGTTAGGACATTGTTTTATTACAGTAATCAGACTAGTCCACAGTTTCACTCCACACATTAAAACACAAAATTTTTTCTTGTGGTTCTGAATTTACTGGTTTTGACTCTACATTCACCCCTTAACTTGAAAAATCTCTGTTGTTTTGAACAGTTTCTGAATATTTTCTGGTAGTAGCTTATTTTTAGCTTTGTACAAATTTAAAGCCGTCTGTGGTTTTATTATGTCATTGAATTTTTATCATTCTAATTTTAAAGATTGTAGGTTAGTATGATCCATATATCCAACCTCATGAATTATTCAAATAGCTCTTTTTGTAGTATTGCTAACGACTTCAGTGTAGCTTTGAAGTTGTTACCTCAGACCTCCGCACAATAACTGGTGAACTAGTGAACAGTAGAAAATGTGAAATCCATTTTATCCTATGACCTGTTTGGCATTATTTAATAATGAGATGTTTTTTTTTGTTGTTTTTTTTACAGTTTTAACATATTTGATGTGAGGTTTTCAGATAAGGTTATCATCAATGATGATACCAAGGAATCTGTCTTTATGTACTCTTTCAATATTTACTCATTTATCTGTATTTAGATTGCAGTATGTGGTCGATAACATTTTTGTTTTGTTGAGGTTTAAGGACAGTTTGTTTTCATCAGACCATATTCCAATTTCTAAGAACGATTTTATTTTATTTGAACAACGTATTGCATTGTTCACCGCTGCCACATCGATCCTATGGAAGTCAATAGATCTTTTGTTCTTACATTTATTTACAATATCAAGTATTTCCTTTTCAGTCACAGATCTGATGAACATTGAGCTAGCATTTCTGGTTATTATTTAGTTTATGTTTTGTGCCGTATCAGGTGGCTCGGAGCATTCGTTTGGATAAATTTGGTTCAAGATTTACAAAAAAGAAATGTATTAAAAGTATCAGCTGTTTAATTCATATTGTAGTTTTCAATGTTATCATCAATTGAAATACTTTGTCACTTTGTAGTTTTTAATTAAGTGCCCTTTTGTCATTCTGTGATACAGCCTTTGGGTTTCTCATATCTTGGACTTATAATTTCTGTCAGGTATTACAGAGACTGGTAAATGATCACTAATATAATAATTATAATATAACTTTTCAAGATGTTATCAAAGTGGTAAAATGAGATATAATTCTGCTGGGTCTGGTAACTTTTGAGAAATGATTATTGTTATTTAGCAAATCAATGTTAAAATCACCACAAATAAAGAGAGGTTTGTTAGCTTTTCTAGTAAACGTACTCTCCATCCAATTATTTAAAATGTCTATATCGGATCCAGGAATTCTGTAAATACAACTTTTGAAGATATGTATTTTTCATAAAATAAAAAAATTCAGCAAAGACATTGAATTGAAATTCAACAATTTTAGCACCAATTCACAGCAAGCCACTCAAGGTATTTTCCAAAATCAATTCTGTCAAATCATACGGATTTGTCATATTGTAAATAAAAGATTTTGTCAAGTCTGTGTCTTCAAAAAAATTTGCCACTGTACTGATAATGCAATCAAGTGTTTTTTAAGCATCAATATCTAGTTTGAGATATTAGCATCATGATGACTCTAGTTGGAAGCCATCAGGACCAAATAAAAAAAATTCTTATCAAAGAATAAAACTTTCTTCCACCTTTCGATCTTCCATCTTTGGTGCTTCCTTGCAAAGTCCAAAAAGTCGGGTTTATGACATGGGAGGAGATGGTGCCTTTCAAGGGATTTGCTCTTCATTAAGCCCATCTCTCACAAATGCCACTGTTTGGTGAATGGGCTGCAGTCAGCATCAATAAGGGCCTTAGTTTGGGCCAAAGGTATGCCTGTGTTCACAGACAGCCCGACTGATCCTCTAGATCAGTACAGTAAGCTTTTTAAAAATCTACTGCTTTTTTGTCGATTAACCTAAGAATATTTTGAGAAATTTAAAATGACTGTGTTGCTGCATGAAACCTTAATAGGGACGGAGACCTTCTTTGGCATTAGCCATCCTCTGTGGTGTAGTTTATTGGAGTAGGTGTAGTTTGTATCTCCAGCTGGGAGGAAGCGTTAAGATAAACTCATCGGGAAGGGCAGCGGTGACCTAGAATCCATCTATTGCAAGTGGATGGAGTCAGAAGGACTCTGGTAAAAAATACCAGAACCTCGTGGAACCTGTCTCTCGCCCCATGCAGCTGTGGCAGAGCTGCCAGGCTCCTTAAGTGACAGAGTGTTGCATCCTAGATGACAGAAGAAGCGTAATCACAGATTGTTCCTCCAAGCTGCTGTTAGACCATCACTAACTGCTCCCAACAAACTCAATCAGTGTTTACATCCCTGCTGGATGTACAGGTTTTCTCATTCTTGTAAATAGTCTATTGTTTTTTTATCCATAAATGTACATATTGGATATTTTTGAAATCACCATAATGAGTTCCATATTCCTTTAATCTGTCTAAACTCTTCTCAATAACAGTATTGCATTTCTATCACATTGTAAATTTGCCTGACCTGCTGGTATAACAGAGAGGTTCAGTCTAACAGCTGAAAGATTCAAAAAGCAACACATCGGGTTTTTTATTTTTCAAAAAAAGTCAAAAAAAACACAGACTTTGGGCCTCCAGAGAACCACAGTGATGACGATAACTCAAAACTGGATAAAGAATTTGAAGAATGGTGAGCTTCCCTGGGAAAGGGTGGTCACTACATTAATCCTAGAGCTCATTAACGATTCCACCAGGAGGTTGCAGACGAACCCAGAACAGCATCTAACACTCTGCAAGCCTCACTGCCTGCCTTAAGGACAAAGTTCACGATTGAACAATATTAAAGAGAGATTAGGTAAGAGTAGAACCACTACTGATCCAAAAAGAATATAAAGGTCTGTTTTATATTCATCAAAAAGATCTTGATGATCTCCAAGACTTTGGGGAACATATTCTGTGGGCTGAGGAGACGGCAGCTGAACTTCTTGGAAGGTGTGGGTCACGTAACATCTCACTTACAACTAACAGCATTTCATACACAAAACATGGCGATGTAATGGTTTACTGGTTGCTTTACTTCCTCAAGACCTGGATGACTTTGTGTAATTGATGGAATCATATCCAAAAAAGTAAAAAGACAAAACAACTGAACTTTTTTCCGAAGTTTGAAGATGTTTCGCTTCCCATCCAGAAAGCTTTCTCAATTCAAAATGTCTGGAGTAGTGTGATGTGCCATGTGACCATGACCTGGATGACTGAGAATCTTCACCAGGATGATGGATTAATGAATTTTGTTCTCTAGCAGAAAATCCTGCAGGAAAAGGTCCAGCCATTTGTACAAGACCTTAAGCCCAGTTTCACTTTGGTTCTGCAGCAGGACAGTGACCCAAAGCACAGTAGCAAGGCCATCTCTGAATGACTCAAAAAAGCTAAATGAACTGGATTGGCGTAGCCAAAGTCTTGACTTAAATCTGGTTCTGGGGGGGGGGGTCCAAGCAGTTAGCACGCTTGCACTCTGAGAAGGTAGCAAGTGCCCGGTTCAATGACTCCAGACTGCTACCCTGAGCCCTGTGATAGCTGCCCACTGCTCCCTAAGGGGTGGGTTAAATGCAGAAGACTAATTTCACTGGTATGTAAAATTGCAATGACAAATAAAGATTTCTTCTTCCTCTGTTGCATCTAAGGTTTGGCAGAAGTAGTTTTTAGTTTTAGGGGCAATTACCTCTATACATAATGTTGGTTTGGATAGCTTACTTCCCTTAATCAATACAATAATTAGTTGAAAACTGCTTTTTAGATTTACTCTTTTAGATGTCATTTTTAGATTTGTCTGAGATCAAAATTTGTTTGATGATCTGAAATATTTATGGGTGATAAAGAAGGAAAAACTAAAGAAATCTGTAATGGGGGGGGGGGGGGATTACACTACAAACTAGTCCCACAAGAGGCAGGAGAAGATGGTTCAGTAGAAAAAGAAAGATATGCTTATGGATACATTTGCCGACAGCTTTAGTACACACTAAATGCACAGAGTGCAAAGATAAAGCACTGATCCACTGGACATATGACACTGTTCCTGAGTACAGCTCATACCAGAGAAGTGCTGCATTCTCTTTGGCTTCAGTCCATGCGTCAGGAGCACCTGTCACTGGCTTGACGAAAAGAGGAACACAATGCTGATCAATGCTGAACTCTACCACTCCTCCCCCGACAACTATAATCACACGTTTGTCATTTTATTCCTTTTTTCTATTTCTTTTATTCTATGGACCTGTAATTTGCTGGTTTGAGCTGGATTGAGCCTACTCAACCACCTAAAAATGACAAACAGCTGATAAATATCAGAAAACCAGTTCCCTCCGCTTCCTGATCAGCTTCCCTCCAATCTCTACTATCATTTTACAGGTTACAGTGCAGCCGGATCAAGAATAACTTGATCATACTTGGTCATACTGTAAATGTTGCTCAACATTTTATGTGATTTATGATTCAGTTATAGGACTGTCTTACTTGTAGAACATACAATCAAAAGATTGATTTAGGTAATTTCTAAAAAAAATAATCAATTCAATCATTTAAATGTCACCAATTCTCAACAAAGGTCTCCCGAAGCACTGTACAAGACAAACAGGTCCAATTAATTTTAAAAAATGGGTTCATTTAATCCATTTGAATTACGTATCTCTGTTTAGTGCAGATAAATTAGATCTGTTGAGCTGGAAAGCGGCTCAAGATGAATGTACACACACAATGTATATATATATATATATATATATATATATATATATTGAAGGAGTCCTTTTATTTAGGGAAAACTACAGCGGCCAATAAGACAACAGCTGCAGCATCATCAGGCTGCCTTGATCCACAGCCAGAACTCACTCAGTACAAAACATTAGCAGTACAAAACTCCCTTTGGAGGAACAGATTTTTTCTGAGTGCCCCTTCCCCTCCTCAGGCCGCTCTGCCCTGGGTGAAGAGCCATAAGACCCACAACTGCAAAAAGAAAAAAGACCCGTAAACTACTTTTTATTTTCATCTTTATTTTTTTATTTAAACATAGACTAATATTTAAACCAACAACTGAAGCTAGGCTGCAGCAGCAGCGTGCCACCCTGGCAGTAGCGGACCACAGTGCAGACATGCAGCCACTTGGCTGAGGAACCTGCTCAGCCAGACCTGATCTACTGATGCACAGAACCGGTTGGTCCCATTTCAAGCCGGTGGGACATTCTGATGCACGTGGAACAGGAAAGAGCCTTGAATGGTGAAAGGAACTCCCTGTCATGATGCCCAACACTCTATCTTTGTTTAATTACGTGACCACGATGAAAAAAAGCATCAACAGACAGTTAGAAAGTAATTAACTACATTTTATGTTGCTAAAATCCTAATAGATTCCACTCTTAAGTTTGAAACAACGCCATATTCTTAAAGCTATATTTTAAGTGACGCAGCAAGATGAGCGATTGGAGATTAAGCAGGACCATCTGAATCCAGAACTCACCTGTGTTCTGCAGACACTTCTCAGTCCAACCAGTCGGGTCGTGTTCTGGTTCTGAATTGGTTAGCAGTTCAGCTCGGTGTCGTCGGTGGCCGGCTCCTCCCCGGTATGTTCAGCCTCGGCGCTTCTTTCTTGTCTGATGAATATAAATGTGCTGTATTCCGCCTGGCCACGCCACATGGGCTGACAGCCGCTGCACGGTACAGTCCAATGAGAGGAGAGGCAGGGCTTCTGGATCCAGCCACTGATGGAGTAATTCGTTGACCTCCGACGTAAGAGGAAAAAAGATGTTAGCAGGGGGTTACTCCGGTTCAGACTGACTCTCTTCCTAACCGTCCCGAGTCACTTTGCTCCTAGCTTGAAGTTGAACTAAACCTAAAGCAAAGGTTTTGCTCCAAAATGGAACCGAACAAACCAACGGTCTACTTTCCGTCTTATTTTTTTAATTACTTTTCTTTACGTAGCTCGGGAAGAAATTATCTTAAAACACCAGAACTCGATACAAAATGAACTGGTTTAATCTCATACATTTAATTAGCTTTTATTATGAATTCCTAATCTTAAAACTAAATGATGCTCAAATGCGAATGATTCCACTTGACCGGCGTTTTCACACGTTGTTGTCAACAATGAACTGTGTTGCATGACATGTGACTGGGCCAATCACGCAGCGGAGGTGTAAGGGTTTGCCCAATCACCGCAGAGAGGTGTGCGTCTTCCAGAGATAAGGCGATTACAAGGCGGGGCCCGGCGGTGACGTCACCTGAAGCTCTCGCGTGTTCTCTTTGGGTTACTGGAGTTCATCATTTCAGACAAGCTGTTGAAGCGGCACACGCAATCCTGCTACTGTGGTAATTCACAGATAAAAAAGGCAAACTCTATCTTGCTAAATAGATAAGAACACAAACATATCGCCGCACAGGTCAAGTTATTTCAAGATCAGTATCGATTCCACGTTTAAAGTCAACTGAAGTTCGTGGAAATGCCTGAGTCCACATTTAAATAAAAAATGTGTCATAGGAACAGTTTGATTTTCCTTTTTTATGATTCTGAGCAACATTTTTTTTCTTTTTTAAAAGCGGGCCATAAGGAAGAAAAAGAGAGTGAGACTGATGACCCCCCCCAGCCATCCCAAACACAGTTCGCATTCTCCCTTTATGTTAATAAGGCACATTCACCACAAACATGGACTGGCCAGAATGCAATGCTTCAGTAAAGTAAAGTTAAAGCTGGTTAAAAGTCCAGTGCCAGCTAACCTCTCAGGACAGCCGCTCGTGTGCAGGTCAGCGAGTTCAACATTTCTCTAAAAGGCTATCTAGCTTTGTTGATACTCTGTCTATAACACTAATTCTCCTCTAAAGAGTTTCTGAAGGGACTTTATGAAACCCAGGTTTGAAATAATATACAGGAGTCATTTCTACGCTGCACCACTTCTGGAAAATAAGCTCAACAACAACTTGCTCCATGTTTTTTGTTTGTTTGTTAGTTTACATAAAAAATATTTCTAAGTATATATCTGCATATCCTTCCTTTACATATATATATTCAACAGGTTCTGTTCAAATCCTGTTGAATTATTTGATCCAAATAAAATACAATTCCAGGCATATGGATTCGGGAAATCATGAACTGTGATTTACTACTACTTTATTTATAAAGCACTTTAAAACCACAGCAGCTGTGACACAGAGCTGTACAGACAATAACCAAGAAACATTTAAAATGGAAACAAAAGCAAAGATTACTATATAAATATAAAAAGAAATAAGAGCAAAAGTCTCAACATGTGTTAAAAACCAACGAAAAAAATGTGTCTTAAGGCGAGTTTTAAAAGTTCACAATAAAGGGGCATTTATAACATGGAACGGCAAAGTGTTCCATAACTTAGGAATAGCGACACTAAAAGCTCTGTGTCCTCTGAGCTTAAGTTTGGAGAGTGTGGGTGAAGCAGCTCAGAGAGGTAAGATGGGGCAAGACCATCTATACAAATACAAACTGAAGATTTCTTCTCATTTTGGATCACTTTTTCTGTCATTTTGGGACATGGTGTTCTTAATTTTGACTAAAGTGGCATTCATCAGGAAGGTCAAGATGAGACTGACGCAGAGTATGGTCGAAATAATGAAGTGTTTTAGTTTCCCAAATATGGCTCAGTCTCCAAGAAACATACATGCATGGTACGTCACACGTTCCAACAGCATCTCTCAGTCACAACTGCTAAAGAGAAAGCCTCAAGTAGTTTCTGCTTTGAAACATTTCAAGGAAGAACCCTAATAGTTTTAACAACAGAGTTTAGACACAGAGGATTTTTGAAACATTCCGCACACAATGCCAAAACGCGTCTGAAACATGTTTGAAATAAAGCTATTTTTAAAAAGTCTTGCAGCTGTTGCTATGTGCCAGCCTCTTTTTCATTGGCTATCCGAAACATTCCATTACAGGTGGGTCGTTGATCATGTCCCACTACCTGTTTGTGTCCACACCAGGCTTTTGAGCCAGGTGAACAGGCTGATCCAGACTTCCCCCGACTTAGAATCGGGGGTAAAATCAAACAAAGAATAGTTTGTTTTTCCAGTCTTTCTTACTGAGTTTAAAGGCAAAGCTCCAGGACCGCACGGTTTCCCAGCAGAATTCTGCCCATTGCTGGTCCCCACTTGCCAAACGGTGATGACAGTTGAGGAAACCTCACTGTGGGTCCAAGTGGTTATAAATTGCACATAGACTAGGCAGAGTTTTCACACCATATCAAAGACAGACTTACCCTACTATACAGAATGTTTTCCACATTTAACCATCAGGGTTTGAACCTGGAAACATGTAGCCTTTCAGGACACAAGCACCCTGCACAGACCACTGAGCCACCACTCCCCTGCTCCTGTTCTATGGACCTGCAGAACACACTGCTCACTTTGGGTGTGTAAATCACTCTATAGATAAAACTGTACTGAGTTGGATTGATCCTCCTTAACTACGTGAAAATGACAAACTGCTGATAAATGTTAAGAAATCAGTTCCCTCCACATCCTGATCAGATTCCCTGTAACCTCTACTAGAATGTCATAGTGATGGTACCGGGCAGCTGGATCAAAAGTAACACCATTGTGATACTATAAATATTGCTCTAAAATGATTGTAAATTCTTTTACAGTCTGTCCTAATTCAGCATCAACAGTGTGTCGATAGATATAACAATAGCTATGTCTACATCCACAAAATTTCATGGTTGGAAAAATGTGTTTGGATTAAATAATCTTATTACACCGTTTATGTGAGCACACAATTAATTAATCTGATCATAATGTGTGTGTTTATGCACCTGGCTTTTTTCATAATAGAACCACTCTGACATGTGCAGTTATCAAATTCCCCTAAAAAACACAGAAGGAGAAGTACTTTATTTTTGCTAAACAACAAAAAATAGTAAACAAAACAATAATATGCAAGTTTGTTTGTCTTTAGAGCACCCAGGCTGGACTTGCACGATGTTCTAATTACGGTTAAAATGTTACTGAGTAAGCAACAATTTTGAGCTCCTTTATTTTATTTTATTTTTTTAACAGCAAGGTTGTATCAGAAGTCCCGACAGTCTTGCTTCCTGACGTATTTCCGCCACTCACCCATGCGGAAATACGTCATGTTTACGTCGGGCGCACATGCCCACTCGGGTCAGTTTGCTACATTTGGAATAACTTGTGCCTGACCAGTGTTTATATTCACGTTGATCGGATTATCAATCGGCATAAACTACCCCTCTCCTTCATAAACTACCCCTCTCCTTCTTAAACTACCCCTCTCCTTCAGAATACAATTTTATTCCGATTGAGCTTGATCTGGTCATCATATTCTGATTGGCTTGTTTACATGATGCATAATTATTCCGATTGGCCCATTATTCCAATTACTTTTGTCCATGTAAAGGTAGCTAATTGTCAAATTTACAGAAAGGAAGTGAGATTGTTTAATCTCTGACACCTAAGCCTAAAAAAGTCAGCTTATCATATTTTTATTATTTGAACTATACAATTAACAGAAAAGGTCCAGTGAGTAAGTGCTTTGGCTTATTTTCCAATGACACTTGAGAATGAGAACTTTCCATATTTGGGAGTATTTTACTATATACTGTATAGTGAGGGTTTGACCGACACCTCCTTTCCTTTCTAGAGGGTCTGACTGAAGTGTCCTCTCCTGTCCCAGATGGTTATGGTAGAGATCTTCTCTCCTCTGATTTCACCCTTAGCCTTTCCAGCACCTCCCAGCGGTCTGCAGGACACACCTGAGCTTGCTATCTGGCCACCTCAGAGCCACCTCATTGCCCCTGAACTGACTGAGTCCTTGTCTCCTCCACACTCCATAGCTCAGCCCTCTCCAGACTCTCCTGCTACCTCTTCACCACTAATCAGGAGGTCAAAGCACAGAGCACTTTCCATATTATCTTCTGCTGGTGCAGCAGCTTCAAAGCCTCAGCATCATCAATCTCAGCACCTCTGGCACCGCCATCATCTTCATCACCATTTGCTTCTCTGGCTCTGTTATTGCTAACATCCTCTTCAACATGGCATAAGTCCCGCAATCCTCTTCTCTAACAAGGATGTCTAGCTGGACCTGCCTCATGTTCCTGCTACAGAGTTAAATTTAAATGAAATTAAATGAAATTAAATTTTATTTATATAGTGACAATTCAAACACGTCCTCTCAAGGCATTTTACAAAGTCAAATTCAGTCATCAGTCATTCAGAAGAGAACAAAGTCAGATACCTGTGGGAATTATACAGAAGGAAATAGCTCGATAGTGGTTGTGGAGAACCGAAGACCCGCCTTCCCCGAGCACAGGAGGGGGCGCCCAGGAGGGGCCGACACAGATATCCTGTGTCGGCCCCTCCTGGGTGCCCTGCTTTGGGGCCAACACAGGATATCTGCAACCTCCAACCCCCCCCCCCCCCCCCCCCCCCCCCCCACCCCAAGGAAAGAGGAGAGACGACCCCGAGGAAATCCCCCAGCCACCGCAATGCCGACGCCCCCAAGAGCCGCGGGGATGAGCCCGTGGGCTCTTCCGGCAGCCAGCCCCGCTGAAGTGGTCCCGGCCATGGACCCTGGGGGCCAGAGGCCCGAGGGGGGGGCCCCGGATGCCCCCTGGGGGCCCAGGCCCCGTGAAGAAAGCCGTCGGGAGTAGGCCGGCGCACACCTGGGAACCTGCCCCAACCCAAGGACCGTCAATGCGCCAGAGGGCCAAGGCGCCCGCCAAAGCAGCAGAGGAGGGCAGGACGTGGGGGGATGGGCTCCGCACCTAGCGGAGACTTGAGATGTTCTTGGGAGAGGGAGCGGACCACACCCATACCTAGAAAGAAAAAAAAAAAAAGGAAAACTCATTCACACCATCCCTCCCTTGTGCCCCACTCACCACACACAGATTAAAAAAAAAAAAGACGCTGTACACACATTCCCACATAACACTCGCATCCAACACTGACCAGAGGGGGGTCACCCCAAATTGACTATATGACTGCTTGTGCCCGACCCCCGGCCCCACCCCCGGACCAGACGCTCCCGGGACTGGGCCCCCCAAAGAGGGGGGGCCAACATGACCCGTACGAGCCACCCAGCCAGAGCCCCCCCCTCACCCCCTAAACACCTAATAAACCCCCTCCTTCCCCCACCTTACCCTAGCCACCCCTGCCCCCGCCCCTCCTGGGGGGAGCGGAGGCGTCAGCCCCAGACCTGGCAAGCCGCTGACTACCCATTGCAGCCCCCCGCCAAGACCCCGGACACTGTAGGCCCGCACCTCCTCAAGGCCACCCGACTCCTTGCTGCCATCGGAGTACGGGGGTGTGCAGAAGACCCCGATCCTCCGTACGCCCGCTCAGATGTTGTGTTGTTGCATGTTGTTCTCAAGTGTGTTTAAAAACTGGGAGCGCCGAAGAGGGTGCACGGCACAGCCCACCCCCCTCCGGAAGGAAGCTGGTGCCAGCGCACCCCCTCCGGGCAACTGCCCAGAACCCTCAATGTCTAAGTGCGAGAGGAGGTGTGAAGGGAGCCGTCCGAGGTGAGGCTCACACAACATAAGCCCCTCCCCCCCCAGACGTCTTCCCCCCCCCCCCCCCCCCCAGACGTCTTCCCCCCACCCCCCCCATACCATGGCCTACATGAGTGTGCGTTGTGAAAATGTTTGGAGTGAAAGTGTCTAAGATGCATGATGAAATTGGGGAGAGGGGCGTCACCAGAAAGTGGCAACCTCCAGTTATGCCCTCTCCCCAAGGACCTACATGTGTGGCGGCGTGACAACTGTTTTTATGGTAAATAATTAATTTCATGTGCTGTGGATTCAGGCAATATATAAAAAATCATAAATTAAGATTTCTAGATCCAAACAAGTTTATTGAGAAATAAATGTTTAGAGATTTTATTAATACACTAAAATTTATTACTACATAAACACACACAAGTACCAAAAATAGGTACCATTACCGGTATAGATTCCCTGGTATCATGTAGCGGTACCGTCTCATTTAAATGTGAAAGGTAACCATCCCTACCTGCCACTACTCATCTGCCCAGTCTGGTGTTACCTGCCAGTCTTGTTTACCATAACTCATCCCTGAAATAAACTAAAAAAAAAAAAACGTAACTCTGTGTCCGGCTGAATATCAGATTCACCAACATTACTCATTACATCTATTTGCTAAATTCCAGAATAATGAAAGAAGGATAATTTTTGACAAAAATTGATTACTTTATTAATATACAGAAGTTTACATACACTCACTATGCCTTTAAACTATTTGGGGATGCCCAGATGATGATGTCATGTCTTTAGAAGCTTCTGATAGGTTTATTGACAACATTTGAGTTGTTTTGAGACACACCTGTGGATGGTTTAAAGGCACACCTAAAACCTTTTTGTGTAACACAATGTGTAACACAATGGGAAAGTCAAAAGAAATCAGTCAAAATATCAGGAAGAGAATTGTGGACTTGCACAAGTCTAGTTCTTCTTTTGGTGCAAGTTCTAAATGCCTAAAGGTGCCACGTTCATCTGTTGAAACAATTATATGCAAGTATAAATACTATGGGACAAGCCAGCCGTCATACCGTCAGGACAGAGATGGATTTGGTGTTCCAGAGAACGTGTTTTGGTCTGAAATGTGTGTACCAACCCAAGAACAAAAGCAAAGACCTTGTGGAGACGCTGGCTGAAGCTGGTCAGAGTGCATCATTATCCGAAACGAGTAAAGTACCTACATGAGCTGAAAGGCTACTCTGTCATTACTCCAAAAGAAACACATACGAGCCAGATTATAGGTTGCACAGGCACACAGGGTCAAGGGAATTCATTTTTGGAGACACGTCCTGTGGTCTGACAAAACAAAAAATTAACTGTTTAGCTATAATGACCATTGTTACATTTGGAGGAAGAAAAGAGAAGCTTTCAAGCCTGAGAACACTATCCCAACTGTGAAATATGGGGATGGCAGCATCATGTTGGGGGTTGTTTTTGCTGCAGGAGGGACTGGTGCGCTTAACAAATAGATAACATCATGAAAAAAGAAAATTATGCGGAAATTCAGAAGTAGCATATCAAGATATCAGCAGGAAAACGACCTGAAGCATGCAGCCAAACTGGTTACAAAGTGGCTTAAGGGTAACAAAGTCAATGTTTTGGAGTAGCCATCACAACCCTGATCTCAATCCTATGGCAGAGCTGAAAAGGGATGTGCGAGCAAGGCGGCCTAAAAACTTGCTCAGTTTCACCAATTCTGTCTGGAGGAATGGGCCAAAGTTCCTGTCAACCTTTGTTAGAAGCTTGTGGAAGGAGATCCAAAATGTTTAAACCATTTAATACAAAATGTGAATTTCAAATACAAGCAACTGTTCCACTCTTACCGGCCAACGTTGGATCAATCAGCAACAAACTGAAGGAGATACAGCTGAGGATCGCCTCGCGTAAGATTAACAGCTATGTAGCGATCTTCATGGAGACGTGGCTTGACAACAATATCCCCGATGCTGTGGTGGAGCTAGCTGGCCGCTCTCTGTTCTGAACCGACAGAGCTGGAGCAGCAGGGAAGAGCAAAGGAGGAGGTCAATGTACATTCATGACTCTTGGTGCACAGCTGCAAATGCATCCAGAACCTTCTGCTCCCCTGATCTAGAATATCTAGACCAGGGGTTCCCAAAGTGGAGGACAGGACCCCTCAGGAGGTCGCAAGACACCTCTAGAATTCATGGGATGATTTGATACTGATTAGCTAAAAAGATTTAGTATATCCTTAGATGTGTAACTGATATCAAAGTATACCGTAACTTTACAAGATGCTTCATAATTTTAATGCTGGGGAAATGCTGCACTTTTCTGTAAAAGCTCTTATAAAAATATTAATTTATTCTCTTAATTTTACAAGTTTGTTCTCATAATTTCCACACAAAAATCCCAAAAACCAAACAAAAAAATCTCACTCGCCAAAATGGGGTCCCCAGTCTCTTGCACTTATACTTTGGGGGTTGCAGGCTGATAATGTTTGGGAACCCTTGATTTAGACCATTTAAACTGGTCAGAGAGCTCAGCTCTGTGATTATTATTGCAGCATGATTATTATTGCACATTCAGCCAAGAGCTGGTGCTAAATTAGCTCTGGAAGAGCTCTATTGTTTCATCAACAGCCTCATGAACACTGATCCAGAGACAGCTGTGATTGAAGCTGGAGATTTTACTCAGGTAGAATTAAAAGTAGTGCTCTCCAAATTCATAAAGTTCCTGAGCAGAGACAATAGTTTTAGATTAAGTCTACTGCAACATCCCTGCAGCAGCTCCTCACTTTGGTTCACCAGATCACGTCTCTGTGGACCTGATTCCTGTGTACAAACCACTGACCTGTAGAACCAGACCTGTAATACAAACCATTCAGGTTTGGACTGAAGAGGCCTTCTCAGTTTTACAGGACTGCTTTGAACACAGACTGGGAAGTGTTTAAAGATTCCCTTCAGCACTAATACTGTCCTACACACAAGGACATTCAGAATATTTCCTAACCAGAA
Source organism: Fundulus heteroclitus (assembly GCF_011125445.2). NCBI lineage: Eukaryota > Metazoa > Chordata > Actinopteri > Cyprinodontiformes > Fundulidae > Fundulus > Fundulus heteroclitus. The sequence continues at coordinate 26,409,346 of NC_046370.1, forward strand.
ACCATGGGTAGACAGCACAGTGCAGTCCCTACTGAAGGCCTGGGATGCAGCATTCAGATCTGGAGACAGAGTGACCTACAGCAGGGCTAGAAGTGAACTGAAAAAAGCCATCCAGAAGGCAAAGCACAGATACATGCAGCGGATAGGGGACCACTTCAGCAACAGCAAACCACAGCAACCAGCAGCTCAGCAACGACCCAGCTCTCCCCGACACCTTAAACGGCTTCTTCGCATGAGTCGACTCTCCAAGCAGCAGAAGTTCTGAACATCTTCTTCAGCCAGAGGTCGAGCAGCTTGTCCTGTAGCTGCTCCAAGTCACCTCCACCTTAAGGAAGATCATCGTCAACAATGCCGCATGCCCAGGCATGGAGTCAGGTCAGACGCTAAAATCATGTGCTGACCAACTTCCAAGGGTTTCTCTGGATATCTTTAACCTCCCCCTGCAGCTTTCCATGGTCCCTGCCTGCCTGACATCCTCCATCATTGTGCCTGTGCTCAAGAAATAAAAAATCACTCCATGACTACCGTCCTGTTGCTCTAACCCCTGTCTTCATGAAGTGCTTTGAGAGGCTCCTCCTGAAATATATTAATGACTCCATCCCTGCTGACCTGGACAGCCTGCAGTTCACCTACCTCCTAAACACCAACAAGACCAAGGAGGTCATAGTAGACTACAGGAGGCCCAGGAAGACTGAACAGCTCCTCTCTGCATACAGGGGGAGGTGGTGGAGAGTGTGGACAGCATGAAGGTCTTGGGCATCCACATCTTCTCTGACCTCTCCTGGACACTGAACACCTCCCACCTGGTAGAGAAGGCCCAATAGTGTCTCTTCTTCCTCAGGAAACTGAAAAGGACAGACTTTCTACAAAGTTACTAACAAACTTCTATAGAGCTAAAAAGCATTTTCTGTCCCAGCATGACAGTGTGGTATGAGGACTGCACGGCACAGGAGAGGAAAGATTTAGCATGGGTGGTGAGGTCAGTACAGGGGATCGAGCTAGGCACGGTTTATGCTACACTAGTTAAGAAAAGGGCACATGTCTGTAACTTAAAGACTGAAATTTAATGCACACCACTGTGGAGTGCTGTCTGACTTTTGGACTTGAAAACATCTATTAGCTGCAAAGGACTGTTGCACACTTTAAGCCTCTCAGGGGAGTATTGTTGGTCAGTGCAATCAACTGATTTTGAAAAAAAAAAAATAGAAAGATTGTCTAGTTGTGCCTGCATGTTATGTTTAATTAATTCTGTTTGTCTCATCAAAAATGCAATCATGGTAACACATAATGATAACATAGAGTAGATATGTGTAAAAACAACACATTTTAACACCCCCTTGTGTTGCCTTGTGAGACAAAACAGTTGTGTTAAAAGGGCAAACACATCTGTTGTATCATAAAAAAAACGTATGTGCTGTGTTAAAATGTAACACATCATGTGTTGTCTTTGACACATTAGCTTTAAGAGTGTGAATGATTTAAATGTTAAAGGAATGACTTAAAAACACATGTTCCCTTGAAAGTAAGCCCCAATAACGTATAAGAGCAGTGTTATTGTAATCAGTGAAAGTACAGGTAGAAAAGGGAAATGTAAGGGAAATAAGCTGGAATCACAGAAATTGGTTTGATGAGAAAAATATGGTGTTTGCCTTTCACACCATGATTGCATGACTGCTTTGTTTCTGCGCAGCAAACTGACGGACACTTCACTGTATAGTACATTTAACACACCATGGTGCATTCGTGTCAAGGTGTGCGAAGAAACAGCGCCCCCTGGAGTCACAATGTATAACGACTAAATGCGGTGCCTGTTCTAGAAATAGCCTATACGGCAGTTTTTTTTATTTAATTTCTCCCAGTCCGATATTTTGTTTTTGATGGAAACTAAACGATTTTTTTCATTTTGGATTTAAAAAAAAAAAAAAATCAGGTAACTACTTCTTTTCTGGATTTTCGAAACAGATGTGTAGTTGTTGGAGCCATGGAACTGTCTGGAGCACAGACATGTCTATGGTCTGGAGGATCGGGTGAAATCTGAACCTGTCGCTCTGTCCAGCCCCGAGCACATCCAACTGGACCGGTGTCCCCCGGACCTCTGCAGCGGGGAAGCAAGGGTTAAAAGCATGCAGCTAATGTGTTTTTCCGGTAAGAAAAGACTTCTTCGTGGAGAAATTAGCCAATCAGAAAACAGAACACCTGACACACAACCAATCACGGTCCATTTCCTCCACTAAGGACGCTATCCAAAGATGGCTGCTCCTGTAACAGTGAAGGAGAAAAGTCCATTAGTATTTGACAGAACAAAATAACTTTGAAAGGCTACTGATAGCTTCTTAAAGGGAACATAAGGTGAGTCCGCACGGGAACATGTTGTACGTGGATAATATTCTTTAAACGATGAGATAAATGACGTAGGTTTGTAGTCTCAGATGGGTCGACGCCTGTCTGCAGCATCTGTTGACATGAAGGGAAAGAACCCGCTGGGTCGTGTTCTTATCCAGTTTGTAGAGAACATGTCCAGAAAGCTAAGGTTCGGTTCTGGTTTCGAGCTAGCTGTTGTTCCAGAGGCTTTAGGTCGTCTTCAGTCGACAGTTATCGCGATATGTTGTTTATTTTGCCCAACGTAGTAAAGGATTTGCTGGGGAGTTTGATGGCAAAATTATATTTATTGTACAAACAGTTCATTTCTCAGCGTGAAACAATTAGACAGCAGACACAATAAAAAAGAAGAGCTTCTTGTATAAGTTTGAATTATTATCAAACCTACACCAGGTCAAAAATGTACATGCAGGCTCAGCTATAGTTATACTCAAAAGTATTCACACCCCCAGCCAGCAGCCTGATGTTATGATTCTTCTGACTGGAAAGGATGTGTGCTACCATGATGTTTCAGAGTGAAGAGAATGTGTACAACATGACAGTAACTGTGTGAAATTATTCATACCCACTGAAAAAATTATCCCAGTCTGGGGTTATTATTAGAACCTTATTTAACCAGAAATTCTCATTTGGATCAGGAATGTCTTTTTAAATATAGACTTGGCCAAGAAAGCAGTGAAAAGGAAAGGTGCTATACCCCAGAACATGTTCTGCTACTTCTCGATTTGCTTTAACTCTTCCACCATAAGCTCAGTTCAGTGTGTGCTGTGCAGCTAAACGTCATGCTGCAAAGAGAAACCAGCCGCTGCAGGCAGTCATGATCACTAGCAAAAAGTTAGTTCTGCTTTGTGTTGCCAAGATGTGGTAGGATATAACCAAACCGGAGAAAATGTCTTCATTTGGCACCTGGCAAATGTGTAGGAACCTTCTATCAGGTCAAACTTAATGACATCTTTGTAAAGATATTTCCATTCTATGTTCCACCCTGTCTGAAAGATGCTCTCGCTGCCATCAGAAGTAGAGTTTAAATCTCTAAAGCTAGAAGCTGTGGCATTCACAAGCCAAAGCATAAATGTGCAGTTTATCAGTAGATACTTCAAAGATACGCAACTGTCCTTTTCCCCTCAGCAATTAATCCACCTCACTGTGTAGTAAATTAGATTAAATCGTGTTTGAATGTGTCATTTACTCCAAATTATTCAGATATTTGTTTTGATTGTGTGTGTGTGTGTGTGTGTGTGTGTGTGTGTGTGTGTGTGTGTGTGTGTGTGTGTGAAATCAGCCTCAGGCTCTCACACAAGATGAGTGAAAAGTTATGCTTTATCAGATTCAGCCTAACTTTTTAACATGTCTAACAGTGCAGTACACATTAACTTATGTTGAGAAGTATTTACTGATTGACTTCATGGTTGGTAATTTAGCCAGTTCTACAGTGGTTTCATAAGAAAAGTTCTGCTGTGATTGTTTTTTTTTTTTTTATTCTCCGCAGAACCATGTCATTACATGAAATGTTCTTAAAATATAGCGTTGATCCTTCCTCTACTCTATTGGGAATTCTGCTGAGGATTTCAGTGCAGAGAGACCGTTTATCTTTGGGCTTTTTTTTTTCAAGAGAGATACTTTTACTGGGTCACAGTAAACTGTCCTTGCCCTGCAGTTGTAAGGCCTTCCAGAAGTGCTTCTGCCTAGAAAATATTAGTACTACTAACATTTCATGCATTCTGGTCTGGTTATTGAAGCAAAGAAAGCTGGAGCTTTTTAAGTTGTCCAAGCCGGTTGGGGGAAAGCGACTCTGTGTTTGAGAGATGCAGTATTTCACTTATGAAAGAGAAAGTGATGAGCAGAAACAGTGTTGGGTTTGCTCTCTTAAGAAATTGTGAAGCAGGCCAGCATATTTTCTCACTACTGTGTTAAAGCCAAATACACCAGAACTGTGCTGACGGTCTGTGAAGTGATCCGTCCAAATCCAACAGCTTTGGCTCCGATCATTGTTATTACGTCAGTTAAATTCAGTTTGTTTGTAGAGCACCAAATCACAGCACACATGTTTCATGATACTTCAAAAAAAACAAAGAACCCCCCCCCCCCTCCACACACACACACACACACACACCCACACACACACACACACACACACACACACACACACACACACACACACACACAAACACACAAAATTGTAAATAGAAATACACAGTGAGTTCAATCAAAACATATGTAGACAATTACAAATCAATTATTAGTGTATTATTTAGATTGGCAGGAAGGCTGGGGGGAGAGGAATCTTCGTGATTCTCAGGCAGTCAGCCATGTTTAAAGTCTTCAGTAGGAAATAATACATTTCTTTAGGATGATCTTTTTCATGTAGGGTAGTGTCTATTTGATTTCCAGATCGTTCTGTGTTTCAGTTTCCCGGCGCTATCGCTGCCACCTCTTACGCTCCAGTCTGTCTCTCTCCTCCTCTGGGACCGGGCATCATCAGCTGTTTGCCAAAACAGGCTGCTGACTCAGGCCAGCTGGGTTTTTGTGCAGCACAAAGCTGCTTATGTTAGTGGATGGGGTGGTTGTAGTTTCAGTAGGCTTTTCACTTCAACTAATGTGCAAACACTGGGTGGTCCTAAAAGCACCCTGGTGTCAGTCATATGTAACACTGTTGGCACATGAAATACTTATACTTATACTAATACTTATACATGAAACAGGAACCTTGTTTTCGAAATGGGGTTTCTAGTTAAAGAAGAAGTTAGGGTTTGCGACCCATATCCGTCTTTTTCCTGGCAGTGTGAACGGCCCAGTTCCAGTCGTTTCACCCCCCAAAAAATCTTATCTGTGTCACTTCCATATGTGGTGCTAACTCAAATACGTGTCAGATATATTTCAAAGCATCTGCAGACTGAACGGTCATGTCTCATGTTATGCGTCTTTCACATCACTCTCCTGTCTCTCACTACACATCCACACACAGCAGTAGCAGTTAGCGCTCCACAGAAGGCCGTTGTTATAAGCTGTGCTGCTTTCTTCTTACCTTATGTAGTCTTGCCATGATGTGGTCTAAATATTGTCGGCTCCCATTGCTCAACAGCGTTTTAATAATAGCAAGGAGAGATGCCGTGTAGTCTCTTGGGTTTGTTTTTTTCCAAGGGTTTTGTAAGCAAAACTTTATTGAACACTTCTAGAATCAATTGCATTCACCATTACTTCCGTAAACAGTGCGCTGCTTTGTGACGCCTCCTCCTGCGGATCACTGCGGTCTTGAACAGTTCAGACAGAGGTATGATGGCGGTCGCTTTTAATAGTAGTATGAACGGCCACCTCAACAACAACAAAAAAAATCAGATTTCTGCAAAAAATTGGAATTGAGCATCAAGACCTGCAATGTGAACGTAGCTTAAGAGACCCAAATGCAGAGTGCATCAAAGCTGTGGCATGATGCTAGGAAGCTGCGACTGACTGCGAGCACAGCAAAGAACGGAGCACAACTAACCCGCAGAAGTTCCTCAGTGAACACCCCACCTTTACTGGCGGTACTGCCACTAAATTTTGAAAAGAAAGTGAGGACAGACGAGCTGTACGTGTGGTGATGTCACGAGTACGCTTCTGTTCCAAAACACAGAGACACGTTCTGCGTGCTCCCGTTCTCCCCAAGTCCGTACTTCCTGTGTTCTTGCCAAGAACGCAGTTGACGAGAACGCGAGTCTGTACTCACGTTCTCGTGAATTGAGAAACAGCCACTAAATACTTTATTGCGTTATTTGCAGAACAGTGACTGTATGAGTGCTCTCTAAAAGTCTTTGGTAAGGCTGCTTTGATTGTTTCACGAGGCAACCATGCAATAAGATCCTTCATGTGTTCAGACATAATATCTATCCACATTCTCACTATCTTGCTGACTTGACCTTGTGATATTTTTATATCTGGCATGCTGCCATAACAAAATTTTGTCTAAGTTTCAAAGGGATTAGAATTTGGTCCACAACTGGGGTTGATAGTGTAGCTGGAGCAAGTGGTTGTTGGTAGGTCAATCCCTGTAAACAGTAGAAAGTCTGCGTCACACTTTAATATGCAGTCAGCATTAAGCTGAGACTCCTGGTAGTGGCGTATTGATTACATGCGGGAAGGTGGTCCCTTTTGAAAAGCTGTGATCCGCCATCCATGGGTCTGACCACTGTGTTTGGGCGTTGGGAGATAATTTAGCTGCCATAAAGTAGGATGTGGGCTTTTTATCACCAAAGTTGGAAGGAACACATGTACAAAGTTTGTGGCGTTTTCTTCATGTTGAGGTTTTTCATCTCTGGGGTAGGCGGAGAAAACAGTACCTGCTCTCTCTTTGTCTGAGGTACCCTATTTTCGGACCATATGGCACACTGGATTATAAGGCGCGCTAAATATTCTTCCCAAGTGTGTAACATCACTCCACCCCTCCACGTCCACCGCTCTCTATCCGTCTCTGTCTGGAGGACAGAGTAGATGGACTACACTGCTCTGTTTCTAACATAAGACCAAAATGAACATAACTTTTATATATAATTAACTTACTAGGTTTATTGTTGCTAGTGCGCACTCCAGGCTGTCTAAAGACTCCCACATACTCAGGTATACTCAGACCTACTGTGAGCTTGGTGGACTCCGCTCTGACTCTCCGCGGACGTTCACAAAGGTTCAGATTTTTCAACTACCTGCGACTGTCGCTTGGCATCCATCACAGGTGTTGTGTTGCTCTGGCTTTACTTTTATCACCAAAATCGCGCCTTTTGCATCGCTGGAAATGCGTCTGTTACCTCGCTTTGCTTCACCTCGCTCCTGTGTTGCATCTGTAAAAAAAAAAGCCAATTAATTTGAGAGGAGAATATTATAAATAATAAACATTTCCAATAGACCTTCGCAGCTTTTTCCCTGCGTGGGAATAATAATTGTGCCGTTGTTCTAATTTGAGGTCTTTGCTTTTGTTTTTGGTGTTTGTTTATATTACTTATAATGTGTCAGTATTGTTATAATTTAAATATCCACACGTTAGAGAGACACAGAAGCTGTTATAATTTAAATATCCACACGTTAGAGAGACACAGAAGCTGTTATAATTTAAATATCCACACGTTAGAGAGACACAGAAGCTGTTATAATTTGTCCTATTATTCCCACAATAGATGATTATTCCTGTTTGGTGTCATTGATTCTTGTGACTGTCCACAGATCAGTAGGTGTAAGTTAAGAGGATCAAATAGGTGTCAAACAACAGAGCCCATTTCCCAGTAGTAATTTTCTCTCTGTTGGTCCCTGCAGGTGTTGTGCTTCCTGTTGCACTGGAGGAGTACTGAAGGAGGGGTTGCCAAGTGGGAAATCGCACCACCTGCCTTTGCCTGCTTTTTTTCCCTCCCTGCGTATGCTGCTTGATGTGTTGCTTCCAACAGCAGTGACCTGAAAGGGATCCAAAAGAAAAGCCTCCAGTGTGGAGGATCCACATCTGGACGTTCTGTTGTGGCACTGAAAGTCTCTTGGCAGGTGTCGATGACGGCTTGAGAAGCAGAGCATGTGGAGTGGTCGGGGCTGGCATGGCGACGCAGGAAAAGAAGCAGGTGAGTTCCACAGGTTGTTCACTGTGATGGTTCAGGTTCCAAAGATGTGCGGGGATAGAATTAGTAACAGGTTCATTACCAGTTCCAGGGGGGACGGGGGGATAGTGACAGTATCTTCTTGCCATGCTGTTAACATTATTTGAATTATATACTTTTTCAAAATATTGTCTGGATGCTTGTTAAGTTGTGTGATTTCAGTCCATTCAATTCAGTTTATTCATCAAGTGCCAATTCAACACTTGTCACCTCAAGGTATTTCATAACGTCAATTCTATCAGATCATACAGATAGATTGGTTAAAAAGTTTTCTATGTACGGTAATGACACCCAGCAGATTGCATTGGGTCATGGTCTTGCAGCATTCACTCCTCCTGGATGAGCGTGGAGCTGCAGTGGACAGTCAGTGGCATTGAGTCATTGACTTATTCCTAAGTAATCGATGCCTTAATGTAATCGATACCTAAAAAAAATAATTATTCAAAGATACTCATTTGCTTCGGAATCCATATAAGCTGGCCTTCCAGGGGGATAAGAAACTGAATGCACTCTTGAATCAAGAGCTCCCTCGACCCAACTTAAATAACTCAGCAAAAACTTCATAAAATACATAGTCGATATAGGAGTCTGAGAATGAGCGGATGAACAACAAAGATGAAGAATAAAATACAACAGGTTACTACAAGTAAAGATATGAGCAAAGAACATGTTAGCAACAGAGGCTAGTGACAAACCAACACACAAAACTAGCCTTGTTAGCTTTAGCTATCAGATTTAGGCTCTGCACTCTGAACTGAGAACTGACCTAAAAATATGTAAAGAAGAAATCACAGCCCGAATGAGGAAAAAACTGAAAGCACTTACGTGTGCTTGTGTGTAAGAATAACTCAGAGATGTCCCTTTAAAATTTATTTACATCAAATTGAGAGTCAGAAACACCACACCGACACAGCAAGTGCAACTGCAAAAATGGGAAGTGACACAATACACCTTACCCAATCACTTATTTCAAGAATAATTAAAAGGCAAGCAAGTTTATTTAGGCAAGGTAAGGCAAATTACGAATAAAAGTAGGAATAAAATGTAGAACGAAAATAGAACATGGAAAAATAGAAACTAAAAGCAAACATTAAAAACATTAAAAAAACTATAAAATTGAACTACTGATGTTTGAGTAAAACAGTTTAACTAGAACAGTCGAAGGCAATCGTCAACAAATGTGTTTTTAATCTTGATTTAAAGGAACTCAGGCTTTCCGCACTTTTATAGTTTTCTGGAAGTTTGTTCCAGATAAGTGGAGCATAGGAACTAAATGCTGCTTCTCATTGTTTAGTTCTGGTTCTACATATGCAGAGAAGGCTGGAGCCAGAAGACCTGAGTGGTCTGGAGGGTTGATACACTGATAACAAGTCTGTGATGTATTTAGGTGCTAAGCCATTAGACTAGCAGAAGTATTTTAAATAGTATTTTAAATATTTTTAATAGAGATACAGGGAGCCAGTGTAAGGACTTTAGAACTAGGGTGATGTTCTCTACTCTCTTAGTCTTAGTGAGGACGCGGGCAGCAGCGTTCTGGATCAGCTGCAGCTGTCTGATCCACTTTTTAGGCAGACCTGTAAAAACACCGTTGCAGTAATCTATTTGATTAAAAATAAACGCATGGATTAGTTTTTCCAGATCCTGCTGAGACATTAGTCCTTTAATCCTGGAAATGTTCTTCAGGTGATAGAAAGCTGACCTTGTAATTGTCTTTAGATGCTTTTGGAGGTTCAGGTCTGAGTCCATCACTACACCCAGATTTCGGGCCTGATCAGTGGTTCCTAGCTGAAGCAGCTGAAGTTGTGTGCTAACTTTTGATCTCTCCTCTATTGGTCCATAAAATATTTATATAGCAACATGTAAAAGGCGTTGGACTGTTTGCTTTGTATGTTATTGCCTGAACTTTGACTTTTACTTACTATCTGAAGAGATGCATATTACATTCTGGGAGTGTCTGTCGTAATGAATTTGCACTGTCGGTCAGTTTTAGCAGGACATTACAAGAACATGTTTTTAAAATTGCCTTTTTAGTAGGCCAGGTGAGAATTAGGGTCCAAACCTGGGTTTTATTTATTAAAGCAAATATTTCTAAAATGTTATATTGGACTGCGACAGACTGGCGACCTGTCCAGGGTGTACCCCACCTCCCGCCCAGTAAACGCTGGAGATAAGCACCAGCAACCCCCGTGACCCCATGAGGGATTAAGCGGTTTGGAAAATGGATGGATGGATGGATGTTATATTGGAGGAGTTTTATAAACATGGCAAAAATAATTGTCATTGGTTAGTACACGGATCTGTTGTGCCATTTCTGGCAATCTTTCTGAGGCTTTTATTTTGTTTATATCGATATCATAATTATATCCTATCGACCAAAATTAAGAAATATATTGTGATAAAAGTTTTGGCCATATTATCCAGCCCTACCTCATAGTTGTGAGCTAGGGCTGGTGTGGTTCACATTGTACTTTTTGCAAGTTAACTATAACTTGTAAATAAAGCCATGTGTGTGATAATTGTTACTCCCATTGGACAGAAATGGGTGGGCCACCTTAAAAAGTGGGTCTTGGTACACTTGTTTGGTCCGGACCAGGGTTTGCTAGTGTATTTATATTTGTACAAAAGGTCCAAACCAAGAAGGTCCAGGCCTTTTCTCTGCTTCACTATACATTTTTCTGTAAAGGCAAATTCATTCTATATTTGTTTTATTTTGTAACTGTTTTAAGAAAAATTTATAGCAGGGATCAATGGTCAGGTTCTATTTTTGCTTCTACTAATACTGTTACTCTCTGCATCATGTATTCATGTAGAGGATTTTTATGTTTTCCTAGTTTCTCTGGGAAAGTTATTTATATCTCGACTGCGTGGGATTTAGGTCCTTAAAGTTGAGCTAAGTTTCAAGGAAATTGTCATATTTGGTAAAGTGTGTGTGTGTGGTGTGTGTGTGTGTGTCTCAATGGGCTGAAAAACAGGAAACTTTGACATGGCTGATTAGGCTAAAGGCCAGGGTATCTATGTAGCCTGGAAATGTCTGAAATCTTCCAGGTCTAGTCAAGTGTGAGACAAGTGTATGGAAAAATATTTGTAGTTCCAGATTTTATTTCCCAGTCCATTGTATGCATTATCTGTCTATCCATCCTGAACATTTGTATTTTATATTTGGAAATGAACCTAGTAGGGCTGAAAAAAAATAGAAAAATATCTAGATATAGGAAAAAAAAGCATATCTGTAAAATGTAAATCATATTGACCAATATTGATAATTATCAACAAATTCAAAACATAGATTTTAAGTGCCGCCCTGACCATTTTAGGCTGTTGCTTAATAACCTATTTGTAGATACAGAACACACAAACACTGAATTCAAACTCAACCCTTTAAAAACTGCAAGTTTTTAAAAGAAACAAAGAACGTGTCCTCTCTGGACTAGAATGCAAAAGGAAGGAAAACTGTTATTCTATTACACTTTTTATTGAACCTTTTTTTTCTATCATCAATATACGTCTATCAATAGATATCTATTGTTATTGAATTATCGTTCAGTCCTAGAACTTACTGCTTTGTAAACCCCTTTTTATCGCTATTGCTTCTCTCTTGTGTATTTAATTTCATTGTGTTATCCTAACCGGAAAGCCTATAATTGTGGCACTATATCTCAGGATTGTGATGACAATATTGATAAAATTAACTCTCACTTCCTAGTCTTGTCTTTCTCTTTATCATTACATTATCCCAACCATTTTCTGTGAGCTTTAGCACCTTGGCTGCTAAAAACATATTTACAGTATGTATTAAAGAGAATTTGACCGCATCCAACTGACCAAATATAAATAAATATATGGCACTGTGTATATATGATGACAAAGCCAATATTGCGTCACAGCTCTGCTTTTCACTGAGGATATTAATGACCATGATATTATGATCACAATGCTAAGTTGATATATGTATTGTGAAGCTCTACTTTTATCCTTATACTGCCTTAATAATCTTTTACATATTTTATTGGGGAAATATATTAAAAATTAAATTAAATATTATTGTTGTTGTTTTTAACTCAACAGAGACTTTTAGAAACTTACTGTATATTAGTAAAGTTATACAAGTAGTGGCATAAAGGAAGTCTAAATATTTTAGTTCAAATAATACATTAAGTTCCCATTTACTATATTTAGAGTTAGAACTTTTCACTTCCTCTTGAACACATTCACTGTAAGTTAGCTGTCAGTGGCACCCTTGCATAAAAATTATCTAGTGCATTTATTATCAGTAAACCGATAACCACTTCTCTTTTTTTTTTAAAGACGACTTTAGCATCCAGTCATCAAATTACCCTGACAAGATCATTAGCAGGCTTCCAGAAAATGTACTTGTAACTGTGGAACCAAAGAGACATGACACATAATTCAGCAGCATTTGCCTGAGCAATATGCATAAAATGACTTAGACTTAGACAACTTTATTTGTCATTTTGTAGGCACAGGGTGCCTACAGAACGAAATTTCGTTTGCATACAGCTTGAAAATTACAGTAAATTGCAGTAGATTACAGGATAAAGTTAATTACAGGATAAAATTACAGGATAAAGTGCAGCAGTGATTTAACAGTAAAACAATTGCAATCTAAACAATGCAGGAAAAAGAGACGGTGTGCAATCACAGTGTACAGGTGAGTATTTTTTAAAAACCATTTGTATGTGCAAAGTCATGAGTCATCAGGGTGAGCAGCAGGGGGCTCAGGACGCAGCCCTGAGGGGAGCCCGTGCTGAGGGTGATGACATCAAAGGTGTTCTGTCCGACCCGGACTGACTGAGGTCTGTTGGTGAGGAAGTCTAGCAGCCAGTTGCGAAGGGGTGTGCTGAAGCCCAGATGTTCCAGTTTTCTTACCAGGTGCTGTGGGATGATGGTGTTAAACACTGAACTGAAGTCCAGGAACTGCATCCGCACGTGCGTGTTCTTCTCCTCCAGGTGTGTCAGGCTCAGATGAAGAGCAGAGGAGATGGCGTCCTCAGTGGAGCGGTTCCGTCGGTAGGCAAACTGGAACGGGTCTAGTGTTGAGGGGAGACTGGAGACGATGTGTTCCTTTACCAGCCTTTCAAAGCACTTCATCATGATGGGAGTCAGTGCAAAAGGCAGGTAGTCATTGAAACAGGTGACTTGAGGTTTCTTTGGCACCGGAATGATGGAGGCAAACTTGAAGCATGCTGGTAACGTGGCTTGCTCCAGCGAGGTGTTAAAAATGTCTGTGAGAACACCAGCCAGCTGATCTGCACACTCCTTGAGCACCTGTCCAGGTATGTTGTCGGGGCCTGGGGCCTTCCGCAGGTTGACTCTCCTTAGAGTCTTCCACACGTCGGCTGTGTCAATGCAGAGCACCTCCTCTTCCTGATGGGGGGACAGCTTTCACTGATGGAGTGCTATTTAGTGCCTCAAACCTCCCAAAGAAGTTGTTTAGTCCGTTAAGAAAGTCAGCATCAACTTCACCCACCTGGGGGGGAGGGCGTGTTGTATTCTGTTATTGCCCGTATGCCTTTCCACATGCTCCTGGTGTTGCTTGCGTCATGGAAAAGCTCCTGGATTTTCTGACTGTGGTTCTGCTTCTCTAGCCTGATGGCACGGTTCAGGTTGGCTCTCACTGTCCTCAGTGCCTCCTTGTCACCAGACTTGAAGGCTGAGTTCCAAGCTTTTAGCTTTTAAAATATGTCTGGCGTTTCACTAAATCAGATAACATCTTGCTGTTTGTCCTCACTCCTTTAAATACATGTACAGTTGCGCACAATCGTCAACATTTAATCTGCACAAGATTATGCTGAATAAAATATTTAGCAGATTAGATGAACACCAGGTATTATAAAGTTGTTCAGCAGCATGAGAGGCACACCACAGGGATGTCTTCAGCCCCTTCCTCTTCTTTCTCTTAACACATGACTGTCCACCCATACCAGCAACACCCTAATTAAACTTGCTGAAGACGTTGTTGTGGGACTGATTTCGGACAAAAATTAGACAACCTACAGAGTAGTGTTCTTGGACCTAAGGCAATGGTGTGATGGAGACAACCTGAACCTAAAGACGTTCAAGGCCAAGGAAATTATCATAGACTTCAAGAGATTGAAGAGTCCTGAATACTTTGCCCTCTTCATTGATAAAGAGGTGGTGAAGAGCTTCAAGTTTCTTGGTGTCCACATCTCCACTGACCTCACCTGGTCAACAAACATTTCTCACCAGGAGGGGAAGGCAGAGCAAAGACTTTACTTCCTCAGGAAACTACGCCAGGCTTGTCTCTTCCAACAGCTGCTAACCAACTTCTACCACTACACCACTGAGAGCGTCCTGCTGCTGCACAGTGTGGTTTAGCTGCTGTACAGTACAAGACAGGAAAGCGGGTAGTGAGAGCAGTAGAGTGGGTGATTGGGACCACACTGCTCACCCTCAGAGAGATTTACACTAGCGGATTCTAGCAGAGAGCCAGCTGTATCACACACTTGATAGTCAATACTCAACTTTTCCTTCCTCTTCTCTGATATGCTCTACAGCACATTTGGAACAAAGACAGAAACACTGAACAAAAGCTTCTACCTACAAGCCATCAAGTGTCCCCACCCTACTACTTCTCATGGTTTAGCCAGGATGGGTGGTTTCACTACAGGCATCCTTGGACTTCTACTGCAACATTATTTTTAGTGCTTCAGCTTCAGCTGGTGATCAGTCATTCCAGTCAATGGTCGTTTGATTGGTGCGTCACAATTTTTTGATTTTCCATTGAAAGAGATAGAAAGCTCTTTAACATAGTGCTGTTTCTGGCTGAAGGTAAATATGAAATCAAAGTTCAATTTTCCGTTCAGTTATTAAGTATATTGTAGGCTGTCAGTACTTTAGAAGTAATTTGTCTAAAATCAGATTCTACTACACACATAACCATGAAACCATGAGAAATCAGGCATTCTGTGCACCTTTACCCATAACCTTCAAAAGGCTCTAAAAGGGAAAAAAAACACAATAGATTTGGTGACACTGCACAACAAGCAACAGTAGCAAGTTGCCTCATCTTGAGCAGAAGCATGTAAAGAGCCTTTTGAAATGAAGCAATAATTTTCCGTATTGTAAAATAGTGCTGTTACGGAAACAAGCTTTGAAAATCATGCAGATAATAAATAACTTTTATTTAGTTCTGTCATGTATGTTTTGTAACTGGTAATCTGAATTATGACAAGATAGTATTCTATGTGCTAGCAGGAGGCAGATGGTGTGACTCGTGGCCTTTCAACCAGTCAGGCACTGGTGAAGCTCCGGGACCAGCTCAGCAGCCTGCTGGAGCAGCATCAGAGAGCTACACGCAGACGGGTTTCTTGGCTGGTATGCACACACGTGAACAAGACTTTTTCTAATTCAAAGAAGAAAAAAATATTATATAATACAATTTCAAAAACTACTGGAACCAGATAGTTTATTTACCTGCTTTTTTTAGGCGTGTAATAGTTTTCAGAAAGTTCAAACTGGTAATAAATTTTTGGCTGTTTGTGCTTTAGCATATTGAAGACTACTCCACTATTCACTCAGATGTAGAAAGTTGTTTTCTTGTTTTATAGCTTATATCACATACTGAGCTTTGTTTTTCTTACTTCTTGTTTTGTAATTTTTTTTAATAGGAGCAATGGTTAAATAGCTTTCTTTACCATGGCAACCGGCAATCCTGTCTCCACTGGCCTGGGGGGGCCCTTACACTGCTTGTGGTTTTGGGACTCCTCTGCTGCCATGGCAGCCAACCGATGGGCAGGTAAGGGATCTGTCTTTGGGTGAACCATCTTGTCCTGGGATGTAAATATGAAATGGAATAATAACACATAAAAGAAAACCACAATAATTCATCTAAACATTTCAGATCAATGCTATATTAGATCAGATTGCCTATGCTCAAAACATCTACAGGACTACCCACTTTTGTCTTAAAACTCTGGACCTTGTGTGAACATAAGAGATCGTATGCAAACAAATAATAGTATTTTGTCATAACTCTTTCTTGTTTATTATTATTATTATTATTGTTATTATTATTATTATTATTATTATTATTATTGTTGTTGTTATTATTATTTCAAATCACTTAAATAGTCCCTCCATTTCTTAGCCAATCCAGCGTGTCATTTACCTCTCTGATTATTCTGTAGATCACGGGGCAAGTCTTCCACTAGAGGTCGCCATACTTTCATAGAACTATCATCATTGCCTATTAGTTTTTCCCTAAGCCTTCTCAGTTGTAAGATTTTAAAGATTTATTTATACAACTGAGTTACAATGAGAGCCTTCTCACTTATGATAAACTGAACTTGACTGTATTGTTTAATAACTACAGTCAGACTGGAAGATGTCTGTACGGTTGGATTGAATTGACTTTATATTTCTGCATATAAATTGAATATTTTTTTTGTGTGTGTTTTTTTTTTTTTTTTTAAGTCCCTTGAGATGCCATTTGTTGTGAATTAATGCTAAATAAACTAAATTGAATTGATTTTTGCTTTTTTTCCCCCCTGAAGTTCTGGTATAGAGATAGTGAATGCTGCAGCTCTGCTCCTCCTCTTTCTGTTGAATCTGCTTCTGGTTGGCCGTCAGGAGAGGTTAAAGAAAACAGAGATGGTCCGGCGCCTCAAACGTATCATCACACAGCTCAGTGGTGAGTTGGACTTGCTAAGTCACATGTGGAAGTATGTGAATTAAGAAAATTACTGCCTCTTGTTAAGTGTGTTGTTCACTTATGTTTCATAATTGGGATTGGAGAAGTAAATATTAAATTAGCTGACAACAGGCAAGAAGTCCATTTGAGTAATAGTTTGCTGTAGCTATAACTATTTGCTTATTTTCGAATATTTAGCAGCAGTATATATGTTAGCACTCCTATTCAAGGTTTTACTCCACAGAAAATTTAATGTTCAGATTTTCTCACAAGCTGAATGGTTAAACTTTGCTTTGAGGTGTGAGTGTTTTTTTATGATTAAATTGTAGCGATACTAGTGTAGTCTCATTTTATGGGTCTCTTCAACCACTTTCTCTCTCTTTTTTTATTTCAGATTATCTGTCTGGGTGTGTGGATGATATTCGGTGGCCTTCTTCTTTTTACCCTGACCTGTACACCCCCACGTCTCCATCATGGTCTCTTCACTGGACCTACCGGGACTCTCAGCTGGTTAACCTGCCTGTCAGTTTGCTGGTGGAAGGAGACATCATTGCTCTGCGACCTGGCCAGGAGGCGTTTGCATCTCTCAGGGGCATCAAGGTCAGATTGTTGGTTGTTTGTTTCTTGCTGTACAAAGAATCCTAGGTTTTTAAATCAACACACAATGCTGTATATCCAAGTAGATAGAAATTCAATTTAAAATTATTTTATATGACTATAACCTGGTATAACATGATAAAATCTGAATATTACATATTTTCATCGTATAAAACAACTAAAAGGATGATAAGATATAAATAATGTGGTCCTCAACATATCTCTAAATTAAGGTAAATTACCTAAATGTGACCAAACACAGCTAAATATTACTTAATAAAACGTTTAAAACCTTGATAAAATGCTCAAGGAAAGATCTTTCCACAAATTTTAAGATGCCTACTTTATTGAAAGAACAGTATGACATAAAAAAGGTCAATTTACAAAGATCCATTTACAAATAAAAATATGCTTGATATGTTCAGATACTTATTAAAACACTGAAAAAAAGAACTTAGCAATATTCATCCATCCATCTTTGCTCTTCTCTTTATCTGAAATTGGGTCACATGGGCAACAGGCCCAGGAGTGAAATCTAGACATCCCTCCCCAACACAGCAACAATCTGCAGGGGATATATAGTGCCTCCAGCACGTCCTGGGTCTGCCCCAGGGGAAGGAGCCTGGCAAACCTTCAGGAAGAGACGCCAAGGAGACATCCTGATGAGATGCTCGGCCGTCCTCAGCTGACTCCTTTTGAGAAGAAGGAACAGTGGTTTGTCTTCGGGCCTCCCTCAGATTATGGAGTTCCTCACCCTATATTTAAGCCTCAGCATGGCCACACTACAGAGGCTTCCTTTAGCTGTTTGTATTCAGGATGTTGTTCTTTTAGTCATGATCCATATCTCATCTACATAGCTAAGGGTTCAAAAATAGACTTGCATGTAAATCAGGAGCTTTGCTATTCAGTTCAGCTTTTTCTTCGCTATGGCAGAACAGAGTAGCATTACTTCAGAGGAAGCCCTCAGTCTGTCTATCCATCTCCTGCTCCATCCTAACAACACTAGGAATCACCAAATTCCCCTAACTCATCTGCTTACTGACCTCGGACCTGGAGGGAGCAGTCCACCCTTTATTGGTCTTAAACCATGATTTCAAACTTGGTGGACTTGATGTCAAAAAGGCCACTTTACGCTTCCCAGAATGTGGACACCACTCTGCATTCTGTTAAACAACAACTACATGGTACTTCAAGGCATCCCTGGCAGTCCACGCTTCTGAAGCACCTACTTCAAAAGGCCTTGAACCTCATACTTGTAATTTAATATAATTATTTATTTAAGATAGTGATGTATTGATTTGCTTGACACATACATCTCCAGTTTTATTAAAATTATGAGAATTTTGGTTGTATCTGGGCATGAAGAGGGCTGAACATGAGTAATTGCCTTTCCATCCTGGTAATCACAATGCGGCATAAGACCGCAGATTTTGAGGATGATTTTCCTACATTTGTCATCTTTTGTCTGCGACAGCCCAAGATCGCACAGTGTGTATCAGCCACGAGGCAATTCCTCCACGAGTCGTTGAGCTGTTGGCCTCAATGAAGTTGAAGTTAACGCCAAGCCTCAGATTGTCGTTGAGGCCAACTGACAGTGACCTCTCACTCACTGGGGAGAACTTCATCACTACTTCTCAGCAAAACACTTGCGGGTTTTCCCTTCTGCTTGAGATGTCTCTCCCTGGGCATCTCCAGAGGAGGAGAAAGTCCAGCACGTATCCAGGAGCTGGGTTCCACAGCCCAAGCTGTGTGCAAAGAATTAGTCCAATAATATTTATCTGGTACCGCTCAGTCTTTCACACCACCTCCGGACTGTTTCCCACTAGGAATGGTTTGTTCAGTGCCACAAAAGCCAGATCCTGGTCCCAGGGATCGGCAAGCCCAGGCCCCCGCCTTTCACTGTATCTGACCTCAATGTTCTTCCCTACAGGTGGTCGGTCTCTAAAGGGCTTTCTTGGGCTGAGCCTGGCTGAGCTTCAGAACAAAGACATGTCCTTAGAAATTAGAATTTATATTTTAGTGAAGTTTTGATAGCTGCAGATTTCTCTGAGTAAATGTCAGACTCCTGTCAGCTAGTTTGGGATAAAACATACAATTGCCGACCACTTTATTAGTTGGCCCTGAATTCACAACCACAAAGTCACTTAAAGGTGTATAGCCACGTTATTTGCTTAAAAAAAGACCAAAAACCGTTTGATCATAATAAAATAAAGTTAAATACACCAAGCCTCCTTCCTGATGGTCCTTTTTGTGGATAAAAACAGCCCCAGCACTGGGCGCGATGACCAGATATAAACAGATGTGGCGCCATCTACCAGCAGTATCACAGAACTATCATAATGCCGGTTTGCTTAATTAATAAAACAGTATTAAATGATGCCTGACACTCTGCTATGCCTCTCAGTAAAGTGGCTGCTCAATGTGATCAGAGACCAACTGGTATTAGTTAAATACACCAATCTACAGCAACTTTAAGAGCCTCATATCAGAAAATTTACTCACGTCTATCAACGCTGTAATCTTATCTGAGCAATCGGCAGGTTTAGTGTCTGCTTCAGTGAACACCAACAGTCATACTGTATTCCCAGCGACCTTCTAGTCTTTTCCTTCTTGGAATCATATAATTTTTTTGTGTTTTTATTTTTATTTTTTTCAATTGGTCTTGGACCGTTCTGCATTGTTTCGCTGGGAGATGCTAATAGCCGTTAGCCGCTTCCTTGTTTTATCCCCTACTGCGCATGCAGTGTTGTACTTCCTCTGTTATTAAAAATAAACAGAAAGGCTTTATTAACTAATAAATCTAGCAAAAACAATGCATAAAACACCAAAATACCAACTAATACGCCAGCAGGATGTGATAATCTTTCATATAAACTTTGTATCCAACCAGAGTGAGCTACTGACGTTAAATGTTAAAAAGTCAAATGACGTGGCTATGCACCTTTTAATATCTTTCTATCTGCATTCTGATGCTCAGTTTGAACCTCATTAAATTGTCTTCATTACATGTAGACGCCTAAATGCCTTGAACTGCTGCCATGTGATTGGCTGATTCACTATTTGTTATAGAAAGCAATTGAACAATTGTACCTAATAAGCCAGATGTTTAACTAGTAAAGTACTGGAATGAGCACTCCCACCAGGTAATGTTGAGCTGTATCTGTCTCTTCCTTAGGATGATGAGCACATAGTGTTGGAACCAGGAGATTTATTCCCTCCATTTTCTCCTCCCCCTTCGCCGCGGGATGAGAAGAGGGAACCCCAGAGCCCCCAGCAACATCGCCTCTTCAGAGTGGTTCGGACCCCAGTGCTGGAGCTGGTCAGGTGGGGACCTGGATAATGTCTGGTTAGGTTGGGGGTCAATGAATAACAGGGGGAGTGCTAGTCTCTGATTGTGTTCCTTTTAACTCATCTCTATTGTATTTATAAGTACTAGCAACAGCCTTTCTGCCAATAAAACAGACCCAGTTCCATTTTCAAATTTAATAAGAATAATTTTTTTTATTTAAAACAACAGGAACAGTTTGGAGCTGGCTCTGGCGCGGCCAATCACAGTGCTGGATAATGAGAGGTTTACTGTTCAGTCCATCATCACGAAGCTCGTCTGTCCTGTTGTGCTGGTGAGCTGTTAGCTGAAACCTTTTACCTATTCAGTGTATCTGAAAGAGCTAAATTAAAGACTGCACAATGACCTCTTCTTCCTGCAGGTGGCATTCCTGCTGGTGAACACTGTTCGCTTTTTCTGTAATGCTCCCAGCCTCACTCCTATCAGCTACAATTTCCTTCAACTTCAGGTAAGATGATGCTAAACACCAAATGTGCAGCCATCATCAAGTCTCATGTGTGACCCTGATGTTTCATGCTTTAGACTTAGAATTTTTTATCTACCCTGGCTGCTTTTTTTCTGGGAGTTTTTACTGTTTAGGAGAGCCAGATATAAAGTAGGAGCTCCTCCTACTGCTGCAGAGTGGACGATGTTCTTTCTCAGTAATGGAAGGATGGTTTACTTGATAGAGCCCTTACACCTAGAATGCTCCCCAGGCGCCGCACAGTGGCAGCCCACTGCTCCCTAAGGGATGGATTAAACGTAGAAGACAAGTTTCATTGGAATATATGTTGTAATGACAAATAAAGATGATTATTATAAAAGCTGGGATTTTCAGCAGAAAAATTATAACCGGCCAGTCCACTCTGTCTTTTAACTTATATATAGTTGCTACAGTCCATGGAAAGGTTTAACAAAGGTTTAACAAAATAGATGTTAGATTTCTATGTTCGAGAGCTTTAACCGACACAAGGGGAAAGAAAGGCAGAGATCGCTGCTTTTAACATTCACAGATATTTAAGAGAGAAAACCTGGGAGACGAGTCCCAAAATAGCATAAAGTTCACAACATCTGAATCTTGTCTTTATAATCTGTAAATGAGTCACAGAGGATATTAGTTGTTTTTATTTGTGCCACAGAACATGAACCATTTAAAACATCTTTCTCTGAAGTAAGGATTTAGTCCCTCTTTCCCCACAGACAGCTGGAAACAGTCATAGATGAGTCAGAATCTGTTCCTGTTAAAGTTGACAGAAAATATCAGCTGTAGACTATTTGAAATCATATTATTTAAGAAATTCAACCAACTCTCCCTCCACTAAATGCCACTAAACTACAAACTGCAAATGTTCCAACTAAATAAGTATTATAAATATTGTTTCCGTACCAGGGTGTTTTTCTTGGCTAACTCC
Source organism: Fundulus heteroclitus (assembly GCF_011125445.2). NCBI lineage: Eukaryota > Metazoa > Chordata > Actinopteri > Cyprinodontiformes > Fundulidae > Fundulus > Fundulus heteroclitus. The sequence continues at coordinate 26,431,339 of NC_046370.1, forward strand.
CTACCCTGGTGTTCTGTTTTTACCTGGTAAATATGCAGCGGAAACACAGGGGCGTAATAAGGAACCTCAGAAAACCACCTTGGGTCCGGAACACTAACTAGGACTGTTCATAATTTATTTTGAATAGTTTATAGTAATGAAGGGATAAGTGGACTGAAATATAAGTCTGACATTGTCTTTATAGCTTATGGCTGTTCTGCCCATCCTGCCCCTGCTCTTCCCTGTCATGTGGGTGCTGATAAATGCCTTTGGAGAGGCCAGGGTCCTTTCTGAATTCAGTCGCTCATCACCAGTTGGCTTGGTAAGACCCACACAAACACACAAAGCCTTATTCAATATTTTTCCAGTTAGCAGCAAAATATATAAATTCTAATAATCTATTGACGTGACCAATATGTTTCTTCTGACTGGAAGTAATATTCATGTTTTGGAGCAGCCCAGCCAGAGTTCTGAATGGAATCTGATAGAAATCTGTGAAAGGAACTAAAGATTAGGGTGATGGCAAGGAGGCCTTCCAACCTTAGACTTTGAGGTCATCACCAAAGATAAATCCTCAAAACACCAGAAGGAAACATGGAAAAAGCTGCTCAGCTTTTATAGGAGGGGTTTTTTGCTGTAATGTCAATAAAAATGATTCCACTATTGAGGAAGGTTTAAAGGAGCAATGAGCGATATTTCACCACGAGGCAGGGCTTGAGCACTGTCTGTAGACCAAGACAAGATATGTGAAAAGCCACGCCTCTCTGCCTCAACTCCAGCTGCAACCCAGCCCCTTTCCTTCTCACCCGTCATCTTCTATGTGCATATTTGCAAAGGATAATACACAGCAAAACAGCATCACCTTTTGGAGGAACATTTCTAGTGAAGAAGTAAGTAACTCTTAAATTTGTAATTCTGTTAGCAAGAGAACGTGGTAATCTGCTGGGGGTGCCACATGCCACGTTGCTGCACTGCTCTGATGGTGGTTTTTAGGGGCAGGAAGGGGCTAAGCCTTGGGTGGCAGCTGTTCACATGGACGTACTTGCTAGCGCGTGCATTTACACGCAGCCGTCCTGGCTACGTAGACAAGAGACTGGAGAACAATATAGACAGATGCGGTGTGATGTCATACCATAGTCCATCTGACATATTACCTTTAATTACGCACATCACTATTTTTTAGTTCATTCTATCTTTAAAAAAAATGAAATTTTCCATATTGCTCTTTTAAATAATTTTAATATTTTTAATCAAATGTAAATAAAAGCAGAAATTTTATATTTCAAAGCCTGGTATTCCTTTTACATTTGGTTATTATCTTGTGAGAGACATTTAAATCAATAGAAGGTATTGCCAATAAAGGGTATTGGCAGAATTAGCTCCTTTAGTGGCTTCGTCATGGAGAGAAATGCAGATAAGCTCAGAGACAGTTTTCAAGTCTAGAAGATGAAAGAGAGAACATACAGTTAGTTACAGTAAAAGCTCAGCCTGTAGCTATGTCTAGGAGAGAGACAGGCTTAAACACTGAAAAACAGGGCCAAACGACCATGTATAGAAAGAGAACATGAGGTAGTGGGCAGCAGTAGCTCAGCCGATGCCCCCCTTCAGGACGGTGTCACAGCTAAACAGAACACCAGGCCAGATATAGGTATAAAGAGAAAGAACAGAAGCCTGTTTCACACATAAGTCCCAGTAATTTCTTTTCACACTTAACCCAGCAACTGTAGAATGGATGTACCTAATACCATCTGCAGGTGGCAGTAATGCAAGGGGTACAGCTTTATCTGATCAAGCTAACCTCTAAAGAACAATTGCAGCCGGAAATTACGTGTCAAACAACTGATGAGCAACAACAAACAATAGCTTACAGACATCAGGGGAATAGCTAAACGAAGACTACAAACGTCTTACGTAGTCATGCAAATCCGTGCCTTTCCAGCAATGTAACGACTTTATTTACACTAGAGCAGTCCCAGTAAATTACCGGGTATGATACTAGGTCTTGACCCGGTAAATTGCTGGGTCAGTTTTATCGGGTAAATCAGTTCTGGCTTTATTCACACATAACCCTGACCCACGAAATTACTGGGTAAGGTTGGAAGTGTGAAAGGGGCTTTAGAGAGAACATAAAGCTATAAACCTAGATATGAACAAATAATGCAAAACTGTAGAGTAGTAGGAGAATGTAGCAGAGTGAGAGAAAGTGGGCAATTTGTCCTTCAGCACCCTATAGCAGGATAACTACAGAGATACTGTATTGCCAAAAGTGTTCACTCACCTTCCTTGAGTAATGAAGTTAAGTTACATTCCACTGATCCCAATTCATCCCAAATGTGATTTATTGGGTTGAGGTTAAGACTCTGTGGAGGTTAGTCAAGGTCATCCATACCAAACTCTCTCCTCCATGTCCTAATGGACCTTGCTTATTGCTCTGGTGCTCAGTCATTTTGCTAGAGGAAGGGGCCCATCTTCAAACTGTTCCCACAAAGTTGGGACCTAATGGGCCAAGCCCAGCTTCTGAAAAATCAACCTCACACCAGCTCCTGACAGCGATCTATTCTTTCAAAATGTTTATAGAAACAGTCTGCATGCCTGGCGCATTATTTTATACCCCTGTAGCCATGAAAGTTATTGGAACAGAGGAATTTGTTTATTTAGATGGGTGAGTGAATACGTTTGGCAAGATAGTATTGCTCAGGATAACCTAAGCAACCCTGAAAAGTTTTAAATATGAAAGTAGACATGGTGTCTATATGGAGCGATCAGATCTCTGACGTATAATGGAGCTTGATTCTTAACGGCTTTATGAAGGAGAATTTTAAATGATGTTCTGGATTTAGCAGGAAGCCCATGAAGGGAAGTTCAAATAAGAGAAACATGATCTCTCTCTCTATAATTTTCATCAGAATTCTTGCTGCAGCATTTTGGATCAGCTGAAGGCTTTGAACTGCATTTGTGGACTTCCTGATAGTAAAGAATTACAACAGTCCAGCCTTGAAGTAACACATGCACGTCGTACGCTTTGACCATCACTAACGGATAAAGCTGTTGGTGTATTGGCAAAGCTTGGAATAACAGCAATGGAAGAGCTTTTCTGTGACAATACATTTGGTTTGTTTGAACAGCTTGTGAGTAAGTCCAAGATTCCTCAGTCCTATTTCTTCAGGTATCTACAACTCAGAAGCTTAAATTCCTCTAATGTTGATCGTTTTTCATCTTGTCCATCTCCATCTCTATTGGATAATATCCTGGATCTTAAACCGGATGCCAAACATGTTATAAATGTTGTTTATGAGTTAAAAAGTCTAAACCGGTTGTGTGCAGGATGTGTGGGGTCTGCAAATATATTACCAGCCCTTTTCTTGACCTGTATAAGAATTGGATGGAGGAAAGGTCAACCCCATTATCTTCTCTGTAGACCTAATTTTTGCAGTTTGGACATGTCCTTTTTTTGTGAAAAAAAGCCAAGCAGTGATGGAAGAACACAGACTGACTGAATAATTTCAGTGAAGAAGACGACCAGCAGCTTCTGGGGAAGGAGGTACTCCTTGAGTTGCCACAGGAAGTCCAGTCTCTGCTGGGCCTTCTTTTGAACAGTGTCTGCATGTGTGTCAGCTCAGATCCTGAGAAAGGGTTTTTCCTTGGAACCAGAGGTGATCCACAGTAGAAACAGTACAGAGGATGGTGAAGGGAGAGAGTTTGGGGGAAGTTCTCCTGAAGGCCATGTCGTCTCATGACTCGTCATTGTCCTGCATCAGACTGATGACGGGTTTCATCTGCAGACTTCAGACGTCACTGCTAAGGTGCAGTCATTTATGTTCAGGGAGAAGAGCAGTCCCCAAACAGGATCCTGGCATATTGCCCCTGGGTGGTCAAGGTGGTGCTTGAGGATGTGTAGTCCCAAGTTGACTCAATTTGCACATACTCGTCCTCAACAAAACTAATGATGTCACAGGGTCGGTAAATGTATTCATGTCAGAGGATAAAGCTTGAAAGACATTGCAATTTGGGCAGTTAAGGCAGGCCTGTAACATCTGCTTTGACTGCTCCGTCCACTCCATAATGATCAAAATCACAGGCTTCTAGGCTTTTAGTTTTTGGGATGAGATGAAGCAGACAATGATCAGAATCCTAAAGCTGCAGGGGGAACTGTGCGGTATGCATCTTTTAAAGCTGTATAACAGTGACTCATAGTGTCCTAATCCTAGGTGTTTGCATTTTGAAAGTTAATTTGAGAGTTTTGCGCTGTTTAAATCCCCAAGAACAAAGATGAGAGGGTTTTTTCCCCCTCTCTAGTTTTTTTTCTTCCACTCAGTAAGCTTTTTTTCAGTGTCTGATGTGCAAGCCTGTGGTGGGATATAAACAGCAGTCAGAACAATTGAAGATAACTCTGCAGATGGTCTGGAGGTATAAAAAATTACTCCAGGTGAAAGCTACATGTCTTCTGTAACAAAATTATTTCAGCACACTAACCTTTATTTATACAAGCATATTCCACTTCCTCCCTTTTTTCCCGAGAGCTTCATGCTGTAGTCCACTCGACCCAGCTGGAAGCCTGACATCTTTAGTGCGCAGTCCAAGTTGTGTTATCCAAGCCAGGTTTTGGTGAAGCAGAGGATGGCAGATCAACTGAAGTCCGAGTTTTCTTGAGCTGAAGGAACAGCTTGTCTGTTTTGTTCTCTAGAGAGTGAACATTTTCCAGGTGGCTAGACGGGAGCGGAGGGCACAGTCCCCACTGTTGGAGCTTTTGCAAATATGCCTGCTTGTTTTTCCCTGGTTGCGTCTCAGCATTAACCCACAGAAAGCTGCCACACTTCCAACTAGGAGCTCAGAAAAACCCTTGGCCAGAATATTAGAATATCTAAAGTCACTGGTGACACTTGGACGGCTGGGTTTGTCCTACACCTTTGAGATGAACAGAAAAAAAAAAAACAGATATTCACATACACTGTCTAAAGAGATGCATAACTTTTTCTCTCACACTGTAGCATTAATCAGACTAACCCTTTCCTGTTTTAGGTCAGTGAATATTACAGATTGATGATTTCTGTTGGCTAAATGACAGAATGAGAGAGAACTTTGTTTGATTACTTTAAACACAAAGATTACATCTTTGCTTTCTAAGCTTCTCATAAGGTAATTCACAACATTTTAGATATTGAATGGAGGCATTCCCATACATATATTTTATGGTTGTTCATTTGGAGGAAAAAGAGGGAAGCTTGAAGCCCGAGAGAGAACACTACACAGATTATGAAGTAGGGGGTGGCAGCTTCATGTTGTGAGGTATTTTGCTGCTGGAGGGACTGGTGCACTTCACAAAATAAATGACAAATAAGAAAAACAGCATGGTGTGCAAATACTGAAGCCACACCTCAAGACATCAGCTGGGAAGTTTAAGTCTCGGAGACAAAGGCTTATTCTGAATGGACAGTGGCTATCAGCATACCACCAGATTAGTGCCTTAAAGGTAACTAAGTCAATGTTTTGGATCGAGCATCACAAAGCCCTCAGTCCCAAGGAAAATTAGTGGACAGAGCTCTGTGTGTGTGTGTGTGTGTGTGTGTGTGTGTGTGTGTGTGTGTGTGTGTGTGTGTGTGTGTGTGTGTGTGTGTGTGTGTGTGTGTGTGTGTGTGTGTGTGTGTGTGTGTGTGAGAGAGAGAGAGAGAGAGAGAGAGAGAGAGCAGGGAAGCCTACAAATCTGATCCAGGCCAAAATACCAGCAAAGAAGCTTGTAAAAGGAAACCCAAAATGTTTTACCCAGTTCATACAGTTACGGTGATAGTCAAATCTGCCAAAATATTCATTTAGAAATAGAAATCGTTTAGGTTATACTAAATTACTCAGCCACAGCAGGTAGTCTAATTTAATTTCAGACTGTGAGAAACAAAAAGGCTGCTTCAAAAGGAAAGGAAATAAGGGATTTTAGCCTTGTATGCAAGAAATGAGTAAGTTTATACCTGCGTCTCAATAAGCAGCAAACGGTTGCATTCCAAACAGAACGGGAATAGTTAAACGGTAAAATGTTATAAATGACTTTTCATGAGTGCACTTTCATCAGCACTCATGAAACAGTTTGAAATAAGGGGACAGCAGAAAAAAAAACTCTAAGCTGAAACCGATCCGATATTTCATCACTTTGGCCATAACCCATACTGCGTTGTTGTCTGGTAAACAACATATATCCAGTATACCTTTTAAATGACCTCTAATTATTTTACAGTAACATATCCAACACCTTAAATCTAAAGTTTCACTTAGAACAATCTTTTTGATGGTTATTATTGCTTTTCATTGGCTGATCTCTCCGCTTATCTCTGGTGCTGGACTAACATGTCATACTTAAAGATATGTGGCATCAGGTGCTTTTCTGTCCTTTAACAGTCGCTTTGAAATTCAAGTGTTGTGAAAAGGCCTCGAATGCACACTGACAGAGATGCGCTGCCAGGCTCCCTCTGGGTTTTAACCAGCTTCTTTTTTTGCCCTAGCTTGCTAAGTTCTCTGAGGACACTCTAAGCAGCTACACCGAAGCGGTTTCCTCGCAGGTATAACCCTTCTGTCTTGCTCACACACCTCCCCTTGCTTAAATCCCAGCTCCACCTGAACCTGCCTGTCTTTTTCGCTCACTGTCCTGCAGCTCCCTCTTGTGGACCCCAGCCCCACATTTCTTATGAACCTTTGCCATAAGCGTCCATCTTTTATTATTAACATTATTTTGGAAATATTCAGCAGTTTATGATTCAGGGCACCCTCTATATCATACTCACGCCTTTTCTTTAAATCCTGTTGGTCTCTTTATGTTTAACTCATACTGCACAGCAAATGGTTTTCTTAATCATGACTCGTGTGTGGGTCACATGTGTGGATCATTAGTGAGGCCATCTTCAACTCTGGAAGTCCATGTTTGACAGGTGCTGCTCCCTCACTTCATGCATTCTTCTGTTTCTACCATTTTTTTTCTCAGCTTCTGCTCAAAACACTGTCCTCTGTTGTTGCCATGCTTTGGTGATCAAAGGAAAGCAAACAGCTTAGCTGTCATCAGTCAGCTCTGCTTTGTCCCTTTAAAAATCATGTTCTTCATGGCTCCACTAAAATTCATAAAACGTGTTAAATGTAGCAAAGAGATTAACTGGAGACAGTGTTTTAATCCAGTTTGTGCCTGGCCTCTCATGTCTTCTTGTCTGCATGCATTTCATGACTGGAAATCAGACCGTGCGCTGGTGATCTTCTAAGGCAGGGATGTCATACTGCAGTCCTTAAGTGTTACTGTCCTGCAGCTTTTTATTTTTGAATTGAAACATACCTTGATCAGGAAACGAGGCCATTAGCAGGACTCTGTAGATCCGGGGCCTAGGTTTGTCTAGATAAAAGTGATAGAGCCGCTAATGTTAGATCACCGTTTGAAAAAGGACAAGCTGTCATTTTTTATCGCTATTTACCATCTGCCAGGGACACATCTGAATGTTGCAGGACACTGATCCTGGAGGACTGCAGTTTGACAGTTGAGCTCTAAGATTTCCTCTTTTTGTGTTCACTCTGCATATACTGTGGATATGTAAAAAAATAAATAAATAAATAAATTGACATTTAATGATTATCCAATTGTTGAAACTGCATGAACTGTCTGTAATTTGTATGCTGCAATGTGGCAGTAAGAACTGCCCTGAGTCCTTGAATTTAAATCTGATATGTTTATTTCGTATTTTCATTCAACATTTACAATGTATTAACATATTTAAGTATGTTTTTTTTTATTTCTAGGTCTGCCTTTCAAATTCTTGTACTACTGTGTCCCCCTTTCTAAACGTGCTACAGTATTTTACATTATTTTATTAGCCGGTGCTCTCCTGCAAAGTCTTACATGTACTGAACTATTCTTAGCAGAAAACAGACAAGGTTGCACCTTTTTACCGTTAGCAGCTAAAGATGATGACCTTTTTAAAGAACATTAGATTACATATATTCAATTGCCTTTAAATAAATTCCCATTGTACATAAACTTAGTATTTAGAGGATCTCAAAAAATTGCTTATTTAGTTCAATATGTTCCCTAAAGCCTTTCCCAACAGGTTAGGTTAGAATAGTCATGTGGTTTCATCTTTACTTAGGTGTTCTGTCTCAGCCTTTTGATTTGATTTTACTAAAATAGTGTGAACTGATCATTATGTTTATGGACAAAATAAAGTAAAAATTTGACTTTTATATAAAGTCAACTTTTTAGGCAGATGTGGTGCTTTGCACTGAATAGACATTCAGGAGACTGTTCTGCACTGTCAAAATAATCGTTATCCTATAAATATACAGCACTTGTGATGTGACATTTGACTAAAGGTGTTCTATGAAGTTTGTTGGGTCTTCACTATTATTAAAACTGATAGTTTTACTGTTATAAAACTTAAAGTTTAGTTTTGGGGGCTTTAGAACCATTGGCCATTATCTGAGGTCTTGTATCAAAAGTGTCCTTCTAATATAGGAATTTAGGAGTTAATTGGAACCTTGTTGTTAAAACATGCCTTGGATCGTGTTTCATGGGCTCTGATGGTGGGGCTGCCTGGTTCGACTAGAGCCATGGTCCGTCTGCTTGTTGATCACTGGAGAATGATGAGCTTGTTTCGCAGGTTCCTGTCGGCTGTCATTGGTTCTGAAGAAATCAAATCTGTCCATTCCAGTAGGCCCTGATCCTTTTTAATGAACTGCTTCCTTGTGTTTTTAGTTGACAAATTATCCAGAAACATAGCAGAGTTCTGAACATATGGTTTAGGAGTTCTGTGGAACCAAACAGAATACAAGTAAAACCCTCTGAAAACTAAATGTGACTATAAAACACTGCTAAATAGTTATATTTCAAGAGTATATATCAGTGCTTTACTCTGTAGAGTGACTCCTGTGGGTTACATGAACACAATATGGAAGTTAGTTTGTTGCAAGGGTATATTTTATACAGTTAATTCATAAAAGACTGTCATTTGGGGATTTATTTTTTTTAGATAATGAACTTTGCGTAACATGAACTTGCCAGTTTCACTGATTGAATTTGATTACCATCTTTAAGCACTTAAAGCGAGGCAAAGCTTAGGCTAACCAAACCATCCAGATACTATTGAGTCAACAGAAAGATTCCTCTGTGTTGATTTTCTTCCTGCTGAAAAAAAAGCTTTAATTTATTCCATCAAAACAGAATATTGGATACCTGCATGGATATTTTGCCTGAATCACCTCCTTGCCTTGTGGTGTAGGGGCTATGTTCTGCTTTATAGATGGGAGGTGTTTGCTTTTTTTTCTTCTCCTCAGTATAAAGTCGTGCACCTTTATTTGGAGGTTCTTGGTTTAGATGTTCTCGTTAACTTTCTCATATGTCTCATGAATGCAGGAGATGCTGCGCTGCGTGTGGAGACACATGGTTGGCGTCTTGAAGGGAGAATCTGAGACACTGTGCTACACATCCAGCCTTCTACACACTCTGGGTTCTGTCACTGTAAGTAGGACCTTTGGTAGACTGTTTCTACATTTTTGTTCATCTTTACTACCAAATTCAGTATTTGTTTCTTTGTTTGTAGGTATTCCATGCTTTATCATGTAATCACTTCAATAATTACACAGAAAGTTGCGGCAAATTACCAAAAATATGGATGCATTTCTATAAAATCTTAGCAGTAAAGGTTTTTGCACTGCAAAAAGGGAACTAAAAGTAAGTACAATTTTCTTGAAAATAGTGTATTTTTCCTTGACTTAAGCATGTAAATAAGAATATTTGCCAATGGAATAAGATTTTTGCACTTAAAATAAGAACAATTCATCTCCATCATCGAATTTCAGGATATCCAATTATCTTATTTTAGGGGTAAAAATATACATTCCACTGGCAATTAGTCTTATTTAGCTGCTCAAATAACGGAAAATATACTAATTTCAAGAACATTTTTCTTACTTTTAGTTCCCTTTTTGCAGTATGTCAAGCAGAACATTCAGTTATTTTGTTAAGAGCTTAAAAACGTGTCAGTCTGTTTACCTGCTAGTTATTATTTGGACCTGGCAGTCTATTGATATCTGTTGGTAGTCTGTCAATCTTGGAAAGTTCAAATCTTCCTCCTGAGGAATAGTTAGTTGAACTTCACTTCCTCTCTGTGTTTATTCTGATCCTTATCGTCAGAGTTTCATTTAGTGGTTAATTTAGTGTTATCTTTGTGGGTTTAAAAAAACTCTAAATTTTGAATAAAATGCACATGTAGAACTGGAGACTGACTAGTATATCTTTATCTGTGCAGAACTGCTGAGAAGGTTTTGGAGTTTGCTTGTCAAATCTACATGTTTTGTGGATCTGTAGAAAGCCTTTCCTGAGCCTTTACAGCCAAAGCAAGAGCTGGTTCTGCATTCCTGGCAACAAGTCAGTGTCTTGCCTGAGCCTTTTGGGGACAGTGTTGTTGTGGCATCTTCAAGCCATGACTCTCAGCATGCTGGGGCAGTTCACAGCTGGGTGTGAAGCGGCCAGAATGTGTGTCAGTTCTTTGAAACCTGAAGCCATTGTTCTCAACCGGAGAAAGGGGGATTACACTGCAAAAACGTAACTAAAAGAAAGTTAAAATTTCTTGAAATGAGGGTATTTGATTTGAGCAGGCAAATAAGATGATCAGCCAATGGAATTGGTATTTTGACCCCTAAAATAAGATAATTAGATATACTGCTCTTGAAGTAAGATGATGGAGATGAGTTGTTCCTATTTTAAGTGAATAAATCTTATTCCATTGGCAGATCATCTTATTCACCTGCTCTAATCAAGGACAAATACACTAATTTCAAGTAATTTAATTTATATTTAGTTCTGTTTTTGCTTTGTATCCCCGTCCACATCATAGGGGTGTCTTTGCCTCAAGTGGAGGAGTTTAATTATTCATGTTCAAGAGTGATGTAGGTTGGATGCAGCAAGAGATGGGCAGACAAATAGGGGCTTCATCTGCAGGTGCTTCTCCAGTCTGTTGTGGGGAAGAAAGATCCCCCCCCCCATCCCCCACCCCCGACCCCCACCTGTAGGCATATGCACCATGACCGTAGGAACGAAATCCCAGATACAAGTAGCTGAAGTTAGCTTCCTCCATAGGATGACTGGAATCAGCCTTAGAGATGGGTGAGGAGCTCCTTTATCTCTGGGGTCTCATAAAACAGCTGCTGCTCCACCACGTTGAAAGGTGTCAGCTGAAGTGGTTCAGGCATCTGATCAGGATGCTTCGTTGGAGGTTTTCCAGGCGTCTTACTGGGAGGAGATCCAGAACCTGCCTGTAGGACTCTGTATCCCTACCTACCTTGGAACCCCTTCACACCCCTTTGAATGGGCCAGAGAGTGTCCTTTTGGAGAAGGATGTCTAGGTTTTACTTATAGACCTGTGACCCAATATATATGGGTGAATGGACAACAAAACAGAATACAAAACATAATTGTTCCAATTAAATGCGAGTTTAAAAACTTTATTTCAATTGAGGAAGACACCAATAAATTTTTCCCACTCAAAGGGGATAAAATGCCTGTCATATCAGGTGCACATGGTGAGCACATTATTACTCAGCATTTTGAACATTTAGTTTGGTGCTCCTAATTGTTGAAGTCAGAGTAATGTAGCATTTATGATACTGAAATTATATTACAATAAGGAAATAATTATTTACAGTAAGGGCTAAAGTTTTGACTCAGGGAGGATCAGGGTTGTATTTAACACACTGGAGACAGTAAGATTGTGCAGAAAGTGATTTATACTAGGAAAACTATTTACAATATATTCAATTTTATTCTTATTTATATAGCGCCAATTCATGAAACATGTCATCTCGAGGCACTTTACAAAGTCAAAATCAGTCAGATTATACAGATTGGTCAAAAATGTCCTATATAAGGGAACCAGTTGATTGCATCAAAGTCCCAACAAGCAGCATTCACTCCTGGAGAAGCGTAGAGCCACAGGAAGAGTCGTCTGCATTGTCCATGGCTTTGCAGCAATCCCTCATACTGAGCAAGCATGAAGCGACAGTGGAAAGAAAAACCACCCATTAGTGGGAAGGAAAAACCTCCAGCAGAACCGGGCTCAGTATGAACGGTCATCTGCCTCGACCAACTGGGGGTTACAGAAGACAGAGCAGAGACACAACAAGAGAAACAAAAAAGCACAGAAGCACACATTGATCCAGTAATCTGTTCTACATTAGATGGTAGTAGCGGGTGAGCCGTCTTCTCTGGATGATGTCACAGCTAACAGAACGCCAGACCAGGTGTACCTACTATGAAGAAAAAGAGAGAGAACCGAAAGTTAAAGCAGAAATGACGACAGTCATTTCAATGTAATACATACAATTCAATATATACAGACAAACTTTGTCAAAACAGAAATCCTGCACACGCCATAACAATCCAAGTTGGAGAACCGATAACCAGTCTAAGAGTCCAAAGAATTAAACCAGTCTTTGTCAAATTTAAACGTTGACTTGAGTCCTTTGGATGTGCTGGGGCAGGCAACAATGCCTCTTATCACGCAGATGGAGATTTAGCAGTCTATCCAGGTTCCTTGGCCTAAAGGCCTAGTGGGTAGCTCGCCATTGAATGGGGACCTGGCCAGTTCATTGCTTCCCATTTCTAAGCCCAAGAATACCCATTCAGTGTAGATTTCAGGCATCTAGAAACTGCAACAGCCAGCCCTGAACTTCCTTGTTCATGAGGCCAAACATGCTCTCACCAAACAATGGGCACCGCCCTACTTTTGACAACTAAAATCCCACAGAATCACACGGGATTTCACACTTAGTCCAAAATTGGTGGACAGGATGAAAAATTGAAAGGGAGACATAACCTTAACTATTAGATATATCTGGATTACCCCAAAAACCTGGGTTACAGTGGGCACTATGTACAGGTCCATCCCTGTCCGATCAGAAAGAGACTGAACAAGTTTAACCTTCCTGGGAGGTGTTCAAGGAAGAAACCATGAAGGTCAGACTGAAGTTTATGAATGAAGACAATGACCAGGACCTCTTTGGACTGATGAGTCTAAAACGTAATCATCTGGGCACCAGAACAGAGGACGGGTTTGGTATAAACTAAATACAGCGGTCCAGGAGAAGAACCTCACACTTAACTGTGAGGCATGGAGGTGGAGGTGTCATGGTTCTGGGATGCTTTGCTGCAGCAGGACCTGGTCAGCTCACCATCATAGAGTCCAACAATTGTTCTATCAGAGCGTGTCTATGGTCCTGCAACATCGCGATCACATAAAACATGCAAGTAAATACACCAAGGACTGTCTGACAGTTAAGCAAGGAAAAGTCCAGGGCCTAGTCAAAGCCCACATCTTGATCTCACTCAAAAGTGACTTTTTATTTTTTAAATATATATGGATGCTATGTAATCTGGAAAGATCTTGGATTCACATTACTGGGAATAACAGACAAGTCGGTTCAAATGTCATAGTAAAGGAGACCCGTTTTGTAAAGTTATTACCCCCGGTATGTATCGTTGTGCCTTTGATTAATGCTGATTTGTACCTTTTGTATGCAGGTGCTGTGCTGTGTGGATAAGCAGGGGATCCTGTCCTGGCCAAACCCAAGTCCAGAGACGGTACTGTTCTTCAGTGGGAGGGTGGAACCTCCTCACAACAGCCAGGACGACCTTCGAGATGACCTGTCTGTGAATTCCTACTGCCGGATGGAGACTGAAGATGAGAGGGATGAGGTGCATTTGTCTATATGAAGCAAAATCATTTTCAATTCTAATAACTAAAACTCTCCTACCTTCTTCTGGTCATTTTTACTTCTAGGTGAAGTTTTTTTTTACTCACTTTGTGTAACATCTACTTAGAAATCTTCTTTCTGCTGCACAGCCTCAGGAAGCAGAGACTCTACTCTTTGCATCAGGGGAGCCAACCATTCCGCTGGGGGAAGCAGCTGAGCCCAGTGAGACGTCACATGACTTGGCTCGCTCGTCTGAAACGGTTAAACTTCGGCGTCTTTGTGAACCCGCACATTCTCGGACCAAACACCACTCTGGATCAAACGTCAGCTTCAGCCACGACACAGAGGGAGGAGAGGATGACCAGGTAGGGTTGGGCGATATGGACCAAAAATAATATCTTGATATTTTTAGGCTGAATGCCGATATATGATGTTATCTAGATATATTTTTCTTTTCTTTGTGTTTGTGCCCCACTTGTTAGTTTCAGTCTAGGAAAAGATCTTTGTGCATCGTGTTCTGCAGTAATGTTTGTCAGAGGGTATAACAGAGAACAGTCTGTCTGTTACCAAGTCCGCTTATTATCAGCAACTTTGGGCTTGTTTGTTTTTTAAGAAGTCCCTTGTAAATTTCGTGAGTCATGCGTTGGGGTGTATAGAGCTTGTTTTTGACTTTGAATACGCTTATTTGGCCTTTAAAATTAACGACTATAAGCAAGCACTATAAAGAGACCCGCTCATGTTGCTATGGTACAGCCGGTATGAGGTGGCCAAAACTAATCATCCTTAAACGTTCCATATGTGCTAACCTCTTTTATTGTGACTTTGTAGCGATCGATTTCACCTTATGAGAACAATGAAAAACGGTTTACTTGACAGGCAAACTTACACTTCACCGACTGGTACAAAAGTAACAGTTTGCAGCAAAAAGCCTACTGGACAATAGTTTAAGTTTTTTATATATAGGGAGACATCTGGGGGTTTTGCCACAGAACAAAACTTTCTTTTGAGGTTGAGGATTTTTCACCCCCCAAACACAGGGCCATGGTGACGAAAGCATGTACTATTTGAACAAATAGGAAAAACATTTCCAGGAATGAACATTTTCAGGATTAAATGTGTCAGCAGGATCCTCAAAAACTAATCAATGCATTTATTTTAGTCAAATTAATTACTGCAACAGTGTCTTCACAGGTCTGCCTAAAAAGTGGATCAGACAGCTGCAGTTGATCCAGAACGCTGCTGCCCGTGTCCTCACTAAGACTAAGAAAGTAGAGCACATAATCCCAGTTTTAAAGTCCTTACACTGGCTCCCTGTATCTCAGAGAATAGACTTTAAAATACTTCTGTTAGTCTATAAATCCCTGAATGGCTTAGCACCTAAATACATCACAGACTTGTTATCAGTGTATCAACCATCCAGACCACTCATGTCTTATGACTCCAGCCTTCTCTGCATACCTAGAACCAGAACTAAACAATGAGAAGCAGCATTTAGTTCCTATGCTCCACTGATCTGGAACAAACTTCCAGAAAACTGTAAAAGTGCAGAAAGCCTGAGTTCCATTAAATCAAGGCTTAAAACCTTTCATATATAGAGTTACCTTTAAATGTAAATGTTCAATTTAATCTTTTGTAATTCACTGAAATATCATAAGGTTGGGTTTGTAGTCCAAATTCATACAGAATTCTGTATGATTTATTTCTCTTATGTGCTGTTCATGTACAACAGTTTGAATTGTCTTGTTACTGAAATGTGCGATATAAATAATCTTGCCTTTTCCAGGAATATGCCCTGGGCTGCCCAGAAGCGGAGGCAGAAGACTTTGTGTGCGACTACCACCTGGAGATGCTGAGTCTGTCACAAGACCAGCAGAACCCAACCAGCATCCAGTTCGACGACCTCTCCTGGCAGTGCCACCTGCCCTCTCTCAAGCCGCTGGGCCTCAACATCATGCTTAACCTGTGCAACGCCGGGGTCACCCAGCAGCTGTGCCGCTTCTCTGACCATCTGTCTAACCTAGCTCTACAGGAGAGTAACGGCTCAGTGCTGCCCGTCTACGTGCCCTGGGGCCTCTGTGAGCTCTCCAGGCTCATAGGTGAAATATGAACTATTCTATGTTTTTCTTATCATCCTTTGGTCATACATCATTTTTAGGTTTTACATGCAGCATCTCTCTATGGTTGTTGTTTAGGAGTAAAATCAGGACAGCATGGTTTTAGACTAACAAGACCATGACTTAGCCGATGTAAAACTTTCCACTTTTTATAAGTTGTATAACATTTTATTTGACGACTGACAAAACATGAAAACAATTTCATGTGTCTGAAGCCAAACTCTTCCTGATTCATCAGATTTGGAAGCGATTATTCCACCAACTTTGGAAGGATTTCATAGTTTCAGGTCATCACAGCCATAAAGGAGACTTTTCCTCAAGACTTAGGACAGGCTCAGGTTCTTTGTGATCCATAATGCCTCAGCTGTCAAAAACTGTTGTCCATGTTTGTGCAGAAACTCTGCTGGGAGAAATTGGATGTGTGTTTCATTAAAGCGGGTGTGCTGGCCAATCCAAATCCACAAATACATAATTGTTAGTAAATCTGGTCACTGGAAACAGTCATTAAACAAAATACGTTTGAGCATAATGACAGAAGACATATAGGCCAATTATGAGTACTTTAAAAAGCAGCACCAAAACAAGTGATTGAGGAGTCCCTGCTATCGCTAAAGTCTGCTGTCTGGGAACACTAAGCTTTCTCAGTCAGATACAGGTAAGATGGAGTAATAAAGGTGGCCTGAACCAAAGCTTTAAATCTGCATTTTTCAACCGCTGTAAGGTAGGAAGTTCACCCTACACTGAACTTAGATACTCACCTGAAACAACATCCACCAGGATGTAAACATCCCTGGCACTGAGAAATTAGGCTAACCTCCAAATCTAGCAGTCTGCAGCTTTCACCAGACCCAAACACCATGGGAATCTCTGTAGCAGGTTAACACAGAGGTGTCTGATAGATAGACTGTGTGTATGTAAATCCTTTTTAGTATGAATTTGTTCATTAGAAGCTTCCTGACTCCTTTGGCTCATGTCTTTCCTCTTGCCTGCGTCGCAGGATTTACTCCTGGTGCCAGGGAGCTGTTTAAACAGGAGAACCACTTGACTCTCTACCAGCTGCCATCAAGAGAGAAGACCAAGGAGTTCACCTCTCGCCGCCTTCCCTACTTCACTAAGCGCCAGCCCCCCATCTCCCACCTCATGTCACTGTGTGTACGAGACTCGTCCTCCAGTAAGTCCCTCCTCCTGTGCGCTTCAGGGCCATGTCAGTTGCTTGCTATAAATACTGTATGTTTTGCTGTTTTCCTCATGTCGACAAACATGAATATTTGTGTTTGTTCTTCCTGCTGTTGTAGACAGTGTCCAGATGCTGTCACATGGTTCAGCTGACCTTATCCTAGAGGCCTGCACAGACTTCTGGGATGGAACTGATATCTACCCCCTTTCAGGCTCGGACAGGTCTTGTCTTGGATTTTAGGTCTCTCTTTCCCTGTATTCACATTTATTCTTGTCTTTCTAAACTTATTTTTGTTCTCTTCATTACAGGAAAAAGGTTCTAGACTTCTATCAGCGGGGCTGCCTGTCAGGCTACTGCTCTGCATTTTCCTACAAACCCATGCAGGTGTCACTCTCCAGCCAGCTGAATGGAAAGTGCATAGAACTGGCCTCAGGTCCCTGCCTCTTCTCTGGCGTTGAGCTGCCCTCCACCACCCCCATCAAACACAACCTGTGCAGGAACAGCTGGAGCTCAGACGGTGAGGCACTAGGCACAGGGGCCAGGAACATTCAGACAGGTAAGCAGAGGTTCTAATGTATTGTCTGTTTCTGTCACGTCTGCAGAGGGGATAGGTGAGGGAGTGGAGCGCGAGGACTGTGTTCAAGCCTTGAGCGGGCAGATCTTTATGGGAATGGTATCGTCTCAGTTCCAGGCAAAGCTTGACACGGTCCGTCTCATCGATGCCCTGGTCACTGCTTGCATTCGCTTTGTTTATTTTTCCATGGAGGATGAGCTCCGCAGCAAGGTGAGCACACAGATTGGTGGACCTCAAAATCATGTACTGTGTAATTACTCCTTGCGTTTTTGCTTCTTTGTTCAACTTAAAAGTTTCAGATCAGCAGAAAGAGAGCACCTGACTAAACGCAAAAAGCAGTTTTCAAATGACAAACATTTTAAAGGAGAAATTTTTTTTTTAAACCAACCTGGCCCTATGTGGAAATATGATTGCCCCGAATTGATAAATTATGAATAAAATGTTATTGAACAAAAAGGTTAAATTCAGTTTTACCATCCATACCTATGTCTGATTAGACATGTGGTGGGTGCCTTCCGGGTATTTATACTGATTTACATATGTATTCAGACCGGGTGCAGGGCGGGCCAAAATACATGTGCAGCTTCGCCCAATTACACGCACATAGGGATGTATGAAGGAAAAATGCTCGCTGACACATCTACTCACAGTTTTACGTTTGAAGACCACATTAGTGGCAATGCTTCCATTATTTACACCAGAGATGAGCTGTTAGCAGGAGGCAGTGCCTTCCACAATATGTGAGCCACCGTTGTAGAAGACAACTTAAAATATGTTTATGGAACCATTAAAAGCCTTTGACTGGAAGATCTCAGATTACGAGAAAAGTTGTCCTCTAGAAGGTCAGAGATATGGGCTGGAGCTAGACTACATAGGGTTCTAAAAGTAAAGATAAAAATGTTAAAAATAATTCTAAAATGTATGGGTAGCCGATGTAAAGAGGTTAAAACTAGAGACTCTTTCATTGTTGGTTAAAAGCCTTGCAGCAGCATTCTGAACTGACTGGAGATGGTCAAGATCTTTCCTATTAAAACAGAAAAAGGCTATTCCAATATTCAAGCCAAGACAAAATAAAAGCCTGAATAATTATGGAGCCAGAATAGCTCTCCAGTGAGCTGACAGAATCAAAAATAATTCCAAGGGTTCTGAGGTTTGTTTAGACAAGAGCCCAATACGCCGAGGTGTTGCTCGAGTTCAGTTATTCACTTCTCAGGGGCAGTAATAAGAGTTTCAGTCTTATCAAAGTTTCCCTGCCAGTAGTTACAGAGCCACTGTTTGATGCTACAAAAACAGTTAGTTAAGGAGGACAACTTTAAAGGTATACTATGCAACCGGGGTTGATTTTCCAGCGAAGCTCCCCCCAGAGGGCGAAAGTAAAAGTGCACTGTCATAAAGATGCTCAGCTGTTCTGGTTTCTCCGTCAAGCCAGGCGCGGTTGTTTTGAGCTTAGCAGACAGGCGAACGCAACGAAAAGTGGAAAAACGGCAGTACAAACAATGACTAACGCAGTGAAAGTATGAACATCAAGCTTCCCGCAGCGCTATCTTGGCGAGGCGGCCGCGGCCAAACTCACGCTACCACCTTGCCAACATTCAAAAAAAATAAAATAATAATAAAAAAAACCTTGCGGTTCTTTGTTGTTGCTTTCACGCGTGCATATAGTGAATGGCAGGGCAAAAACACATGGAGTTCTCTCCGTAAAGCAAGACCGACTCTCGCGGTCTTGCAGGAGACTTCTGAGCCTGTGGGTGCGGACCGAGGGCTCCTGCTATTGCAAGTACGGTATTTCCCCCACAGACCTCCAGGGCGGCCAAGAAAACCTTTGTTTGACCTGAAATGACTAATTTAATCATCCAAAACGGTATGGAACACATTAATTAACTGAAAAATGTTGCATAGTATGCCTTTAATTATTCAGGATATTCAGTTTGCTTAAAAGTAGAATTTAATATCATCAGCATAGAAATAAGAGACATCAGGAAACTACCGGATTATTTGGTGGATTATTAAACTGGTACGACTGCATAAAAAATGAAGACAGCACATATTGATGATGTGTTTCTGTACAGGTTTTTGCAGAGAAGATGGGTTTAGAGACGGGCTGGAACTGTCACATTTCTCTGACTCCAAATGGAGATGGTCCCTGTGAGGCAGCTCCATCTAGCCCCAGCCATGGCTCGCTGCACGAAGACCCCCACCAGGGTAGGTTTGCTTCTCAGACTCAACGGATAGGATGATCCTCACATTTCAATCAACCTTCCTGATTTCTTTAACTGTTTAGGTATTTTTTTAATTATTGAAGTTGTACAAAAACTTCCTTGACTTAGTACTTGATATGATTAGCTGTCTCCTCAATGTGACTGTGTATGCCTTGTATGTGTGAGGCCTTTTTCTTGACTATTTGTATGGCAGCAGTTCTGCATATGGAGATAAATTAAGATTATCATGGCTTCTGCTTGGCATTAAACATTTCACTGTTTTCCAGGTTGGGATAATTATGGAAACAGAATATAGGTGTATGGGAATAAAGTTATATTTCCAGACTTTCTCATTTTCTAAATGTTGTGACCTTCCTTCAATCCGTCTGTCATAAGTGCTTCAATAGAAGGCAACTGTACATCTCTTGTTTCTTGAAAAAGTTTCTTCAGTTCTGAACATTGTTATAAGCAACAGGCTTATAAATTGTCATCAGATTAATCACACTAAATCCATAGTGGACTGTATTTGAAAGCAAACAATCTTTTTTCATATTTTAAAATGATTGTAAAGACTTTGGAAAAGTCTGGAATTTTGACCTGAATATAATGGAGGAACCCTGGATTATTCCCTGCATATATCTAAAGACACTAATATTGGTTTCAGTTTCTATGAATTTCAAATGTGAAAACAGTCCCTCCTCTCCAAGCTCCATGATGTTTGTGTTCATTGAGAGTGATGCTAGCTCACCAAAACCTTCTATACACAAGTTTTAATTCTACTGCAGGCAGATAAACCCTGGATATTGATCTGCGCTCCACTGAGAGGTTAAGCAGTTATTCTGGGGGCAGACCTCTGTTTATTACCTGTTAGATCAAAACATCCGATATTTGTCCAACGTCAATCTTCTGTTTTATTTTGTAGATTCCCGAGACGAAGCAGAGGGTCCTCTGCTGCAGGAGGAGGAGGCTCAGTCCGCCAGTTTTCAGCCCATCGACAGTGACGTGCCAAGTTTCCTGGAGGACTGTAACAGAGTAATCATCACCTCATTCTCACAGTATCATAAGGGAGCAGTATTCATTTAATCAGATTTTCTTCCTTTCTTACGTGCCATTCTTTGCCTATGTAACACTTTCAGAGCCCTTTAAAAATAGAACTTGAATTGAACAATTTTTTTTCTTTAGTATGATTGTGTTGTTTTCCACTTGTGTTGTTTTCCAGGCTAAGCTGCCCCGTGGGATCCACCAGGTCCGTCCTCATTTAAAGAACATTGATAATGTGCCTCTTTTAGTGCCGCTCTTCACCGACTGCACTCCTGACAGTAAGTCTCATTTCTCTGTTTAAATATTCAATTTCAATTCAATTCCATTTTATTTATATAGCACCAATTCACAACAAATGTCATCTCAAGGCATTTTACAATTAAAATTCAATCAAATCATCCAGGCAGATCGGTCAAATGGTTTCCTCTCTAAGGAAACCCATCAGGTTTCATCAAGTCTCTCCAAGCAGCATTCACTCCTCCTGAAAGAGCGTAGAGCCACAGTAGACAGTCGTTTGCATTGTTGATGACTTTGCAGCAATCCCTCATACTGAGCGTGCAAGAAGCGACAGTGGAGAGGAAAATTCCCCATTAACGGGAAGGAGAACCTCCAGCACAACCAGGTTCAGTGTAAACGGTCATCTGTCTTCACCGACTGGGGGTGAGAGAACACAGAGAAGAGACACAAAAAGCACAGAAGCACACATTGATCCAGGAATCCTTTCTATGTTATATGGTAATAGCGGATGATCTGCCTCCCCTGGATGATGTCACAGCTAACAAAACGCCAGACCAGGTATACCTACTATGAAGAAAAAAATTGACAGAGCACTAAAAGTTGAAATAACAACAAGCAATGCAAATTGGAGAACAGTAGGAGAACTCAGCAGAGTGGAAAAAATAGACCCTGATGTCCTCCAGCAGCCTAAGCTTGTAACACCATAAGGACAGATTGATCAGGGTAACCTAAGCCACTCTAATAGTATTAATATACTGAGGCTAGTTTAGGTATTTTCTACAGTTTACTTATTTGCATTTTTTAGGCACTTCAACACTAACATATTCAGTGGACAATAAACTTTATGCAAGCAGAGGTTAGAGGGAAGAGAAAACTGGACAAAAGCCTGAAAAACATTAATATGCATTGGAAATTGTTTTATAACAACATCTTTACTAAATTGAATTAATTGTTTTGTTAACTGAAAATGGGTTTTAGCTTCACAAAGGTAATGGAACATTGTATCAATATAGTAAATAAATGTAAAATAAAAAGTATTCTTCCTCTCTTAAATTGAGAATCTTATTCCATTCTTTTTTCACCCAGTACATAGACTAGGATAAAAACAACTCAATAAAAATCTGAAAATAATTGTTTTTTCTTCAAAACTAAACATTTAGAATCGAACACACGCACACACGCACGCACGCACACACACACACATGTTGGTCTGTAAATCCCTGTGTGGACCTTCCATTGACTTCCATTCATTTTACTACTGCTTTCTATGCCCTAACCCTGAACTTATTGTCTCAGGTACATACCTAGCCCTTACCTAAACTCAATTCACACCTTAGCCCTACACCTAAGCATTAGCCCAATTTGCACTGTATGGTCCTTGGAAATGTCCCCAAAATGCTAACTGTCTACACAAAGTTGGTCTACTATCACGTTTTGGTCCACATAACAATAGACAAACCAGTACACACACACAACTTTCTTTTCAGACTAACAAATCAAGCCCGTATGGACTATATAAGAGCAGAAATCAGCACAAATGAAACACAGTACTGCAGGCATCAAGTGTGTTTGTGTAATAAGTAGTAAAATACTTGTTTTCTTCTCTGCAGCCATGTGTGAGATGATGAAGATCATGCAGGAGAACAGGGAAGTGACCTGTTGTCTGGGAAGCTCTGCCAATTTCCGCAATAGCCGCCTGTTCCTGCAAAGTGATCTCAGGTATAGACATTGCATTAATTGTCAGTGTACGGAAACATTTTTTCTGTGTTTCTGAAGCTAAAGATACCAGAATAGTTTCCATCACATCTGCAGAAGCAGTTGAACCTGACAAACCTGCTGCTATATTTTCCATCTCTTGGCTCCGCAGTATTGGGCTGGACCCTCTGTATCCATCTCAGTGTTCATGGGAGACCTTTGGCTACGCCACAGGAGGAGGCTTCAATGGAGACGCTGAAGGACTTTCTCCTTTGAGACTGTCAGGACAACTGAACAGCCTGGGCTGCTCGGTCTCCTTCCACCAGGGAAACAGCGTTAGCTTGATCAAACTCATAGAGCAGGTTTGTCATATTCAGGCCATCAAGCAGTCAGTGAGTCAAATACAGACCTTAAATTTATATTGAATCTACTTTTGCTGAAATGTTCTCTAGGCACGACACACAACGTCTGGTATCCGCAAGTGCTTTCTGTTCCTGCTGCAGTGCCAACTCAGTCTGGTTATTCTTCAGGTGTGACAGCAAAGACCAGGAATATTGAAGCTTTTTGTTGCAGCATTCAAACATAAACGCACTTTAGTATCTGAATGATGTATTTCTTGTGTTTTTGTGCAGTTCTTGGCCTGTCTTGCTCAGCTTCCTCCCCCCATGAATACCACTGACATCCTCTGGATGTCCTGCTTCAGCTGCCCTCTGCTTAGGTACACACAGACTTTGTTGGGAGATAATAAATCAGTCACATCCACAGCTCTCTCCTATGTTTGAACTTTTAATTGTGTTGGCAGTGTGTCTCTCCTGGGGAAGCCTCCGGACAATTCAGTTATGACAGTTGCCACAGGGAAGAACCTGGATTCAATCCCAAAGAAGGTAGGGTGAACTTTCAGGTAGCTTTGTGGAAAGATAACGGACTAAAACAAAATTATGGTTAGTCATGTGGGTAAATCAGTTAAATGGGAGGAAATTAACATTTGTTTTTCCAGAAATGTTAGTAATATTCTCTGTATGTTCTAGAACTGCACTGCTCAGAGGTGGAAACATGAGTAGCTCTGTTGCTTTCATTTTGATTCACTCTTTTTAAAAACTTGTAACTCTCCTCATTCTGGCTGAAACATTGTCTTTTATAGGACAATTAATCCCTCTACTTTCGGATGTTTTGAGGCAGGAAAGAATTTTTACAGTTATGCGTTTATTTTTGGATATTTTATGTGTTACTATGGCAACAAATTGAGGTATTACTTCCTCCCAAAACAGCTGGTCAACATCTCGAAAGCTCAAATAAAACCTCAACTACAGCCCCAAATCCCAGATGAGCTGGAAATGAGGCATTAGACTTAGACTTAGACAACTGTATTTGTCATTTTGTATGCACAGAGTGCGTACAGAACGAAATTTTGTTGCATACAGTTTTGTAAATTGCAGTAAAAGTTAGATAACAGTTTTAGGTGCAGCAGAGATTTAAAAGTAAACATAGATTTAAAATACACTATAAAAACAATTGAAATGTAAACAATGCAGGAGAAGGTCACAGTATACAAACCATTGAATGTGCAGAATTGGGTTGTGCAAGGGCATTTGTGCAAGGATGCTTTTAAGGACTAAGAGTTCGGTAGCATTTATAATGCTAGACGGAGTTGCAATGATGCAAAGTGTGCAAATATGCAAATGTTGTGCAGAGTTAATAGGTTGTAGTTCAGCAGTTACAGATGCAGTTATGGATGCAGAGCAATGCTTAAATTTTGCAGTTGGATGAACTTCAGGCACCAACAAAGACCCAGCCAGAATCTTGAGAATACATTATTACGTGTTTAACTGTGACATTGCTGCTGGATCATATCCTCAACTCCAGTGTTTCGCTGCCGGGCTTTCTGACCAAACCGGTAGACTGCAAACCAGCAACTATCAGTACCCCTTGCAATTTGTGGAGTTGGAGATCCCTTCATAAACATTTCTCGAGTGTATTTAACAATTCAGCCTAATTTATTTTGTCAGAAACTATGTGAGACTGAAGGGTTGTGTGTCTAATCAGGTCATATGAGAAGAAATGGAGGTGGTGGTGGAGGAATGTAAATACCTCTTTCTTCTCCTGGACAGCAGACTAGATTGCAGATGCAACTGTGAAGCTGTCTACAGTAAGGGATAGAGCAGACTGTACATTTTGTGGAAGCTAAGGTCCTTCAGTGTTTGCAGCAAAATGCTGCAGATCTTCAATAGGTTTGTTGTGGAGAATGTGATCTCTTCTGCCATCATCTGGTGGATGTAGAGCCTCAACAAGCTGACAAAAAAGATTGGTCAAAAGGTTTCCTATCTAAGGAAAACCAGTAGATTGTGTCGAGTCTCTCCAAGCAGCATTCACTCCTCCTGAAAGAGCGTAGAGCCACAGTGGACAGTCCTCTGCATTGTTGATGGCTTTGCAGCAATCCCTCATACTGAGCATGCATGATACAACAGTGGAGAGGAAAACTCTCCTTCAACAGGGAGGCAAACCTCCAGCAGAACCAGGCTCAGTGTGAACGGTCATCCGAGTCATGCTTTTATAAAAAAAATTAATAAAAAGTCTCCTAAGCCATTTAAAACCAGTCAAATCTAAAGATCAAAGTCTGCACAGTTTTCTACCATCACATTCCTCTCCCCGATGATCACTAGTGTGATGGGTACCACAGATGAACAGATGCATTTAAATGTTCTGGGTGAGAGAATCACACTGATTGCTGCAAACATTTAAATACTGTCATGACGCTCGGTAATGCTGCACAGTTGATGTATTGGCACTATTGGAAGACCATGCAAAGAAGAATTAGGAGGGAATGTGGTTTCAGGGATAAAAGATTTCCTGACCAATGATGATGTCTGGCTCAAATGCCAAGTTAGACTGCATAGAGCACTGCATTTCTCCATAACCTGCAGGGGACAGTGTCTACCCTTCAGGTGCTGGATTGTAACCCTCTCTCCGAAGAGGCTAGCTTTTATTCTGCTCAAATATGTGGACTCTCAGCTGTGGAGCGTGACATTGGCTTCCTAAAACGCTGGCGGTGGTGTTTAATGGTCAGAGGGGGGGACTCTTCCTCGTCTCTCCTACAACAGGAATTTCACCAATGGTGCACATGTAGAAAATAACATTAACATAACGATCAAGGATGTGTGATCCACAAATCTAATAAGGGAAACATGGCTGTAGTGCGGATGTCAAGGCCTATATAACGACTTCATACCCTTCTGTGTTTCTCTGTCACATCGCCCTATACTAACCCTATTAATGAGTATTTAGAATTATCATCTATAATATACATATTTCCCTTTCTGTCCCATAGAGGGGGAATTTGTCTCTGCATTTAACCCATCCCTCAGAGAGCAATGTGCTGCCACACTGAGTGGCACATCATCAAGTGTCTTGCTCAGGGACCCAGAGTGACAGACTGAGTTTCAAACCGGCGTCCTTCGCAGCCTCTTTACGGTGCAAACGCCCTGCTGTCTAACCACTAGGCCACCACTCCCCCAACCCATTTAGCCAATAAACCAAAAGAGTAAAGATTTATTTTTAACCCTGATAGTAGGTGTCCCTTTCAGTTGTATGCTTTATAGTGTATGTTTCACATACACTATATGCTATCATGAAGAGATGTTCAAAAGAGGCATTTTAGAAGAAGTTGTCAAGTATGAGCCAAAGAGCGTTCATTTTAAATCAGATATCCTCCTGAAGTGTTATCTCTGGGTCACAGCTGGAGCCCAGGATGTTCTGCTTTGGCCTCTCTCCATTCCCATAAACTCTAGTTTGCATGTTTGTGTCCTACACGTGTATCTGATAGTTAACCGTAGTTCGTTTTTACTTTCTTATGATCACATGATAGGTAGCTATGACTGTTTTCCAGTGAATTTGACTGTTTTGTTGTCCTCCTGTTCTTACAGACTCAGAACTACTTCCTGGGATGCTTCCTTTTGAAATTTGGCCTCACCGTGTGCGCATACCTTTTGGTATTTGGCTTCACCTTGCAGTCTGTGTGCCCCGCTGGCACCAACATGACCCTGAATAACAACACCATAATCAACTGCAGCTCCATATTCACACCCAGGTACATCAGAGGAAGACATCCTTCAACAAGCACCTCTACAGCTGGGCTTGTTTGCAGACATTAATTTATAGCACAAAACAAAGAAGTCAGACTTCCTCCATGTGTTGAAAAAAAATGTCTGTCTGTCTGTAGCTCGTCAGAAGAGGCTCTTGGTTGGTTCCAGGAGCTATCCAATGGCCTGTTGCTGACCCAGAAGCTCATGGCTGGCTTTCTTGTGCTAAACACAGGTGCAGCATGACCAACAGTTAATGTGACATGTTCTGTGTGGCTTTTTGAATCAGACCCGTTCTTACGTGGTTGTTCTTGTTGGAACATTTTCAGTGGTAATCTCCCTCAGTTATGTCCACCGCTCGCAGCCTCTGTGGAGGAGGAGTCCCTTCAACAACACTTGGTGGTGCCTCACTGTGCCTGTTGTGTAAGTCCTGCTCATTGTAGTGTGAAATCATGTGAGTCACATATAGATTTCCAATGGACCAGTACTCAGAGAAAATTTCCTAACCTGCACTAACGGTTTACTAGATTGCTGGGCCAGGGTGTCCAGGCTACGGTGGATTACCAGTTGTGGCGTGACCAGAACAGCGGTCTGGACTTCAGTCTGGCCAACATACCGCTGGAGGTCTGGCTCCTTGCTTCTTTGTCCCCGTTGCTGATAGTGTTGGTCAACGAGGTGGTAAAACTACATGAGATACGGTACGTGGCCATACAGCTGTTTATACTGAAACTGGACATCTTTGTATCATGTAGGTAACCCGGTGTTTGCAGCAGCGTTGGATTCAGAAATGCATATGTGCTGAGGGTGAAACCATACCATAGACTGAATATGTCTAGCGCTTTCCTAGTTATACTGACCACTGAGCAAGCTTTTCACTAACGCCACATTCACCCAATCTGAAGCATACACATTCACTGATAATTTTTTTTTAGGTTAAGTGCTTTGCTCAGGGACACGTCAACATTTGACAGGGGGCTGCTGGACTCGAACACACAACCTTCTGATTGCAAGATAACTACCCACTGATCCATATTTGCCCAAAAAAGTACACAAAAATGCCCCAAACAGTACGTAAACAGAAAAACAATACCATGATGTTGATAAAACAAATGGAAACAAGGTGACAATCATCTATGGCTACAGACTTAGTCCTTCTTAAAGGCCCAATGTATAAGATTCACACACTGGGGCACCATCGAGTGGTGCGCTAAATGATTTACAAACTACTTTGCCGATAAGTGCATAATAACTGCTACAGAAGCTGCGGAGTGTCTATAATGTGACAATGTCAGCATGTTCTCCATGTATTAGGGACCAAGCTACTGCTAATTGCTACGGTCATTGTGTGAAGTGGTTGCCAATGCATGCTCTTTTGATGTAAGCCAAACATTTGCTCAGATTTATGACACTCTGTAGGATCATATTTTCACACACATCTATATCATGTCCTGTCTGAAGAAACGTGTTTGAAGTCAAAAGATTGTTAAATCTAAATCTTCCAGGCGTAGGAATAATTTAGGGCTCAACTGTCCTGTTATTTTTCATTGGCAGTGTAGAAATGAAAGCACTGACAGAAGATGTAAGGAATAAGCAGATATCACAGGGTTTTACTGACAGCAAAAAAACCCCAAAGAATCCTATGTTTGATGACCACATGTGCTGATTTGTCTTTCTGGTCACTTCAGGGCACGAGTGCGCTACCAGAAGAGACAGAAGCTGCAGTTTGAAACAAAACTTGGGATGAACTCTCCTTTCTAATCCCCACCCTCAGAGGAGGGTGGTGTTCTGGCATTTTTGGACACCCGTTGGTTCCCTCCAGAAACCAGGAGAATGGACCTTCTGCTGATTACCACTTCCACCCAGCTGCACCACAGGAGGGGAGCGGATGTCAAGTTGGAGGCTTTTCATGTATGGTAAAGCGTCATGACTTGCAGTTGGTCAATTTTACAAAGGACAATAGAGAGGAAGACTCCAGAGTCTTCATCTCCAAGCCAAAAGGGCAAACCTCTGTTGTCTCAGTGTGGTTATAGAGGCATGAGGAACGTGGTCTGAACAGGGTTCCTGATTATTCCCACACATTAATCTCTGTTCTCCATGACCAGGATACATGTGCATGTTCTTCAGGAATGCGCCACGTCCCTTAGAGTACTCCAGCTGCGTCACCTACAAACGATTGTTAGATAACATTCATTTTCTTGTGACACACTCATCACTGTGTATAATAGTTTCTCATCCCACCAAATCAGCCTTCGCATTTTATAAAAATCTTTTGCTTTAATTAAAACGCAGGGCTATAAAAGACATGGCTGCCTGAAACTGTGGAGCCCCAATGTGTGCTTGAATGTCAAAGCAGCCACCTAAAATAAGCTACGGACAAAAGTTCCAGTTTGAGAGATTGTAGGAGACTATTAGTGTATGAGTAAATTCTGAACTATTTCTTAATAATTTTAAACAATTTTTATTATGTCCTGCCTGAGTTTTTTAGTTCACTCCCCAGCCAATCACTGGCTTCCCTTGATGTCACCGGCTTTGAACGGTGCTTGTCATTATCCGAGGTGAGACCAGCATGCACCAGCGCTGTTCAGTCATAGAATGGCATAAAGCCCGGTTACTGGTTCCCTGTGGGATAGAGGCGTGGTTACTACTGCTGTGTTTTTAACAAACCTTTGCTAAAACAACCACTTTCAATGAAAATAAAATGCTGGAGATGGTAGCGTTTGTCTGAGTTTGTCCGTCTGCAGCATGTCTCAGCCTGTTTGGTACATTCACTCCCTGCACTGACAAATGACTGAGATGCTACACAGGAGGTCTGATAAGCTTTAGTGTCCGCTGTCACTTTCATTATTAGTTATTCATTAAACATAACAGAACTACTAACCATAATGAGGGTCATAGAGGGTTTTTTCATTCATTATATTGGACCAGTGGTAAGACAGTGTGTTAAATTGATATTTCTACTGAGAGTAGGCAGGTGAGCAACGGTGGCGCATGAGTTAGGGAGTTCGACCTGCGTCCTTACTACTTCATCTGTTGGATATTAAAGCACACTCATCTGTCACCATTTCATTGGGACTTTCTGCTTGAATAAAACGGTTGGATTTGTCAAATCCACCGATACAAAATGGAGAGAAAAAGGTGAAAAAACCGAGAGGAGCAATGCCTCTGTCCGCTCAGCTCTGGGGGGAGAATAAAGGAATGTTGAGAGGTTCTTCAGGAATGCCCCACGTCCCTTAGAGTACTACAGCTGCATCACCTACAAACGATTGTTAGATAACATTAATTTTCTTGTGACACACTCATCACTGTGTATAATAGTTTCTGTCACCATTTCATTGGGACTTCCTGCTTGTATAAAACGGTTGGATTTGTCAAATCCACCGACACAAAATGGAGAGAAAAAGAATTGGTCCCTGGAAAACAGTGCCAAGAGGCAGAGTTTCAAGCACAGATCAATAGCCCTTTTCTCTGTGCGTCTCTTGGTGTTTTTATGCATCAGCCTGGAAAGTGAGAAGTGCTCTGTGCAGCGATCAAAAGCCAGAGAGGAGTGAACTTCATATAGGCTACTGGCATCATCACGTACAATACAGAGAATACTTTCTCATCTCTTTTATCTTGTCTAGAGTGTGTGTTTATGTATATATTATTCTGTGACTATTTCCAATTCTATAATGTTATTGAGAGCATTTCTGTAAATAATATAAAATTTCCTCTGTATTTTATTCTTTGTACATTTCTCCAGTTTTTATTCATGATTATTCAATATTTTTCCTATTATCTATAAATCCTCAATAAAATTACATTACTAGAGCCACGCCTTTAACCTGTTTGGCCACTGGAACTTAATAATTTCCCTCTATGGAGGTGATAAAGTTGATCATATCTACATATTAATAACGGTCTGATTGTTAAAAAAGTTTATGGCCGCATTTCCTCCAATGTTTAGGTGGTGGATCAGCCAATCAGCTCTCTCTGTTTCCACCATCTTCCCTGATTAAGACACTCTTAGGCTCGCTAAAAGTCCTCCTCGCTAACCCTAACCTTTTTTCCCTTTGGGAGCTCTCTTAAGGCCTAAGGTCCTCTGTGAGTAACTTATCTTGCCTAGGTAAAGTTTAAGGGATTGCGCAGAGAAAGGAAGATAAAGGTGGAAGAATACACACAGTTGATGATTTGAAACTCACAGAACAAGGAATTGGGCCAATATCCAACTTGTATATAGCCCCTGATTGCAAGTTGGAAAACCAGCTGAATTTGCCACACATTTAGCTCAGTAACAGGCTGGCTGCTATTAGTAATGTAGTTCTGAGCCGTTTCTTCCTTAAAAGAGCATGTTACCATGCAGATAAATGCATCCTAACAAAGAGGCCACTGGTGCGACTTGAGAGAAGTGCAGGCAAACCGCTTAGTACTACAGCTATTACTATCGTCTAAATATGTGGCAGCCGTATTGGAATTTGAGTTTTGGTTGGTGTGAAGATGTCTCGCACTTCAGGGGTTTATTACGTTTCCAGTTCAGTTTTTCCAACTTTAGAGTCCAATTCAAATCTGAAATGTCATGAATCCACGGTGTTCTTCAGCCAGGTGAGAGGAACGTTATGATGTCCATCCTCTCTGTTGCATAGAAGCTGAGGCGTGTTTGTTTTTAACAACCTCCTGCAGTAATCGTTGAATGTGCCGAAACACATCCGTGGCAATCTGTAAGAGGTTGAAGACACCCAAACGTTTCATTGGAAGTAACAAGTAGACATAAAACCCTGATGTTCATGTTTTTTGTTAGGTGTGTGATCTAATGTTACTCACATTGGACTTCCATATGTAAATGAAATGTTGAGGCTGCGTGTCACTACCTCTAAAAACAATGTGATCCAGAAGCTTTTCTCTGCTGCGTTTCTGGATCGTCCTGTAAGAAATCAGTCTGCCTTTTTACTCCTGTCTTGTTTTTCTGACTTGGTTGTTCCTCATTTCTAGAACTGAGCCTGGGTCTGACCTGCAATACAGAATGTGGATCCAGATAGAACTGCTGTATGCATAACTACGTTTTAGTCAAATCTCCTACTGAACGATGAGTTTACTGCTCACATTGGGTGTTTGCGTTGGTGCGCCGAATTACCAGATTCCCCAGCCTTTCTACTTAGTGTAGTCCAAATATCAGCTGTCAGGAGCTCAAAAAACACATTTATTTTGAGGGAAGTCTATTTTATATGGCAAAAAGTTTATATTTTAATTGAAATGTACTAATCTAAAAATGTTTGACCTCAGGGCTTTAATTGGTTTCAGTGCAGTCTGCAAATGTCTGTACTCTTAATGAAATCCGTTGATCAAACCCGCCTTGTGGAAGTGGTGCTTTCGTTTTCTACAATGGCTGCTGTTTAATGCTGTATTCTGTAAGGAAAAAGAAGAATGGAGTTCAAAGTCAGTGCCTCCCTGGAAAAACTAAGCCCTAAATGTTTTCACAAGATATGAATCTGTGAATGTCGGCCACATCATGGCCACAATCAGCTACTAAAAGGCCTTGGCCAGCAGTTGAGTGAAGATCGCTTCCATACAGTCTTCAGAGCTAACAAAAATGCTTTAATGTCTTGTTTGTCCTGCAATGGAGACGGTTTTTAATGCAGATAGTTGGCAGGATTTGTTCCTCGGCTGTCACTTTGGTCGCACCCCCTGGTGGTTACTAACAAAAGGTAGGTCTCAGCTCTTGTTCTTGGTAAAGTTTTGGGGGGTGCGGATTAAAGTTTAAAAGCCTTTGGATGGCTTTTAAACTTTAATCTTTAAAACAAATGTCACAAATCCCAAATTTTAGCTGCTCACACATGGCAGATGCATTGATACAAATGCATATTGTTATGCATATTGTCATTCATTATCCTGCAAAAAAGTTTGAGCTCTTAAATAGTATAAATGTTTCACACCATTTCTGTTTGACCTGAAGCCTGCTTGTTCTTGTGGAAACCACTGTTCTAAGAGCGACATTTAAAATCGGTCCTTGTTGTAACGTGCCACAGAGTTACTCTATACTTGGAATGTTGTCTTTGTATGTCGAAATCCTCTCATGAATACATGTTGCATGCTGTATTTTTTTTATTTTTGGTTTTGCATTTTGGAAGCCACCGATAAAAGTGAGCGTTAAAGAAATAAGTCAGAGCTGAGATGATGAACCCTGAGGCCAAGCGGACACTAAGCTGTCTGGTGGTCAAACCAATGCTGGGATTGCTGTTGCAGACGCTGAGGTTTTCCTTTAACTCCAGACGTCGTTGTAATCAGGGGCGATGTAACCGCGGGCTTCATGAAAGTCTTCCAGTCCTTTGTCTTTAAAAAGAAAACATCTGGCTTATAGTAAACTGGGTATACATTTTTGGTGGTTGGGAACTTTTGTCCATTACTGAAAGTCAGCGAGATTCTTTGTGACAAACGGAACAGCTGTTTTGGACTGCTGAATGTTTTTAAAGCAAAAACTAAACACAAAAGTAAATTACATACTGTTAGATAATGGGAGAAAGCTGAAATCTGGACCGGCTCTATTGGCTGATGGATAAGCATCACACAAGATGCATCACTGTATATGTTGTAGATTTTAAAGTGTATATTCAAACAGATTTGTTTGTGTTTTGATCGTATGGAAATAAATGGACTTTTTGTAAAACAATTGTGATTTTCTGTGATGGCTCTTTTTAAATTTCATTATGATACAGATCAATGAAAAAGTGTGTTAAATGCTGGACATTCAAAGGTGATTTTGTGCCCCGTACAACCCACAGATAAATGGGTTGATGGAAAGACTGAACACCCTTGGATGACTTCTCTTTTACAATTATTATATATTTAGTAACTTAAAGTTGCTTTTTCTTCATCATTATAGTTACTATGTTGTTTAGATCCCTTTTCAATTTCTTCAAACATTTAGACAGTTTTATTTGGCCTGAGAACCAAGTGTAAGGTAAGGTTATGGTGTAAAGCAAATAAAAATGAACGTCAGCATAAGGGTGCTTTCATGGCAGGCCAACATCCTGGTTGACTGTTAACTTTGTTTTATTTAGAAATTATTCATGACAACAAAATGTCTCTAATGAATGGTTGACACTGTTGAACACTAAAACATGAAAGAGAACTAAACTGGCTGGAGATGTTGTGGATTCGTCATAAATATAGTTAGATTCAAGAAGATTAACTGATAAAGTAAAATATGTTAATGTCACATTACGGATGGCAACGATGCATGGGAAGGGAAAAACATTTTTGTTCTGGTCTCCAAAATTGGAGCATTCAAATTATATTTTGGGGACATTTTCAACACTTCTCCAATTTTTTAATTGTTCGTTAGACGCAAGGGATTAAATGCATCTAGGTGGGCATGTGGTACAATCAATCATCTAATTCAACAAGATGACACTTCATGTGCCGTTTATGCACTAAAGGTATGTATTCCAAATTCATGAGCTTTGATATAATTCTCAAAGCAAGGAGTGTAGAACATCCAATCCAATAAAAAAACTTTTTACAGATAGTGCCATTTAAGGAAGCATTAAATCCAACTTAGAAAACAGCTTCCTTCCAAGAGCTGTGAGGGCTATCGCTCCCTGATGGGAGACTGTGGTCCAACATATATGTGAAAATCACTCCACTGCGGTTCTTCAGCAGAGGGTGATAGACCCCTGCTGAGAGTTTGTCCATAAAACGTTCATATGTTTCAACCATGTATGTTACAGTTCATGTAACGTTAAATATGTTAAAGTCTATCATATGTTACAATCACTGTACTGTTATTGCTTATTTCCATGCCCTTCTCTCAGGAATATCAATTGCACATTTCTGTAAATGTGGCCTCAACATCAAATCATTGCGCAAAAGCACACTATTACCTGATTAGTTGTGATTCATGAAGGGCAAAGAAATCTATGTAACATGACCCATATCATTTGCCCTCATATCAAAGCCCTCAGACTCTGACATAAACTTTTTTATCTTTTGCATGCCCTAATGTGAAAAAAGCTGTACACATGTGTGTTGTGTGTTGTGTGTACTCTAAGGCGGAGTATGTACTGAAAGGAATTGCCCCACAGTAACATGCGGTGACAATAGAGTCTTAAATACTGTAAGTTATTATAACAAAACTACAGCTAACTTTTAAGCAGTTTAAAGTTACACATTTACAAAAGCACCCCTTTAGTCTTATTCAGATGCATCAATTTGTTTTACACTCGTGCTGTAACAGTTTGGTGAGTGCATCCTCAGTGGCTCTACCGTGGCATTTGATAACTCAGAACTATGCAGTTAGAGAACAGATTGCTGTCTTCTTCTTCCTGGTGAGGTATCTTACTGAAATAGTACATGTACAGTCCTGACAAAAATGGTGCTGAAACTAGATATATTTTACTACATCAAAATCAGATCATCTAAAAATGTCTTTTAATATACATTAATAATTATACATTTCCCCCCTTAATTTTCCATTTTAATGTTATGTAGACTGGCCTTTGCCATTTGTGTGGGCTGATGGGTGTTGAGTTTTTTAAAATCATATGTAATGAACTTTAAGATAAAAAAAACTGCTCTGGTGGTTGAGATTCACAACGCAACAACAATTGTGCATTGCGTTATTTACGGATTTGTATTGATACCAGCGATTTAAGATTAAGGTTTGGCCACACAGGACGTAATGATAGATTATTTATAATAAATAAACATGATACAGGAAGATGTGAACATTGTGGAGTAAAGGAAACAATAGAACATGTTAGAATGTGGGAGATAAAAAAGAGAAGACAGATGATAAAAGATTGAGAAAAGATTCAAGAAAACATTAATGTAATGAACATTTTGCTGAAAGACTCAGAAAGTAAAATTATAAGTTGATTAAGTTTTTTTTAAATAACAAAGTTGATTAATAGAATTTAAGGATAGCAAGAAGTTTAATATGATTAAATGATAAATCATTCTGTACCACACTCCATAACGGTATAAAGCGGTAATGCGCACCATTTGTAGATAAACTCCACGAAGAAGAAGATACTAACGACTTGCCAGAGCTGTGCGCGCCCCCGCAGCGTGTGACAGCAGACCGTTGTTTTACGGCACGACACCTGCTGTTAACGACTCCAATTGGTTGGCACCACTGAGCTATACAATACACTGGAGTGCTGATTTTGCCGACAAACTGAAGTCACTGGCCGCCATCTTGCTCCTCCCTACTCTCACAGAATCCCACAGGATTTGGTTGCAACAACAAGCAGTTTTCTGGCTGAGTGAAAACGTTTCACAGGTAATTCTACAGTCAGTGGATGTACTAACACTATCAACTACTAGGAAATTAGGTGCTGAAATATTTTACATGTTATTCATATTAAATATATATATATGTATATATAAGTATGTGTATATGTATATACGTATATATATGTATACATATATGTAAATATATGTTTTCGTATATTGTTATTTATGTATTTATAAATGTTATATATATATAATTAAATAAATAAAATGCAAAATATTTCAGCACATGACTTTCTCAGTACTTGATAGTTTTAGAACATAACATAAAAGTATATGGTATTTGACATTTTAAAAGTCTTAAGCCCCCCCTGAACATGAGAAAATCCTCGTTATTCGATGCTGTAGCGCACATATTCCCTAGTTACTGAGGGGAAATATGGAGTACCAATATGGCGGCTGGTGGCTTCAAAGCGTCTCGTTCTAACAGGCGGCGATTAGCACTCCAGTGTATAATATAGCTCAGTGGTTGGCACCAGCATAGACATCATATACGTATATGATGTCTGTGGGCACCAGGACCAAACGTCCCGCTTATAAACGTAAGCTTCGCTTCCGGTTGACTCTTCAAATTAAAAGCTCAACGTGACATTGAGGTCATGTTTCGTTTTCGCAGATGTAGAAAGTATTGAAACGGGGAAGCTGTGTGCTCAGCGCCGTTTGCCGCGCAGCCCTGCTTCGTCACTCTCCCTGGACTGATGTGGTTTAAAATGCGAAAGGAGGTTCAGCTTCCGGTATACTGAGCGCTCTCTCTGGGTAACTTGATAACCGTAACAGCCAGGGTCGATTTGAGCAGGTCTTCCGTTACTTCCATCTGTAAGTGTCATTCAATGTAACATGTTTGTTGGTAGTTATTGTAGAGGACATTGAGCCTTGAACATGAATGGTACTGCTAGGTGTATTGCTGGGACTGTGTGCGTTAGCTCCACTGACCTGAACTGATAACTTTGCAGCAGCTAAGCCTAGCTAATATTAGCTCGACTAGCTGATTGGAGAAAGTGTTAAGGTCGCTCTGACAATGTGTCCTCATCCACCGGCTCAGCAGTGTGTCAGTAACCTTAAAGTCTGCTTAAATGTCGCACAGACCCTTGGGTAACAGGCTAGGCAGAGACTATAACCGTGGACGTGACGCCAAGTGTTTTAAAGGAAACCTGTCATGCTTTTAAATCCTTCCTTTTCACATTTAAATCATTCAGTTGTGGTCTATTTAAATGGCAACCGTAATGCTTTGGTCTGAATTCCTTGTTATTGTTGCCCCAGAGCTGGGGCTGGGCGATATGGACAAAAAGTAATATCTCGATACTTTTAGGCTGAATTACAATATACGATATTTATCGCTATGATTTTCTTTTCATAAAGTATAAAAAGACATCTCTTAATCAAAGCTTCATCTCAAATTTCTCACAGGCACATTTTTTAACAAACAAAATACCCTACTAGATTATATAAAAGTATAATTCTAACGCAACATAGACCATCTCGATATAATCGACATAGTCTCATTTTATACCTCTTTTTTATCTCGATATTTATAAAATCTCAATATATTGCCCAACCCTACCCACAATTGGGTAGGGTTGGGCCATATTGGATTTTGTCGAATCCAATATGGCAGCTCCTTGTATCAACAACAGTAAGCTCTGACAAATGCTAAATGACAGGGGTCTCACCAGCGCATTTCAGCATAATGAACCGTTACGCTGAAAGTTGTCAAACTTACGCTGAAATTAGACAAATTTTTCACGAGTGTAACGGTCAGTACGACACAGAACAGTGCGACACGGATGTTTGAGAGCAGCATAGAAAAGTCAGTAAAGCTCTTGAATGTGCATATAAACCTCCTGAACCACATTAGCTAACGCTAGCTGTTATTAGCTTAATGAACAGCCCCCTTTGAGCTGCACTGTGCAACACTCCGCTTTGGGAATGCATCCAGGGAATGGAACTGGAGTCCCTAGGCAGCGCCTAGGGACCCCGTGTAAAGCGGGGTCTGGGGCAGTTTGGGGAACGCACCTCACGGCTAGCGCTCATGTAGCAGCGGCCGACTGGGTGTGTTCCTGGCAACGCAAGGCCTCAGTCAATCGTTCCCCCAAAATGTTTGTTATGTGATGGACGGTTGTACTGGAACTGAAATTTCGATTGTAATGCAAATTGCAGTTGACTAATAAAATTGATTGATTGATTGATTGATTGATTGATTGAACGGAACGATGCACCAGCCTCCCGACACACCAACACACTCTGTAGAATGTGTTGGAGGACCAAGCTGTAAACACTGGTCAGTTGGAAACGCAATCCTCCCCCTCTCTGCCACTGTCGCCGGAGTTGGGGACAGTGGCGCAGTGAGATGCCGCAGATCAGAATCTAAGTATCTATTTCTGGTGGAGATAACACCATCCCCTCCAGAACAGTGAGATGTTTCCCCAACAACAAATACTGGATCACCAGTGACCTGAAGGAACTGCTGAATGAGGGTAAAAAAGAGCCTTTAGGAAGGGAGACAAGGAAGTACTGAGGAACATATAGAAGAAACTTAGTCAAGTTAAGAGAAAGCAATGTGGTGTAAAAGGAAGAAGCTGGAGCTTGTACCTGTACACCACCTGGTAGTCCTACAATAAGCTAGCATGTTTATTGTAGGCACAGTTGTAGCAGTGCGTCTAAAATCAACGTTACATGTAACGGCTGCAACTCTGAACCGATTCCTCGGTTCAGGGGGCCTTGGGTTCAAACATTAAATGGAATTTATTGGTGCCAAGATGGGTCCAAATTCTTATAATTAAAAAAAATTATGATAACATCGATAAGCAATACCATAAATGTCAACCCGTACTGGTAGACCAGATTAATATCCAAACAACAGATAAAGTAAAAATTGATCAGGATCAATGAAGCTGTCTGTGTGCACCTCCAAAATAGCATTTTGCCTGTTTTTCAATGTTTTAAAAAAAAAAAAATCCACTTTTAGTGCTTTTTTATAAAAAGCCAGTAAAGTGTTTGGCAGCTCTGAGTGAAGTTATTTCATCTTCTGCCTGACACTGAGTTTAATTGCAGATGTGGTTTTTGCATTCTTGCAGTAAAGAAACGGGGCTTTTGTTGGGATGTTTTCTACAGGAAGGTTCCTGTTCAACAGCAGCTTTCATGGCCTCAGGGTAGACGGATCAACAGCTGTGCTGCACTGACGACACCACTGTAAAATGCTTCATTTAGCATTTTCTTCCAAGGGATTGGCACAACCGCAGGGAAAAAGCTGTGGAGCCAGAATGGGTGGATGTTTAGTGAGCTGTTTCACTTTGTAACTAAAGAGAAAACCCCCAGCCTTTATTTCCCAGCTGAAGATGCTGATTCTGCTAAATAAACTTCAATAGATGAGTTTCTACACATTTTAGATGAAATAGGGAAATAAATGATGGTATTACTTAATTTGACGGAAATGATGCTCCCATAGTAACACCACTGTTAGTCATGTGGTGAACCTCATGGGGGTTTAGCGGTGTAAAGACCGCCGTTAGAGGATGGAGCTTCTCTGCCGTAGTTTTCTTTTCCGTGCTCCAAAAATCTCGGTTTCCAGCTGCAGGGAAGTCCACGGGGTTTGCTGGCCATGTCATCGCTTTTCCTGAATAAAAAACCTTCTCAATGCAGCATCCTTCTGAAGAATGACTTCATCAGATATGTGTTTATAGAAGAGCAAAATAGGTGCTTCCATACGTTCTGTCCTATATTTACTGCAAAAAAGATGGGACATTTATAAGTGTAGTTACATTTTTTTCCCAAAGCCACAATTGAGCAGCTATGAAATAAAGCAGATTTGTGCCAGATCTGCAGTTATTTTTGTTTTCTCCTGCAGAGGAATTTGAGGCTCTTCCAGCCATTCCAGATGTGCTTCTTGGCATCCAGACTCAGCCGCTATCACGTAGTGAAATGTTGTTTTCCCTCTACCTGTCTGTCACTACTTCTGATCTGAAACGGGAAGAGCACGCTGGGATTGCAGAGACTTTCTCTTGTCCAAGTTCTTGTGAGATGGACGTTGGCGTGTCCAGGTCCCGTGTGTTTGTCGGCTCCAGCTCCCGAGCCCTCCTCTCCAAGTGAGACAGGCCTCTGTGCATGGTGGCGCTCCTCAGTGCCGGCTCTCCTCCATCGCGCTTTCCCTCGCTTCGCTGAGCTTAAAGCAGCATTTAGTAAAACAAATGCATGGAGCAAACTGCTGGAATGTGTGACTGACAGGGCGCTTGTCATGGGAGGCTGTGGGTTTGACTTTGCTCCACGTAGCGCGCGTGTGTGTTTTATGAATGCTCAGTTTCTATTGTTTGACGTGGTTGTGATGAAGTGAAAATGGAAACCTTAGAAATATGAAATGTTTCATGTAGTCTTGTAACGTCCAGGTGGCCGGGGTGTTTAGAATGCTGAGAATCAAATGTTTGCATCCTTGCTGACATTATTTGTTATCAGCGATACAATGTTTGAATTCAGGCCCGCTACAGCTTTCATTTCTTCGCTGCATGACGTCTGCAGAGCTGCTCAGCAAGGCGAAACGCCAGCGACTGCCCGCGGCCCCCTTGGACCCTGAAAAACATTTCATATTTTGCAGAAGCATTAAGAAGCCCGAATGAGTCATTAGGAGTTGAAGGTGCTGGAAAGCAGAGAGTGGTTAATACCCTGACGTCACTGCTGGGAGTCTTGTGTCCTGTTTCAGGTGTAGCATCCTGCCGAGTGTGCGCTACGTCATGGAGGCCGTGAAGGAGGGTCACACAGGCAGCCTGAGTTCAGGGAAAATCGTGGCTCTGGCTGCAGGCCTGTCTGTGGGGGCGACAATTGGCTACGTGGTCTACCGCCACATCAGCAAGACCAGCAGCAGTGAGTTTGTGTTCCTCTTCTAGCCCGAAATATTAGTTTTATTCTGTCGTTTCCTGATCTGTGAATAATTCCCACTGACAGGTGATGGGCCTGACACAGAGGAGTCCAAAATGATTCTTCCTATAGAAGTCTATAGAAACATGTCTAGATGCCAGGCTACGTTTTTGGATGTGGTGAGTAATGAAGATGTTGTTTCATCGTTGGCTTTCTGGTGTTCTGATGTTGCTCATGCGGTTGTGGCTCACTCCATCAGTATCATTCACAAAGCATCTAATCAGCTGCTGAAGTGCAACTCACCCCAAAATCCACTTCTCTTTGCAGATAAACTTTATAAACTGGGCCTAAGTGTGTGAGTTTAATGTTACTATGCATTTTTTTGAACAGTTTTAAATATCAGTCAAATTGGACCCAAAGCCTTCAAGTGTCTGCTAGATAGCTGTAGGTGAAGATGGATGACATAAACCCAGGATCACAGAGAGGCCAGGCCTTCATCCCAATCAGCATAAAAATGATCACATGAGAGGAAAGTTAATGTTCTTCAATGAAGTATATCAGAGAATCTGTGAAGTTTCCTCCTAATGTGACGGATCCAGAGACCTTTTGAAGGGAGCAAATATTACCAAGTCGAGGGATGCTGCCACACTCCTCCCAAAGAAGGCTCAATGCTGAAACTGAATTAAAACAGTGGTTCAGCTACACATTCACTTAGAGGTGTGCACACTTGTGCATCTACTCTGTTATTAGAGCTTTTTATTTTTTTTATCAATTTCTTATGCATTGTACAGGAGAAATTTTGCATTATTCTTTTGAAAAACATTTTTAATTGATTTATCATGGCTTCATTCATTACATCCAAAAAATCTGACCTTTTACCTTTAAACAGGGGGGACCACTGTCAGTTCTCTCCATTTCTGAAGTTCTTTGTAAATTAATTCTAATTAATTGGCTTTTTAATTGGCCTTGTGAACATATAAACCAATTTTTGGAGAAATGTTTTTTGTTTTAACTCTAAACTTTGACTCACTGGGGCACAAAAACAATGGACACTTCTGTCGTGGCCTGTTGACAAAATTTCCTAATTAATAAAAATGCAAAGAATCACAGTTGGAATAAGCATAAAAGCACATTTTCTGAATTTTGTAATTTGAGCAGAGGTATAATTAGTGTGTACAGCCGTTAGTGAAACTCTGAGGTGTTTAACCCAAACTATGAAGAGGTGGAGGCATCTTCATAGTTTGGGTTCTAGGAAATTCTGCAGCAGGTTTAGGCAGAATCAATGGGGTTTAGATTACCTGAAAGTCTTATTAATACTGTCTAGAAAGCTCCTATCAAAACGACCCTCTATGCTAAAACATGATCCAAGCAAACAAAAGAGAAACTTTATAAAGCTGGGATTAAATTCAGGAGTGTTGTGTTCCTTACATGTCTATTTTTGGAGTCTTCCTTCAAAACCGAGGAGCACTCATTTACATTTATAGCATTCAGATAGATTCAGACTAGATTTATTTTCTCACCACAGAAGGTGAACACAGTGTTCATGTTTTCCCATCCTTTACCTGGTACCCGTTTCACTTGATGGCTGTGCTTTAATGTATGAACACAACTGTTAATACG
This sequence comes from Fundulus heteroclitus, assembly GCF_011125445.2. NCBI lineage: Eukaryota > Metazoa > Chordata > Actinopteri > Cyprinodontiformes > Fundulidae > Fundulus > Fundulus heteroclitus. The sequence goes on from NC_046370.1 coordinate 26,473,866, forward strand.
CTTAGTAAGCTTGTCTCTTTCTGTTTGTTTCAGGTGAGCCAGAAGTCTGGTGCTCATGTGAGAGTTTTGTCAGAATTTGGGGAGCCTGGATGCAAGGCAGCTGTATGTTTCCAGCTGCAGGGCTCAAAGGAGCAGGTCCTGTTGGCCCGCTGTGTCCTGGAGAACCTGGTCACAGACTGTGAACCGATGGAGGAGGTCTTAGAGGTTCCTAAGACAGCATTTGGACGTGTTATAGGTACTATAATTTGTTGATCAGTTTTCATGAGAACCTTTTTGCCTTTACTGATGATAAGACCTGGGGTGTTTCTATTGTTAGATTAGCCGGTGGCTAAATTTGGTGTAGTGCATCTCTTGGGAAATTAAAGTTCTTAGACACGGTCGGTGTTATATAAAGTGAAACTCAACCCATTCACCTAGAGTTTTTTTTTATTATCAGAAACATTCAAACGGTGAAAAGATCTCAAACTACTTCAACTTTCATCACCATCCATCTGGAGATTTTCCTCCCCAGTTCTCAGCATTTAAAGCTAGACAGTCGATCGTGCCCCGTGGCATGAAGACGCAGAACTTGAATTCACTTTAAAGCTGGAGCTTCATTTATTTTAGTAAAAATAAATCAAATGCTCACGGCCCAAACAACTTAGCAACGTTTTCATGACCTCTTGTGCAGTGGGTGTGATGAGAAATGTATTCATACATGACTAACTGATCTATAAACCTTTTCACAAGATAAAATACAAACAAAACCATAGAACATATACCTTGAGACCCTAAATTTCTTAGCCTTTCTTAATAGTGTCAGATCACATCCTGAGCCATTTCTGTCTCTATGTGGTCGCGCCGCTGCTTTTATGCCGTTATATTTGTGCCACCAACCTGAGCGTGTAGTGAGACTGGTGTGCGGGTTGATATCTCACACACGCTCGCTCAAATGTGCACACCAGCCTCACTGCACGCTAAGATTGGTGACCACACACTTAAGTTGGTGGCACAAATATAACACCGTAACATCAGTAGAGTGAGAGCGCGCAGTCACATTTTAAAACGTGTTTTTTTTTTTTTTTTTTTTAAATACACCCAATTTCTGAGGGATGGCTGCACTAAAGGCTCCCACAGAGGTGGGAGTACTGAGTGTCTACTGTGAGCTGCAGACGTCAGCGGACTCTGTTCTGTCCTGTTCAACATTAAGCAACGTATGGCTAAGTGACTAGTGTCGTGCCAAAGTAGATTTATCCCTGACAGAACTTGTATCCCCTGCACTGGGAGCGGGAAAAGCAGATCACCTAATGCTGCTTGACTGAAAGAAACAAGATCATGAAATAGATTTTACTTGCTAATTCAGGGTTAGATCGGAATCAAAAATGACTCCCATGTAACAAACACTGTATTTCATAGATGTGGCTACAGTTGGAGTGTATTTCATTCCGGAGTACAATCATTGTTTTGGTTTTAATTGATAAAAGGTCTTTAGTAGCCAGATAGAGTTCATTAAAAGACTCAATACTAGCTGCTGTGGGGAAGTATGAAAACCGAAAACAATAATGGACTGAGGATCGAGCTGTGGGGAATGCTAAAGGTTAAATCTGCATGTGTGTGTGTGTGTGTGTGTGTATTGCATGACAAAAATTTAAACTTATTTAAAATGGAATCTCTAGAGGGCACTTTCCTACTATCTACAGTGTGTGTGTGTTACAGGACGTGGTGGTGAGAGTTTAAAACTAATCACAAGAAGCACAGGTGCCAGAGTAGTTTGTTCCAGAGAGAAAAAGCACAGCCCAGGAGGAACGTCCAGTGTGACAATCACAGGGACCAGACAGGAGGTGAAGCAGGCTAAGGTGAACCCCCACTCATTTGGATGTAATAAATTAAACTTTTTATTTAGAGTACGGTTGACTGTTCCTTTTGTGATATGCTTGCAGGAGATGATTCTAGAGCGAGTCAGAGAGGATGCGGTGGTGAGGACAAAGATCTCCCAGTCATCTGCGCTTCGTCAGAAGCGGGGACAAACAGTCATGAATCCAGAACCTTGTTGGTTGGAACCTGAACAACCTCTTGGTCTGAACAATAATGGCCCCATCTCCTGCACAGAGAAGAATGGACTTGTTCATTCAAATGAAGCCACAACTGAATGTATATTTCACAAGATGAAGGAGCTGAAAGGCACTGATGACCAGGAAGAAGAAAGTGTCTCCTCTGATTCACTCTCTGAAGTGTCCAAGTTTGAAAGTCAGCTCACTAGAATCATTTTTAAACCATTAAAGGTGACACTGCAGGTCACCTTTAATGGTTTATGTTTGACTCCAGTTATTTGTCACAAATGAGTTTGACTTTTTCTCTGTGCCCCAGTTCCCAGCCCAGACCTGAGCTTCCAGCCGGATGAGCACTTTGAGGTTTATGTGTCTGCATCAGAAAACCCAAACCACTTCTGGATCCAGATTCTGGGTGTTCGCTCCCTCCAGCTGGACAAGCTCACAGAGGAGATGAGCAGCTTTTACACAAACGAAAACCAAACCGTAAGGACTTGTGCTGTACTTCTGTGTTAATCATGTCGCACTACATGGGTCTGTGTCAAAGCTGTGGGTCAAAATGTAGTTGAGGCATGACGCAAAGATCATAGTCATGGGAAGATTTGGACACAATCATTGCAAAGCTGCTGGACTGCACCAATTAAAATGAGACAAATGCAACAACATAACATTTAACAGTACAGCTCCTTTTAGAAGTTCAAGGATATGACAGCACATTGAAGAAGTATAGTTTATTTACACTTAGAGAATACGGCAAGGCCTGTTTTTACATGATGGTGCACTGTTGAATATAGCTTTACTATTTATTAAATTTAACACTATAGGTTTCATTACATGCTCCACATATCACCAGTTTCTCAAAATGTTCCTTCATCTGCCGTTACACACACACACACACACACACACACACACACACACACACACACACACACACACACACACACACACACACACACACACACACACACACACACACACAAAAGCCTAAGTGGCATCCCATTGTAAGTCCTTAGGTTTTGACATGACGTTGTTTCTCCCTTCTCAGCTCTATCAACTTCAGCTCTTCTGTTTATGGAGATTTTTGACCAGACAGGTCAGACACAGGTTTTTGGACAAGAAGGCCTGGCTCAAAGTTTCTGCTCTAATTCATCCCAAAGTTGTTCTATCGGGTTGAGGTCCGGACTGTCTGTGGGCCAGTCAAGTCCTTAAACACCAAACTCTCTCATTCTGTCATGGTTTTTAGGTGTTTGGCCCACATGCAGAACACAGTCGGGAGGCAGAGAGCAGTTTAAGGTGTTTATTAATTAAACAGAGAGGCAGTGACGGGGAAAAGCCACGGCAGGCGAACCGGGACCGGTTGCTCACCGAGTTCGGGAAACCTAGCCGGGGGGAGTGGAGCAGAGAGACAGACTCAGCAGGTCTCTCCTCTGAGATGTTAATAGGTGACTGAGTGGCTGGTGAGCGGGCTGAGGAGTTAAGACGAGGTCCGAGCAGCGAGCAGCACCGATGGCTGGAGCAGTGGTCAGTGAGCAGCTGGAGGATCCAGGGATATCCTCAGCCCGGCTTGGTAATACCAAGGGAGCCTCGGGGTGGAATCCAGGCTGTGGGGGGACTTGACTTGAGCACGGAAGAGCCACACAAGGTTAACACTCTGGCATCCTCCAGCTGTCCGCTCACTGCCTAAATACTCCCAGCCACGGTGCTGAACGAGGTGCAGGTGCGCACCACGCCCACCTGCCAACTGCAATCACCTGCAGGGGGGGGGGAGGAGGGAGGAGAGAGAGAGACAGGGAGACAGGACCGGCAGAAAACTGCACTGCACGGCACTGCCTGCTGAGTCCTGACTCATTCGTGTCTTTATGGATGTTGGGTTGTGCACTGGTCCACAGTCATGTTGGAAGAAGAAAGAATCGTGCTAAAACTGTTCCAAAAAGTTACAATAAAGTTGTCCAAAGTGTTTTGGTATTTTTGACAAAGAAAAAAAATTAATTATAGTTTCTTAAAGACATTGCGGCAGACTTTAGAGCAGGGGTCACCAAACGGCCTCGGAGGACCACATGTGGTGCCCACGAGCCTGTTTTTAAAAAAAAAAGCCCAATCCACCAGTGAGCTGCATCTAAAACGTTATTTTATTCTGTTCCTTTTCCTGTTTATATACACTTGCATTTATATAGATTTAAAAACAACAATATCTATAACAAAGCTTGAAAAATCTTGTTTATTTTACATAAAGTTAAGGTGAACTCTGACTCTTCTAGTTCAAAGGTCAGTACTGGTAGCCCTTCATGTGACACAACACCAATCAAGTAGCTCTCAGTTTCAAAAAGGTTGGAGACCCCTGATTTAGACCATGTTGATTTTGTCCGAAAATATTTTCTACTCTATTTTCATACTCTACTGAAATAGTTAAAAGCAGGATCTGTTTAGCTAATATTTACTGCTGTCACATTAGTTAATTGAGATATGGATATTTTCTACAGCAATATTGTGCTAACAGTAAATGTGTGATATATTGTGCAGCCTATTTTCCAAGCTGCTGTTGAGCTAATCTTCTGACCACATGAAGTGTGAAGGTCTGCAGCCTTTGACTCAGAACCTCAGTGCACTCTGCATATAAGCATCCTCTGACGCCACTCTGTGATTTTTAGGTGGCCTACCACTTTGTGACTGAGTAGCTCTTGCTCCAAATTACTTCCACTTTGTTATACTACCTCTAACAACTTACTGGAATATTTAGTAGTGAGGAAATGTAACTACTGACTTATTGAACAGGTGGCATCCCATCATTATGCCACGCTGAAACTCACTGAGCTCCTTAGAATGAGCCAGTCTTTCACAAATGTGCTGTCTGCCCTCTTATAATTCCGTTAACACAGCTGGTGTTGTGGGTGTGTAGGAGCAGCGGATGGATACCACTGTGGTTGGAGACATTGTGGCAGCTCCTTATCGAGACCACAACACATGGAACCGGGCCAGGGTGCTGGGAGTCCTGGAATCTGGACTGGTGGACCTTTACTATGTAGACTTCGGGGATAACGGGGAGCTTTCCAGGGACAGCCTTCGCCCCCTCAGGTAAGAGATGCTATGATTTAGAGCTGGACTTCTCTCTAGAGGAAAAAAAAGATTAGATCCCTTGCTTGCTCCCTTGAAGGATTGCCTTTGACTGTTCTAAATGAACTGTATTACTGAAATATAATTAGTTTACTTTGTATTCCAACTGTTTTTACTTGTTTGCTTTTGATTTTTATTTTCCCATATTCTATTTTGTTTCTGCATTTTATTCCTGCTTGCTTTTATTCTGTTTTATTTTCCTATATTTTAATCATGTAAAGCACTTTGCATTGTCTCTGTCCTGAAATGTGCTATATAAATAAATTTGCCTTGCGTTGCTGAATTTGTAAGTTTAACCCCTTACTAAAATTATTCATGGTGTGGAGCTTTTTTATAGTAGGTGTATTTAAACTTCAAACATGGCTTATTTGAAGCTATGGTAATGTGACCTAGAGCAGCCCCTCTTTTTGAAAAGGACTGCATCGAGCATCAATACGTGGCAAGTGTTGTATATTGACCTGAAAAATCATCTCAAATTAAGCCAATACTCGGGTCAAAACTTAAAAATTCCTGCTTTTTTTGTATACATTTACTTTGTGTGTTGTTTCTATATTTTTCATAGATTTTGTGTCGGTCAAAATATACCATACCATCAAGAGATGGACAGTAAGGGTTTAAACCTAAATTCAGAAGGTAATCGTGAACATATTTTCCCCAATTAATGTAGCTGGGGGAAAACCTAAATAGCTATGTTGTATGTTGAGGACATCTAGCACTCTGCTGGAACTTGGCGCTAAACAGAGTTTGAGGAGAATAGCTGAAACCAGTTAAATGTTGCTTGCTGTGCCAGGCGTTTCTAATTGGCTGCATATACCTGTTGCGTTGTCGCTGCCTTTCTGACTCACTCATTTCCATGTAATCGTCATCAGAGCTTGTGTAATATCCACTGTCAGACATTTGAGCCCCGACATTCATGGATTCCAGTTTGAACTGGACAACAGTGTGTACTGTGAGTTGTGAGGAGAGGGCTCCACTCAAAACAGTAGATGCATGTATAGAAAATGAGTGATAATAAAATCCTCAATTGGCCCTTGGTGTTTACTGTCAAAGCTGTACCCTCCCAGATAAGTTCAGGCATTCACAGGATAAAGCAATTATTTGTAAAATGTGTTAATAACCCTTTACCAAAGAGTTACATTTCCTCAGAAAACTTGGTAGCAGATATATGTGCCTGCGTGATATGTCAGCGGAATGTTTGCATTGTTAGGAGCTGACGTGTCAGACAGATGAATAGTCCTAAATAATGAAAAATACATTAAGTTGTGTGTTTGGCCAGAATAGTCCAAAATAATTAGTCTGGTTTCTTCTAGCAATAGTTTTTGACACTGATTCCATGCAATATTCTGGGAGACCATAATGGCAGGGAGGTCTTTTGGTCCTTGAAGGTGAAAATATTAAACTACATGTGTCACTGTTTTGAGAAGTGCGTGTGATCACTGGTCAAACAGTACATTCTTTATCCCAAAGATATGTGCATGAGGCTAGCAGCCGGCTTCATTTCTGGTGAACATGGCTAGTTCTCCCATTGGAATAACTTGAGAAAGCTGTAGCAGCTTGTTGGACTTGTCATAAACAACAAATCTGTTCATTAGAAATGATTTGCTATGTCCCTGAACATGTTTACTTTGTGTATGCTTTTGACCTTTGACCTTTAAATTGTAGTCTTAGATATTCCAAACACTATAATGTAGTCTTGTTTAAGAAAGCTACAATAAATTGTCCACTCAGAGGACGTGCCATAAATGCTGTTTTAGGTCTGAAGCGTCATTTCTCTAGCATCAAAACATTTCTACTGTGTGAGGAAAATGGATTTTGCTGGGCTACAGTAAGATTCATGTCTTTACTGCAGGATGTTTTAATTTGGTCAAGTTTTTCTCCTGTGCTCCACAGGTGCGTCCAAGAGCACATTTGCATGCAGCATGCGCCTCAGAAGTTAATAACTGCTTCTTGCTTTTGCTGCATTAAAATTCTAGGAGCGACTTCCTCAGCTTACCATTCCAAGCTATTGAGTGCAGCTTAGCAGGAGTGAGACCAAAAGGTAAAACATTCACCCTAATTATAATTATATGACACAGACACACAGCTGAAGCCAGATGTTTACATACATGTATGAAACATCATACATTATTCATCTAGCTATTTGATATGAACTCATACTAAACTTTTCCTCTTTTGGGTCAGTTAGAATAACCTTTTATTTACTAAATGACAGAATAACGAGAGAGATTTTTTTCAGAATCAGAATTGGCTTTAATCACCATTTTTTATGCACACAAACAAGGAATTTGACCTCAGTTTCACTTTACACTGAATGAAGACGTTTTGAAAATGGATATATAAAAAGGAGGCCTTCGTCCTTGACACGGTATCACCAAGCTCATCTCTAGCCGGTGGACCACATGTCTTCTTTCACACTCTCAGCCCCATTTCTGTCAGCCTACTTTCAATAAGAAAGGACCACTAGTGCCAATTTGGGCATTTTAATATTCAACTTTGCAATAACTGACACTAGTACAAAACATGCTTGTACAAAAAATATTTTATTTGTTATTTTCAAGCACTTTTCAGAATTGGAATGAAATTATCCTGGTGCAGTAAAATGATAAACTCTGGCCGATAATGGGCTAAATTACAAATCATAATGCCCTGATGTTTACACAATGTGTAAACAAATCTGTAAATAAATAAATATTTCATGCCGAAATATTTTTTTACCACTTAAAGATAGACATGGTATTAAGCATTTGCATATAAAGTAATACTAATTTAACACTGTAATAAAGTCACAAGTTTTATTCATTTTTTCACTCTCTCACACACATCTAATCCTGAGCTTTCACACCAACAATAATTTCTTTGTATATTTTTGCATGCTGTTTATATACTTGTTCATACAAAAAAAAAATTTAAAGCCTGGAAAAGGGGCTAAAATTTCCAGGTCATTCCAGAGTCTTACACTTTGCTTGCAACTGGGCCAGGAGCTTAATACCCTTGAAAGAGACTGTTTAGCACAGCTTGCATGTGCTGACACTGTAACTCCAGGTATTTCGTTTGGCAACGTGATTCAGCCTTAGTTTGTCAAATACAAAGACAACAAATTAATAGGCATTAAAGTATGGTTTATGGGTTGGGTTTCTGCAAGGTTATCTGCGTGTAAAAACTCATCTTCAGAACCAATCTCGGCTCAAAATGGTGATCTGCACCATGTAATCTACTTTCAGCTGTTATCACCAGTTATTTCAACCATAAACTGCAGAAAATACGGGCAGAGTTGCTCCCTCTGCCTTTACTCCCTCGGCTCCTATGTCAGGATGCGCTCCAGCGCATAATGAAGCGGAGGGATATTTCATCTGGTTATACTCACTGTGTCTGTAGTGCGGCAACGTCACTTATTTTAGAGCCCAAATAAGCGACTTCACTTTCAGAAACAAGCCAGAAAAACTGCAACCTGCAACTCATGTAATTTACAAGCGACTTTAGAAAAAAGAAGCCCAAAGTCGCATGTAACAAGCAGACTTGGCAACAGTGACGTGCGGGGCTGTTTTGCTATAGTTGCTAGCATTCTTGGAACTACGGAAAGTGCCAAGGGTAATAAAAAAATAAAAAAAAACAGTCCGGAGAGCGCTGCGGGAAAAAAAAACATTAACGTGATTAACGCGCGTCAAAAAAAATGTCGCCGTTATGGTCTGACAAAGTTAACGTGTTTACGCGTTAAAACTGACCGGCCTATTATATATGTAACGAATAATGCCCAACGAGGTGTCCATTATCAGAAATTAATGGACAATGCAGAGGCGTGACCCAGCCGATGCGAAGCCGTCCCCCAAAGTCCATTAATTTCTGATAGTGGACACCTTGAGGGGCATTGTCCTGCTCTTATACCATGGTCTAGGTGAATACTTCCGATTGGCTGCAGGGTGTCTGTTAAAAAGGTGTTATAGGACACCTATAAAAAAGTTCTAATCAAATAGCCTCAAACGTTAGCTGGTCCACCAGTCAGAATTGAACCCAGGAGGGTCATGAAGACTAACGCCTCCATATATGGGACGTGGCCTGCAGCCTTTGGGCTCCACTAGTTTGGCTTCACATCTGTGCTTAATGCTATCTTGGTTGCTAGGCTGCAGACGTTACGCTGAGGTAAGGGCAGGCAAAGCCTGTGAAGGCTAGACGTCCATATTCACAGCCAAACTCTTCCGGTCTTGTTTTTTTTTCGGGGCCGACATAGGACCCGACGTAGGACCCAGTCTATGAAGGATGCTGCCCCTGAATTTGGACACACCCGGTGTTGTGGAGGACAGCAAGGAAGTGTGGGGGGTGTTCTCTGGAAATCCACTATCATTTTTGTGTCCTTTATTCTTTTATATAGCCCTTTACCAAGGGCTATATAAAATATACAAATGTCAATGTAAAGATTGACATTTGTCAAACTGAGAAGAATATGCCATATACAATGGATGTCTATAGGGTGAACTGTGTCGCTTTCTGATTGGCTACACGCCACATTCAACAGGCTGCATGCTCTCTTGTTTGGGAGACACCACACACGGTAGGATATCAAGGCAAGAAAATCCAGCCTGTTGAATATCTCTGATTTGAGGTCGGAGCGCTCCCAACTTTCCACCGAGCGGACCTGATCACTCTTAGCTCACCACACACGACAGGATAATCTCTTAAGATTATTTTAATAAACGCTGATAATCAGGACTAAAATTGGGCTAAAAGTCCTGCCATGTGAACCATCCTTTAAGAGATTTAACGTGGATGATTGGAATGAAAATGATAAATAAAAAAAATATCTTTATATCCTGTTGGTTGCCAGTAAAAACAATATTAATCAAAATGTAGTTAAAGACTAAACTGCCCCTCAGTGATGACTGGATTGACACAATATGACATTTGGAATGGTAAAGACTCTTTTTCACTCAAGATGCAAATAGATGAATTTGATTTGATTTGGACAAATGGGTTGAATATATAAAACTAAATGTATATGATTGTGTCTGAGACGAGTGTTGAGGTTCTCGGTTTATTTTTCTGCATTCTGTCTGTCTGGGTTCATTGTCTAACTTTTTTAACTCTTTTCCGTATACATTATAAGGAATAGTTATGCGTGGCGATCTCCCCGGATTTGTTCCATTTGTTCAGAATAAAACTGGAAAAGCAGATCTTGTAATGATGACAAATTATACATCTGTAGTTATTGAGTGCTTTTGCTAAAAAAAAATCTCTGTCAAAAATCTGTCATTTAGCAAACAAAAAAAAATTTAGGTAATCCTAACTGTACTAAAACTGGGAAATTTTAATCTTATTTAATATCAGACCGTGTAAAGAAAGGGTTTTGTCTTTTATAACAAATGTAAATATACGGTTTATACAGTAAATGAGAGTAAGGAGACGCCATCTTGGTATTCTCCTTCACATTAACCACAGGTTTGCCTATAGCCTTTGTTGTTATACATTAGATTAGCCCATATTTTCCAGATGATATGCCTACACACAGTATTTCTGCTTTTTTATTAAGGAGAGGCTTGGACTGAAGCAGCCCTGGATACCTTTGAACAGTTGGTATACTGCGCCAACTGGAAGCCCCTACAGGCCAAACTCTGCAGTTACTCGCATTCTGAGGTCTCGTCCTGGCCCAGTGTCAAGCTGTATGACAACAGCAAAGGAAAGGTTGGCTTGTTTTTATTTATTTTATCTGGATATCTTGATTCTGGGTCAGTTCATCCCTTTGTGATCTATGCTCCCTTTTCACACCTGCACTTTGACTTTAAATCCTCCAGTGTTGCCAGGTTCTTAAACTATCATTTAAGTTCTTTCTTCTTTACAGTTCATTTATTTTCATGATTTATGGAGAACAATAATTTAAAAAAAAATCGTCTAATTTTACATAGAACTGAATTTCATTGTGCATAGTTTGTTAGAGTTTTAAAGGGTTTATTTGTTCATTCATTCCTTCTTTTTTATAACTTTTTTTTTGAGGTTTGGAGAAATTGCTGGCATTTATTCATTCTATGGGCTGAGGACTTCAGGGATTATCATGCAAAGCCCTCAGTGTGGGGCAGTAAACAGCCCTGTTGGAGGCAATTTAAAGACAACGTTCATCCTTCTCATGAACCCTTGAAACAATGCATTTGGACATATGGACATGTGGATATTTATTATCAGTAAACTAGGGGCTGCACAGTGGTATCGTTAGTAGCACTGTTTCCTTGCAGATAGAATGTGCTGTGTTGAAATTGCTGCCTGGGGTCTTTCTGCATGGAGTTTGCATGTTCTCCCTGAGCATGCGTGTACCAGATGCCCCGGCTTCCTCCCATTATCCCAAAACATGGCTGCTTGGACTGACGACCTAACCAGGGTGTAACTCGCCCCTCGGGAATACATGATGGATGGATGAAATAAATCCAACTTAAGAATTAAAACTGAAGAAAATGCCTTTTAAAATTTTATGTAAAAATACAGTTGCTACTAAGTAATAAATTAGGACCCCTCCACATTTATTTCCACTTAGAATGTCTAAAATCACACACAGGTGTATCACCAAGCAAGCTCCCTCACAGAGCAGACTTCAGAATGCTTAAAGACCTACAGCAGGTTCTTGTTACTGTTGATATGAAAGTCCTTGGCTGTCCAATCAGACAGAGACTGAACAAGGTTAATCTTAATGGAAGGTGCGCGAGTAGGAGACAAGGACTAGATGAGTCTAAAACGCAATCATCTGGACCCCAGATCAGAGGATGAGTTTGGTATAAACTAAATACAGCGGTCCAGGAAATGAACTTCACACCAACTGTGAAGCGTGGAGGTGTCAGGGTTCAGGGATGCATATGACACAACCCTATTTCACAAAAGAAAATGTGGGTACATTTAGACCAAAACTGAAAAGGTGTGAAACAGCAAAGGGTGAAATGACCAGTACTTTGATTTCTGTTTTAGTGTGAACTATGTATTTAAAATAACATTGTCAAACCTGTTCACTCTAGGCTGTGGATATCGGTGAGGAACTCATTCGGCTAGGCCACGCTATCAGCTTCCATGAAGCATTGAATGAAAGGACGGAAGGGGGCAATCTTGGCTGTTTGCAAAGGATGCTGGTGAGTTACTAAAACTCATTGTGGATTGGATTTAATGTCTCCAAAGTTTTAACACAGACTGAGACATCTGTTTTGGGTTGCACCGCCAAAACCTGCCTATTTCAAAACATTTTCAGCTTTATTTGTTGTCTTCTTGCAGGACGATGTAATAGGAGCATCTTCAGAGCTCAGTCTGTCGTGTATCAGTTTGTCAGGTGAGTGGAATGACTTGGATGTAGTGTGGAGAGGCACATGCATAGACACACGTCAAAATACACCAACTCTTCCAGTGTTCAGAATAAACCCTGTATGCACCCTTGACTCCCAGTTGGTTTCTGTTTTAGCTGCTTGGACTCTACATTCAGTTTGAATTGACAACAATACACTCATTCATGTAAAAACCATCACTCCAAAAGTCTTACTCTCTCTCTGCATTCGGTGATTGCTGTGTTTACCTGTCAAACACAGACGGTAATGTATTTGTGCATTGCTCACACAACTTTAGTTTTCTCTTTGCTCAGTTTCCAGAACATTTAGGTAATAACCCAGTGAGAGCACAGAAACAATTCTAGTTGAAACTCTGTGAGACAAACATCCATAATAAGAGCCAAAGGTGGGGGGTGCGGTGAGCCTGGTCATGACCCCAGAAGAAGTGTTGATGAGCATAGCGGGAGGAGTTTCATTCTTAAATAAATGGAGAAGTGTTTACTGCTGAGCTTATTGCATTGCTAACTGTTGGCAACGTTAGAAAACAACAATCAAACATAAGGGATCAAAAAGCTTCAAGTTAAACATATTCTGTAGATTCACTGATTTCATTCATTAGTCAATAAAACGTTTTTACCTTGGCACCCAACCAACTCTGTTATGTAAAAGTTGCCGTCTGCCGCCCTCCTTCTGTGGATCTAAACAGGACATCCGGGTCGTGTCCCAACTGATGCGCTGTTAGAAAGGTTAGGGTTCCTACACAGTCTGGAAAAAGAAAGAATTTTCAGATATTATTATTTTCCTTCTTCTTTTACATTTATCTAATGACAACTATAATAATGCTTAATAAACCCAGAGCTTTCTACATTCATTATTTAACAATCTTATAGATAGATTTTTGTTTTAACATTTTTTTTTACTTTGGTTCAAAAATAAAAAAGTACCATTTACCTGCCAATTTGGTCTCTGAGCAAATTAAAAATTATGCTGTGTAAAAAATAGGCTGTGCTTTTTATTGGAAACCCTGTTGCTTGTTTGACAAGTCCAAGATTTTGCAGGGGAGTTTATCGAAATTAGTCCAGAGGCCACAAAATCTGTAAAATCGCCCCTATACACATTCTGAAAGCTGGAAGCTGACTTAATAAAATTTTCATTTCAATTAAATTTTATTTATATAGCGCCAATACATGAAACAAGTCATCTCAAGGCACTTTCCAAAGTCAAATTCAATCAAATCATACACATTGGTCAAAAGGTGTCCTATCTAAGGGAACCCAATAGATTGCATCAAAGTCTTGACAAGCAGCATTCACTCCTCCTGAAGAAGCGTAGAGCCACAGGGAGAGTCGTCTGCATTGTCTATGGCTTTGCAGCAATCCCTCATACTGAGCAAGTATAAAGCGACAGTGGAGAGGAAAACTCCCCTTTAACGGGAAGGAAAACCTCCAGCAGAACCAGGCTCAGTATGAACGGTCATCTGCCTCGACCGACTGGGGGTTACAGAAGACAGAACAGAGACACAACAAGAGAAACAAAAAAAGCACAGAAGCACACAGTGATCCAGTAATCTGTTCTACATTAGATGGTAATAGCGGGTGATCTGTCTTCCCTGGATGATGTCACAGCTAACAGAACGGCAGACCAGGTGTACCTACTATGAAGAAAAAAAAGAGAGAGAACAAAAAGTTAAAAGCAAGCAAAGATGCAGAAATGATACAAAACACTAAAACAAACCTTAAAACTCAAATCAGGAAAATTATTTGACAGAAATAAACTGAAAAGTGTGGTAACCACGACTACCCCGCGGGCTGATTGCCTTGTGAAGTGAAAAATTTTCAGATTTGAGCTGTTTAAAGGTACTCGTTAAGGTGAACAACTGCATTTCAACTTGAGTCATGTCAATGACATGCTTTTTCACACTGCCGTGATATGACTTCTAAGATGTTTGTATTTTTGTCCTTCAGAAGCGGCTTCAGTCTCAGGAAGTGTGGATGATGGTGTAGAAGATGAGCTTCTTTGATACCACACAGATTCATAAAGGCATAACTGATTTAATTGATAAAGATTTTATCTATTGAAAATGATTACATCTCCCCACGCGTGTTTCAGCTTTAACCATGCACCTCTTTGCATTGATCCAGGTGGAATGAAGAGGAGGGGGATGGAGGTTTGACCCATGCCTAAGTACCTAAATCTTCATTGTGGAGCCTTCCCTACATTTCATGTGTTCCACAGTTTGTCCAACCATTTTTACTTTGTTGTTTTGGTTTTTAGGCTGTTCTCCTGTACCCAGTTCTGCTTTGCTTGGGGGGAAAAAAAGTGAAATTTGTGTTCAAGATTCCTGAAAAGCCCCGTTATGAGACTTTTGGTTCCTGAAAAGGAAAACTGGCTGTGGCTTACTTTTCCCCCCTTTCTTATAAATTGTTATATATGTTGGATATATTATGGTTCAGTGAATATTTCTGAAAGGAAAGCATGTAGTGTTTTTGAATGTGGTTTACAGTTTCATTTTATTTGTAAACAGCCATGAAACTTTGTTCTTCATATATATATTGGATTGACCTATATTACAATAAATTACTTATTTTACAGAGATTGTATCTTTTTTATTTGAATTGAACAGTTCAGAAGTAAACCGAATAATAAACACGATGCAATAAAATAATGCGCTTCCTCTGTTTGTGTCTGTATAAACTGAGACCATTCATTCGCCTCCTTCTCTTCTGTTTTGTTTTGCATCTGTCGATGACCTCCATTCGGAACTGACCAATGAAAGAAAAGTAGGTTACGCTCGCGCATGCGTAGTTGCGCCAGAGTAATTTGTGTTGATATCCTGCTTACTAGTATTCATTTAGTCCTCCGCGTTCCATAGTCATTTTTATCCTCAGCGCGGGAGTTTGATTTGCAGGGGGCAGCCGAGCTAACCTAAATGTTTTCTATATGAGGGGCTGATGGAAGACGCACGGGATTTGGTGAGTGACACAATTTTGGGCCTGAGCTAGCGCTCCTCCTTTGTTGTTATCCGTTTACGCTAGCAAGCTATTGCTTCTGATAGCGTCATTTATTTAAAAAGGCGCCTCAAAAAACCATGTGGTGAAATCAAGAGAACGTTGGTTCATCGTAACTTTACACGCACTTTTATATGTTTCATTGTAATGTAGTAAAACTTTGTGCTTTTTTTTAGAGAAATAAATCGGGGAAATCGATTTCCTGGAGCTAGTTGTGCTAGCGCTTCTCGGCAG
This sequence comes from Fundulus heteroclitus, assembly GCF_011125445.2. Lineage (NCBI taxonomy): Eukaryota > Metazoa > Chordata > Actinopteri > Cyprinodontiformes > Fundulidae > Fundulus > Fundulus heteroclitus. The sequence goes on from NC_046370.1 coordinate 26,489,529, forward strand.
AACTAGCATTACATGCTATTTTAAGTCCCTCTCTTATCTTTGCTCGTTTTTCCCCGTTTTTTTTATTGCAGTCTTCTGTTTTGTTTATGTGCATTTTTATTTAAACTCTACTTGATGGCATGGTTATGTTCCTTGCATCCTTACATGTCTGTGTGGGTTTTAAATTCCACCTGTAATGAACTGAAGAGGAAGTAAACAGGTTATGGCAGCACGAAATGTTTTAGGTTCGTTCAGATGTTTGGGATCAGCGGGTAGTAGGCATGGGTTTTTCAAAAAAACAAGGAATAAGCATTTTATGACTTAGGAATAACGAAACAGACACAATAGACCAGAGTGGTTTCATTTGGGTTTAAATAAAGACTAGATTAAATGATGTGCTCAGTATTACAGTAATCTAGTGTATCAGTTATCTACTTGATTAAATGTAAGAATATTATTTACTGTATGGAATTTGTCATCAGTTTCAAAAAACCACCATATTATTGCCTTTTGGAGTTTTATAATTCAAGAAGGACATAAAACTTTTGCCAAAGAGAATTAATCAATTTTCTTTAATGGGATGTTCTGTGGAAAATTATGTAATAAAATGTTTTTAAAAGCACAGTTTCCGATCTAGTGACAGAAAAAGTCTAAAAAAAATATATTGCTACCATAGCAGTACTTTTACCACCACCCAGTTGAGGAAATTCAATGCAATTATTAAATAAAAAACTGAAAACTGTTAAAACCCACATTTCTTTGTATTTCAAAACAATTGGTTCTTTATAATGTTTTAGGCACATTTATTAAGAGCCATGGTGCAAGGTCCCCTGTCTCAGTTAAATCTCACACTAAAGTGTAAATAGCTGACCTGTTGCTGAGCTACAAAGAAAATTACAAATCAAACACTAGAATTAATCTGTTGTGCTTGACTCAGTAGTAGAGTTAGTGAAATAAATGAACTTTTCAACAATGTAGCTTGTGCCTGTGATGTGCCTGTGTCTAGGAATCAGAACCAAAATAGTGAAATGGTTTAATACAAAGTCATCAGAAAGCAATATGAAATAATTAAATTGTACTTGATATTTGATCATATTTGCAACTTCCTCCCTGCATGAGTAATGAAAATGCTTCAAGAAAAATGTATAGTATGGGTTTGTTTACGGAGCAAAATACTCATTGGAGGGGACTAGTGTTATGCCAATGATAAAATGCCAAACACAGAACCAATTCCACTTTCAATACTGTCAACATCTTTTTTAAAGGGACAGGGTTCTTTTTGTCTAGGATCATAAAATCTGATTACGTAATTACAAAATGAAAAACTTAACTTTATTTGTACAAAACCAATAAGTAGGGGACAACTCAGCCTTTGTTTAGAGAAATATATAATTTAATTTCTTTCTTTGGCAAAACTGTAGAGAATATAACACTTGGTAGAAGTGTTCATATGTTTTTGGAAGAATGTAGCTTTTATTATTATTTTTATTTATAGGCAGTTATTGACTGAATTTTCCTGCTGAGAAACAAAATCATTCTGTACTAAAATAAATTATGTTTTAAACAAACTTTATGTGGTACATGCAAAAAGTAAAAAATGGCGGAGCTAAGGATCTGGTCCAGATTATATTCAGTCTTTCTGGTCCTTTGGCATGTTTTCCTCAGTGATCAACTGAAGAAAACATGCCAAACACCCGTAGAACACCAGCGGCGGTTCTACGGGTTCCCACTTTTTCTCTGCTCTAATTATCAGCTTCAGTCTGACTTCATCATAACCTGTGTTATTATTAGCCACATTATCCTCTAATAGTTATACAACTAAATGGAGATGTAAGGAGTGGTTGTACTGTTTTTTTTTTGTTACTTCACTATTTATGAACTGACTGAGCCATCACCGGATTAACGTGTCCCTGCGTTGATTTGAATATATGTGCTAACAGATGGTATTAGTTTATGTCAACTGGGAGGTTTAAGGCTGAGATACACCAAACCCAAATTAGCATCCCATCTGCTGGAATTTTTTTTTTTTTTAAGTCGTTGCAATTGCATCCTTTAGAAGTGAATAAGGCTGGGCAGACCCACTTGCGGTTTTATGTAACTGTCTGCGACTCAAACAAATGTAGACCCCCGCTCCGTCGTGGTTGAGGCTACGCAGCAATTGGATGGGAAAGTTTTGAGTCAAGACAAAAAGAGAGACATGTTGGCAACGTAAAACACGTCAGCTTTGGGGGAAAAACATGAGCAAGACTCTGGAGCCAATAGGTCAGGGGGAAAAAAATCAACGGATGTACGGATCTGTCCATCGACCCGAACAGTTTGGTCTGTCACAGCCTTAAGAGTGTTTTAAGCAGGGAAGATGGCTTAGACACAAAGAGCTGTTTGACTCACCCACCACCTGAACATAAACTTCTTTAAAGGTGCATAGTGTAAGTTTTGAAGTTAAATATCATTTATTTTCTTTCCCATACATGCCCTTATAATTGCCTGACGTGTGAAATTAGATTTCCCCTACTTACTGTCATTACCTCTATTGCCTCTAAGCTTATAAGTTTTGAATGCTCTGGTTTACCTTTATGAACGAGAGCACGCAGCTTTGAGTCTCCGCTGCCATTGATGCATTAGCGAGAGAAGGCGGGCTAACTTCAGTATTTATAACTTTCTTACCCGAGAAAGCATTACGTCTATAAACAAAAAACCCGTGCAGTCGCAGCAGCAAATGCTTTTTCTCTTCTCCCATGTGTGTGCACAACACTGGTGTCATTTCAACTTGTCACCAGAGAGGGCAAACCCTTTGTTGTCAAGAGACTGCAAACATGGATGTCTTAGAGGCCTGTCTACATTTCACAAATGACTGCATATTTGTTGAAATCATGCTTTTGTGCCTAAAAAGTGTGGCGCCCTCCTAATGTTTAACAGATGCCTTGCATTGAAATTTGTATCAATATTGCTGTTGGTTCAAAAGGTATTGTGAATAACTGACGTCGGTAGCCATGGGGTATAAAAGTGGCTCTCTCGGTTGGAGTTGAAATAGTGTGTGTGTGTGTGTGTGTGTGTATATATATATATATATATATATATATATATATATATATATATATATATATATATATATATATATAATCACCATCCTTCCTCTCCTGCCCCTGCAGCTTCTATAACTACACTGTTAAGCTGAGATACAAAATGCTTTCCATTGTAGCTCTGTAGAATTTTTAGTGGAAAGTCCAGTGCGTTTCAGTTTCCTGAGAAAGAAGAGCCGTCGTTGGGCCTTCTTTACCGGTTGGAAGGTGTTCTCAATCCAGGAGAGGTCCAAAGGCACTTGTAGCTGGAATTGTTGCAGAAGGTGGCTCTTTAAGTACTCACTGAAGGGTGTGAACAGTAACGCAGCTGAAGTTTTCTGCTATTGTGTCCTTTTTGTTGTTTGCTTCAAAAAAAAAAAGAAAGACATTTAAGTAAATCTGTCGGCATGTTCTGTAGATAAAATTATATAAAATCTTTAACAATCGCTTTTAATTCCAGGCTGTGAGACAAAACATGAAAAAAGCCAATGGGGTGAATACTTTTGTAAGGCAATGGTGATTATCAAATATTGCAACAAAAAATGACGGGCGTGTTTTACAGATCAACTACCTGCCTAATAGGGATGCACGATACATCAGCATTAACACTGGCATTGGCCAACGTCAGTCATTTTTTATAACATACCAGAATCAGTCTGATAAGTAAAACTGAGCCGTTATTAGCAACCGAGTTTTATTTCCACCTCGTTGCCCTTTGTGCCTGTGTTTCGTGCGGCTGTTGGTCATGTGTTGTTTTTTGGGAAGGTTTTGGCCATGTGACTGACAGCAATGCATCACACTCAGGATTGGTTTTTTGTTTGTTTGTTTTTTGTTTTTTAAATGAAGCAGAGATGCAATGTTAGCAGTGTGGTTGTTCTTCACAGTGTCCAAAAGAAGACATACGAAAAGCAGTGTGGAAGTGTAGAAGAATAAACCAGTCAGAAATTCAGTTAGCGCAGTTTTCAGTTGGTAAAAAATTGTGCAAAATTTGATCACTTGTTTTCCTAAGCTTAAGTCTGTCCATTTCATAGTGCATGTCCTTTGCAGATATAAAGTATGTCCGCCATTTACTGTGTTTTAATTTTTTCTTTTCTTTTCTTTTTGCTGTTTCCATGTAAAGGCCGAGCGCACTGCACGTTCAGAGCGGAAGCGTAGGGACTCATTCGGGATGTTTGATGGCTACGACAGCTGCAGTGAGGAGTCCACCACCAGCTCCAGCTCAGAGGATAGCGAGGAGGATGTTGTGCCCTCCATCCCAGCCAGCCTGCCCATCATCAAGAATAATGGACAGGTCTACACCTATCCTGATGGCAAAGCTGGGATGGGTCAGTACAGAAAAACGCCTTTATTCTGCTTCTCTTTGAGACTCTTGGCAAAAAAGATGTTGAAATGGGACTCTTAGATGGGCTAACTGTGGTTGTTTTGGTTAAAAAAAAGTAAATTATTAGCCTGCCTGTTATTTAGATTTTCATTGAATGTAAAAACAGCTTCAAAATGATTGGGGACCTTTCAGATTCTTGTTTCTGGGCTGCTGTTTCTTAGTATTTATTGTTTTGAGTGTGGTTCTCTTGACAACGGTGTTCTTTAAACCTATGACAGTGTCCATAACTTCAGTGTTTTCCTTTGACAAGCTCTGTATATTAGACCCATTGAACTGGGAAGAAGCAGCTTCCTGTCCGTTATTTCAGGGGGCTTTTCTCCTGTTAGGGCCGTCTTTCAGATAGCTGCAGGCGCTGTTTCATTTTAGAAGCTGCTCGTTTACACACCTGACCTGATGTTTGCATGAGGAGAAATTTAAAGCTGATTCCATAGGTTTTGTCCTCATCTTTGAGGGACTCACAGATTTTTTTCCTTCTGTTTGGTCTTAACAATTGCAGTGAATTACACTTATTATTTAGAATTCTGTTTTACAAAGAGTTTTTTTCCCCTTCTTGAAATAAAAGCTTGTATAATGGCATTTGTTTTGTATCAAAGGTCGTTCTTTGCTGTGTTCTGATCTTTACAGCCACATGTGAGATGTGTGGAATGGTGGGTGTTCGAGATGCTTTTTATTCCAAAACCAAACGCTTCTGCAGCGTGTCTTGTTCCAGGAGTTATTCCTCGAATTCTAAAAAAGCTAGCATTCTGGCACGGCTCCAGGTAAACTCATTCCATTCGCAGCCAAAGGCCGATATTTCAATCTACTTATACTGATCCCTGGCTTGTTTTGTTTCATAAGGGCAAACCTCCGACAAAGAAAGCAAAAGTTTTGCAGAAACAGCCTCTTATGGCAAAGTTGGCAGCTTATGCCCAGTACCAAGCAAGTCAGCAGAACCAAGCCAAGTCCAAATCTGGTAAGTCGGCTACAAGAACCCGTGGAATTTGATGAGTTTTCGAGTTGTAGGCTTACTGTAGCTCTGCACCTTTTCTGGGCCTACTCAGTGGTGCCTGTAGAGAGCTTTGACTGGGGAAGGTACATCTGCAGCAGTAACACAGTGGGAGCTCCCGTCAGCTGTTTTAAGCATGTAAGTTAAAGCTGAATATCAACTGGAGACCGAGGATTTAAACTCTCTTTACTGAATACCTTTACTGATTTGCACATGCCCTCAGGCCCCTATGGGGACATGCTGGGGAGACATAGAAGAAGGAGTGAGGATTGAAGTGCCCAACTCTGACACCAACCTCTCCACTAAGGTCTACTGGATAGCAGAAATCATAAAGCTGGCAGGTAAGACTGCCGGAAAATGTAAAATGTTCCAATGAACAAGCTGCAAAGGATATGTGAGCATAGTGAAAAAATATAAACTTTTTTTAAATAAATTTTGGCCATTTTTCTTACTGTCCCCTGGTCATTTCTTTTATATTGACGCGGTACACCAATGATACACTTGAGATAGAAGCACTGCATTGGAAGGAGATGGAGCATCCTGCATACAGTTTAAAACTGATTATTTGTAACATTCATCACAAAGACAATAGCAGACGGTGTGTCTTGAATGATATTTCCATCATCCAATATATTTCATGATGCTTGTGCTTCCACTGCTCACATTTTTTGTCTCCTGTTTTCAGTTTTCACACCAGAAATCAGAGTTATTGGTAATTTAATGTTTTCCAGAGAAACTAAGATTTTACTTAGAAACTCTTTTAATAAAGCCTTAAGCCAAAATTTTGGCTTTTGCTCAAATCACCTCTTTACTCGAGTCTGTCCTTAAAACAAGTGCATTTCAATAGATTCTTTGAAAAGATATTTCAGAAATTAAAAAAGTGCAGCCTATGTATTTTATAGATTAATTAGGGCTAATAAAAGCGGATTTTTAGTGCAGAAGTGTTTCAGGGGTTTTGGTTTTAAACAAGCCTAGAAAAAAAACCAAGGGAACTAATTAGGTGACTGGGTTTTTAGGGCTTTTTATGCTTTCTACATTTATTAGTACGAGGTGTTGTTTTTCTTTTTTTGAACGGAGACACGGTTAACAGCGTGTGAAACTTGAATCTCCCATGTTTTGCGTTTTAACACAAAGTGGATTTTCTGCTGTTGCTGTGCAGGGTTCAAGGCACTCCTGAGGTATGAGGGCTTCGACAACGACACCAGTAAAGACTTCTGGTGTAATCTCTGCATCCCTGAGGTGCATCCAGTAGGTTGGTGCGCTTCCAGCAACAAACCTCTTGTACCTCCAAAAAGTGAGCATTGCGCCACATTTGTTAAAAGCTTGATGTTGAAGCTGCTGAGACTCCTGCATGTTGATGCTAACTGTTGCTGGGGCATCTGTCATCTCCCTTCTAGGCATACAGCATAAGTACTCTAACTGGAAAGCCTTTCTTGTGAAGCGTCTCACTGGAGCAAAAACACTGCCATCGGATTTTAATGCCAAGGTGAAGCACACAGCTTCCTAGGGACACAACCCAGCTCTGCTCAATGTTTTCTTTAATCAGCCGCTAACTCGATGCAGACAATTTATTTTCATTTTCCTAACCGTAGGTTCGTGAAAACATGCAATTCCCATTTAAGAAGCTGATGCGGGTAGAGGTGGTGGATAAGAACTACTTGTGCCGGACACGAGTGGCTCTGGTGGAGCAGGTGATCGGAGGGCGCCTCAGGCTGGTCTATGAGGATGACGGGCTAGATGACTTCTGGTGCCACATGTACAGCCCCCTGATCCACAATATAGGCTGGTCGCGGAGTATCGGCCACCGCTTCAAACGATCTGGTGGGAACTGAGAATATCCAGCAGCTGTTTGTGTACTGCTCTACTGAGACAAGTAACGCTCCAGCCCATTCTGAGACTGGAACACCTGAGCTGTTTGTCAGAAACTGTTAACTCTATAGTGTGTGGGGTTTGAATGAAATTATCTTGATGCTACAGGTCTGTTTTTTTTCCAAAATGTATTCATTTATTATTATAAAATCTTCTAGTAACACCTTTTTTAAATATAGTTTAAAATTTAAATGAATGAAAGACATTAAGATAATTTCATCTGCCAACCTTTTACCATTAAACAGCATAACATTTTTTTCAACTTGCAGGTTGTTTTAAAAATGATAGAGAACTACTTCTGATGGATGAAGCCTGAATCAAATTCTTTTGTCCTTCATGTAATCCTAGACAATACCCAGGGTATTTTTAGGGGCAGTGCCCTGCTTTAAAATAAATCTGATGTCAGTCAGACGCATCCCTGAGGCTAGCTAAAGGATAAGTTCACCATGTAGCCAGGTGTATAAAATCCAGCTCCCAGGCTGCTTCTACAATCATTTGTGAATGAATAGGTTGCTCTCAGGAGCTGGGTGAGCTGAGTTCTGTGATGGATGCCTCCTGTGGAGCAAGTCCAGTGGTTAAAATTCCTCATTGCTAAATATTCTATAATCAGCTGTTTGTGGTATTATCACAAAGTGGAAGTGGTGGGCTATATGAAATCAGAGTGGGGTCAGAAGATGCTCCTATGCAGAGTGCACAGAGGTTGATAACTTTCTGCAGAGTCAAACTCTGCAGATCAACAAACCTTATGTGACCTTCAGCTTGGCTCAGGAGCAGTCAATAGAGAGCTGCATGGAGGGCTTTCCATGGTTGAGCAGTGGCATCCAAACCTTCCATCACCAAGTGCAATGCAAAGCGCCTGAGCGTTGTGTGGTGCAGATGGAAGGAGGTTTTCTCCCAGACAGGTGCTTTCCTGACTGTTTTATGTTGCTCTCAAACATCGAGGCATTTCAAATAACCAAACAACATTTAACGCGGTGAGTATGGCCAATGAATGGCTAACCGCTAAGCTAACCGGATACATAAACAAGTGCGCACCTGCAGCCAGCAAATGGAAACTCATCAAGGAACGAGGATGGAAGGACGATTTTACCCAGTATAATAAAAAGTGTTTCTCCCTGGGCTGCCACCTTACCGTGGTGGAGGGGTTTGAGTGTCCCAGTGATCCTAGGAGCTATGCTGTCAGGGGCTTTAAGCCCCTAGCAGGGTCACCCAAGGCAGACAGGTCCTAGGTGAGGGACCAGACAAAGCGCAGCCCAAAACTCCCCTTATGATGAGTACGAATGTTGGACCTCGTGTTCCCTCGCCCGGACGCGGGTCACCGGGGCCCCACTCTGGAGCCAGGCCTGGAGGTGGGGCACGTTGGCGAGCGTCTGGTGGCCGGGCTTTTGCCCATGGAGCCCGGCCGGGCTCAGCCCGAAGAGGCGACATGGGTCCCCCTTCCGATGGGCTCACCACCTGTCGGAGGGGCCAAAGGGGTCGGGTGCAATGTGTAACGGGTAGCAGTGGAGGGCGGGGACCTTGGCGTTCCGATCCTCGGCTGCAGAAGCTGGCTCTTGGGACGTGGAATGTCACCTCTCTGGTGGGGAAGGAGCCTGAGCTTGTGCACGAGGTTGAGAGGTTCCGACTAGAGATAGTCGGACTCACCTCGACGCACCGCTCTGGCTCCGGAACCAGTCTCCTTGAGAGGGGCTGGACATTCTTCCACTCTGGAGTTGCCCATGGTGAGAGGCGCCGAGCTGGGGTTGGCATACTTGTTGCCCCCCATCTCGGTGCCTGCACGTTGGGGTTTTCCCCGGTGAACGAGAGGGTGGCCTCCCTCCGCATCCGTGTGGGGGGACGGGTTCTGACTGTTGTTTGCGCTTATGCGCCAAACAGCAGTTCAGATTACCCACCCTTTTTGGAGTCCTTGGAAGGGGTACTGGAGAGTGCCCCTCCTGGGGACTCCCTCGTTTTGCTGGGGGACTTCAACGCTCACGTGGGCAATGACAGTGGGACCTGGAGGGGCGTGGTTGGGAGGAATGGCCCACCTGATCTGAACTCGAGTGGTGTTTTGTTGTTGGACTTCTGTGCTCGTCATGGATTGTCCATCACAAACACCATGTTCAAGCATAAGGGTGTCCATATGTGCTCTTGGCACCAGGACACCCTAGGTCGCAGTTCAATGATCGACTTTGTTGTCGTTTCATCTGACCTGCGGCCGCATGTCTTGGACACTCGGGTGAAGAGAGGGGCGGAGCTCTCCACCGACCACTACCTGGTGGTGAGTTGGCTCCGATGGCGGGGGAGGAAGCCGGTCCGACCGGGCAGGCCCAAACGTACTGTGAGGGTTTGCTGGGAACGTCTGGCGGAGTCCCCTGTGAGGCGGAGCTTTAACTCCCACCTCCGGGAGAACTTTAAACACGTCCCGAGGGAGGCGGGGGACATTGAGTCTGAATGGACCATGTTCCACGCCTCTATTGCTGAGGCGGCTAGTCGGAGCTGTGGCCGCAAGGTTGTCGGTGCATGTCGTGGCGGCAACCCTCGAACCCGCTGGTGGACACCAGCGGTGAGGGAAGCCGTCAAGCTGAAGAAGGAGTCCTACCGGGCTTTTTTGGCCTGTGGGACTCCGGAAGCAGCTGATGTGTACCGGCAGTCGAAGCGGCAGGCGGCTCGGCTGGTCGCCGAGGCAAAAACTCGGGCGTGGGAAGAGTTCGGAGAGGCCATGGAGAAAGACTTCCGTACGGCTTCGAAGCGATTCTGGTCCACCATCCGGCGTCTCAGGAGGGGGAAGCAGTGCAGTACCAACACTGTTTACAGTGGGGGTGGTGTGCTGCTGACCTCGACTCGGGACGTCGTGCGTCGGTGGGCGGAATACTTCGAAGACCTCCTTAATCCCACCAACACGTCTTCCATTGAGGAAGCAGAGCCTGAGGACTCTGGGTCGGGTTCTCCCATCTCTGGGGCTGAGGTTGCCGAGGTTGTTAAAAAGCTCCTCGGTGGCAAGGCTCCGGGGGTGGATGAGATTCGCCCTGAGTACCTTAAGGCTCTGGATGTTGTGGGGCTGTGTTGGTTAACACGGCTCTGCAACATTGCGTGGACATCGGGGGCAGTTCCCCTGGATTGGCAGACTGGGGTGGTGGTCCCCCTATTTAAAAAGGGGGACCGGAGGGTGTGTTCCAACTACAGAGGAATCACACTCTTAAGCCTCCCTGGTAAGGTCTATTCAGGGGTTCTGGAAAGGAGGGTCCGTCGGATAGTCGAATCTCGGATTCAGGAAGAGCAGTGTGGTTTTCGTCCTGGCCGTGGAACACTGGACCAGCTCTACACCCTCAGCAGGATTCTTGAGGGGGCATGGGAGTTTGCCCAACCAGTCTACATGTGCTTTGTGGATCTGGAGAAGGCATTCGACCGTGTCCCCCGGGGGATCCTGTGGGGGGTACTCCGGGAGTATGGAGTACCGGACCCTTTAATAAGGGCTGTCAGGTCTCTGTCCGACCGGTGTCAGAGTCTGGTCCGCATTGCCGGCAGTAAGTCGGACTCGTTTCCGGTGAGAGTTGGACTCCGCCAAGGCTGCCCTTTGTCACCGATTCTGTTCATAACTTTTATGGACAGAATTTCTAGGCGCAGCCAAGGTGTTGAGGGGATCCGCTTTGGTGGCCTTAGGATTGCGTCTCTGCTATTCGCGGATGACGTGGTCCTATTGGCTTCATCAGGGCGTGATCTACAGCTCTCACTGGAGCGGTTCGCAGCCGAGTGCGAAGCGGCCGGGATGAAAATCAGTGCCTCCAAATCCGAGACCATGGTCTTGAACCGGAAAAGGGTAGAGTGCCTTCTCCGGGTTGGGGAGGATGTCCTGCCCCTAGTGGAGGAGTTCAAGTATCTTGGGGTCTTGTTCACGAATGAGGGGAAGATGGAGCGGGAGATCGACAGGCGGATTGGTGCAGCGTCTGCTGTGAAGCGGGCGCTGTACCGATCCGTTGTGGTGAAGAGAGAGCTGAGCCAAAAGGCGAAGCTCTCGATTTACCGGTCGATCTACGTTCCTACCCTCATCTATGGTCACGAGCTTTGGGTCGTGACCGAAAGAACGAGATCCCGGATACAAGCGGCTGAAATGAGTTTTCTCCGTAGTGTGTCTGGGCTCTCCCTTAGAGATAGGGTGAGGAGCTCAGTCATCCGGGGAGGACTCAGAGTAGAGCCGCTGCTCCTCCACGTCGAGAGGAGCCAGTTGAGGTGGCTCGGGCATCTGGTCAGGATGCCTCCTGGACGCCTCCCTGGAGAGGTGTTCCGGGCACGTCCCACCGGGAGGAGACCCAGGGGAAGACCCAGGACACGCTGGAGGGACTATGTCTCCCAGCTGGCCTGGGAACGCCTTGGGATTCCTCCTGAGGAGCTGGCCCAAGTGGCTGGGGAGAGGGACGTCTGGGCCTCCCTACTGAAGCTGCTACCCCCGCGACCCGACCCCGGATAAGCGGAAGACAACGGACGGACGGAGTATGGCCTGGTAGCTTTCCAGGTTTATAATACAGCTGGGGAAACCCGGATGACCTTGCCTTCCACTGATCCTAACCAGTTTACTAACTCTGCAGAAATGTAGTGCCGGTACACCCGGTTATGTCAAATTTTCTCTTGACATTTATTTTCACTACACACTTCAGGGGATTTGCTTGGTCTTGTTTTGTCCAGAATATGGGGTTTGGCTGTATTCTGCCAGGAAGAACACTTCCAATAAACCTCAATGGGACAGTGGATGGGTATGCATTGTTTAGCCAGCACAGGTTTCTGGCTATTCTGGGCCGGTAGTGTTATTGTAAATCGTCTGGATTTAGAGGAAAGGAGAAAAAAAAACTTTGAAAGAAAGCTCTGTGGCCCACTGTGTTGTCTTTTGGTGCTTGTTTGAAAAGCTTATTCTGAAAGTCCAGTCAGACTTTGCTGATGGACTAGAATTACCTGATGTTAATCAACAGGCTAACTAGGATTAGTACATGGTGGAAATGGTGAAAGATAAAGTGCATTTTACTTGAGACGTCTGCCTAGAAGGACACACAGCCCAAATGAACACCCAAGACACAGCACAGAACTCTGCTCCACCACATCCCAAAGGCTATGCTATGGTGGAAGAAGAAACCAATTTGAAGTCATTTAGACTTTGTGACAAGAGCATTATCCTTGATTCACTAAGTGAAATAAATCACATATATCTGTTGATTATGACAATTTTCCACTTGCAGCTAATGACCACAAGAGATTTAGGATTGAAATATCAGACCAATAAAAAAGTTTCTAGTGCAAAAATGTGCGCTTAATAAAAGGATGTTTGACACCTGTTTAGTTATTTTCATAAGGTAGTTTTAATCTGACAAAAGAGGCTCCTTGCACCACAAATTCTTATTTATTAAACATGACTGTATGTTCTTAGAGGCTAAATCTTGGTTGTAATCGAGAGCTTTTTTCAGGCTTCTATCCTCTGGAACCAGTTTGCCCATTCTCCACCGACATCAGCTAGGCACTTTCATCCACACAGCTTTTGCTGACTGGATGCTTAACCGCTTCCAGATGCCTAAATGATGAGTCTATGTGTCTATTAACAAACAGTTAAATGGCTGCACCTATTAAAGGTAGAGTTGGCAATTTTTCCAGAAGTTTCTTCAAGTCCCTTTTTTAATAACTGAATGCGCAAGACCATCTGACCTGCTCTTCCTCTGCTCAGGGGGGATCGCATGAAAAAATCCCCCAAATCCACTGTGGTCTTATTTCTTTCTACTGAGGCCTTCCTCTTCTTCTCATAAAGTTGTACGCGGTTTGCTTCTTGCGATTCTCAGCCATGTTCAAAGTCTACGATGAGAGCAGCGAAGCTACAATGAATGGCTAACCGCTAAGCTAACCGGATACATAAACAAGTGCGCACCTGCAGCCAGCAAATGGAAACTCATCAAGGAACGAGGATGGAAGGACGATTTTACCCAGTATAATAAAAAGTGTTTCTGAACAGGAATAACAACTATAGCTTTAAAGTGGCCAATGAGTATAAATAATATATATTGTCTAGGTGTTCATTTTGAGTTTGAAAGTAACACTGACGGGAATGTTTTGTTGTGCAATTATTTCTACCATTAAATGGTAATATGTGATGTATGTATTTTTTTATTCTTTTTTTGGCTAATGTAACACTTGTTTCCTCAGATGTCACAAAGAAATCAGAAGGACAAGTCGATGCCCCTGCACAACTATTTCAGAAGGTAATAACGTATGAGGATATACCATAACACACAATAATTTTAAAGGCAAAACAGCTATGTTGTTCTGGGTTGATATTATAATATTTCCGGTCACAGTTGTGGAAAAATCAGAAGAGCCACAACAGTATTAAGGTAGTGAAGGGATTTTGGTGACAGCGGGAGCTTGATGGTAATTGTTGGCCCAATCGTTAATTTTCAGTTGCCTTAGGATGCCGATAGAGACAAGTGTATCCTTAAATTAGGGATAACCTGTCCATGCTGCTGTCTGCTATCTTGATACGTTGGTGATTTAATTTATGTATTTGTGTGTCTTTTAAGTGGGTCTTAACTTGAGGAAATGGAGAACGTCAAGTCCGGTCACGTATTTAAGTATGTGTGTCGCTTGTGGTTCGCTCCCGTTAAGTTTGTGTATACTTAGAACAGTTGGGTAGACATCACTGCGGCATGGCAGTGTATTTTACTTTTACATGAAATCGACTCGTTTAGCTAATTCATTTTCATAATAAGGATCAAGCTACCATCTGGAAATGAAATTCTGAGTGTCCTCAAGTGCTTATATAATCAGATCAAAATACTTGTCTGGGAACTGGGTATTCTGGTTTGTTGGAAATGAAAAGAAACACAGCATCGCTGCTTTTTTTGATTAACGAAAGCATAAAAAAGTGAGCCCATTTACAATGGGCTACATATGCAGGGTGTGTTCTGCTGATTTTGGTTCATGCAGAAATGAACTTATTTGTGCCCTTAAGGGACATTATGCATGACATTCATAGAGTAGATTCTATCACTTACTACTTACTCCAAAAACTGACCCAGACATGTTTTGTTTTAAAGTTTCCTGCTTCTAGACAAGCCATGTTAATATGCTGATAACCTAGTTTAGACTAGTAATGCTGCATTCAGACCGAACGCCATTTGAGCGTGAAAAAAGCGTCCAGCGCCTCAACTTGAATGCTTTTACACTTTGAAGTCAGTACCCTGTCCTTTTCCTCAAATGGCAGGAAATATTTACCATGGTTAAAGTTTTGATAACTTGAGATCCCAACTTCTTCACTAATCCTCCTCCAGGGAAGGTCCTTTACTCTCTCTGCAGTGGTAGCTCGGCTGATTGTAGATATTAGGATGGGCACAAACTGCGACGAAGAACTTCTCCTCCATTGTCGGCCTCCAGGCTTTTCATGGTCCTTCTGTCCCGTCCGAAAATGCGCCACTATATCACATATCAACCCCAGTCTCTGATTGGTCGACGCTCCGTATACATCTGCAAAAATTCTGATTTTCCAACTCTATCATCGGCCTCTTTGGCATCAGATCCTTGAAATCTCAATATTTGCCAAGCCTGATGCGCGAATGGCATCAAAGCACTTTGCAGGATCTCCCTTCTAACTTTAATAACCACTTTGTACGCTGTAGTTTTGCATGAGCGTTCTTTGTTTAGTTGTTTGTACCTCTGCCATTCTTTAAAAATTTCTTGGTTTGAATTGTACAAAGTGACATCAGGGTATTCTGAGCTATTAATTAGAATTATTAATTGAATTAATGTGTTAATGTTATGGCATTGGTCATGTCTTCCAATACCCTTAAGGTGAAAGGCTGATGGGATGTGACAGAGGTGTACGTTATATGTCCAGGGTCCCCATGGGTCATTGAAATCCTTGAAAGTGTTTGAATTTGAAAAAATAAGTTCAATGCCCTGGAAAGTTTGTGAAAACAAACCATAAAACCCACCGTCCTTGAAAATGGTTGAATGCTTTTCTGGGGCTTGAAAGTTCACATGGATGACGACCACTGTAAACGTATCATTTTCTGTTTAGCAAAAAGATCAAAATCAAGCTTTAACTGTATGCCATTTCTACCTGAACCTTCTTGGGTGGTTCTCTGTTCACCACTAACCCTGTTTAGAAGATATCCCATCTAATTTGTCCTTATGCAACATCCCATTTTCTTTTGCAGTCAAACTTATTGAGATGTATCTGTTGCCTCCATGATTGTTCCAGGTTAAAGATGTGGACCCCAGCGAAGAGTGGTTCAAAGATGGGATGAAGTTGGAAGCTATAGACCCCCTCAATCTCTCAGCTATCTGTGTGGCCACAGTAAAAAAGGTGAGCGTGTTGTTTTTATGTGATGTTCATGTTAAGGGTAGATGAACAGTATGTTTTCATATCTTGAACGTCTTCTGAGAAGCTACCTCATGCGTCTTCTGCTCTGTAGGTGTTGGCAGACGGTTACCTCATGATTGGAGTTGATGGCTCGGAGGCCATTGACGGATCAGACTGGTTCTGCTACCATGGGATGTCTCCCTCCATCTTTCCCGTCGGCTTTTGTGAAATCAACAACATTGAACTCACGCCCCCTAAAGGTAGTTTCTTGGCCTGCTTCAAGTGTAACTGAGCCTGTGTTTTAAAAGCCAGATTCAGATTTAATGTGTAGAGGGAGCCTCCACTGATGCGTTTGGTTCCCCATCTCTACTTGTTATTTATGAATGACCAGAGGGAGCTCCGGCTTTGTACGTTTGTAATGGAGTGTTTTGTGAAAGAGGCTTTACAGAAGATCAGATACAGAAGATGCTCAGGGTACTGGTTAAATACAGGTTCTCTGTTCTCCAGGGTACACTAAGTTGCCATTTAAATGGTTTGACTACCTCAGAGAAACGTGCTCAATAGCTGCCCCTGTTAAACTCTTTAACAAGGTAAGACTTTATGTTCCTCTTTAATTAATGTCAGTTAGACGTCAACTTTGCATGGAGTACGTAAATCACCTACCATTGGCTTTACAGGAGGTTCCCAATCACGGTTTCCGGATAGGCATGAAGCTGGAAGCCGTTGATTTGATGGAGCCGCGGCTCGTATGTGTTGCCACAGTAACGAGGATCGTGCACCGGCTACTAAGGATCCACTTTGACGGCTGGGAAGACGAGTATGACCAGTGGGTGGATTGTGAGTCACCAGATCTCTACCCAGTGGGCTGGTGTCAGCTGACGGGCTACCAGCTCCAACCACCTGCCTCACAAAGTAAGGACTTCCACTCTTCAGACCTGTTCAGACCTGTTGTTAACAAGTCACTACTGTCTGAAAGCACGTTTGGCTGCAGTTATAATGTTAATGCGTGTATTAACTACCTAGTTTTGGTTTGTCACATAAAATCCTAATAGAACAAAGTTTGTGGTTGTGTGAAGGTTCAAGCAGAAGGAACACTTCTCGAGGCACGGTAAAACGAATTGATCATCCACCAGATTCACTGCTAAATAAAAAAACCTAGACCTCAAGTAACGCTGAGTGAAAATCCACCGCTAGAACTCAACAGCAGATTAAGGGTCAAGGAGATCAAAATCTTCCTGGAATCAAAATTCTTAGTTATTTTATGTTAGACTTGATACAGAACAAAAGAAACTCACTGGCTCTACAAATTTGAGACTTTAACGAAACGATGCATTTTGAAACTAAAAGCAAGTTAAATCAATGACTCTGGGAGGATCTATGGAAGTTAGGGTGGTGCTGAAGTTATTGTGAAACCTGTTCTCGGTTGTCAATTGTGTTCTTTGTTGATGTGAAACATTTGCCTTCACTTTCAGTTTGGGTCTCTGCTTTCAGGTAGCAGAGACATGCCCCTGTCGGTGCCCAAGCAGAAGAAAAAGACGCCACAGTACAAAGGACAAAAGAAAAGTCAGTACGCTTTCCTGCAGGTTCTCTCCTCTTCCTCTGTCATTCCTCTTCCTCATACAGCCATCTTTGGTCTGGAACCTTTGTTCCAAACTGTTTTTTTGGACCTACCTTGACCCAACTTGGCACAGCATAGGAAAAAGATGAAGGTAGCATCTGTTTCCTTTGAGAAGGTTAGGTTGCATTGGCCTCTGGATAAATAAAGCTCTGGGAAGCAGGGAGGATTGTCTTAGACCTTTTAGTCTAGTCTGACATGGTAGAAGCCCATAAAGGCCATGCCACCGTGAGGACTAATGGACACTGGTAAACCCTAACCACACCATTTAACTAGTGGTGTGGTTGAAGTGCAAGCATTGGGTGGAGGCCTTTCCTTCTGTCAGGAGATCTTCAGAGCGCACCTCTTGGAGAGTTTCTTTCAATTCCTTAGGTATATTCAAAATATTAATATTGAGAGGTTATTCTGGAAATAAAGAAAAACGCACTGACAAATCCTGTTATTGTTTTTTTTCCGGAGGGGCCGGGGGGCACCTCAAAGCATCTGCTCTTAGGGCCCCCCAATCTCTAGCACCGCCCCTGGGTGGATGGGTGGAGCGATGGAAGCTGCCAGGCTGGAGGAGCGGTTGTCTCCAGGGTCTCCTGAAACAGGAGACGGGTACCTGGAGGCCAGAAGCATTGGGGCTTCTGTTGTAGACTAAAAATGTCAGGTGGGGGAGGACTTCTGGTTGACCTCCAGAAATATCTGGCAAACTGTTAACAATTCAGAATGAGAAAACGGGGAGGAGGCCGAGTCCATCATCATGGTGGACATGGCTGAGTTGGTTAAAACACTCTCCAGTCACAGCGTGAAAGGGTGGATACGATTGGTCCTAAGATGAAGGCTTGGGATGATTTTCTGCTGTCCTGGTTGAGAATGTCGCATGGAGGCAGAGGAAAAATGTTCTTGAATACTTCTCCAGCCTGGAAAAACACTGGCCTGCATAGGAACCTCTTCTGCCTCACATCAGGGTAAAACGTACTTCATTCAAAAGTTGCCGTTGTTAGGTTATGCATTCCCAAATGTCATTTTGAAGATGAACCCCAAGTGAACGGCTTTGCACATAGGAAGGGCGTACTGAGTACAGCGTACCAGGGGCTTATTCAGACGGGTTAGTGGATGGAAGTCACAGCAGCGCGGTTTGTTGGAAGGTTGCATCCTAAGCTCTAACCTCTTACTTTCCTTCTTGGTTCATAACTGAACTCCTCAACTGACCCCATGTGTATGATAAGCCCCTGGTAGCTGACCCCAGTCTGGCTTGGTGTTTAGAGAGGAAGATTCCAGTTGGTCGACGACCCTTCAGTCAGTCAGGCAGGAGGAGGAGCAGCTTCTCAGGAGACGAAGAGCAGAGTCCACCCAGTTACCATGTCCACGGGCCCGCTCGGCCCAGAACCCACCTCCATCTGATCCACAAATCAGGTACTGGCACACTACTGACTACATCAGATGGGCCCGGAGCGCCTCCGCCTTGGTGTGGAGCGGCAGGCTGCTGATGCTGCCGGACACGGCGGCCTCTGGTGGGACCGGTCACTGTCACCGTTTCACTTCCCTCTTTATGTGATTCTCTCAATGTTTCATCTCCAGATTGAAGCAGCATGTGTGGCGTCCGCTGATGCTCACTGTGTGTGCAGTAACACAACGCGCCGCCTCTAAAATCTGTCAGTCGTGGAGCTCACCCCCCCGCTGCCGTTTTCTCTCCCTGCAGAGTCTCTGCTGCGGATGAAAGAAGACATGGCCGATCTGGACGAGTTCACCTTCACGCAGGGAACCTCAGACCAAGAAAGCAATGGCTCAGGCAGCTACTACATCAAACAGGAGCCGTGAAGGTCAACGGGACACGGAGGAGAAGCTCGTGGACGCACCTGCAGAACAAGACGCCGCAGCATCTGGAATCACTCTGACGGACGCAGGAGAGTTGAGACAGGCGAGCCCAAACGGGATCACCTGATGTGTGCTGCACATGTTGGAGGGGCCCAGAGGTCTGGGCTTCAGGCATTGTCTTGTCTACCACCTTCTCTGCTCCACAAAACGACTCCAGGAACGGATTCAGCTGCTTCTACCTAAATCTGGGCCACACCCAGAGGAACCGAGAAGCTGTGCGAAGCATTTATTGAGCCGGGTCTATGGTTTTTGTTTTTAGTTGCTTCAGTTGGTGTTTGGCTCTCGCAGCGTGTGGAGACAACAGAGACCTTTACATTTTCCTTCTTTCCTTTGGAACAATATTGACAGATTGATCTTTGTTTTTTGTTTTTTTTAATAGTACTTGAAGATTTGATTTGATTTTCTACTATTTTTGGGGTTGATTTGTTTTATTTTGTCTTTGTTGCATTAACATTTAAAGTGGTTGTGTGGGAAATGTAATATGTGTGCTGTTCCATAGAATCCTTTTTTGTTTTTTAATCCAGAGGTGGGCGGAGACACGTTGGAATCCAAGTCCCAACTGTACATAAGACAGCTTTCTATAGAGACGGTCCAGTGCAGCTCAGCATCACTCCTTAACCTCTGTGTGTTTCCAGTTCAGCTGCCCTCCACATGATTCCCCTGAAATCAGCTAAACCAGCTGCTCATGCAAACCTTTTGACCTTCGCTCTGCACAAGCAGCTTCCTGATCACAGTTTACATTTCAGTCTCAGCAGCTTCCCCTCAACACAACCTCTTCATTCGACAGAAGAAACGGGCCGGTTTCCCCTGGCAACCAGCTTGTTGGTAGTCAACAACAAAAATTTCCTCACATTTTTTTTTTTTTTTTTTTTGGAATTTAGGGAAACATTTTGTTGCAGACAAAGATTTAATTGGGAAACATCAACCCCAAAAGCTTTTTTAAATTGTATTTGTCTGAAAAAGCACTTCAGCTCATTCCGTGGTTGTTGCCGACACGGCATAATGGGGCCCCCCAGATTTCTGCGATGGGAGCAAGTCGCCTACATGCAGGACTGTGCAGCTTGAAGAGGCTTAGGGTCAGAGAGAGATCTACCCTCAGTCTGCTGCTGATGAGCCCAAATGCTGCTGTTGAGAATTGTCGTAAAAGGAGCTGTGGCGGTCTAGTCTTTAACTGTGATCACCTTCAGATCTCACCCACAGCTGAGAGAAAGAGACTAAGGAGCGAGCAGACATTCACACAGCTTTGCTGTCGGGTGGAAGCGCTGGCAGGGGGAGCTGCACTGTTCCTGCGGAGCAGGCCGTGGCCTGCTGGAATACTGCTCAGCCTATTTACTGATTAAACACTGAATACGCGCTCTACTGAGGAATCTCTGGCGCCAACCGTTCTTCACTGATCTGTTCAGGCTGGAAAAATCTGCCGTGTTGGAGCAGTCTTCTAAAGAGGCTGTTTTCATACTGTTCATTATTATTAATACTTGGCTAATATGCACACATTTGTTTTTTTTTTCTGTACTTTTGGTTCTTATGTATGCAGATGTGTTGATTTATCTGAGCCACAGAATGACACGATGCACTGCTACTCCTGCAGTCCAGTCCACAGGCAAACGAATACATCCAGCTTCATTTAAACATTCGTACAGTGTACACAGATATATATATATTATATATGTATATATAGAAGGTGGGACTGCTTTGGTTGTTTAAGCTAGACTTTTGCAGCTGTTTTTCTACTACCTCCTAATGCCAACAGATTATAGATCAGCCAAGAGGATGAAATCAATATTTGCAGTCTGTTAGCATATGCAAACAAATACCGGTTCCTTAGTGATCCACTTTAAGACCACACACCAAACATGGATCCATTTCCTGCATACGAGGTAGTCTCATTTCAATGTTATGCAATAACAGAGCTTATATTGTTTGGTTCTATGAAATAAAATTTATCCCAGCTGCAATTTCTCAGATCATTATAGAACTCTAAGGAATAGATCATTTAACAGAATCTTATAACTGTGATTATTCAGGGGTGAGGGTTCAAATGGAACGCTCGCTGGATGGAAATGCAGAGCAAGCTCAGTGACGCTAGCAGGTCCACACTTTCTCTTTCTACCAGTTAGGTTCATAATCCACTTCTCAGGATGCTTTCCTCTTATCTTTAGATGTTTAGTGATGTGGGGGGTCTGCAGGGTCTGGGAGGTTCAATCATCTTCATGTTCGCTCCTTCTCCGGGTCTAAAGCAGAGCTGTAAAAACTGTTAGCCTGTTGACAGTCCAGAAACTCGACCACTCTTCCTCACTGAAATTTAACAAAAAGCAAAATTTCATCTAAATATAAGTGACGGAAATTCATATTTTTTCACTTGTTTCAGTTCTATTTATTTTAGCATGCACTGCTATTTTCTTTTAGTATAAACGTATTTTGAATCCTCTGTTTCTAACTTTAAAAAAAGCCGTTTTATTTTGTTTAAATAAATGTTAAATATGGGGCCAAGTTTCTGAATCTGAGGGAGAAACTTTACAAAAACATTTACCAGGTTTTTGAACAATTGGCATCAGAGAATGCCCCCCCCCCCCCCCCCCCCCCCCCCCCCAGCTACCTGTTAATATTTTTAATAATTACAGCTTGATAACGTGAACACAATCAAAAGGAATTTTCAACCAAGCTTAGGTTTAATAGTTTGTTCCACCTTTCTCCGTTTTTATTTTAAAGAAAACCAGATGCAACGACACATTGACATTTTCTGAATGTGCGTCAATATAAAAATTAATTTGTGGTTAATTTTTTTTTTTTGAAAAAATTTTTTTACATGAAGGACTTGTGATAACAGCATGCACAAAGTTCACAGTTTATGTTGGACGGTGTTTTGGTTTAGAAACATTCTTCCTCAGGTCTGCATTTTAAGTGTTTTGAATTTATGAATGGTCCTTTTTTTTAATCTGGGGTTTATTGAAGGACGCAGCTCTTGTGAAACAGCTTTTAAATGAGCAATAAAGGACTGAGTGTGGATTGTTGCCCATTAGCGCTGATTGAAGCAGGACAAAAGCATTAATATTTCAGTCCACAAACTGCTGCCACCCCCAGGAAAGCGCATCATCATCAGATGCATGCTCTGATTTCAAATCTGCCTTGTTGAGAAGTCAACCCTCCAGTTTGAGGCTGATCCCTTTTGCCCTTTAGCCTCGCATGGCGAGGAGATGGAAGCGATGATTTGGACGCATTTGCAGAACATGTACAGACGTGCTGAGCTATAGCCCACCCCCCCGCCTTTCCCTTATTGGGTTGTTGATGTTGTTGGTCGTGCTTCAGTGTGTCGGGTGGTCTCTTTAGCTGTGAACAGGAGCATTTGGAAATCCAATCCCACCTAGAATTGAAAACTTTTTTTTGAAATGGGGCGTGTTAGCTTGAGCCGGTCAGAATCAGAGTGTTTAAACTGCGTTCATCTGAATCTTAAACTTTAGATTGTTGAAAATGTATTGAGATTAGGAGCAAAATGTCGCCCAGTCAAATGGGAGTAGATTCTTGATGGGTTTCTACATCCTAACTTTTTTTTTTGACTCGTTTTCTTGACTGGTTTCATTTTGTAGGCAATGATTGGTTTCCTTTGAAGGCCTAACTTGAGGTCTTCCCTGTCCTGAGGAGCATGTTGGAAAGTCCACCCACCCCCCCCCCACCTAGATACTAACACGGGTCTTTTGTATGTAATAGCCCTTAAGAAAATCATGATATAGTGGTGCTATATATATATTTATATTTGATAAGAATTACTTATTGTGTTGTCAGAAGATAATTGTGAGTTCAGGTTATGGGGTAAAAAAAATCTATTTTGGATACAAATTTTAAAAAAAGTTGAGTAAATTTGTGCTGTGATAAAGCTTTGATAGACTTTGTAAATAAAGCCAATTGTTGGACCAACGTCAATGGATGGGTTCTTTGTTTTCCTTGTTACAAACTGTTTTGCGCATGGCTGTGAAAGTTTATCTGGTGGTTTTTGTAAAATCGGACTTTTACACTGAATAAAGAGCTTATGACGTCCAGTGCTTGCAAGTTTGTTCTTGTTTTTTTCTTTCAATTTTAACACCTCATTCTTGTTGAAAGTTCAACTGTCAGACTTCACAGCCAGATTTTTTTCACATCTGAGGAAACTTCAGTGGACCGAAGAAGCTTACGGGAGTGGGGACTGGTCCCTCTATAAGCAGGAAAAAAACAAACTGAGTGAAAATGAGACCAGGGCAGCTGAGAGTAGCCACAGGGAGAAGCTGAAAAACTGCTCAGCAGCACTTGGGACTTCAGACTCCTAAATTGGGATGACCTCCACTCCAACTGGCTGACAAATGCAACAGTTTCTTTTGTTTAAAAAATAAACATTTTAATCTGATGGCATTAAATGGGCCTCTGGTTAATGAAATGAAAAGTCCTGGTGTTATTTTTGACCAAGACATGTCATTTAAATCCCATATTAAACAGGTTTCCAGAGTTTCTTTTTTTTATCACCTCAGGAATATCGCCAAAATTAGAAACATTCTGTCCAGGAGTGATGCTGAAAAACTAGTCCATGCATTTGTTACTTCAAGACTGGACTATTGTAATTCTTTACTATCAGGAAGTCCACAAAATGCAGTTTGAAGCCTTTAGTTGGTCCAAAATTTTGTTGCCGCATGCTGTTCTGGTGAAAATTAACAAGAAAGACAAAGTTTCTCCTATTATAGCTTCATTGGCTTCCTGTTAAATCAGGAAACAAATTTAAAATTCTCCTTTTTATGTATAAATCTCTTAATAATCAAGCTCCGTCATATATCAGAGCTCTGATTACCCCGTATGTTCCTAACAGAGCACTTCGCTCTCAGACTGCAGGTCTGCTGGTGGTTCCTAGAGTCTCTAAAAGTAGAATGGGAGGCAGATCCTTTAGCTATCAGGCTCCTCTCCTGTGGAACCAACTGCCAGTTCTGGTCCGTGAGGCAGACACCCTGTCTACTTTTAAGACTAATCTTAAAACTTTCCTTTTTGACGAAGCTTAAAGTTAAAGTGCCTTTGGTTATCCTGAGCTATCTCTGTACTTATGCTGCTATAGGCTTAGGCTGCTGGAGAACATCAGGGTCTATTTTTATCACTCTGCTGAGTTCTCCTACTGTTCTCCAATTTGCATTGTTTGTTATTTCAGCTTTTCATTTTTTGTTCTCTGTGATTTTCTTTCTTCATAGAAGGTACACCTGGTCTGGCTTCTGTTAGCTGTGACATCATCTAGGGGAGGCATATCATCCGCTATTACCATATAACATAGAAAGGATTCCTGGATCAATGTGTGCTTCTGTGCTTGTTATGTCTCTGCTCTGTCTTCTCTAACCTCCAGTCGGTGAAGGCAGATGGCCGTTTACACTGAGCCTGATTCTGCTGGAGGTTCTCCTCCCTGTTAAACGGGAGTTTTCCTTTCCACCATCACTTCATGCATGCTCAGTATGAGGGATTGCTGCAAGGCCATCGACAATACAGACGACTATCCACTGTGGCTCTACGCTCTTTCAGGAGGAGTGAATGCTGCTTGGAGAGACTTGATGCAATCTGCTGGGTTTCCTTAGAGAGGAAACTTTCTGACCAATTTGTATGATTTGATTGAATTTGACTTTGGAAATAACTTGAGATGACTTGTTGTGAATTGGCGTCATGCAAATAAAATTAATTGAACAGGTTTGAAAACCAAGCCATTCACCCCTCACTCACTAAAGAAAATTACTAACCTTACCCCCACCAGGTTTACAACCCTCCTCCCTCCTGCCTTCGCTAATGATCACCAAGGAAGATGTAAATTCTTTCAGTGTTAGAAGACCAAGCTCCAGGACCTGGTGGTCATTCTTTTTTTCTCCCAGAAAGCCTGCACTGACCAACTGGCTCCCCATCTTTACACAGATCTTGAACAAGTCTCTGGAGCTGAGTGAGGTTCCTCCCTGCTTCAAATGCTCCAACATTTTTTTATTTATTTTTTTGTGGCTCTAGTGACTCGCTTTTTTGTGAAAGTAGGCTGACAGGAAGAGGGGTAGAAGAGGGGGAGAGACATTCGGCAAAGGACCGCGGGTCGGACTCGAACCCGGGTCGACCGCGTCGAAGACTAAGGCCTCTTCATATGGGATTGCGCTACCCACTGCGCCACATGCGCGCCCTGCAAATGCTCCAACATTATCCCAGTTCCCGAGAAACGTACCATCACAGGAATAAATGACAACAGACCTGGTGTCTGTGGTCACAAAACACTTAACAGGCAAACATGTGATGCAGATGATGCAATGGACTTGGAGCTACTCTTCATCCTGCACTAATTTGACCACCCAGGGACGTACCTCATCTCGATCTTCAACACCACCAACCCAGTCGTCCTCCTCCCTGTCAGTGGATCACAAGCACATGTTTCCTGATGCTGCCAGGAATTTTGGGCCCCATGACAAAATAATCAAATCAAATATATACATGCTGTCTCCAAAAGGAGATGTTGCGTGACCTGCAAAGAAAAAAAAATGTTCCCCTGAGAAATATGTTCCTCTGGTAGCACTTTACTCTCAGACTGCAGGTCTGCTGGTGGTTCCTGGTCTCCAAAAGTAGAATGGGAGGCAGATTTTTTTAGTTATCAGGCTCCTCTCCTGTGGAACCAACTCTGTGAGGCAGACACCGTATCTACTTTTAAGACTAGGCTTAAACCTTCCTATTTGATAAAGCTTATAGTTAGAGTGGTTTATGTTACCCTGAGCTACCACTATAGTTATGCTGCTATAGGCTTAGGCTGCTGGAGGACATTAGGGACTATCTGCTACACCCTGATTGATTCTTCTACTATTCTCTAATTTTGTATTGATTGTTAAGCTTTTAACTTCATGTTCTCTGTTATTTCTCTCCATAGTAGCTACATCTGAGCTGGTGTTCTGTTTAGCTGTGACACCATCCTAGGGGCCAGATGGGCTGAGCTACGCTGTCAACTTCATCTTATAGCCGATGTTCTTTGCCCCGTCTCTCAGTCTAACCGTTTTTCTCCTAGACATGGCGGCTGGTTGAGCTTTTACTGCAACTAAGTGCTCTCTTTCATCCTTTTTACCTGAAAACTGGCTCAGAGCTTATCTGCTTAACTGTTTCTTTCACAGACAGCCAGCTATGGAGCGAGTCTGCCATTACCCTCTAACATAGAAAGCATTCCTGGATCAGTGCTTCTGTACTCTGTGTCCCTGCTGTCCCAAATCCCCAGTCAGTCATGTCAGATGGCCATTCACATCGGGCCGGGTTCTGCTGGAGGTTTCGTCCTGTTAAAGGGGAGATTTACCGTCCTTTGTAGCTCCACGCTCATCCAGGAGTGAATGCTGCAGGTCAATGAGTCTATGCAACCTGCTGGGTTTCCTTGGGAAACTTTTTGAATAAACTGAACTTGACTGCATTGTTTGATAACTATTACATTTAATGGATAACTTTGTATGATTCGATTGAACTGACCTTTTTTTAGAGGGTCTTGAGATGAATTGCATTTGGAATTGGCGCTACATAAACTGAAATAATTAATATATAGCTCTTATTTCTATGAAATATACAAGGCTCCCTGACAGAATTTACCCTTTAATCAGGAACAGTTTATTTGAAGCTTGGTGACACCTTCTCATTATGACATGTTATAGTTGTAGTAAATCGATTTTCCCTCTTAATTGTAAATATAACCTTTCATTATTTTTTAATTCTTAATAAGTTTTCAACATTTTTTAATTATGTAAATTTAACATGCACTGACTGGTACACTTCTCAGTGGTGTTCGGGTTTAGTTAATATTCTCATCATATCAAAAAACAAAACATACAAAAAAATGGAGTGACCATTAAATATACATTAATCAATTTACTCAAATTTTCAATATAAAACTGGGTCTTTTAAAATTTAGTATAGCCAACCCACTTCTTTGATCATGACATAAACCATCCAAGTCTGTTGTTTATAAATGTCGTCATCTCTTTCATTTTATAAATATCCAGTAGAACTTCCCTGTTGTCAAATTTGGTACTTCCTGTGATAACCGTTTCTCAGTTATACACCTCTTACTGGCCACTAAGAAATTACTAAATACAAATGCATCCTTTTTCATCCAAGCCTGTGGTACATTTCTAAAAAAAGTCTTTATATCAAAGGGGATTACACATTTAACAATTTCTTGCAGTGTTCTATGAATATTTTTTCAAATAATGTTTAATTAATGAACAGTCTCACATAATATGGAAGTAATTTGCTCGTTGATTTCCACATTTTCTCCAACAGATGGGGGGATTTCTGTCGTAATCTGACTTCTGACATGGAGTAATAAAGTATCTGATTAATGTTTCCATCCAAACTCTCTGCATTTGTGAGGAAGTACCTTTCCATTGATGTTTCCACATCGAAGTCCATTCCTCCTCAGATATGTTTATTCCTGCTTCTTTCTCCCGTATTGCTTTAACAGTCACAGTTGTGTTCGACATGTGACTTGACAAAAACGTAATCAAAAAAGAAACAAGTTTCTTGTTACTAACACCAATATATGCATTTTTAAACATGAATATCGTAGATTGACATCAGATAGCAGATCTACCTTTATCTCTATATAATGCCGTATTTGCAGGTATCTGTAAAAATCTTGTTTTTCCAAGTTATATTTTTACTTCAGTTTTCAAAACAAACTAATTTACCACCCTCAGACAAATTGTTTATTGTTGGCAGTCCAAGTTTTAAATCGTGACCCTAATTGGTTCAGTATGAAGTCAGAATCATATGTATTTTTCCACTGGGCATTTTGAGATACATCACTCAAATGTATTAATGTATCTACAGATCTGTCAGTTCTATGTAGTTGGCAGGCCCCAACCTCATTTTTCTTTAGCTAATTGTAGGTTTTGAAATAGACTCTAGGTCTCTTCCCTTCATATATGTGTGTGTATATATATATATATATATATATATATATATATATAATTTTATCCCATTCATTAAATATGTTCTGATCAATGGGTATGGATAAGATCTGGAATAAATACAATAGCCTTGGCAGTACATTAATTTTAATAGACTATTCATGGTTAAAGAAAGGACTCCTGTTCCATCTTTTTAAATCTTCATTTTCTTTTGCAACGGGACATAATTCACCTCAATTTTATGTATGTTAATGCCTAGACATTTTAAGGATTCAGTCTGCCACACCATTGGGTATGTGGTAAGTGTTTCCATTGGTGGATTTTACTTGTAGGAAAGTGTTTGAGTTTTAATCATTTTATAACCAGACATTTCACCATATTGCTCACCGATGAATCAGTCTAGGTAGAGATTTTGCAGGTTCTCCAAAATAAATGAAAATATCAGCATAACAAGCTTTTATTCCTTTCCTTTGATAGTAATACCTTTCATATTTTGTTTTTGTCGTATGAATTGGGCCAATGGCTCTAAATATAATGCAGACCACATGCAGCCCTGTCCATTTCCCCTTTGTAATATGAAGCCGTCAGAAATCTGTTAACCTTGATCCTTGCAGCTGGATTTGTATACAAGGCATGTTTTAACCAAATATAACTATAACAAAAATTGTCTCAGCATCACTCAGAAGCATAGCTTCAGTTAATTCTTTTTTTTTTTATTTGATCTACTACGTGAAGAGTTCCAAGTATATCGTCTTGTCTGTTTATGACTCCAGTTTGATCATTATATACCATAGGTAAATAAGTTCTTCCATTTTCTGGCCATTGTAGAAATGAATAATCTATATTCAGAACTGATATTTGCCTGTATGATCCACACTCAGTCTTATCTTTGCCTTCTTTAAGTACAGCAGTAATAATGGCTTCTTTCCAACTCAGGGTGTTTGTGCCTTCTTTAAAACCCAGTTTAATGTGAGAAGTATTGTGTGAATAAACTCATTTGTTTAGTTCTTTATACAAGTGAGCAGCGTAGCCATCTGGCCCAGGTGATCTGCTTGATCTACTTAACTTAAAAGAACTACTAATAGTTCTTTTAAGTTCCATCTGTTATTTCTGCCACCATTTGTTCATTTTGCTATGCATTCAACCTTGGCAAGTCCAATAAAGGCAAAACATTTTCAATATCATTTTCTCCAGGCACTGGAATATAGTGTTTTGTAAAAAAAAAAGTGTAAATGCTCTATGAATTTACTTTAGTCAGTCTTTTTGTTTTGCAGATGGAAGTGTTTGGAACAGTGCGTATAAACACTTGGGGAACTAAACAAGTTAGAATCATTTCCTTTTATTGCAAAGCAGGTCAACCTTTAACAAAACCGTGGGTCAGACAAGTTACAGATATCGACTGGATGGAATGTTTTTCCAGGAATGAAAGCTGGAATGACAACGGGTCCAGACTAAGACCACGTCCATGTACAGCATGATGAGTAGATGGGTGGAGGATGTTCCTCATCTAAGCTACAGCCAAGGACAGGAAGTCTGAGGTAAAGTGTCGGGGGTCTGAGCAGAAGGGTCCTGAACAGGTCAGTAGAGCCAACTGAAGGCACAGCTTGTGTAGGTGACCAGCTCTTCGGGTTTGAACCACAGGGAAATCTCCTTTTTGGCACTCTCCACCGAATCGCTGCCATGGATAATGTTCCTGATAAAAAAAAAATAAAAAAAACATGGGAGGAAAGGAAGTCATGAATGGACCCAAACCTTCTAGTCAGACTATTCAAAGTGTTTCATTCACCCATATTTATACACCACTACAACCTGTGGTGTATAAATATGGGTGTTTGTGTCCTTCAGGAAAAAAAAAGGTTACTTTTCTGTGTTGCAAATCAGTGGAAAACACTTCATGTTGACATGTAAAACACCTTGGCCTTAAATGAAAACAGGTTGGGCTACATTTTTACCGTGTAAACAGATCTGTACCATGCAAATGTTTTCAGCAGCAGCAGCCATGTTCAGCTTCTGACTTCTGGTCAATTTGTATCATTCCCTCTGTTAATGAACCAGCATCAGTGGGGAGGGTCGTCACTGGTTCTGACCAGTTTCTGCTCTAGGCCCAGCTTCAGTCTAGGTCCACAGCTTAATGTCTACTGGTGTTATTAGCCCGTTATTCCCTTACTGCTGAATACTGGCCGTGGTGCAGCCATCTGGTGCTGGAAGGACCAGAATCCTGAATCTGTTTCCACAGGAAGACGGAGCCGTTGGCCAGTGAGGAACTGACTCACGTAACCGTAGATATTAAGTTGCTAATCTGTGAAACCAGAACAGTGGGTCATGCCGTCCATCATCCCTGCTCAGCTGTTACAGACCTTAACTAGGTCCCCAACAGGGTCTGTCTAAGATGCTTCAATGTGGTTTTAGTGCTGCTAGTGGTGCAACAGAACAGGAAGTCAGTCTGGTCCCGGTCCAAAATGCCCTGAATCTGACCCAATATCAGGACTAATGCTAGGCTGTGTTTCTGAAAGCCAGAAGCTGAGGTCTCCTCTGTTTAGAGGTGGTTATTCTCTGTTTATGTAACGGAATTGGAAGGAGCTTTTAAGGGCCACCACCACTTCAGACAAAAGGAGACAGCCGCCGTAGATCTCGTGCCAACACTCACTTGCTGACGTCGATGCAGAAGTCTCCTCTGATGGTTCCGGGTTTGGAGTCAGCAGGATTGGTCTCACCCAGCATGACTCTGCCAGTCTTCACCACGCCCTTTCCTTCCCACACCTGGAAAACAGCAGGAGTTCAGCTCTGACTCTTTCCACATATAAACAGTCTCTGCTCATCTTTCATGTGTTCACTGCCTTGTTCCTGTAGCGGCTCCCAGCACACTGACTGAAAACCTAGGAACAATCAAGTCACCTCTCTGGAATACAGGAGCAGATGCTGCATTCTCCCAAACATCTGGGGTCTCATGTAGAAAGTGCCAACACACAAAAACATGCGCTCGCTACTTAACTTTACGTTGCGTTAAGATGAACTTCTTCAATCAACAATAGCAAAGCACAAAGTCTTAAAACTCACCCAGATACACTGAAATATAACTTTCTATTTTATTTAACTCAAGGAGCATCGTACCCAATGTTTAGTCTGTACCAAGAAATTTAATCCAATTCAGCTTCACACAAATGTTGCACACCTCAATAAAGATGGAAACTGAATATTCCTGATTTTGTCACATGTCTATTTAATATCAGCGGTCTGTGGACAGAGAACTAAACGGAGCATTAGTCGTTCCTCTTTTGTTCCTATAGCAATAAATAAACCGTGCTGGACCAGCAGATTACGCCCAAACAGATTCTAAGGTGGAGACAATCACACGTTCGTAATAGCTGCGTAAAGCCGCGTGGAATTATGGAGCAATGCTGCTGCTGGAGGACACTGCTGATTGTAGAATTCAGAGGGAGCATGTTTTCACAGATCCTGCTGCCACACGAGTGAATTAGTCGGTGCAGAAGATCCAGGGCCATCACAGAGGACAGGGGACACCAACATGGCGCCCACAGGCACCAGGTAACCCTTAAGGACCATGTGGTGCCTTAGGGGTCCGTCTTAGATGCTTAGACATATAGCGAAACTGTACCAATGAAGTAACTGTTTCAAAAAGGCTGGTGACCTCTGACCTAGGAGCTCTGCATGGAGGTGGCTCCTGCATCAGAGGGAAGCCAGGCGGAGCCATGCGCTGCCGGTACTGGTTCTCACTACAGGCTGCAATCGCAGCCTGTTTGACAGGTCAGTCCCACGCTGTGGCTGCAGTGTGGCACAGCTTCACCTTCAGGTCGGCCAAACATGGAAAACCTCACGCCGTGGCTGACCAGGAAGAAATTAAACAGTGTTCTGAGGGGCCGATTTCCAAATGTGATTGTCTCGTTTTCAGGGCACCATCAGGAAACCAGACAGCTTTAGTGAATAGAAAGAATTTTCATTCAATAGGTGTGCAACTCCTATGTGATGTGCAAATGTGCTGACAAATATACACATGCTGGCCTGGGCTAAAACATGATTCTTCCAATCGGTAGAGTAGTTACTGTTGGAAACAGACTCCTAGCAGGGGCCACTGGTAGGTCTCCCTATTGCCAACATTAGTATGAAAGCTGCTCTTATACATGAGGCTCCAGAGAGCCAATAGTTAAAAAAAGTACAAAAACTCAAACGGTCCCAAACAATCTTTCCAACATTCACTGGAAGGTTTCTGTCAGTCTCGGATGTTGCAGGATGTGTTGTGTTCTCACCATGGCAACCACTGGACCAGACCTCATGTACTTGAGGAGGGTAGGGAAGAAGGGTCGGTCCTTCAGGTCTATGTAGTGCTCCATCAGAAGGTCCTCAGAGGCCTGCAGAGAATCAGTTTCATTTAACGTCAGAGCTGAGGCCAACAAGCCATGTTCACATGACCTGCAGCATCATCACACACTTCCCATGAACACCAGGGAGACGACATTATAATCCACCATCACTGCTGTATAGTCTACAGGTACATCTAAACTCAAACTCTAAGTGAAACTCATTACACAGTAACGTATTCCAGGCTTATTTTCCTTTGAATTTTGGGTTTTCATTTACAAGCCATGATCATCAAAATTGTGTGTGTGAAAAGGTTTATTCTCCTCATGATGTCACCCCGATCAGCTCATGAACTCAGCCCCTCCAGAGGTTTCCTGAGCCTTTAATAGCGATGGTAAAAAGAGGTCAATACTATGGGAACATTTATTCATAAAAATAGAGACAGAGCCGTTTGGCTAAGAGCTCCTGGTGATCAGGGGGTGTACAGACTTGGTTACTTTGATCAAAATGACCAACTTTGGTAATATTTGGGATTTTAATAGCCAGATCAAGTGGCACAACAGACAAAAGCTAGCAGGATGGCTTTAGCAGCTCATTTTAGTGAAAGGAGGCCTGCGTGGTGAGGCTGGTTCAGGAAATCCCGCTCCATCTGTTCTGTACATCGCAGACTAAAGGATTGCACTTGAGCATTTAATGTAATCCCCTAACCTCGCTAACCCAGAGCAACTTTTATGAAACCGTCCGGCACACCCGTTCCATAAGGGGCCTCCTTACATAAGGCAGATATGTCCATGAATCTCACTTCACGGCTACGTAAGCAGCATTACTCTCCACTATTGGATCAGATGGTAAAAAGCGGCTCTGGGGTCCAACCGGCTCTGCTGCAGTCAGGAATAGATCAGAAGCTAATCAGCTCTCCAGAGGTCTTGACCGCCGCCCTGTTGCCCGGTGCGGTCGTGTGCACATGGCTCACAAACGCCTTAAGCTCCTAGAGGACGTGCTCACCTCAAGCATCTTCATGCCCACCAGTTTGAAGCCCTTCATCTCAAACCGTTTGATGATGTCGCCGATGATGCCGCGCTGCACGCCGTCGGGCTTGATGGCAAGGAAGGTGCGCTCCTCTGATTCGGCCATTTTTCTGAAACAAAAGCGGCAAGGACAACGTGACTCAGAGGGAGGAGGAGAGCTGTAGCTGGCAGGAGGAACGAGGCCGGCAGTCACTCACAGCACCGCGCCAGGAGCCGAGGGGCCGGCTGCAGAGGGTACCGACCCCATCCCACCAACAAACACCCAAGGGACTCTGAGGATCAGGCAGCCAACCAGGACTGCAGCAACCGACCGCCCCACCCACCCACGCCACTCCACCCTGACGGGCAACGAATCACAGCTTTGGGTGCCAACACTTGCAGGGATACGACCTCAAAGGCGGCACGTTCAAGCATCAGCCTTCATTTTAGTGTTTGCACAGCAAGGAAAGGTTCATCAGTTTGCTATAGTCCAGCCATCCAGCTAAAAATTCTAGTCAGTTTGTTAAAACGGGGCCATTTCAATAACAAACGCAGTCAGATGACCTGAAAGGTGTTCGTATTAAACATCATCGTCCAAGTTTGAGTCCTTGCTAAGAAGCCAAGAGCTCAAGTTTAATCCTCCTTTGCCACTGCCCCTAATTCACAGCGCAGCATTACCTAATGGAAGGCAATCCCCTTTACCCTGCAGAGACGATGACTTGATAAGGCATTTTATTTAAATGCATGGACAAAAACCTGCTAATGTAGTCACCAAGATGTCAGTAGAACAGGAAAATGTTCCTAGGGAGATTTTCCACAGAGATCTTTCAGAATCAGAAACACAAAACTCTAACCTGAAGAGTTAGAAATGGATGAGAGGCTCCTAATGTGTTAAATCAGGTTTTTAAAATCTTACAACAACAAAAGGACTCCTTCCATGTGTTATCTGGAAGTTTGCTGAAGTTCAGATGCCACACAGTAAAACTTGGTCACCAAGATCAGATCCAGAAGTGATACTATCAAACAGAACACAAACTGTACTAAACAACGTTTAACCATCTAGATGAGCCCCTTTCGTTTAGCGATCTAATCTCAGCAGCTGTAATTAGTGCATTAGGAGCCAGTTCATGCAAATCTTCTGCTTCATTTTATGCTACTGTGCAGATCCTAAAGACTAGGGATCACACGCACTGAAGCGGATCTGCTGAGAGATCAAGACCACAGGATTTACCCGACCAACTAAAACCCTGGAGAGCAATAGCTTGAAAGGAAAACCAGCGTAACAGTAGGTGGCGCTAATAGAATGAGTCCCAGAATGTAAAGTAAATGAATGAGATGTAGTAGAAAACTATGTTTAACCCTTAAGTGAATATGAATAAGACGGTGGTGGCTGCGTTCTACGTTGTACCCATGCAGACTTGGCGCTCATACACTTGCCCACTCCAGCCACTCACTAGGAGCTTGCTGCAGACTTTTCGTCCAGACTACCGACCGGAAGTCACGAGAACAAACCGCTTCTCCAACATTCCGTCACATATTCTAACTTTCTAAACAGCTGCGTAAAAACATTTAATCACCATTAATTCAACTGCCACATTTCCCTGAGCTGTGACGTGGAAGTCACGCGGCAAAAGCTGATAGGCGTTAGAGCGCACGGGCCTGGGCTTCAGCAGCGCCCCGCCTGCTCCGTAGCGAGGTCTAATCCGTCAGCCGGCTGCCCTCGGCTTGCTCGTGAGCAGCTGGGCAGGCGGAGACCAGAGCCCCCCCTCCTCTCCACAGGAAGCAGCTCGCTGCCAGAAGTCACCCAGACACCAGCAGCCGTCGCTTCGTTTAAACCGGCAGTCAGTAAAGACCACAGCTCCGCATAGTCTCGTCTAGCCGGGCATGTCTGGGCCTTCCTGAACAGCCACATGGTCCCTTTGTTCCCGCTGCTTCAGCGAGGCAGTTCTGCAGCGCCGCTTCTGCTCAACAGAACCGGGCTGGTACCGCGCAGCGTTAGCGTCGAATGCATTAAGGTGTTAAAGATTTTAAACCCATTACAAGAGACACAAACGCGACTTTCACCGGGTTAAAAAAAATATTTTTTAATTAAGTGGTGATACTAGACTTGAAATCCGCCGTAGGTAATCAAATTATGGAAAAATTAATGAATAAATAAAAAGAACTGGTAAAAGTGGTGATTTCCTGCCATTACCTTCACTAGTGGAGCTCCGCTTCAGAACCCAGACAGTCCACTCGAAAGTTAGAGTAGAAGAAGACCTACGGAGTTTGCGCACGAGCTTTTATATGTGTAGGCGGGGACTGAGACAACGGCGAGTCTATGGGGCCAAAATTCCGTTGTTGTTCCACATACGATCATAATTATTTACATAGAACAGGCGTCCTGCGATATACTGGCGACCTGTCCAGGGTGTACCTCGCCTCGCGCCCATTGACAGCTGGAGATAGACACCAGCACCCCTCGCTACCCCACAAGGGATATAGATGTGTTAGAAAATGGATGGATGGAAGAGGTGTCTGGTGAGGCTTGTTAGCCAGATTATTGGGGCCTTTTGAAAATACCTACGATTATGTTACCTCAACTTGGCATTGAACATAGCCTACTTTGCATTAAACCAAATTTCTGCGTTAAAAATGTTTTAGTTGGTGGCGGTTCTAGACCAAATTTCCCAAGGGGGCCAGACCAAATGGATTTAGTATTGCATCTTCAGTACAGGGGCCAGGACCAGCTCTACACTGGGCCCTGTCTAGAACTGCCCACAGTTAATCTTGAAGCAAGTAACAGCTCTGACCCATTAATGAAACATCCCTGCCAACCATTATTTTGAGATTGAAGCAAAAAAAGCTGACTCATATGAAAACCACCAAAGAACACTATTGTTCTTTGGTGGTTTTGTTCATTTGTAATGGTGAGCAGTAAAATACAATTAAAGATGGAGGGAAAATTATGAGAAAAGAAATAGCCCAAAATGCTGGATTTGAACTCTGCTCAGTAGCAGGGGTGGTTGAACCAACCCTGGGTTTATCCTGCTTTTTATCTGAGCTCTGGCACACAGTAAGTGTCTGGAAAGGTGCGTCCTTTTCTGGAGGAGTTTGTAGATGCTGGAGCTCAAATACTCCACCGGAAGAAGCTAATCTGTCCACAATTAAATGTCTTATTATTTCCAGATTAATATACCTTTGAGATTTACCCTTTTTTGAGGTTTTTACAGCAGTAGTGGCTTGTTTTTCATATAGTGGGTGGCAGGAAAGGCGGTACGAGAGAGGGGGAGAGCCATGCGGCTAAGGACCACAGGTCAGAGTTGAACCTGGGTCAGCCACATCAAGGACTAAGGCCTCCATGCATGGGTCATGCACACTAACCACTGCGCCACCAAAGCACGCCCAAGATTTACCATTTTAGCTAGAGTCAATAATTTATCTTATCAATATTCTCAGCCCACACATTGCTCATAAAACATAAATCACGGGATGCTCTTCCAAACAAATTCTTGGTCCTGCACTTTGTTTTAATGGCAGCTTTCAAAGGCAACAGTATGTTAAAAGATCTGGTGTCGGTTCTGGGTTCAAATCCAACCCTGGGTCTTGCATGTTCTCCCTGTGCATGTGTGGGTTCTCTCTGGGTACTCCGGCTTCCTCCCACAGTCCAAAAACATGACTGTTAGGTTAATTGGCTTCTCTAAATTGTCCTTAGGTGTGATTGTGTGTGTGGATGGTTGTCTCTGTGTTGCCCTGTGATAGACTGGCGACCTGTCCGGGGTGTACCCTGCCTCTCGCCCAGTGGATGCTGGAGACCCCATGAGGGATTAAGCGGGTTGGAAAATGGATGTGTATATCTTTCCCTTCTAAATACCTAAAACATATATACAGGGAACATAGACTTGCTGCCACATACAATATGGCGGTGACGTCGACGGGCAAACCTACGCCCAATGAGGCATCTATGTAAACAGTATATGTCTGTGTTTCCATCACTCTGGTTCCAGTTAGAGACCCAGCTGGAAAACCTTGCTGTGGTTTCAAGTGCGACCAGCAGGGGGGGCTGTGCCACATCCTTTAAAGCTCGGTTCCAGAACCACATAAAACAGGTCAGGGAGTTCTGCAAATAGGTTGTTGTATTTTTTTTTTTTATTCTGCACAGCAGAATTTTAATTCTGCACAGCAACAGTGCACATTTCGTGTGTCACAAATCTCCTTTCATCTGAGTATGCCATTTGTAAACACTTTACAGGGTTTGTTTTCTGATATGTGGGGTTTCTTTTGCTGGACAGTTTATTTTAAGTTTTGGATTTTTGTGTGTGTGTTTAAGGTTTTGATTCTTATGTGTCATAGCTTTCATTTGCCTTTTTATTTGGGCAAAC
Organism: Fundulus heteroclitus; assembly: GCF_011125445.2. NCBI lineage: Eukaryota > Metazoa > Chordata > Actinopteri > Cyprinodontiformes > Fundulidae > Fundulus > Fundulus heteroclitus. The sequence continues at coordinate 26,527,176 of NC_046370.1, forward strand.
TTGCCATTTATCTAAATCTTTTATTATATATCATAGCACTGGTATGTGACACCATTATGAACCATGCCAAGGAGAGGCTTAATTTCACCAAGCACCTCATTGCTCTGTTGCAAGCAAACTTGTTCCAACAAGCCAGCAGAAAGTTCCCAGATTCAGCTTCAGGACTCAACACCACGATTGAAGCCCATCTATGCCTTCCTGATGGCATTCCCATCCCTGATTGGACCAGGCCAGGCTTAAAACGGAACTATCCCTGATCTACGAGAATGAGGAGTTCCAGTGGTGCACTGGTTTTGATGGAAAATAATCCACACCATACACTCACCCAAACTGCAAGTCCTTTAAACATCCTCATCACCAGACCAGTGACAACATCAGAATCGTAGAGGTGCTTCTCCTCTTTAAAAAGGATAAAAACATCTCTTAGAAACACCATGGCACAAGATTGGCTCAGTACTCTGGCAATGTTCTCCATAACAAATAACTGACATGGGACATTCCTAATTTTAATACCAGTGCCAATGAGAAATTTGCCTCTCAGAAAGACAGATGAGCAAAATTAATGTACAAATAAGAACTTTCCACAGTAGATCGAATCTGTCTTCCAAGCGTATGATCCCTGGTTGGTTGCTGGGTGCTTTTGCTCATCATCCTAAATTTACTAGAGACTTAAATTATATATGGTAAACACTATCAGATATCCCACCTTTACCACTAACTTGCCAAATAAGGGAAACAGTGCAATGGAAAATAAGAGTAGTGTGGAGACGATGAGCCATTAGAGCAGGGGTGTCCTAACCTTTTGTCAGGTGGGCCAAAATTTTCAAGTCAAAAGCATTCAAAGGCTAAAAGAAAAAAAACAACATATAAAAAATGTAAATGTATAAAAATGTAAATATATGAAAAATATAATTACCCCAAATTGTATATAACCTTTTTTTTACCTGCTCTAGAAGATATAATTAAGCAATATTTTACATAAACAAATTACCCAGATTTTCGGAAGGAAAGGAATGCATAAATCATTGCTGATACATAACTTTTATGCCATATTTGCATTATTACTGTAAAAGATGGTTACCCAGTTTACAAATTATTTTGTAAACAGGATGGCTATCTCAATTAAAAAAATCTAATTTTTTCTATTCTCAGCATTACAGGATTTTGGTTAGCCTTTCTTTGAAAATGCTTACTGTACATTGCCACTAAACAAGTTGAAAGCAGATTTTTGTGAACCATAGCCTGCTTTTGAGTAAATTTCATTGGATAGATGTGGTCCTATTCACTATTAATTTAAAGAGAATGTAAAAGGTGTGGTAATTAAAAGATACTTAGTATTGTACCTAACATTTTAAACTGCAAGAAGATTTTAAGTTGTCTACAATAATTCCACTTTAACTAAAATAAAAAGGATCCATTTGCATCAATCCGTCCAGGGGCTGCAAATGGCCCCCGCCCCCCACTTTGGACACCCCTACCTTAGCGCATGTTACACTGTCAGAAGTTTAAGAAGTCAGAAGTTTTTTTATGTATTTATTTTTCTTAAAATGGAATTTCTATAGTAGTGCTTTTATGTGTGAATGTAGTGTGACACATAGTTTGGACTATGTAGCAGCCAAAGTCTGTACCCAAGACAAATTTCATTGACACTAAAGTTCATCATCATCAAAAGACCTTTTTCAAAATCCAAATATAATTAAAGTATTTGAAGTAAAATTAGATTCGTTTGATTTACATAGAAATAACTTAATAATTAAAAGTTATCAGGCAATATTTAATAATCTTGGATAAACGCATTTGTTTGACAGGACCTGATCTGGGTCACACTCCATACCAGCTGGTGGCGGTAATACACCAACACGCTAACCGTCAATAAACACAACGAAGAAGAAAGGTGACCAGCAGGTGGTGCACGGCGCCGGGGACTGTGCTGGAGACCATACCCAGCAGTAGCAGAAGAAGACATCAGCAGCACAGAGTGTTCAGGTACCAAACACCCGCACCGACGCTCTATAACATGCTCTATAACACCACAACTCACACCCACTGCTGACCCATCCCTGTCCGAACCGAAACTTTACCGGAAACAGCTAGACACAGAACTCTGACACCACAGCGCAGCTGCTTTGGGTTTTATGTTCAGAACCATCAAAGTCAGCAGATTGACAGTAAACCAGCCATCAGCTGACCGGATCAGCTGTGCGAGTGACCAGTTTACCCCAAAGTGTGAAGTCAGTCATCATCACACTGACTAACAGCAGGGGAAGTTTATTTGAAAGCATTTTCACTTCTGCAGCTATCTGATTGATTTTTTGTTTTATTTTTACACAGACCAGCAAAGATACTGTTGGCTGTAGTCTAACCTACTGAAAAAACAAGTGTTATACCAGTTCCTCTGTGCCCTATTTTCACAAGAAAACCCTTCATTCTGGCAATGTTTTCAAAATAACATTAAGCTGATTCTGTAACAAATTTAATGTGGCTATTAACATTTTTATTTACTGAGTGCCAAACAACACCAATGCTCCCCCCCCCCCCCCCCCCCCCCCACCCCCATGCTCTGTAGTTTTCAGTCTAATTGAGTTCTGATCTCAATCCTCACATTTATGGGACTGAAAACAAAGATTTCTGTCTTACATGCATCTAGCAGGAGGACATTCTTACCCGTTGTATAGACATTAAGCTCCATTTATGAAAAACACACAGAGACAGTTTCTCCTCCCAGGCTGTCTGTCTGGTGAACACAACGAACATCTTACAGCCTGAGTAGTCAAGCTGCACTGCTGTGAAATAAAATAAGCAATCTTCCTTTTTTCCTTTTCTTTACATATTGCTTATATATTTATGCCTAATATTTGTACGCTGTGAAAACCTGTGACCAAAGTCAAATCCATTGATTGTGCACACAACATGGCCAAAAAAGCTGACTCTAAAGTAGAGCATTTTTCTGACCAGTCAGAGCCCTGCTATCCTTGTAAGATGACCTCTGACCCGAGCTGTGTGAGCGTGCTGCAGGAACAGGCTGTCGTGTGGTGTGTCCCAATGGTTGGTGCTGTGGTCCTGATGATGGCGCTGTTGCTCGATAGCTAACTTTACCCTGCTATCCTTCTCCAGGCAACAGAACCAGACCGGTCCAGCATGTCGGCGTTGTTAAGACCCCTGAGGAGCTTCCTCTTCGCAGAACATCACAGCTTGACCCGGTTCTGCTCCAGCTTTGTGTCCCGAATGAGGTTCAGGAGCTCACGTAGATCTGATTAAGTGATCGGTTGGCTGGCTGATTGACTAACTGACTGATCTCTTCAGGTACATCAACAGGCTGAAGGAGAACGATGCAGCATGTGTTTCAGCGCTGCAGAGTGGGAGCATTCTTCTGTTTCATCGTCTCATTCCGCTGCTGCAGTGCAGTGACCCGGGAACATTTAGACCCATTGCTCTCAGCTACTCAGGTACAGAACCTCAGCACATGGAACAGGCCTTGAGATGGAGACCCACAAAGACTGAATTACAAGTTCAGTCTCTGAGAAAAATCTGGAATGAGATGGACAGAATTTGATGTAGAACCTCAGACCTAACAATTGAGAACCTGAACATTGTTCAAAAATCAGCTTCTCAATCAGTCTTTGGGTTTGCCTTCTAGAAGTCCAGTCAGTCCTGCAGAGAGCTGGTGCTGATGGATCCTTGCTAAAGGAGTCAGTTCTGATTGGCTGTTCTGAGCAGAACCAAGCTCAGTTCTGTCTGGATGTGGGTAAGAACATGTTGGATTCAGTTTATCACTTTAAACTTTGAGAAAGTCTGTGCCTAACTGAGTTCTGGGGGTTGTGCTTGATGTTCTGATCTGTTTTCAGGAGAACTGGATCCGGCAGCAGTAGCAGAGGAATGTAAGGGAACGTTCATGGAGCTCAGGAAAGCTTTTTTTCTCCTGGCAGGAGCCGAGGCTCCTCTGGTAGCCAAGGTGAGGAACTGTAGCAGGACTTTCTTATGTTTGACAGTCCAGAACTCCAGCTTTTGTTCTTGTGATCTAATCAAAGTTCTGGACATCTGTATGTCCTGCAGGCCCAGGCTTTGCTGCGATGGCACCAAATAAACAAGTTCTGTGGTGCTACAGGCCAGCTGACCCAACGGAACCAGGCTGGCAGCCACAGGGTCTGCAGCAGCAGCTCTAATGTCTACTACCCAAAGGTGTTAAATCAGAACTGAACATGGTCAGAGTCTGTCTTTATCAGAAGCTGATCTGGGTCAGAACCAGTCAAGTCAAAAATCTCACCAGATCTGGATTACAGTGCCTTACAAACCTATTCAACCCCCCTGAACTTTTGCAAGTTCTGCTGATTCAACAGCAACCTTTGATGCATTGGGATTTTATACAACAGTCCAGCACCACTTAATACATAATTGCTAAGTAGAAAAACATGATGCATGGTTTTCAGAATTTAAGAATAACATCTTTAAAGTAAAAATCTGAAATGTGGCATTTTTAGCCCCTCTTCACCTGTAGTTTACAGCTGCAAGTCTTGGTGCCTGGCTATAGCACTATTGTACATCTAGAGACTGACACTTTTGCTCATTCTTCTTTGCAAAATAGCTCAAATTACATCAGAGTGGATGGAGAGCGTCTGCTAACATCGGTTTTGAAGTCCTGTCACAGATTCTCAGTTGGCTTTAGGCCTGGATGCATGTGTATGTGTTGATCTAAACCATTCCCTGGTAGCTCTTGTTAAAGGTTTAGGGATGTTGTGCTGGAATATTGTCCAGTACTCGGCTCAATTCATATTCCCATCCTGTTTGGCCAGCTTCCCTGTACCTACTGGCATTCCCATAGCATCATGCTGCCACTACCATTTTTCACGGTGGGATGGTCTTTTTAGAGTGATATTTTTCTTTATTTTTTCTTTTTAAGTTCTCATCAGGATCCAAGATCTCATTTACAAGAGAGATCAGTTTTGATAAAACAAACAACAGCAAAAAAGTTAGAAACACAATCGCAGTACAAATAATTTTAACATTTGACTTAGATTGAATTAGCTAATAAAATATGACCAAAAAACAAGAGCACATTTGGCATTAAGAGCAACTGATTATTCTTAAAATAAATTTAAATTGTCCCAGAGGAATCAACCTAGACCAGGGGTGTCAAACTCATTTTGGTTTAGGGGCCGCATACAGCTTAATCTGATCTCAAGAGGGCCACACGAGTAAACTCACTGCAAGATTAAATAGAACTAATAAATGTGGACTTGTTAATTTTTTATATTAAATGAATTTCACTTTTACACAATATATTATGAATAACCTCAGGGTTTTTAAGAAAATTATGTGCAATTTCAACAATACTTTTACTCAGTTAAACATTTACTTGTGCATTATGCATAAGAACTGATCACAGTGATTGGACAATGTTGAAAAACATTTATTCACATTTTTTGGAACTTAAAAACACTGTCCTGCATGACAAAATACATCAAACACATACAAATTAAGAAATGATTTAAATTTTTCCACACCTGAAGCTTAATCTGCTAATTAAAACACAGCGCCCCTCGTGGACAATATAGGAACTGCATATCTTCAAATGAATGAAGTACATGTTTTTTCAATAATTGTTTTATCATTCTCTTCCTTTTATCTTGTCCACTTGTGAAAGTCAAATCTGATGAGCTCTTTGTGGCATCTTATTGCCACATTGCCAGACAGGACATTGAAAAAAAAACATTTTTTATTTTATTTTTTTAAATAATGACAATGCATTTAGACACAGGGCCCGCGGGCCGTATGTTTGACACCCCTGACCTAGACAGTTTCAGATATTCAGTGATTGTTTTCTTTATGTTGTTAAAAACTGCTTTTCCCTTGATGTAGTTATAGTTGACTGAGTTCTGTGATAAGATAGAAGGCCTCCTTGGTGACAAAAAACATGCCTGGGATTGTAAGACCTGTGACGTTATACCTCTTCATTACAGCCATCCTAATCACGTGAATAATTCAAATTCTAGCAAAGAATAAATACTTTTGGAAGCCACAGTATGTCTGAAATAAGTCAGAATTGATCCAAATCAAAGCTAGAACCAGGATAGACCAGAAATGGTCTTAAATCAATACATAGCAGTACAATGGACCAGAGACTGATTTCTAACAGTTTACTGACCTGGTTAGTTTCCTGGTTTCTGACGAAAGTGTTTAGTTTACTGGCTTATAACTGGCGTTTAACTAGTTTCTGAACTGTTCGTCTTGCTGGTTTCTGACTGGTTGTGTCAGAATTGACTGGTTATTTTACTCCCTGGTTTCTGATTGGTCGCTGGTCTCATCATTGCCTGGTTCTCCTGCAGATGTCTCCAGTGGTGATCGTCCTGGTGTCTGATGGGAAACGGTGTTTGTTGGGCCGTCAGGCGTCCTTCCCTCGTGGATTGTACAGCGCTCTTGCTGGCTTCTGCGACATGGGTGAGTCCCCCCCTGTGGCTGGCACACCTAGGTATCATCTAAAGTAAAGCTAGTGTGTAACGTGTGGGTGCGTTGCTTCTAGGGGAGACCCTGGAAGAGGCTCTGCGCAGGGAGGTAGCAGAAGAGGTTGGTCTGGAGGTGCAGAACATTATCTACAGCTCCTCCCAGCACTGGCCGTTCCCTCACAGCTCCTTCATGCTGGCCTGCCATGCCACTGTTAGCCCCGCCCACTCTCAGGTGACTCCCACAAAGGTCTTTTAAAGCTTAACAGAGCTTCTTTTAAACTGTAGAACGACTCAGATGAGTTAGGATAAAACAGGCAGATTCAGCTTGTGGTCGAGTTCTTCTTTAAATGAGCAGACAGAAAGCTCAGAAAGAGTGCTGAACCCTGAGGAACAGCCTAGGCAGCAGGTGGAACATCTAGCAGAATGTAACTGGAGTGTCGTGTGACCTGCTGTTTGTTCCAGCTCGATATAGACCATTTGGAGCTGGAGGATGCGCGCTGGTTCACTGAGGAGGAGATCACCTGCGCTCTGCAGGTAAAGGCTCCACCCAGGAGAGATCAAGCGCCCACTGTCTGGCTGCCTCCCAAACATGCTGTTGCCCACCGCCTCATAACGGAGTGGAGGGATCAACAACGACGCAGCGAGGGCTCAGACTGATGTCTGAATGCACCGTGGAACAAAAATAGAAACACACACACTCCTGACATAAAACTGTGATGCCTTATCCCAGCCGATATTTCCCAGACTCATTCTGGGTGGAAGTCATCCCAGTGTGATCATAGCACAGCTTTTGAAGCTATGAGAATGTTCACACAGTCAACACAGATCCTTTTAGACAGAATGAAAACAGCCTCGTTCTAACCAGAACCAGGAAAGCCAAAAGAACCAGAGAGCTTGTTTGTCCCCAACATAATCGGAACAACATCCCAACAATTCTAGCAACGGTTAAGATGGATGCCACGCTTTGGAAACCTCTGTGTGTCCCAGCTGCTGTGGTCCTCTGGCTAGTTTCAGGTCATGTTTGACATAATTTCACTTTCCCCTGAGCGATGATGATAATCAGCTTCCACACATTTGTCTGTCTGCAGCTCTCAAAAACAGCAGGAAGGAAATTATGGAGACTCTCTCCGTTTTAAATCTGAGCCGTGTTGAGATTCATGCTGCGTTCCATTCGTCCACAGTGGACGGAATTTCCAACCTCAGAGTTGGAAATTTCATCTGGAACAACCCCTAAAGGCTGGTTAACACAGCAGGATTTTAAAATAGTTGGATGATTTTTTAAAGCCTGAGAGATGTCACACGTAACGATAAAGAATTCTAGATAAAACAGGTTTGCTCGTACAGCTCGTGGTGTCCGGTCAGACGGCAAGCTCAACACACCACACACAAACCGATTTCACTCAGGATCATTCAGATAGCTGATGGGAAATCTGGCGAATCCTCTCAAGATCAAACGTGAGTTCAGAGTAAATAAACATGGACGATCACGAAGAATAGTGGTTTAATAATGACTGATTTTAACAGAGAAATAACATAACAAAAAGAAAAGCTGCTGCACTGCAAAAATAGACCTAAAAATAAGAAATTCTTTCTTGAAATTAAACTATTTTCCTTGATTTGAGCAGGTAAATAGGACTATTTGCCAATGGAATAAGATTTTTGCACCTAAAATAGGAACAATTTATCTCTGTCATCTTATATCAAGTGCAGTATATCTAATTATTTTGTTTTAGGGGTATAAATACTCATCCTATTGGCAAAAAAGTTGGGGGGGGGGGGGGGGGGGTTGTTCTCTCAGGAAATCCCTCACCATGGTTTCTGATTTGCTAGACATCACATTCAACAGACTGTCTGCTCGTTTGTCCTCAGGGAACACCACACAGTAGTTATATATTGGGGCAAGACTATCCAATATGTTATAGGCACCAGCAACCCCCGCGACCCCATGAGGGATAAAGCGGTTCGGAAAATGGATGGATGGATATCCAATATGTTGAAACTCCCCGATTTGAGGTCGGAGCAGTTCTGATGCTCTACTGAGTGGACCTGATCGCTCTTAACACACCATGCATGGCAGGAATATCTCTTAAGATTATCTTAAGAGACACGGCATTAATTTCCGCCTCTCGGAATGGGAAGGTCGGGCTAAATATCCTGCCGTGTGAACAAGCCTTAAAGTCGGAATTACAAGTCAGAAAGTTGGTGCAAAGTGACAATATTTGACTTACGTACTCAGGATTGCTGCTACTCGCAGCAACATTGAGTAAAACTTTGTATTTTAACTGTTTTTTGCAGTTGCCTATTATTTATGTAACATTTAGTCAGTCACACACGTACTATGTTTAATTGTTCTTAAGCCGGGATGTTCCAGCGCTGTTTATATGCGCAGAACAGTGTTAATGTAATTTTTATTGTTTTGATGTTATTGTTAACAGTGACCATAGTGGCTAAACGAACAACCAAGAATCACCTCGTATTGCTGTTTAAGGTTTCATGCTGTGTTGAACAGTTCAGCATAGCTTAAAAAGGACAAAGATTGAACAATAAAATGTGACTTTAAAACACATTCTGTGACTCAGGTTGGTTGTATTTGTATATATAATTCAATTCAAAAATTCAATTCAAAAATACTTTATTATTGCCAAAGGGAAATAAAATGCTGATGTAACTCATGAGGGTTTCTTCAACCAGTTGTAGATGCTGATGGCAGCGGGCAGGAATGATCTCCTGTAGCGGTCTGTCTTACAGCGGTTCTGACTGAAGACACTCTGATGTACAACAGTCTGATGAAGAGGGTGCTCAGGGGTTGTCCATAATGTTCTTCATTATATGAAGAAACCTTCCTTGCATAATTATATTTATAGGTTCCAGAAGAGTCCCCAGAACAGAGACGGCCTTCTTTATAAGCTTGTTGAGCTTCTTGAAGTTAATTGCTCAGATGATGGCAGAGGAGGTCATACTCTCCACAACAGACAACAGCCAACAGAAGATCTGCAACATCTTGCTCCAAACCCTGAATGACCTAAGCTTCCCCAGGAAGTACAGTCTGCTCTGTCTCTTCTTGTAGACAGCTTTACAATTGCATCTGCAGTCCAGTTTGTTGTCCAGGTGAACACCGAGGTATTTATACTCTTCCACCACCTCCACTACTTCTCCCAGGATGGTAACAGGGTTGGTACTATTGCTGTTTCTCCTGAACTACAATCACCTCCCTTGTTTTATCCACATTCAGAATGAGATGATTGTTTCCACACCATGCCAAAAAGCGGTCCACCAGCTCCTTGTACTCTGCCTCCTGTCCATCTCCTCCTGTATGATGGCATCTTCAACTCCAACTCCACAACAATATGCAAACTGCAAGAGGTCCTGACAGCTGCTCGCCTGCTTACTCAGGTGGGCCAATAGGAGTCTCCCTGGGACCTTCATGACGTGGGATGTCAGGGTAACAGGTCAAAGTCATTGAGGACTGATGGGTGAGTTTCCTTCTGTACCTGAACATTGTAGAAGGTCTTCCACAATTGAATTGCTCCATTTTAGTGCATCCCTTTAAGAAAGACAAACTGTTGACTGCTTCCACAAGGTGCTGCCTTTTTGCAGAGAAGAGAAAAGAATACATTAGGATGGTTGAGAGTATATCTTTTTTATACTGTTCTGCTGGAGCTTAGTCTCCAGCTTTATTTGTCTTCCCTCCTGAAGGATCTTTTTTTCACATTTAGCAGTTCCTTCAGGTCACTGGTGATCCAGTGTTTGTTTTGGGGGAAGCATCTCACTGTTCTGGTGGGGATGATATTGTCCACACAGAAGTTTATATGGTCAGTCACACACTCAGGCATGGCATTGATGTGTTCTCCATGTCGTCGACACATTGCATCCCAGTCTGTTGCCTCAATGGCTTTTGTGCACCTGTCCATGTTTTTTCCTACTGTCTGACAAGAGGGAAGCAAGTAAACATGACATAATCTCAGACTGGCCAGTTTTGAGTTGCGAGGTAAATGGAACGTACCATCACTCTGACTTCTACGGAGATTCAGGATAAACTTGCTGAATCTGCTCTTATTTTGAATGTTTCCTAGACATTAGACCGTCTGGTTTTATTCAAAGTGCTCTAAGACTTTACTTCCACTATATTAAAGGTTATATTGATAACAGTTAACCTACACTCTTTGCTAATTGGATAAAGTCAGACCTGGACAGAAAAACACAAGGAGAAGCTCACATTTCCTCCTGAGGACAACCTATAAGAGAGGAGCTGAATGTTCCTGAGGCAGATCAGTATCATCCTGAGCGCTAGGGTTAGATAGCTCCTTCATGGTGGCTGTAGAACTGTTCCTGAAAATAACTGGAAGATCTAAAGAGCTGAAAGAGAGTCCATGCTGTGTTGGAGAAAAAATACTCAAATCCAACAGAACTCATTAAAATGTAAGAGACTACTTCTACATTTGAGATGTTGTATATTTTGTTTTAATGAGTTGTTGGTAATATTCCTGTTACCCCTGCATTAAAGTTGCATTATAATACTTTGCATTATAATACTTTAGAATGAAAGTTAATTTGTCAGTAATTAAATAATAAATTTAAATATTCATTCAAAACAAAAAATAGTTATGTTGCTATAGGCTTAAGGAGGACATCAGGGTCTACTTTTCTCACTCTGCTGAGTTCTCCTACTGTTCTCCAATTTTGTACTGTTAGTTGTTATTTCAACTTTTAACAATTTTTTCCACTTCATAGGTACACCTGGTCTGGTGTTCTGTTAGCATCATCCAGGGAGGCAGATCATCCACTACTACTATAACATAGAAAGGATTCCTGGATCAATGTCTGCTTCTGTTAGAAGACAGAGCAGAGAGACAAAAAAAGCACACATCGATCCAGGATTCTTTTCTACGTTATATGATAATGGCAGGTGATCTGTCTTCCCTGGATGATGTCACATCTAACAGAACGCCGATTTTCTTTCAATTGAATAAAAACAAAACTGAAGTAATAATCTTTGGACCAATAGAAGAGAGATCAAAAGTTAGCACACAGCTTCAGCTCCTTCAGCTAGAAACCACTGATCAGGCCTGAAACCTGGGTGTAGTGATGGACTCAGACCTGAACCTCCAAAAGCATCTAAACACAATTACTAGGTCGGCTTTCTAATACCTGAAGAATATTTCCAGGATTAAAGGACTAATGTCTCAGCAGGATCTGGAAAAACTAATCCAAGCGTTTATATTTAGTAGAATTGATTACTGCAATGGTGTTTTCACAGGTCTTCCTAAAAAGTGGATCAGACAACTGCAGCTGATCCAGAACGCTGCTGCCCGCGTCCTCACTAAGACTAAGAAAGTAGAGCACATCACCCCAGTTCTAAAGTCCTTCCACTGGCTCCCTGTATCTCAGAGAATAGACTTTAAAATACTTCTGTTAGTCTATAAATCCCTGAATGGCTTAGCACCTAAATACATCACAGACTTGTTATCAGTGTATAAACCATCCAGACCATTAAGGTCTTCTGGCTCCAGCCTACTCTGCATACCTAGAACCAGAACTAAACAAGGAGAAGCAGCATTTAGTTCCTATGCTCCACTGATCTGGAACAAACTTCCAGAAAACTGTAAAATCAAGTTATTTTAAATCAAGATTAAAAACACATTTGTTTAGGATTGCCTTTGACTGTTCTAGATGAAATGTTTTACTGAAACATGATTAGTTCAAGTTTGTCCAACTGTTTTTAAAATTTGCTTTTGGTTTCCATTTTCCCATGTTTTATTTTAATTTTTTCTACATTTTATTCCAATTTTCTTTTATTCTGTTTTTATTTTCCTATATTTTAATAATGCAAAGCACTTTGCATTGTCTTTGTACTGAAATGTGCTATACAAATAAATTTGCCTTGCCTTGCCTCCCCCTTCAACAGAGCTGCCACACCAACTGCTGTCACCCCTTTCTTCTGCACCAGACGAACGAGCATGATAGGGTTTTAGCAGATTCAAAAGTTGTGATTTTCTTTGGTAGTCAGGAGTGGAAGCCATGTAATTTTATTCAGAAAGCTGTTGAAGTACAAAATATGGACCTGAAAACCGGGCCTGAGAAGGTGACTTGATGCCAGGAAGCAGCACCGGCACTTTTACCCCTATTTTAAACATATGCTTTTCTGCACCATAGTTAAACTGCTTTTTCATCTGTACTTTTGATCTCCTCAAGTTAACTTCTGCCTGTTTACAGCTCCTTAAAGCCTCCTTCTAAAACCATTAACATAGTCTTCAAGGTTTACAGTGAGACAATAAATGTATTTATATTCTATTTCCAATATTTCGATAAAATGTTAAACTTAAAAGGTGAAGTATACAGATTGAAAATACTGCCGAAAACAGTTGCTGGTTGAAGGATTAACAATTTCAGGGTTTTTTTTAGACTGGAAACTTTAAAAAAGCTTGAAGGAACATTTAGCTGTGCTAAAGTTCAAGACCTTTAGGGTCTAAGCTTTGGTCCAGGAACAGAGTTAATGGTAAGACAGGAGCCCAGAAATCCAGTGCAGCAGTCCACTATCTGTGGTTCCACCCTCCCTAATGCAGGAAACCGGCCCTGCACCACCTAACTATCTATATTGCTGTCAGCCCTAAACAGCATGCAAGCAACGTCCAAAGATTCCTGCTTGGCTTCAACCCTGTAGCTTTTACCAAGCCTTAAAATTGGGAGCACTCACTGTATTGAAAATTCCTACATGTGGTTCCTTAAGGATATCGGAAGAAAAGAGATGAGCTGTTTAAGCATCCAGAAAAGATGTTTGAATGGGCAAGAATAAATCACATACCCTTTCTAATACTTGCTGATGAAAACAACACAGATGCCTTAACTCTTTCAGTAGTAGGGCTTTTTCTGGCAGCAGGCACATGTACATAGGGTGATCCATGGGCAGTGTGGTAGGGCTATTTAGATCTTTACATCTTAAAATCTGTTAAAGGGGGGATTCCGTGGTTTTGTACCTTGACCTCTGTCTCACTACAACTTGCCGTCTTGGATTTAAAGTATAAAAAAGAAAAAGTCAAAATCTGCAGAACACTTGATGGAATATCTCAGGGGAGGCCCCACTCTTATATGATCAATGTGTTTCATGTACTTTTTTGTTTTTTGTTGTTAGTAATGCAGCTGTGCTTCTTGTCCTGGTCTCACTTGTAAAATAGAAACTTTATCTCAACGGGACAAAGCTGGTTAAATAAAAGCTAAATAAATCAAGACTTAACATATCACCTGGTGATGAACCATCCAATGAAAGTAAACATAAACCATCATTTTTGTATCCCCATGATTAAAATGAGTACTCTATGGAGATTTTAAGGATAAACATTAAAAAGGTAAATAGTGAAGAGGATATTTTAATGTTTCAAAAATTGGAATATCTAAACATTCCTCAACAAATTCCCTCAGACTGGAATTAATGGAGTTAAGATCTGTAAATATGGTTGATCGAACATAGAACATGTTTAATGAGAAGCTGATCTTTTTAAGCCTTTTTTCAGGTGTCTAAAAGCCTATGGTTGAACTAAAATTCTTGGGTCAAGATAAATATTGACCTGTTGTCAGTCTAACCTGTTCGTACTGTCGTCACCATTACAGACCTCCCTCTGTCTACTCTAGACACTCTGGTCTCTTTAATCCAGTAAATATCTGATTTACAAACTCAAGTAATTATCTTGGTCTAGGATTTTTATTGGGACTCACTTACATCAGCGTCTGATGATTTTCAGGTGGACTCCCTCTATTTTAATTTTACTCCCATTCTTCTAATCTCACGTCAGTGTGTAATGTATGGCCCTAATACTCCATTTTAGCAGACCCCTGGTATATGAACTCCTGTCCAGTTGGTGGCGGTATACAACCACAGCAGTGTTTGCCAACCGCGGCTACTGGAGAAGAAGAAAACTGCTCGCTGTAGAAAGCTGAGCTCAGCAGAGACAGAGCGGAAGCTGCAGTTCCAGGAGGATTAGAGCTTAGTTTACAGTCAGACCTGCTATTTGTTCTCAGCTCGGTTAAATCTGATCTGTGCCTCCAGCTAACGCTGCTCGTCCGGAGGGCTGCTGACGTTCCAGCCGGCCACCATGACCTCCCCCGCCTCCGTGCACACTCGGCTCGCCGCCGTCATAGAAGCTCTGGTCCACGCTGCGGTGGCGGAGCTGCAGAGACTGGAGGAGGAGAGGCCGGGATTCAGGGCTCTAAGGCCCGGAGAGGAGCAACATGATGCGGGCAGAGTGCAGCTGGAGCACCGGGAGAAGCTGGTGAGGACTAGTAGCTGTTAAGGTTAATTATTGTATGTCTCCAGGTGTCCACTGCTGCTGGGTGAAGCATAAAACTTCCCTCTCTTCGGTGTTGTCCTAGGAGAGAACGTATAAAACTGTAATAAATCTACTATTAAAGAACAGACAGCGTTGCAACCAGGGGCGGTGTTGGGATCCTGGAGCACTGGAGGCTCTGCCCCGATATAATTCACATTTCATGTCACAGCAGCATCTAACAATATTAGTTAGAGCCACGTTATTTGACTGAAACCCACCTGAAGGCAGAGAGAAGAGAGGAAACAAACTCCACTCCGTTGCAGATGTATTCTGCCCTGGGTTACAAAATGTGATAAAATATGTTTTAATGTACTTTTGTTCTCTCTCTCTGAAAGTGTTGCACTAAAATAATTCCCTGAATTTGATTCACACACTGCTTTGAATCTCTTATTTACCTTGTTCACTCTGTGTGCCTCTTATAACTGTCTTATTTGTTAAAATTTGTTTTATGTGGTTTGAATTCTGGCCATGTATTAAAATTCATAATTATTTAATACAATTAATTTGAAGTTCCAAGCATATGTGTATATTCGCTAGTTTATACATTGAGAAAGAAATGTTACATGTAAAATTTTTGAAATTTTACTATAAAACCAACATTTACCACATTAAAGGTAGAGAGGAATTTTTCTGGAATGCTCCCCATGTCCCCTTTTGAATAACTGCGCATGAGCAAGACTGTCTTACCTTGCTTTTCTGCTTCTCAGGGGGATCATGTGAAAAAAACCTCCTAAATCCACTCTGCTCTTATTTCTTTCTCCTGAGGCCTTCCTCTTCTTCTCATAAACATGTAGGCGGTTTGCTTTTTGCGACTCTTGGCCATGTTCAAAATCTACGATGAGAGCTGTGGCGCTACAATGAAGGGCTAACACCAAAGCTAACTGCTAAGCTAACGGACACATAAACACTAGAAGTGCTCAGCCAGCAAGGGGAAAGTAACAAGGAACGAGTGCTGGACAATTAATCGCATTTGCAAAAAAAACACAATTTATAAAAAAAATCCGCAATATCCAAATTGTAGAGGTCTGCAATTTTTTCTATAATATGTAACAATTGATGGATAGGCCTCCTCCTTACGGTGTCTGTAATATGTTTAAAGTGTTTTAAAGTATTAGTGTTTTACCAGAAACTTTTAGAAATCTCACCATAGCTGGCCAAACTGTTTAATGCAAAGACTTGTTTGTTGGTTGGACTTTGCACTTTATGTTCAAGGACTGATGTCCAACTCAACAAGCTATTCTCTTGAATAATAATATTCTGATTAATAAAAACAGCTTCATTTCTTGTTTTAAATAGTCGTTGTTTACAAACATCTTTATCTACAGGCCATTTTTGTTGCTTTATTGCAACTGTAGCTTTAACTCACACAAAAGTACCGAAAGTTGGTACCATTGAGTTCTGGTTCCATTTCCCGTACCGGTACCGTATCGGCTCATATGTTAAAGGTACCCATCCCTATCTACCACTCTCCTCTGGTTCTGAATAAATGAAAAGCGACCACGTTTATTGTGAGTCCAGAGTTGGTGCGGTTAGCCATGTCTCAGGCAGGATAGCCAAGCTATTCTCCCAATAAGCCTGCTGATGGCGGGTGATTGCTGTTTACTGCTGGGAGCACATCTCCCATTATGATGGCTGGGAGTAGGGCTGGACAATAGAGAAAACAAAGCATATTGATAGAACACAATTCATATTGATCGATAATTATCAACAAATTCAAAACATATATTTTAAGGGCAGCCCTGACCATTTTATGCTGTTGCTTAGCAACCTATTATTAGATAAAGAACACAAACACTAAATTCAAACTCAATCCTTTATTCAACCAACTTTTTACCAAAACTGCAAGTTTAAAAAAAAGAAAAGGAAAAAATAACGCGTGCTCTCTGAACTTTGTAGGGGTACAGAAGTGCCAACAGCTCCCAGACGGGAATTTTACGGACCGTTTTATGTTGCTCTCAACCATAGACGCATAAAAAAAATAAAAAATAAACGATGCTTAGCCCGCCAGGCTTATAATACTACGGTGGGGGAAACTCCGGGTGTCTTTGACTGTTTTGGTTGTTGAATTCCCATTAATGCCGTTTTGTCTTGCACTACAAGCTTTCAGTAAAGCCTGGAGTAGAAGGCTTGAGGACTAGAGCTCCATACCCAGGTGCCTACTGCGATATTTGTCATTTTCATGATTATTTAGACTGTCCTTTTTAGATGTTTTTGTAAATATTTTCCTCTATAATCAGTCTTTGCACCATACACCTTCACTTGCTGGAAGAAAAAGAAAAAGCTGACCCACAGGCTGAAGTTTTATGAACTTTTTAGGTAAAAAGAGAATGATCAGCTACTGATCATTCTAGATTTATTTTTTCTTGTAATTTTGTTTACCCAAGTTCTCTTTTTCTGCCTCACACTTGTTAAAGTCCACAGCATCATGCTGTCATGGTCAGATGTAGGAGGATTGAAAGAAAAAAATAACAGTCGAAATCCAAAAGGAAATCTTAACAAAACCTAAATTAGTATTTTCTCCTAATTTATCGCTCCGACAGAAAAGGTTTTTAATGTTTGTTCTAACATATGATGTCAGAGATGTGTTCAGATCCCCATAATGAGAGGAGAATGAGTCGGCTAGCTCAGCTGTTCCTGGAGAGGCAGCAGGAGACCTTCTGCATGTTCTTCCAGAAACAGTGTTGCTGAGCCTGGAAGAGGATAAATTTCACTGTTCTTGTTGTAAATGACAGGAAGAAAGCCTCTTTATGAGTTCCGTTCAACTTGAAGAGCATTGATTATTAAGCGTTTTAACACGTTCTGCCTGGTTCCGTTAGGAGCCCTAATCACTTAATGCTTCACCCGCATCATGTATCCTGACAGGTGCAGTTTGCCTCCATCATGGAGACTCTGGGAAACGAGGCTTTAGGGAAGATCCTGAACATCATGGATGAAGCCAGGCTAGTGATGCAGGTGGGGTGGAGCAGTAAGAAGCCACAGACCAGCGTCCTCTACATCCTCAACCACGCAACTCTAGGTATGAACATAAACAATGCCTCCAGCAGTTTTACACCAATCACAGGAGATGCAGGGTGAGGATCTTTCTCACTGTTGTTTTTTTTCCTAGCAGAGCTTGAGCACTCATACGGAGTCAGAAACCAAAGCTGCGAAGCTGAAAGCGCTTCTCAGGTAAGGCTGTCTGACCTGTGCGTGTTTGTGTTGCCTTCACTGACCTGACTGACGTCTGGATATTGGGTCACTGCAGGTGAGCACAGGGGGCGAGGCTGTGGACACACCGTTCATTCCAGCGGTGAGCGTTAAAGATGGACATGGGAACATTGACCTGGGAGCCATTATAGAGAGTGAGAACCTGATCCATGTCTGCTGATTCAGTCTAGAAACAAAGTGTTCAACATGTCGGTATTTTTCTCCAAAAAAATGTCTTTAATGGACCGCCTGGCACAAAACTGTCACCTGATGTCGGTAAAAGCCCAAGTAACCCACACAAAGAAATAAACACAGATAAGTGCCTCACTTATGTTTAGTCCTAGTTGATAGCCTATTAAAAGGTTTTGCTTTACCCAAGGTATCACACAGGAAGCATCTCATGATGGGTAAGCGCTGACTCAACACCTTTATGACCTTATTGCTGTAGAACATTCCAGTGGCATTTTTACGCTCTGTTTTCTCCGGAAGTAATGGTGAATGTGATTGAATGCATTAAGAAAAAAAAACTAAAAGAAAAGAGGCTGCCACGCTTCAGATGTTATTCTGGCTGCTTTCTGACCTTCTGGATGAGGCTTAAAAGTTATCCTTTAACTTTGGAAGGCTGGTAATTCTAAAGATTTCACTGTGAATAAAAGGCAGAAAAAGAAATTGACCAAAACCTTTTTCATGGCATCATGTGGTACTGACACTCGTATACCTGAAGTTAGGTGAATGGTAATTCGATACCTTGTTCAGAATGTGACATTAAAATAGTGTAGTCACCTACTATGACACCAGCAGCTCTCTGGTTGCATCCAGAGGTTTCTTGATTAAATGATCACACCCTGTTGGCTTATTATGTTTCATTTCTATGTTTAACTCTTAGTTTTTGCTGTATTGGCTAATGAACGTAGCGCTTTTGTGTATATTTACCAAAACAAGAAGACGTGACCAGGGGTCCGTTCTTCGTACGTCGCTAACTCAGTTAGCAGGATTTCATTGTTGACGATTTGGCATGATCTTGGATCATTTGGTTCTTCGAAAGACATCCTGCACTTGTTGTCATAGCAACATGTGCGCCAGCTTAAGCCTGCTCGAGAGCAGGAAACTTGGCTGCTTTCTGAAAAAACAAAGGAAGTTGCTAGAAAAGCCAAGTTAGTCAGCTGACTGGAACCATGTTAAAAATCCAAAGAAAGAACTGAAGGTCAGAGAGCATCAGAGCCCCGCAGAACCTTCTTCAGCTGAAGTTTATGTGGAGGAAGGTGTCAGAATCACAGCTGAGAAAGGCAAGAAACTAGTCTATCTATACAGGAGATGCTGTGATGTTTTCATTATCAACAGCAGGCTTTTCATCTTAGTATTAAATATTTTGCACTAAGTGGGTTCTGCCCCTCTTCTGTGTGGTTTAACTTTATTACACCTAAATTAATTTTCACCATTTTGCATTGACTTCTTTGCATGTGTGGATTTTGTGGGTTTTTACAGACATCTTGATTTCAACTCTCAATACAAGTACAAGTGAAACCAGATATCTTACACTGTATAAAAAGACACAGCCTGTTTATTCTTCCTGTTAGATATTAAATCACAACAAACATTTCCTGTTAGATCAGTTAGGATCAGCTAGTTTTCCTTCATAAACTTGAACCTATTTGATAAATGAACTGAACCTGACTGAATTGTTTTATCATTAGGACCTAACTGGATTGTTTGTAATCGAATTTGAATTTGATTTGACTGAAAGGACTTGTTTTTGTTTTTATAAAGTAGTTCGGAAGAGTTTAGCCTGATTTCTTCTCTGAAAGCAAGTGGAAAATGTTGCATTTCTTTTTCTACAGTGTATGTAAATATCTGGCTTCATGTACATGTCCACTGAGGAAAAACAATGTGTTCAGTGCTTGTTTTTCCTGTGCTATCTTCTATAATAAAGCAGCGGCAGCGCTGCAGGTCCAGATTTCCCCTGAATGAGTCGTGGAGCCTCTCCAGAGCTGTTGATCAGTTCTGATCACACCACTGTTGATTCTCGGTTTGTTTTCTTCTCAGGAGCTCGTGTTGAAGCCGCTCCATCTCCGCCGTCTGACCTGCAGGAGCCACCTATAGAACTTTCTGCTCCCTCTGATACTTCCCAGCAGGACGCCTCCCGAAGGTTGTTGTCCTGCTCGGTCTGTGGGAAGTCCTTCTCGTCTCAAAGCAACCTGAAGTCTCACCAGCTCATCCACACGGGCGAGAAGCCGTTCGCCTGCGGCGTCTGCAGCCGGGCCTTCCGCCAGCGGCAGAGCCTGCAGAGCCACATGCGAACGCACACCGGCGAGCGCCCGTTCGAGTGTCCTGAGTGCGGGAAGCGGTTCTCTAAGCAGGCGCAGCTCAAGACGCACGCCGTCATCCACACCGGCGAGAAGCCGTACGGCTGCGACGTGTGCGGCCGGAGGTTTAACCTGCCGCAGAACCTGCACCGCCACGCCGTCACCCACACCAGAGAGAAGGTTTTCATCTGCGGCGAGTGCGGCAAAGGCTTCACCCGCGCCGTCACGCTGAAAACGCACCAGCTCATCCACACCGGCCAGAAGCCCTTTAAGTGCGAGCAGTGCCCCAAGTCCTTCCGCCACGCTGTCAACCTGAAGAACCACCAAAGGATCCACAGCGACCTGCGGCCCTACAGCTGTGACCTCTGCGGCAAGACGTTCCGACAGGCGGTGAACCTTAAGATCCACGACCGTATCCACACTGGCGAGCGGCCCTTCAGCTGCCAGCAGTGCGGCAAGGCGTTCAGCCAGCAGAGCAGCCTGGTGTCCCACAGCCGCACCCACTCCACAGACCGGCCGTTCCAGTGCCCCACCTGCGACAAGACCTTCAACAACACCAACAGCCTGAAGCTCCACCTGCGCATCCACACCGGAGAGAAGCCGTATGCCTGTGACATCTGCAGCAAGGCCTTCAGCCAGGGAAGCCACCTGAGGACCCACAAGAGGCACGTACATGCCGGCGGCAAGCAGTTCATCTGCGACAAGTGTGGCAAGAGGTACGCCGACCAGCGCTACTTGAAGCTTCACAAGTGCTGCTATGCATGACCTGTGAACGGAAAGGACTTAGTCAGCCGGCTCTTCAGAGGACGCCACTTCTGCACTTTTCACAGTTTAAACACCCCTGATGCTGTGGAGACAGCTCGGCCCTCAGCTCTGACAGCCTTCTGTTTTGATTGGTCTGAACTTTTAATTATTATTAATGCGGATTCAGGGGCTTCCTGTGAACAAGTTTTATAGATTTATACATGATATTTTTCATTTTTTGAAAAGATGAATAAAATGTTATGTATCACATCTGTCTGACTGCTGTTATTTAAAGGTGCATCAAAACATTTGCCGACTGCTATTATGTGAGAAAAAGGGCTCCGGTGGAGGCAGGTATCTGGATTTGTGTACTATGTCCCTCCCAGAGTTGTTCTTTTTTTCTCCCCTCCATTGCTCCTCACAATTCTCAATGAGAATTAACGCTCTCTCTCCTAGACTTGATTTGCTTTCTTTCATCCTATAGAGTTGAAGGCAGACTCAAAGCTCATGTGTGCTTGTCTCGTAGATGAGGCCACTACAGGAACTACTACTGGCATTAACTGTTTGTTCCTAAACATAGAAAGCATTTTGTGTCGACTATGTCTTCTCAAACCCCCATTTGGTCATAGCAGATGGAACTGGACCAGGTTCTTTGGGAGGTTCCTTCCTGTTAAAGGGGAGTGTTCCTTTCCACTGTCACTGCATGCATGCTCGGTGTGAGGGATTGCTGCAGAGTCAACAACTCGATGCAAGCAACTGTCCCGTCTAAATGCTGCACAAGAGGGAGGGAATGCTGCAGGTCACTGACTCGATGATGCAACCAATGTGTTTCCTTAGAAGAAACTACCGATTTGAAAAAAAGAGTTTTTGATCTGCATTATCTGATGAGTAGGTTCAAATTGCATTGTATGTAATTTACTATAAATCTGTGAGAGTGTATTGACTTTGTAAAATTTGTGGATTGGCCATATATAAATAACTTTAATCTACAGGCCACCAAAAGCACATCATTTTCAACCTATTTTCCTAACAGATGCTGATATCACCATCTGTGTTGACGCTCCCTCCGGTGTTCTTGCTTCAAAATAACAAATTTCTTTTGGATTCTTTTGACCTTGTAGCACATGTAAGTTCCCAGACACTCAATTGCTCATCAGACCAATCCAAGAAATAAAGATTATGTTATGATATATTTTTCTGGGATGAACCCGGACACAGCACGCACACACAGAGTCAGTTCTTATGAGTGAGTTTTATTGAATAGTTTGGAAGATGGAGGATGAGACCAGAGTCTTTCAACGGACGGAGGTGAAGGGTGTAGAAGCTGGCTGGCAGGAGGAGTGTGGAGAGACTGACCGGGAGGAACTCTGGAGCCGAGCACTGGAGAGCAGGACATCTGAGCAGAGCCGTGGAGCGCAGAGCTTCAGAGCCGAGCAGAGCAGTGGCGAGCAGAACGTCATAGTCGAGCAGTGGCGAGCAGATCATCAGAGCCGAGCAGAGGCGAGCAGATCATCAGAGCCGAGCAGATCATCAGAGCCGAGTAGAGGCGAGCAGAACGTCAGAGCAGAGCAGTGGCGAGCAGAACGTCATAGTCGAGCAGAGGCGAGCAGAACCTCAGAGCCGAGTAGTGGAGCACAGGACGTCCGAGCCGTGCAGTGGAGGGCTGAACGTCCGAGCCGAGCGGTGGAGGTCTGAACGTCTGAGCCGAGCGGTGGAGGTCTGAACATCTGAGCCGAGCGGTGGAGGTCTGAACGTCTGAGCTGAATACTGGAGGAAACAAAACTGTCGGAAAGTC
The DNA here is from genome assembly GCF_011125445.2 of Fundulus heteroclitus. NCBI lineage: Eukaryota > Metazoa > Chordata > Actinopteri > Cyprinodontiformes > Fundulidae > Fundulus > Fundulus heteroclitus. Next base: position 26,549,965 of record NC_046370.1, read on the forward strand.
TATGGGCTGACTGAAACAAGACCAGGTGAACGGAGTCTTCAGGCTGACGGGTACGAACGGAGCTGACAAGAAAAACTGGCAGGGACTGAGCGGGAGTGAACGCTATGGACCGGCGACGGGAACAGAAAGAGGTGAGTCTGATAAAGCGGTGGGAACAGGTGGAAGCAGTTGTGGGTTAATTGCAGCCTGCCAGGTGAAACTGATCAGGCTGCGCAGGAACAAGAGAGAGGGAGAGAGGCTCAGCATGCAGCCAATAAGCTGCATCCTGACAGTACCCCCCCCCCCCAAGGCCGGACACCGGACGGCCCAGAATCCCCACGCCGGGCGGGTGGAGGGGGCCCAGGAAGGCGGGCAAGAGTCGAAACCGAACTCTGAGGGACCAAAGAGCCTGCAAACACAAAAGGGGCCAGAGAATACGGGGAACCAAAGGGGCCAGAGAACACGGGGAACCAAGGAGCAAGAGAACACTGATGTGCCAAAGCCCAATCAGGGGGCGGCACATCAGGGAAAGGCACGAACGCTTGACTGCGCCGGGGGAAAAAGCGAGTGCTTGGCAGCGCTGGGGAAAGAGCGAGCGCAACACAGCGCCAAAGGGAAGGAACGGGCGCAACACAGCGCCAAAGGGAAGGAACGGGCGCAACACAGCGCCAAAGGGAAGGAACGGGCGCAACACAGCGCCCAAAAGGGAAGGAACGGGCGTACACAGCGCCCAAAAGGGAAGGAACGGGCGCAACACAGCGCCAAAGGGAAGGAACGGGCGCAACACAGCGCCAAAGGGAAGGAACGGGCGCAACACAGCGCCAAAGGGAAGGAACGGGCGCAACACAGCGCCAAAGGGAAGGAACGGGCGCAACACAGCGCCAAAGGGAAGGAACGGGCGCAACACAGCGCCAAAGGGAAGGAACGGGCGCAACACAGCGCCAAAGGGAAGGAACGGGCGTATGGAAACGCCAAAAAGGGAAGGATCGGGCGTATGGAAACGCCAAAAAGGGAAGGATCGGGCGTATGGAAACGCCAAGGGCAAGGAACGGGCGTATGGAAACGCCAAGGGCAAGGAACGGGCGTGTGGAAACGCCAAGGGCAAGGAACGGGCGTGTGGAAACGCCAAGGAGAAACAACGCCGAAGCGTGAGAGGAGCGCAGGGGCCCAAGGGGCGAGATCGCCGGGGCGTGAGGGAAACGCCGAGGCGAAACGGACGCATGACAGCGTCACGGGGAAAATATAGGCGTACGAAAACGCCAAGAGGGAAGAACGGACGTACTTAACGCCAAAGGAAAAGGACGGGCGTACAAAACGCCAAGGGGAAAGAACGGGCGTACTTAACGCCAAAGGGAAGGAACGGGCGTACTTAACGCCAAAGGGAAGGAACAAGCGTACTTAACGCCAAAGGGAAGGAACGAGCGTACTTAACGCCAAAGGGAAGGAACGGGCGTACTTAACGCCAAAGGGAAGGAACGGGCGTACTTAACGCCAAGGGGAAGGAACGGGCGTACTTAACGCCAAGGGGAAGGAACGGGCGTACTTAACGCCAAAGGGAAGGAACGGGCGTACTTAACGCCAAAGGGAAGGAACGGGCGTATTTAACGCCAAGGGGAAGGAACGGGCGTACTTAACGCCAAGGGGAAGGAACGGGCGTACTTAACGCCAAAGGGAAGGAACGGGCGTACTTAACGCCAAAGGGAAGGAACGGGCGTACTTAACGCCAAAGGGAAGGAACGGGCGTACTTAACGCCAAAGGGAAGGAACAAGCGTACTTAACGCCAAAGGGAAGGAACGAGCGTACTTAACGCCAAAGGGAAGGAACGGGCGTACTTAACGCCAAAGGGAAGGAACGGGCGTATTTAACGCCAAGGGGAAGGAACGGGCGTACTTAACGCCAAGGGGAAGGAACGGGCGTACTTAACGCCAAAGGGAAGGAACGGGCGTACTTAACGCCAAAGGGAAGGAACGGGCGTATTTAACGCCAAGGGGAAGGAACGGGCGTACTTAACGCCAAGGGGAAGGAACGGGCGTACTTAACGCCAAAGGGAAGGAACGGGCGTACTTAACGCCAAAGGGAAGGAACGGGCGTACTTAACGCCAAAGGGAAGGAACGGGCGTACTTAACGCCAAAGGGAAGGAACGGGCGTAATTAACGCCAAAGGGAAGGAACGGGCGTACTTAACGCCAAAGGGAAGGATAAGCGTACGACAACGCCAGAGGGAAGAACAAGCGTACGACAACGCCAGAGGGAAGAACAAGCGTACGACAACGCCAGAGGGAAGAACAGGCGTACGACAACGCCAGAGGGAAGAACAGGCGTACGACAACGCCAGAGGGAAGAACAAGCGTACGACAACGCCAGAGGGAAGAACAAGCGTACGACAACGCCAGAGGGAAGAACAAGCGTACGACAACGCCAGAGGGAAGAACAAGCGTACGACAACGCCAGAGGGAAGAACAGGCGTACGACAACGCCAGAGGGAAGAACAGGCGTACGAAAACACCAAGGCTCAACAACTCCTGCTGGAACACGACTGGTGTACAGAAACACCAGGGGAAAACCCGCCGGGGCGTGAGGGAAACACCGGGGCTTGGGGAAGAGAACGCCGGGGCGCCAGGAAGAAGAATGCCGGGGCGCAAAGGGAACGCCGGGGCACAAGGGAAACAGGAATATCTAAAACACCAGGGAACAAGAACGGAGGACGTACTAACACGCCGAGGAACCGAGAAAAGAGGGCGTCCTAACACGCCGGGGAACCACGAATCAGAGGGCGTCCTAACACGCCGGGAAACCGAGAATCAGAGGGCGTCCTAACACGCTGGGGAACCGAGAATCAGAGGGCGTCCTAACACGCCGGGGAACACTAAATCTAAACGCCAGGAAAACAAGACCTAAACACCAGGGAACTAGAGGGTGAGCTAGGCAGCAACAGGCCAAGCGCGCCAGAGGGCACAGACAGCGACTTAAGCACTGGAGGGCTCTGGCGGCGACCTGCGTGCGCTGGGCAGCGACAGGTTGGCGCACCAGAGGGCTCAGCCGGTGACATAGGGGCGCCGGAGGGCTCTGGCAGCGCCTAAACAAGGGAACAACAACAAGAGGGTGAGCTAGGCAGTAACAGGCCAGGCGCGCCAGAGGGCACAGACAGCGATTTAAGCACCGGAGGGCTCTGGCGGCGACCTGCGTGCACTGGGTAGCGACAGGCTGGCGCACCAGAGGGCTCAGCCGGCGACATAGGAGCGCCGGAGGGCTCTGGCGGCAACCTGCATGCGCAGGGCAGCGACAGTCTGGCGCACCAGAGGGCTCAGCCGGCGACATGGGTGCGCCGGAGGGCTCTGGCGGCGACCTGCATGCGCCTAAACAAGGGTACAACACAGATACACTAGGACAAGACAGAACAAAACAACTACTGAAGGGAACTAAACTAACCCAAACCGAGCAAAACATACAACGAAAACAGGAGAAGGGTGTAGGGACCTAGAAAGCGCAGGGACTTTTAAGAGCGCTGGACTCCATCCAACGCAGGACCCCATACAGCGCAGGAACCCAGACACCTAAATACTAAAGGGGGAAAAATAAAGACAAACAAAACTAAAATAAAGAAAAAAACAAATACAGAACAAGACTAGAACTACAGGGCTAGGACAGAAACTACAAAGGCTAGACTGGAATTACAGGGGCTAGACTGAAACTACAGGGGCTAGACAGGGACTACAGGGTCAAGACAGGGACTACAGGGTCAAGACAGGGACTACAGGGTCAAGACAGGGACTACAGAGCTAACGAAACTACAGGGCTGAAACCGGATCTACAAACAAGACTGACAACTAGGAAAGGAACCAAACGCTACAGCAAAACTATGAAACGAAACAGAACAGGGAGATGAGGGCAAGTACGACTAAACTAATGAAAAACTAGATAACTAGGGCTAGAAATCTGTACAGAAAGCAAACAAGAAGTCTAAAGTAAAAAAAAACTGGAACTCAAAAACAAAACTCAGAAGACTAAGGCGAACCTAGAACACTAAATCAGGGCTATGGCTAAAACAAGAAGACAGAGAACACAAACCCGAACTAGCTGACTCAGAAAACCAAAAACTAGACTACTAAAGAAAAACCCGAATGACTAGAATAAACCTGGGACACAAAAACCCGGACAAAAACAAAATAAAACACAATACTCAAAAGCAACATAAATCTAAAAAAAAATCCTAAGTAAAGCAAAAACTAAGGTTGAGCCAAAACAAAGAACAGAAGGCGGAAATAATTCTTCTAAAACAATAAAAAATATACAAAATGACTAGAAACTAAAGCAGATCTAGAACACAACTTCAAAAAATAACTCCAAACAAAAACCAGAAGGCGCTGGGCAGCAAAGTCTGAATATGCTGGGCAGAAGCAAAAGTTAGCGCTGGGCAGCGACAGCGAGGAGCGCCGTCCTTAATGCTGAGCAGCGGGGAAGGCGGACCAGGAAAACAGAGTCAGAGGCGGGGCGTCGCAACTCTGCGACCCAGGCGAGACGAGACAGAAACGTGGCGTCGCAACTTGCGACCCAGGCGAGACGAGACGGAAACGTGGCGTCGCAACTCAGCTGAATACTGGAGGAAACAAAACTGTCGGAAAGTCTATGGGCTGACTGAAACAAGACCAGGTGAACGGAGTCTTCAGGCTGACGGGTACGAACGGAGCTGACAAGAAAAACTGGCAGGGACTGAGCGGGAGTGAACGCTATGGACCGGCGACGGGAACAGAAAGAGGTGAGTCTGATAAAGCGGTGGGAACAGGTGGAAGCAGTTGTGGGTTAATTGCAGCCTGCCAGGTGAAACTGATCAGGCTGCGCAGGAACAAGAGAGAGGGAGAGAGGCTCAGCATGCAGCCAATAAGCTGCATCCTGACAGATTATAGTTAATTTATTTCAGTAACTCAATTCACTAAGTGAAACAGGTCAAAGAACTGATGTTCTAGAGCCTTTATTTCTTTTTAATTCTCACGATTTACAGTTAATGAAACCAACAGAACATTTTACTATGTACAGAAGTGTTGGTGTTATTAAAAGTATGGTTAATACCTCCTTAAAGGTTATTTTAAAAAAAGCTACTTTTAGTCTGACTAAAATAAGACTAGATTTTGTCAAGATGTCTTCTGGCCAACTGAGACAAGCCTTTATGTTTATGCTTTATTAATCCCAGAAGGCAATTCAGAAGCAGTTGGACCCATTCATTACAAAGACTTAATACAATATGATGGTTATGCATTCAGACAGCAATCCAACACCAGCATGCAACATGTTTGTGACAGAGTGAAGATCAGATTAGCCCAGTGCTAGGTTTCTCATGGAAGATAAATGGCGTAGTGAGTCTTAGGTTGGACGCATCTGTGTGAAAGACAATAGCTGTGAGAAGTCTGGGAAACCAAGAACAAGGAAGTAGTCAAGGTTCTAAATGAGTTCCAGTATTAAATGATATTCACTGAATAACTGCTGGATTGGACAGCTCTGTTGCTGCTTTTGCTGGCCACTGTTTTTTTTTTCTTTTTTTAGCAATATCTCTTTTGTAGGTGCTTTGATCAGGTCACAAGGGGCTAGTTATGTTAGTGAAAATATTTATGATGCCAGTAACAGTTCCACAGTCTGAGAATTGCTCTTAACTCACCAACTTTTGCTGGATGTTTATACTTTAGGGCTCTTACAACAGCAGTATCAGCTGGAATCCATGATTCCTCCCATGTACTGCACCTCAGCGTTAAACAGGTTGGCTTTTAACGCGATCCCATCCTGCTTTAGGTGCCCCAACACTGCATGGACAAGATTAACATGATCCTTAACTGTCCTGCTAGCTAAACTCAAGAACATTATCAAGGCATGGCACACAAATTTAATTTATTAAATGTTCTAAGCATTGCTCTGTGCAGGGCTTAAATGCTGCAGGTGCATTTATCAAGCCAAATGAAATTTGTACCTATTCATATAGACTCCAGGGGGTCACACAGACGAAGTGCCTGCTGGGATTGCTGCAAAGTCGACGAAATGAGTGACTTTCCACTGTAGCTAAACGCTCTTTCAGGAGGAGTGAAAGCTTTAAGTCACTCAGTGCCATTCACTGGGTTTCCTTAGGAACCTTTTTGGCCTTTGTGTCTGTGTGGTGTGATTTAACTGACTTTGGAAGGTGCATTGAGATGACGTGTTGTGAATAGGCACTATATAAATAAAACTTAATTGAATTGAAATTAGTTTGAAGACAAACAATGCTGCTGAATGAATAAAACCAGGAACAAACTTCTATAACAAAGTCAGAAGGGCATTGTGTAAAGAAATATTAATCAAAAAAAGCTGTTCCTGTGAAACAGCAGTAATGCTGATCTATAGAAGATGAAGATACTTGAATAAGAGAAAATCAGCTCAAACACATTAAAATGTGACAGGAAGCAATCTGAAAGCAGTGTTGCCAGACTGGATTAGTTTTTTTTTTTTACCCAATTGGGCTCTTTTTTTTTAAACAGGGTGGGCTGGCAAAAATAGCTTTGGGCCAGTTGCTAGAATATGCACTGCTTTCCAGAAAATCTGGAGGGTTTTTACAAATTATTAATAAGGAAAAAATATGTGTATCATTGATGGGAAGGAAAGTACAAATTTAGACATTTCAATAAAGCGTGTCCTTGCACTGATATCATTGGTCACTTATTTTAAAATGTAGAGAATCTCATCAATCAGTGATCACTGGTTAAACAAGCGTTACTGTATAATGATGCTGAAGTGGGGAAAATACAATAACAGGCAGAATGGAATGGGAGGCTGATCTGAAGCTAAAATGGTGGGTTGCCCCCAGCTGCCCCAGAGGATGACTCCAAAGCCTGAAGCTAAAGAAACAGAGGTCAACATTCTCAGTTTAAGAGAAGGTGTATTTTACACAAAGGTAAGCTCACTTTATTGTTCCTATGCGTTGACTTAATGGTTGTTGCTGATTAAATTTCAGCTGATCAATGTGAAACTGCTTATAGATTCATGTTGGTATTCAATAACTTTTTGATTTCTATGAGAGCATAATTGGGAATGATTGCGTGATTTCTTATTGTAACATTTGTGTAGAACAGTCCAGGTGTTTTACTCTGAACAGGGATTTATTCTGGTGGCAGTTGTAACAGGTTGGCTATACTGTATTGCTCTCTGTTTTGGTTGTGTCCCACACCAGAGCTATACGAACGCTCTCACTGCCAACAAGCAACCAAAACAAAAAAACTAAAAAATAGGGAGAGAACACACTGGACCAGGTTCACCACCCAGCAAACCCTGCAGCTCTGCTAAACATGTCCCAGCTTAAACTACAGTAGGGAGTTTTGAGATACCTGAAAAGATCTGTTTTGTCATTACACTTAAAAGGTTCACTCGAGAATTGGTCATTTTAGTCAGTCATATTCCAGGATTGTTGAAAGTCTCTCATCCATTCTGTTCTCTGACCAGGCAGCCCTTCCATCACTGTGACTGACATCTGTGGTGGACAAGGACATAACTTTAGGTCTACCATTAGGGTGTTAGGCTCTCTACCAATTTATTTATTTATTGATTCATTTAATTTTGTAAAAAGATTCAGGCTTATTAAACGTTCCTTTTTAGAAAAACATTATAATCCTTTTGATTTATCTTTCAGTTTACTTTGTATTTAATCTGAACCTTTTCTTTTCCAGGTCTTACATTTGTTATAATTCAGTACAAAATATTTTATATTTGTAGACTGTATCTTATGTCATGCCAGAATTACTTTGTCTACTTACTTAGCTTTGTCAAAAAGGAAAGTTTAAGCCTAGTCTTAAAAGTAGACAGGGTGTCTGTTTCACGGACTAGAAGTGGGAGTTGGTTCCATAGGACAGGGGCCTGATAACTTTTAGATCTGTCTCCCATTGTACTTTTCGACACTTTAGGAACCACCAGCAGACCTGCAGTCTGAGAGCAACGTGCTTTGAGGATGGATCTTAATTATTAGGAAGTTTTATGTAAAAAGGATAATTTTTAATTCTGTTCTGTATTTAACAAGGGCCCAAAGAAGTGAAGCTACAATAGGAAAAAGCAGAGGTGGGTAGTAACTAGTTACATTTACTCAGTTACATTTACTTGAGTAACTTTTTGAACAAAATTTACTTTTAGGAGTAGTTTTACTGCACTGTACTTTTTACTTTTACTTGAGTTAAAATATGTTGAAGTAGTGCTAGTCTTGAGTACAATTTTTGACTACTCTACCTACCTCTGGGAAAAGCATCTTTTTTAACTGAATCCTGCTTATGTATGCTGTTAACCATCATTTCAGTCGTTTGTTTGGTTTTAAACTTTTCTAATGTCTTTTGTGAAACTTTTGTTTACTTCCTTCGCCAGATTTTCAGTTAAAATAATATCCACCTCTGTTTAGATGTTGTTTTCTCCCGCTCTCTGCGGTCCTCCGGCCACAGGGTGGCGCAGTTGTCCTCGGTGAACACTTGTTTGGCTGTTTCCTGGGTCAGGCGGTGTCCCAGTTTGTGTCAAGACGCTCGTACACACGTGTTGTTTCGGTTTTCTTCTCAAACTTTGGTCCACTCCACAAACAGATTGTTCATCAGAACCAGCCGAAGAGAAGAGGGTAGCTGCGGAGACCTCCTGCCACCATGGGCCCGGTGAGAGCACCTCTTAGCATTGCGGACACATGCTGGTTCCGGTTCTGGTGGAACGAGTTTCAGACAGTTTGGTTCAGAACAGGCCGAGAACAGAATGCAGGCAGAAAGCTCTGAGTTTAAACTTTAGCTCGGGGTTAGCTAAAGAGTCTGGCGCCTTAGATTGATTAGGCGGTGGTGGTTCTGGTACCAGAAGGTCTCCTAGGATCACCGCCCCGTGTCTTTACTTTAGGCAGAGGTTCAAATCCCTTTCAGAGAACATCGACTCTTTCAATGCTCACTGGCGGTTCGCTCAGCTTCCTGCATCAGAAACCCACACAGCGCCGAAACACCAGCCTTAGATGTCTGATGTTTTGCTTCTCTATCATACAAACCATCAGGCACAGATAGCGAGAGGAAGCACGAAAAGCACGTTTTGAAGGAGGATCTCATTTAAAAACGGGATAAAGCCATCTAAACCACTTGTGATAAACTCATAGACTCCGCTTGTTAAATGATGAAATAATATATGCTGTGTTCCTGTTGCACTATCTACATAGACATGCTTTATTACTCAGACCCGTAGAATCAAGAAGTCATTTAAATAGAAATCTGCCTGACAACATGGAGTTGGCTAAATACGTGAAAGAAAAACACATCATACCCTGATGCAAAGAAAATCAACAATATTCACGGGTTCAGGTTCTTGCAGGACGATAATCTTCCTTGTAAACACCACAGTGTCATGGTACAGCTCAGATCAGACATGTGCAACATGAGGTACTTTACCAGCCTGCAACACTTACTACATTGCTAATACTAAAATAATATTCATCATTAAAAATGTACTTTTTTATTTTTATACAGATTTACACATTGCTAAAACACTAAAGTAAAATCTAGAATGAACACCCTCTGAATTGAGTGGTTTTAAGTCATTGTGTTTATTATGCAGCGTTCTGCTCTTCGTGGAGCCAGACTCGTTTCTAGTTAGATGTGTAATTTGATTTTTAGTTAATTTACTTCTCCATAAAGGATACTCTAGCTGTCTTTATGTGCATTACTTTGCAGCTTAGATTCAGGCTTAAACCTAAACCCTCCTTAACCTGAGGTTTCCCACCGACCTGTGTACTGCTGTATGAATATATGCATGTGTTTGTGAGAGCAGCTGAAAGCTCTTTCAGTGGTAAATATGTCTAAAAAGCACTGTATTAAGGTAATTGACGATTAAAACAGTTCTACAAACAAAGCTGGGCCACATTTCCTCCACGTGCATGTAAAAGTTAGTTGTCATAAATATTTGGTGGAAATTTCTGCTTCCCAGGGTGGGACAACCAGTTAGGGATTATCTTCCCTTAATAAATGAAATCATTGTTTGAATTATTTTTGTATCGATTCAGATTATCTATAAAAAATATGAAAATTGGTTGGCTTGTCTACAGACTCTTCCAGTTTGCTTGGGAAGAACAAATATATATTGTACGTAGGGCTGGGCGATAAATCAATTTTATCGATTAATTTGAATTCCTGAAGAGTTAGTTTAGGAAAATTGTTTTGTTTTGTTTTTTTGGCCAATACACTCTACTGGGCTTCCATGAAACTTTGCACTATATCAGTCCTAAAAAGTGGAAATCATTTTAGTGATGGCTAGCAGTGTTCAAAATCTATTTAAGAAAATATATTGTCAAAATACTGCAAAGAGGAAAGATTTTTACCCTAAGACGAGGCACTTTAATTTCTTCATTTACTTATTTTTTTTAAGTTGGTGTGAAGTAAGACAAGTGAAGGGAAGGGTGATCTTAGATGTGTAATACAACTATCAGCAAACATTCTGTTATATTTTCATTATTTACTATAGCGGAGCCTGCCGTCTTATTTAATACGCACGGTTTAAAGCTAGTAATAAGTAACACTATTACAAGTAGGATACAGGTCAACTCTCAGATGAGATCAAAATAAAAGTGAAATTTCAAATATAATTTCAGTAAATTGTTTTTATGAAACAAAAGGGAAGAAAATCAATTAATTGGATTCAGTAAAAAAAAAGATGTGATATTTTACTTTTAAGCTATATCAACCAACCCTAAATGTACCCTATTAACAAAAACAACTGGCTTTCTTGTATTCAAAATATATTTAAGTGTTCAATAATGCAATTACAATTTTCTGAGAAAATGTACAAATCAGCCCAAATATATTTAAGTTGGTCAACATTTACAGTGAGCACTGTACACAATATTAGACAGGTTTCATTTTTTTTCAATTTCTTCATTTAATAACTAAGTCCTCTCAGTGCAAAATGTTAAACAGACTTCAATATCGTCACCTTCGTTAAATAACTAAGTCAGTTTTTTCATTTTTTTTTTTTTAGAAAACACACAAAATAATCCGCCAATAAGTAAAGTTGATCTAGGCAAAAACAAATGGTATAAAATGACATGGTGGACAGTAGGGCTGGGTATCATCTAGGATGAGCCGATACGATACGATTCTCAATACATAGCTCAGCTTGATTTGATTCCAATATCGATATTTATTACTTTGAATTAATGTTCAGTGATTCAATCACCAAAATCAGCCAAATATTATGTTTATGTTCCATTTACTGATCACAGACATATTAACAGGAAAATAAAGTGCATTTGCTTCAATGCATTTAACGTGTCACAGAAACCAAAAATGTGCCCAAACATCTGATTTTAGGGTCAAAGGAGCTTCTAAAATCCTGTCGGCCGTTCCACAAATTCGTCTCACTCGCTCTCCTTCGCTGTGAACTGTAATGGTTGCGCTGTAATAACGCCCCCTAGGGTCTTCGGTTCTCCACAATCACTATCAAGCTATTTCTGGATAATGTTCACCTAAACTAGTGCACTTTCACATCTCCCACAGGTGCTGGGTCCCAGGTATAAAGTGTTCACTTATATACAGTAATCTTGTAATTTATTTATTTATTTATTTATGTTCTTTCACTTTCTTTTTTCAAATATCACATTACACATGTCAGCTTACATAATAATATATATGATTTAGCAATGGCATCTAGGTGTTAGAGTGTATCTGTTGCTTTATGTCTGTTGGTTGTGCTGTTCTTTTTGTGTCTCTTTCCAGGTGATGGAGCAGACAAAGAAGGTTTTATCATTCTCTCCCTTTTATCTGCTCTTTCTTTCACCTCTACTCTTTTTTTTCTTCTTTCACTTTTTGTTCTTCCTTTACTCTCCCATTGTCATGTCCATATAATTTGAAATTCTCCTTGCAGGAATCATAATAAAGCTATTTACAAGCATAAATCAAGTGGAGCACTATGGCGAAAGCCGTTTGCTCCACTTGTAAAAGCAAAATCTGTCGAGCTCTATCTGGCATTGAGACATCAATTCCTATTGCCATATTGCTGGACAGGACACTGGGGGAAAAAAAAAAAAAAAAAAAAAAAAAAAAAAACGCCCCCTAGAGGTTGGGAGGTATATCGATATTGAAAGCCAGAATATCGATATTAAATCGTTTTTAAAAATATCGATATTAATCTTTATATCGATTTTTATGCACAGCCCTAGTGGACAGGTTCACAATAAACCCGTTAAGCATTAGCTCCTTGGATGAAATGGAATGTCTCGTTTCCCCACAGCTCCGCTCAAAGAAGCGCCGGCCAACGTTCCGCCGCCTGCTGAAGACTAGCGGCATGAAGCTGGAGAACAAGCTGAAGAACCGTCAGCTGAAGCAGGAGAATGTCGCCAAGAAGCAACGCAAGGAGCAGAAGAGGCTGCGGCAGGCCATGAAGGGCGCCACCCTACAGATACCACGCCCCCTGGAGACGTACAGGAAGAGACCAGGTGAGACACAATGAAGGTTGCACACACGCAGCGGTGGGTGAGCCCATCACTTAACCTGCTCTCACCTGTGTGACAGAGGAAGAGGAGGAGGAGGAGGAGTTCCTGGAGAGTCTGCCCACGGACATGCTGGATGAAGAAGACCTACAGCAGATGACGGCCATGGCCCGAAAAGCATCCTTCATCACCAGAGACCTGTCGTCCTGGTAACGCAAGCACACACCTGTCATCCTCGTGACTGACTGAGCTGACAGCGACTGAGGCATGTCTCTTTCCTCCCAGCGGCTCGGTGCACAGCGGCAAGAAGAGGGGCGCCGACGTGGTGCGCGGCTACGAGAAGGTCCCAAGGAAAATGGCAAGGATGGAGGAGAAGGAGGTGATCCATCTGCTTCCATTTAAAGACAAAAGTGGTGTGATCCCACGCAGCGTAGAGAGAGGTAGCGTCTGCATTTCTTACATTGAAACACTGAATGCTGCGATCACCTCTGAACACTCCGGCTCTGTTTGTCGCAAGCAGCTAAACAGCCTCGAAAGGAAGAAGAAGAGGAAGAGGAGGAGGAACCTGCAGAGACGGCAGAGCCTGAGGAAGACGGTAGGAAAAAAAAGCCTGCTGGTCTGTCAGATTCTTTTCCTGCAGAATTTCAAACTTAAATAATGACACAGTTATTACAGCAAACATGTAATGACAGGGTAATGACGTGATTATATTAAGGTTCTGTGATGAAGATACTGCAACAGTAGTCAGTAGCTTACCTGACGTAGACTGAAGTTCTGTCAAAGTGGATTTGTAGAAAATATCCTACAGTCAGAAGGTTATTGGTTAGACCAGAGCTTCAAGGAGAGCTGCAGCCTGACTGGAGTTTTAGCCCACTGGGTTTCAGAGTGTCTGTGCCTGTCGTGTTTCCTCCTGTGCAGAGGGCGCGTCATCGAGCTACGTGGAAATGACTCCGGAGGAGAGGGAACAGTTCAGAGTTAACACATTAAACATGAAGAAGCAACGCATCGCCACCCTGGCTTCAGCCATCATTTCAGATCCACTAAACAACGTAAGTGGAGCTGCCGCTCTAAATTCAACATGATGATGATGATGATGATGATGATGATGATGAGGCAAGGATGGGACAAAAATCAGCCATGGTTGATTGTGACTCAATTAACAAACATCAAAACTCTATTATTTTAATAAAGCCACACCATATTCAGTTTTCAAGTTAAGGTACATTTATTAAATCATGACAAACCTGAAGTAACATGTTACAAGGTTCCACCCAGATGTGGAAGTAAAACAGCTGGTCTAACTTGTCCCGGTTATGCAGAAGTTTGTCAGAGCTCAGAGAAGGCAAAGCTAATTACGCCGTTGATCACAATGTTACCAGAAGGATCGGCGATGGTCGGGAGTCATTGGGAAAAAGGTTTTAGTGAATGCCGCTCTGTAGGCAGGTAGGCAAGTTTATTTATAAAGCACAGATTCACAGTGCTGTACATGAAAAATAAAACATTACTGACACGGGGAAAATATTACAGAGGCAAGGACGTTTCATTGGAATAATAGCAGCAGGTCGAGATACAGTATAAGACAAATGGACTACAAACTAATACATTAACAGTCAAAGTCAATCCTAAACAAATGTGTTTTTCATCTTGATTTAAAAGAACTCAGGCTTTCTGCACTTTTACAGTTTTCTGGAAGTTAGTTCCAGATCAGTGGAGCATAGGAACTAAATGCTGCTTCTCCTTGTTTGGTTCTGGTTCTAGGTATGCAGAGTAGGCTGGAGCCAGAAGACCTTATGGTCTGGATGGTTTATACACTGATAACAAGTCTGTGATGTATTTAGGTGCTAAGCCATTCAGGGATTTATAGACTAACAGAAGTATTTTAAACTCTATTCTCTGAGATACAGGGAGCCAGTGTAAGGACTTTAGAACTGGGGTGATGTTCCTAGCTGAAGCGACTGAAGCTGTGTGCTAACTTTTGATCTTTCCTCTATTGGTCCAAAGATTATTACTTCAGTTTTGTTTTTATTCTATTGAAGAAAATTTTGGCACATCCATGCATTGATTTCTTCTAGGCATTTACTCAGTGCCTGAACTGGTTCATAGTCTCCTGGTGACATGGTGATGTAGAGCTGTGTGTCGTCTGCATAGTTATGGTAGCTGATGTTGTTGTTTTTTATTATTTGAGCTAGAGGGAGCATGTAGATATTGAAGAAGAGGGGACCCAGGATGGACCCTTGGGGAACCCCACATGGAATTTTTGTCGTTTTTGATGTAAAGTTACCTACTGATACAAAAAAGTCCTTGTCCTTTAAGTAGGATTTAAACCATTAGAGAGCTGTACCAGAAAGGCCGACCCAGTTTACCAGGCGCTCTAACAGAATGGAGTGATCAACAGTTTTAGAGAAAACCTCCCACCTTGAAAATATTTCACTGAAATGTGGAGCAATAGCACAAAAACAAGGTAATGGGATCACAAGATGGTAAGCTAGTTCTAGCTTGCGATGCATTGAAAGCTGTTTCCACAGAAAACCTCCGTCAGATTTACTGCTCATTTGCTGATGTGGGACTGCTAGAGTCAGTCGGTGCAGCAAACAATATCAGTAAGAACAGTAACACATCTCAGTGTGGACGGGCTTTATGGGATGATGAACATCAGGGTAACGGCGGCTCTTATGATGATCTAATGATGGTGGTATCTGCTGCAGATGAAGCGTGTGAAGGAGATGCGGGGGATGATGATGGAGGCTGACCCCTGCGTGGCGGTCTCGGTGAGGAAGATGGTGATGGTCTCTCTCACGGAGGTCTTTAAAGACATCGCCCCCACCTACAGGATACGACCTCTGACCGCTGCAGAGAAGAACACCAAGGTCACCCGAGCACAGTGTGTGTGTGTGTGTGTGTGTGTGTGTGTGTGTGTGTGTGTGTGTGTGTGGTTTCTGACTGTTTTTGAGGATGTTCTAACAGCCAGCGTGTTTTGGTGGTCCTGCAGGTGAAGAAAGAGACGCAGCAGCTTAGAGAGTTTGAGGAAAGTATTGTGAGTCAGTACAAGTTCTTTCTGGAGGACCTGGAACAGACCATCAAAGGTACATTATGGCAACACACACCTGCTCTACACACACACACACACACACACACACACACACACACACACACACACAGAGACTTAGAGCCTGTCTTCATCCCCAGACTGGAAGCAGAAGAAGAGGAAGCGCAGCCAGGCGGTGAGCGTCCAGTCATACCGCGGTCTGGCTGAAGTCTCTGTCCGCTGCCTGTGTGAGCTGCTGCTCACCATGCCACACTTCAACTTCCACAACAACATCATAGTCACCCTGGTTCCTCTGATGAACGACCCCCTGAAGAAGGTGAGACATCCTGGCTAAGTATAGAGTAGATCTCCTCAGGTAGATTAATGGTATAGTAGATGGTCTTTTTTCAGCTTTGATTTCCGGGGTATTGCCTTATCCATTGGTGGTCCCACATGCCAATCATTGTGATGCGCTCTAGTAACGGCCATGTTCCTTGTTAGGTTCCTCTTGCTGCGCACTTCTAGTATTTATGAATCCGGTTAGCTTCGGTTTCAGCCGTTCATTGTTGCTCCGCTGCTCTCACCGTATACTGTGAAAATGGTAGAGTTGCAAGAAACAAAGTGTCTGACAAGTTTATTAGAAGAAGAGGAAGCCCTCAGTAGAAAGAAAAAGACCAGAGTGGATTTGGGAGATTTTTTACGCGATTCCCCCGAGGAGTGGAAGAGCAGGTAAAATGGTCTTACCATGCGCAGTTATTAAAAAAGGGACTTGGGTGTTTCTCGCTTACTCTGACCATGAGGTGCACTAGATTATAAGGCCCGCAGTGAATTAACGTGTCTGTGTGTCTTTGTCCACATATAAGGCACACTGGATTATAAGGCGCGCTAAATATTCTTCCCAAGTGTGTAACATCACTCCACCCCTCCATGTCCACCGCTCTCTGTCTGTCTCTGTCTGGAGGACAGAGTAGATGGACTACACTGCTCTGTTTCTAACATATGGCCAAAATAAACATAACTTAATATATAATTAACTTACTAGGTTTATTGTTGCTGTTGCTATTATTGTTGCTAGTGCGTTCTCCAGGCTGCCTAAAGACTCCCACATACTCAGGTGTACTGTCCTCTTACTGTGAGCTTGGTGGACTCCACTCTGACTCTACGTGGACGTTTTACCCTTCATAGTCCAGCGTACTGTTGCTATTGTTATTTCTTGCGGTAAATTCCTACAATTCCCACACTTTCTGCCAGTGGGATGAAGTGGCGGAACAAATGGTAAAATGTGTGATTAGCTAGCTGAGCACATAGAGCCTAGAGTTTCTTTCCCAGCAGGCTCCCACCTGTCAGGGAGAACAGAGAGGGGACTGTGATGCTGTGTCTGTCCTTGCAACCCCCTGCTTGGAGCAGCTCAGTGTGTCTAGCTCGTTAGTCTGACACGTACTTGTGCTCCTAGAGTACATGCGGAGTGAACTACGGCCGAGCATGTGGAGGCCTTTACATGAATGCACTTCTAGTTTAGACATTACAGTCAGGCAGTCTTGCAGACTTCTCAGGGGGCTGACCAGGTAGTGACACAGTGTACCGTAATGCTCCCAATATTCATTGAGCGGAGCGGCTTCGTTGCTTACTAAAGTCGTACTTACACTTTAACAGATTTATGAGCGCATTGTTCCACATAAAATCAGTCAGTAAGCGCAACTTTATTTATATATATATATATGTCCACCATCAATTTTTTTAGAAGATCTAAGGATTTTAAGCGAGTTAAAAAAATATGGTACATTTTTCTGAAAAATCGTCCACTCTACCTTTAACTAACTAGACAGAAAATATAAAAAACTCAGTTGGTCTTTTCTGGTAAATCTGGTATGTTTAAATGCATTCATTGATTTAAACTTGCTGCAGGTGTCGGATATGTGCTGCGATGCATTCAGAAAGCTCTTCCATGATGACAGAGTGGGCGGGGCATCGCTGGCCACAGTGCGGGTCATCTCTGGTCTCATAAAGAGCCTCAACTACAGCGTTAGACCTGAGGTAACAAATCAAATACACCGTAGCCTCTTCTGGATCCATATATTTAGGACTGTTGGGCTTACTGACAGCTTCTTGTGCCTTGGCCACCTCTTTAACAGGTGCTTCGTACTCTACTCAGTCTGAGGATCAAGGAGGTGGAGATGAGGAAGGACCTGGAGGCCACGGCACCAAAGAAGAAGTTCATGACAAACAAAGAGAAGAAGAAGAACCTGTCCAGGATGCAGAGGAAGGTAAACAAAACACTCAATTCAGACAGTTTTAATCTTGTTGTTTTTTACATTTTAATCTGTAGCAAATGTGTCTATGGAGTAAGGTTTTTCTGACAAACAGAGATCCAACAAGTTCTAGACGTTGTGCTTGTGGTAAATACTTCATCCACAAGAGGGCAGTAGTAAAACAAGTGTGTGTTTGTGTGTGTCTGTGTGTGTGTGCTCCGTACAGTGGAAGAAGGCAGAGGAGAAGCTGGAAAAGGAGCTGCTGGAGGCCGAAGCATCAGAGAGTAAAGATAAAAAGATTAAGCTGGTGAGATTTTGTTCAGGAATTAAAGTTGGAAAGGTCCGAAGACAGAAGGAAGCTAAAATCCACCTTTTCCTCCGCAGCACACTGAGACTTTGAACATCATCTTCCTGATCTACTTCAGGATCCTGAAGAAAGCTCAGAAATCTGTTCTCCTCCCTGCCGTCCTGGAAGGGCTTGCCAAGTATGACACGCTCTCCATATGGCATTGATGTTACAGTCATTTTGTAGGAATGACCATAATTTCACCTTCTTCCAGTTTTGCCCATTTGATCAACCTGGAGTTCTTTGATGACCTGCTGAATGTGCTGCAGAACCTCATCCAATCAGGAGTAAGTATCTAGCACGACGCCATCATTAAACAGTTGTCTGTATCTTTGTTAATTGACTGCTGGATCTTTGACCTGTGCAGGATCTGACCAATCGGGAGAGCCTCCACTGCATCCAGACAGTCTTCACCATCCTGTCTGGACAAGGTCAGATTGTTGTTCTGTCAGTGATCACCACTGAAGGTTTCAGACGTTGCTAAGGCCAGTTCACGGCTGTCTGCCGTCAAATGAGGCGGTTCTGCACCCTAACGAGGCCATTTGTACTCTAAAGGACATGTAATGGTTTAACGGTTCTGCTGAATGACATAACTAGACCCTTATCCAATTTAACAAAAGCAGTCTGCTGTATTAGAGGACGATGTGATGTGTAAAGTACAAATGGCTTTGTACTGATTTACAGTACAAAGCCATTTGTACTGTAAAGGACATGTAATGGTTTAACGGTGCTGCTGAATGACATGACTAGACCCTTATCCAATTGAACAAAAGCAGTCTGCTGTATTAGAGGACGATGTGATGTGTAAAGATGAGGGCCAGTGGCTCAGAGAGGACAGTGTGTCTCATGCTCACTTTGTGTCCCTTTTACAGCTCTGACTTGTCTTCTGCTTTAGATCAGCTCCAAACTTGGTTTCAGGTGACTGTCAAGGCTCAGACTGTGTTTTTGTGTACCAGGTGACGCCCTGAACATCGACCCTCTGAATTTCTACTCTCAGCTTTACACAATTCTGATGCGGCTGCACGCGGGTGAGTTCACTGCTTTCTGATAAAGCTGCCAATCAAATACGAGGCTTGCAAGTCAAATGGCTTTAATTTCACACTCTGGCTACCTCAGGGGCGCCCAATGAGGACATCATCATTGTGCTACGGTGTCTGGACGCCATGTTGACTCGTCGCAGGAAGCAGGTGACCCTGCAGAGAGCCATGGCCTTCCTCAAGCGGCTGAGCACGCTCAGCCTGCACGTCCTGCCCAATGCCAGCGTTGGAATCCTTGCAGCAAACCGAGCCACCATGCATGTGAGTCTGGTCAACCTTCTAAATACAGAGGATTTTTTTAAATAATCGAAAAGACTGCTCAGCTCCAACCTTTCTGTCACAGTTGATTTTGGTCTGTCTCATCATTATATAGTCATTCCCCAAATGCGACATCCTTTTGGACAACGAGATTCAGGGCAGTGGCTTCTACCTGGCAGAGCTGGACGAGCCTGAACACTGCAACGCTCAGAACACTGCACTCTGGGAGCTTCACACTCTCCAGGTACGTACACACACCATCTCTCTCTGACTTAAAATGATTCACCACGGTGGGGAACTGTAAGTCCAGTCGGCTACATACAAAGTTGATCAACCACAACCTGATTACAGCGCTGGTCAGAATGAAACTTCCATGGTAGCAACAGAAAACGTAATTTATTACTAGCCTGAGTGAGAAACCTAACGATAAATTCTATTGACAAAAATAAAGAGTGGTGTTCTGGTTTTAAAAATAACTACTTAAATGCCTTTTTTATTTAAAACATATGTACCAGCCTGATACTGATACCTATATGCTATGTGTTATCAGCCGTATGACATCCTGGTGTTTGAGTTTACCTTTCAGATCAGCATTCACCTAACTTCTGTTTACCCCAAATTATTTCCGAGTAACAATATAAAACACTAAAACAGTAAAAAAGATTTTAAACATGAAAAGAAAATTTAATCAAATTCTAATTCCTGCTAAATGTTTTTATTAAAAGCTTGAATTGATAGGAAACGTTTTGACCAATCTGTATGATTTGATTGAATTTGACTTTGTAAAATGCCTTGAGATGACGTGTATCATGAATTGGTGCTATATAAATAGAGTTGAATTTCAATTTCATATTGCATAATTTTGTTTCATTTATTGAGGCTTCTTCTCTCAACATCCCTGAAACGTCACTTGTGTCTGGCAGGTTCTATTTTCTGATGCTGGATCGGCGTTGTTAATCTGATATCCGATCCAGCTAATTTGTCAATCTCGGTGCCGATATCTGATCCGGGTATCGGATCGGTGAATCTCTAATATGCACGCAGATGCGCATTAAAGCAATGTATACATACGTTGCTGTTCTGACAGAACACGGCTTTCAGCTAACCGGGCGGTCGAGGCTCGCCATGCTGAGACAGATCGCCTGTTTCCCGGCGCATAGCTGTCAAACTCCCGCTGGCTTTCTGCAGTTGGTAAACAGCAGAAATAATTCTATCAGAATCAAAAATCTGTCAATTGTTCATTATTAGTAATCTCTACAAATAAATTGATCTCAGCTTTGATCAGATTCAGCCAAGTGGGGCAGTTGTTGGCTCTTACACCTAGCAGCAAAGAAGGTCCTGGATTCAGATCCCAACATGTGGGGTTCTCTGGCTTCCTTCTGTAGATCGAAGCATAACTGTTAGGGTGATAAATTGCCCTTGTGTGTGAGAGTGTTTGTATACTGGGAGAGAGATGGATGCATACATGCAGTCATAAAAGCGCACTGCAGGGGGCCTAAAGACACACGTCTGACATGTTTGTGTTGCTGTGTGTTCAGAGGCATTTCCACCCGGTTGTACGGCAGTTTGCAGCTCATCTGAGTCGTGGAGCTCCCAGCGAAGGCTCGGCAGCACTGAGTATGGAGCTCTGCCGCAGGTACAGATAAAACACCCTCTTAAAGGAACGGTAATCCATTTTAACCACATGCAGAGCTGGATGCCGTGTTAAAGTTACATTCAGCAGCAGCCGTGTTAAATGAAGATGTCCTTACCTGTCCAGGTCTCCACTGGAGCTCTTTGAAGACTACAGTGTCAAAGACATGACCTTTAACCCGCCCGTGGCTTCGCCCGCCTCCAAGAAGAAGGTGGGATCATCATGCTCACCTTCATGCATTTTGTCATTCTGATTGCCAGTCCTTCATGCCATGTGCTGACGTGTGTGTTCACCTTCATGCCGGGCTCCATTCCTTGCTCTCCAGGATCAGTTTGTAGATGGAGCGATGCTGCTGGACGACGAGCTGCAGAAACGCGTGGAGAGCATCCTGAGTGCTGCCGAGGACACACACCTGGACTTCACTGCAACACACCACTGACTGTCACGGCGAGGCTCCAGCTGGCTGCTGACCAACAGCAGAGAGAGCTAGATTTCTGTCTGTCACACAGGAGAGACATCAGCGAGGAGAAACACATTTGTTCTTGTCTAGAACATGTTCAGGTTGGGGGGGACGTAGAAGCGTAAGACCTGGAGCTGCTTTCAGAATAAAGCCTTGCAACATTGCCAGTTTAAAATATTCTTTGTTTGGGGACTGCAGTTTATTTTTATCAAAGGTAAAAAGTTTAGTTCGTAAAGTTGGTCAGCTCCTAAATAAACCAGAAACTGTTTTAAACATGCGATTGTAGATCATGAGAGCAGCAGTTCTGGATAACCAGAACATCTTAATGTTTCAAACTGGACTGTGAGTGGTACGTCATCCAGTTGATCCGTGTTTCCTGAAGGAAAGGTTAACCAGACCCTGCTCCCATGAGAGACACTTGGTGCATCTATAGAGCTCCTGGCACACTGCAAAAAGGGACTAAAAGAAAGTACGGTTTTCTTAAAAATGAGTGTGTTTGTCCTTGATTTGAGCAGGTACATACGATGATCTGCCAGTGGAATGAGTATTTTTACCCCTAAAATAAGATAACTAGATACACTGCACAGGAAATAAGATGGAGATGAGTTCTTATTTTAAATGCAACCATCCTATTCCATTAGATCATTTAAACTTGCCTGCTTAAATCAAGGACAAGTGATTTATGTCATTTTGCAGCACAGCCACCATCCTGCTGCTCAACCCGCCCTGCACCTTCAGGTCATGTCTGACTGCAAATTCATTTAGCTGCTTCTCATCTTTACAGCTTTCATTAAAGACTTTGACCGCTTAATACCAGCCAACTGGAACCTTGTTTTCTCCAGTTTAGGTAATAAAGATAGTTCCAGTTTGGCTTTTATTTCTGCTTGCTGTCAGAAAATGACTCCTGTTTGAAGAAAAGAAATGAAAGAAAGCTTCTTTTTATCTGCCAGATTGCTTTGAGTTTTCTGTTCTGTGTTTCTCTAACTACTAAAACGGGATTAAAAATAAGTAAAATCTTCTTGAAATGAGTGTATTTGCCCTTGATTTGAGCAGGTAAATAAGATAAGCTGCCAATGGAATAAGATTTTTGTTCATAAAATAGGAACAATTCATCTCCATCATCTTATTTCAAGTGCAGTAAATCTATCTTATATTAGGGGTGAAAATACTCATTCCATTGGCAGATAATCTTATTTAGCTGCTCAAATCAAGGATAAATACACTCATTTCAAGAACATTTGACTTCTAAGTCCGTTTTTGCAGTGTCCCTGGAGGTTTCCCTTTTCCAACCTGAACCTGCTGACTGGTACCAGTAGTTTGGATTTTTTTTTTTTTTTTGCCCTCCTTCCCTGTTGCAGGTGGCATCCCTCTGGTTGGAGTCATTTTATTTAATTTAACCTCTCAGAGTTTGGTAATGTGTTACAGCTCAGTCTTTAACCACAGTTACATCAGGGAATAAATTCATTAATCTTAAACTGATTCTATTTTTGTTTCTCGTGTAATTAGGAAAAAACGTTTTTTACTGATGTGTGTTGCTGAACTGTATTTAATAAAGTCTTTTTATTAAAGTGTTGTTGGAGATGCTTTTATTTCCAGATACGTTGGCAGTGGGTCAGCTGTGTGTGCGTTTGAGTTCTGTCTTTCTGAAATCCTGGTCCAGACACTAAACTTGTCTTAATATTTACAGTTTCAAAGTTTGGTTCCTCTGGCCTTCTTTGAGCATTCCTGAAACATTTACTAACTTTTCTCTAATGCATTTATATTTTCAATTATACAAGCTGAACCTTGTTTCAGATAGACTGCAGGATGTGAGCAAGGGATGCAGTCTACTTTATCTGCTGTAACAGGAATCTGTCTGTTTTTTGAGCAGCGCCAAACCAGAACATACAGAATGTTTCAAACCAGAAAAGCCATTGATGCACAGCTCAAGTTTTCCTCTTTCCCCGAGTAACAAAGGACGTATATGCACTAAGTTTTACCTCAAATGAAACAGCACTTCTCACAGCTAATAGGATTAATATGGCAGATTAAAAGAACGGTTCAGGGTTTGTTTCAATTGAACATGATTTCTTAAAGCTGCAGTCTTATTTAGACAGTAAAACCGATTAAATTAAAAACATCCTGCAGTCATCAAATGTCAGCTGAGAGCTTGAGCCCAGTCATTTGAAACAGCTTAAAGTGATATAGCAACCAGAGCTGGGAGGTTTCCCTCAGGACTACGGCCCTCATCCTGCAGGTTCAGTCTCAGCTCAGCAGAAATACTAAGAGTTACCCCACCTCTGTGCTCAGCTTTGCCCACAGCTCCCAGGATGCACTGCGTGTTCATGTGGTGTCCCTTCATTTGCTCCGGTTTCTGTGGTTGGAAAGCTTTTCGTTGTTCAACAGATACACATCTATGTATACCAAGTGACAGAAACGGGTTCAAACAGCAAAATCTTCTATCTAGACCAAATAAAACCTGTGAAACTGGTAACACAGCTATCACTCACCAAGTCAATCTAAACATTTCCAGCATAGACGCTGTTATTTCTGTGCTCAGCTTGCTCTAATAAAGCCCATGATTGAAGGTAAAGTTAAACTATGGGCCCAAACATGAAGCACATTGAAGTATTCCAAGCACCAGTAGCCTGAACTCCTTGTCTTGCTGAAGTTCTCTTGGTCAGTCGGTATCGTATGCCAAACCTGTAGGGAATCATTATTTTTTAGCTTTTGCTCTTGATGTCCTTGTCAGGTCTCCGATTCACTCTTGTTTTTATCTTCTCCGGGCTATTGCTAAGTTGAGTTCCACTGTGTTCTGCTTGTACCTCGAAGATTTTATTCATGCGTCCATTTTGCCACATCTGGACGACTGCAAATCAAGTTTCCCCTCTCTTAAAATCTCTTTGGATCAGTTAGATGGTTCATTTGACCAAGTCCTCTAAATACACCACATCACCCTGCTGCTTCTTCAGCTTCACGGGCTGCCCATTAATTCTAGAGAAGGGAAGAGACACTTACTACTATGTCCTGCAGACACAAGCAGGTGTGTTACAATTTCCCAATTTATGGAGCAACACTTTTTCCTGTCTAGGATCAGAGATGCTACAGGAATGAAAGCAATTTGGGGCTCTGAAGAACCTTTTAATGTGTTTAGAAATAAAGGATCATATTTTTTACACCTTGATGCAAATCCAGCTGGAAGCTCCCAGAGAGATTTCCTGCTGTTTTCTATCATAGCCAGAGCTTTCTTTAACATCTAACTGTAGCTCTGGTGAAAGTCCTTAAATTCAAGCCAGGTTATGCCGCTTTCAGCTGTTGTGGCACACATCCCCCCCCCCCCCCCCCCTTCCATTTGGCTCCATGGTTGCTCTGAAATGAACCGTGTTCCCTGCTCGTTGTCCACACAGAACAAAAGGAAACCTTCTGCAACAAACAGCTTCAGATAAGTCCAAACTGAGGCCATCTGATGAATAGAAGAGTTTATTTAAGGTCATATGACACATCTCACACATTCTGATTTCATTTTACACGTAGATCAATCATTAGGTTAAATACATTTCAATAATTTAGTGCAAATTCATACGCAGTTCACACAGAGCACTTAGGTACTCGCTGTTGTTTTCGTCACAGTCCAGAGCTTTCTCGAACATCTCGGCAGCTTTTTCCATGTCTCCTTCCGCTTTGGCCACTTGAGCCAACAGAGCGTAGGCTAGGCTGTCATCCTCGTCTTCAGAAAGGCGATCATCTGCTATCTTCTTCAGCTTCTGCAGGAAAAATCATGGCAAAACATCATCTCATCAGGCAAGATCAGAGTTAAAAGAGAAAGATTGGCTTTTTAACTAAGACTGGTTAATAAAAGCCCCTTTGCCACCGAGCCAGGGGCAAAGGGGCGTTTACTGATGATCTAAAATGTTTCAGTGTGACAGATACTTTTCCAAAACTGGTCATGAAAGAGCTGCTTTAATGTACATTTAAACTAAACTGGATCAGAATCCCCCATCCTACCCTGAGAAGAAACTGTTTAATTGATGGCCAAGGTTTGGCCACAGGCCTGATTTTGTTTTAGCAATTTCACACAGTGATGGATGAACACAACAGTGACATCAGAGTAGAAGAAGACCATCAGAGTAGAAGAAGACCATCAGAGTAGAAGAAGACCATCAGAGTAGAAGAAGACCATCAGAGTAGAAGAAGACCAGCAGCAGCTGTAGTAGTATCTACAGTAGCAGTACCTGCTCCTTAAAATTTCCTTTAGAATTTCAAGTAGATCTAAAGTGTTCAGGTTTACCTGGAGTGTCGTATTCAACTTATATTCAGAACTCAGAAAAAAACGATTTCCTTAGAACTTAACTAACGTTTGATGAAGTTCAGGAGCTTTTATGGAAATGTAAGTCCTTAGTGATGCGTGTAAAACCTTACCTTAATACACTGTATCCATTCCCACGTTTTCGGTGTCAGCTGTAGACCCTAGGGATTTAGAGAGGAGTTACAGAGGAGTCAGCTAGTCAGAGAGTTATAAGTGCTCAGAGAGGGGGGTAAAGAGGAGTCAGCTGGAAGCCACAAATGAGTCAGAGGAGATACAGAGGGGTTACAAGGTATTTTCAGGATATTTACGAATGAGTTTGAGAGGAGGTACATGGGATCAGTGACAAGTTCCAGAGGTGTCCGGAGTTACAGAGAAGTTACAGTGGAATCAAGAGAGAGGTTGCAGCGGTGTCAAGAAGAATTGCCCTAGGAAATACAGATGAGTCAGAGATGAGCTGGAAGACAGGAATAACATACAACTCAGAGAGAATTTATAGAAAAGTTAGAGAGATTCTCCACTGGAGTTACAGAGGACTCTGAGAGGGATTACAGAGAAGTTTCAGAGGAGTAACTGAGGAGTCAAATGGTAAACGACTGACTTTATATAGCGCTCTTCTAGTCATACTGACCACTCAAAGCACTCTACTCTGTACATTCACTCAGTCATACTCACTAACCATTGGTTAAAATGTAGAGACTTCAAAATGTGTGGGAAGAAAGCAGTATTAATATAAAGGTAAGAGAGGGCTGTTCTGTCCTCGCTCACAACAGATCAAAAGTGAGGAAGAAACCTGCTGAATCTGCATAGAGTTACAGCTAATAAAAATATATATTTATTATTAGCTTTAAATTATTATAGAGATTATTGCAAAAAATAGACTTTTTTCGCAATGAGCTAGTTGATATTACCCAGGCTAATAGCTTTTGGTGTGCGGTGCAATAACCAGAAAAATGGTCCGATTGGAAAAATGCAAAGCCCAAAAAAGCGACTTCACATTCAAAAACAAGCAAGAAAATCAAGAAAATCGAACTGCCACCTCACAAAAATTACAAGCCATATAAACGTATACCATCACAGACGCTGCAGTCACTGGTATCAGGTCTGGACTTGAGCTCTAAAGTTGAGGTGAGGATGGAAGAAGCTTCTGAGTTTCAGAAGTTCAATACTCACAATGTCAGTGAGCCTGCATCCCACAAGAGGAAGTAAGTCCCCCACCTCTCAGATGAAATCCTCACATGACCAACCCCAGCAGGTTAACTAATTGCATGAGATAGGATCAGAGAGCAGGTATGCAGTTTCTAACAAAGCACCTAGAACAGAGTCAATTTCCCCAAAATTTAGGAGACAGCCTCATCATTTTGAGTTTAAAGAGAGGACTCTCACACAGCCCATGAGAGGTGTTAGAAGTCATGTGACCACAGTGGAGGCCTGAACCACCCTACAGCAGTAGACAGAGACAAAGAGTACCAGTTACATTACTCTGCAGATGCAGGTGGTTCAAATTGGAGGGATGAACAGCCGTCACACCTGACTCATACCAGCACCTGTCCTGACTCTGTGTCACCCCCTAGGAGCCAGGAGAGTCACGTGACCCACAGCAGATTATACTTCTCTTAAAACTTGGCAAAGTACTGAATAACTTTCATGAATCTCTGGAGGAAGAGCTTTAATGAAAACATGAACGCTCCTAGCTGTTTTTTTCTTTTTTACAAACAGGCTTCAGTTTCTCACTGACAGGAAGAGGGGGGGAGACAGGCGGCAAAGCGCCGCGGGTCGGAGTCGATCCCGGGCCGACTGAGTTGAGGACTAAAGGTCTCCTAATATGGTTCGCGCTAACCGCTCCGGGGCGCGTCCGCGTCCGCTGCAGAAGTGGAAGCGTCAAATGCGGTCGGGAGAAGGGTGAAAACATGGTTTCCACCAACAAAAGCCTTCAGAGGCGTTCTCTGATGTTCTTTTAATGAAACAATATTAGGTAGATTGGACAACACGGAAGAAATAGCAGCATCAATGTTAACGCTTGCTTCCTCGACGAGCCGCCATTGCTATCAAAACAGTCTCACGTCACGGTCGCGTCTCCACTACGTCACATCTATGAAATGCCAGCCCTGCGTCCTGATTGGCCAGACACTAAAATTGGTTGGAGAAATCACTTTCTATGGGCGATGTCCCAGATGTATGTGAGTGAAGCTAGGCGGAACGACATACGTCTGGCTTGAGTCAGGTTAGGAAAGGGCAGGTCAAAAGGACAACACACGCCCTCCTGCAGATAATCAATAATGTTTTAATCCTGACTATCTGGATTAAAACTGAATAACTTTCACAAATTTCCTCCAGAGATTTGTGAAAGTTGTTCAGTACTTTGTCAAGCTTTAAAGGTATATAGCCACGTTATATGCTTATAAAAAGCCAAAGAAACGCTTGCTCATGATAAAATCGAGTTATATACACCAATTTTCCTGTGTCCTGTTTGTGGCTAGAAATAGCCCCAGATGACCAGATATAAACAGATGTGGCACCATTTACCGGAAGTATCACAGAATTATCATAATGCCAGTTTGCTTAATTAAGGAAACGGTATTAAACAATGCCATACCAAGCTTCACCCTCTGCAATGCTTTGCAGTAAAGCGGCAGCTCGGCGTGATCAAAGGCCAACCGTTATTAATTGAATAAACCGATCTACAGCAACTTTAAGAGCCTCATATCAGAACATTTACTCACATCAATCAACTCTCTGCTGTTCATACTGTATTCCCAGCAGTGTTTCAGTCTTTTCCTTGGAATCTATATATATTTTTTGAGTTTTTTTTTTTTTTTTACTGGATCTTGAACCATTCTGCATTGTTTCGCTGGGAGATGCTAATAGCTGTTAACTGCTTCCTTGTTTTATCCCCTGCTGTGCATGCAGTGTTGTACTTCCTCTATTATTCAAAATAAACACAAAAGGCTTTATTCACTAACAAATTGAGCATAAACACTGCGTAACACGGCAAAATAATAACTAATACGCCAGCAGAATGTGATAATCTTTCATAAAAACTTTGTATCCAACCAGAGTGAGCTACTGACATAAATAAAAAAAGTCCAATAACGTGGCTATACACCTTTAAGAAAAGAGTAATCTGTGTACAGGGATAGGCTCTGTGACTCTTGACACTTTTGCTGTTCTGCAAAAGGAAGTTGGAACACCAAGAGAATTTTAAACCGCTTATGGAAGGTTTACTTTCAAGGACAGAGGAATACTCCAGGTCCCAAAGAGGACCACCTTTATAAGTCTTTGTTCCTTCAAAATCTACATAAAAGTGTACCATGCATTGCAGGACAATGCATCTCTCCATGTAGGAGGTTTGCAGAGATGCTCAACTTGTTTGGGAAAGATGTGTCCTATCAGACAGAAGGAAAACCTAGCTTCTTAAACATTCCAATAGGAGACAGGCCCTAGAAAAGGCACACCTTCAGTTCTCCAGTGATCCAGCAGACTCAAAGGGTTGGAAACTGGTGGGAACCAAAGCCTAAGGCACCCAGTAAAGGTTAGCCTTATCACAATGCAAAACCAAATGGTAACATTGGTAAATGTTGGAGTCACTCTAAAGAAGTTATTACAAACGAAAATGTAGAAATTATCTGTAGATTTGTTCTCACTGAGTTTGCTGTCTATTTCACAAAAATATACATTGAGTCAATCAAATCCCAAATCGACTCTAAAACGTATCATACCCTGGCAAAAATAATTTCAGTTATCTTGGAGAAACTCTAATAAGTTTTACTTTGGTTGAGCAAAAAAAAAAAAAAAAAACATTTAGAATTTCCTCTGTCTCTCCGTTTCGTAAAAAAAGGCAATTATTTAACGTGCTCTTCTACAAAGCACTAGTTTTGAGTTCTCGGGCAGAAATATCAGCGTCTCAGTGAATATCTTACTATTCATGAAAAACAGTAGTTATCTGCACTCATGACTTCTGAGTTCACAACATTTACTTACACTATTTCAATTAGTAACACACCATTATCATTACACAGAGACGTCCTGCAACCCATAGACATCATATACGTAGACGCGTCATTGGGCGGGTTCTGCCTAGGCTGCGATGCGTCAGAGCGTTCGCCATCTTAAATGTGGCAAATCTGCAGTTACTCAGTCACTTAAACAGTATCAGAGGGACTTTAATCTCAGAATATACTTTGTATTCGTAATATTTTCATTTTTGTAATATTACAAGTTTATTATTGTATCCCTTTAGCTTCATTCTGTTGAATTTATTCTCGTAAAGAATAAAAATAATTAAAATAATCTAACCTGGCCCTATTACTCCAGGAGTGAAATAATTCTGCAAACTGTGACTATTCTGGAAATGTCCCCTCTTAATTCTCATAATATGACATTTTTCTCATTAAATTACCACTTTTATGTATTTGTCCAAGGTCTTATTTTCTCATATTAGTAATTTTGCCTCTTTAATACGCCCCCAAAAAGTCTGTTCCAAAAGTTTCACATGTGACACGTTTTTATGAAATAATGAAGACCACAATGTTTAGATTTAACAAATTGATCCTTATATTCATAACACACACACACACACACACACACACACACACACACACACACACACACACACACATACATATATATATATATATATATGTATATATATATATATATATATATATATATATATATATATATATATTTCAAAATCTACATATGCACATCTATGTCTAAATACAATAGTCTGTACTGTATGCAAACTAAAAACCTTGAAATAGAATGGTCTTGCACAGCTTTTTTCTAGTGTTACCACTCTGCAGCTTTAGTGTGTCCAGTTTTACAACATGGTGCAGCCTTAGTTTATAGAAGGCAGATACAAGTAGTGAAATCAGCCAGAATACATTTCCATGCAGCACAGGAATGAGGCATCTTCTCTGATCCACGTTCACAATAACAGAACTCAACTTTTTTCTGCCACATACGATTATGGCGGTGACGTTGACGTACAAACCTACTCCCAACGACGCGTCTACGTATATGATGTCTATGCTGCAACCTGTTCCAAAACTACAGGGGGAAATAACCTCCTCCCATGCTGCTTTGCATCTGGCAGTGGCTGGACAATATATGAGAGCTGCAAGTTTCAGGGTGTTCTGGCTAACAACGGCCAGCTACAGTTATCTACGGCAAGGTGCTCCATCATGTCACCATGAGAATGAAGGTTTGTTGTCAGTTCATCTGGACAGTTGCAACCAGAAACAAGTATGGCTTGCGATAAGGTTATCCATTAGTTCTGTATGCAAATATAGTTACAAAAAATATATATTTAGAACCCCCAATTTAGGGATAGCTGTGTGCTACCACCTAACTACAGCAGAAGGAATCATTTGGAGCAGCTCTATCTCAGAAATTACCTTTTTGTAGTGATCGATGGCGTCCGCCGGCTTTTTGGTGTGATAGAAATGAAATTCAGCATAACGCTGGTGAATAACCTGACAAACGCTTTCGTCTGGTATCTCAGGGAACATCTTGAAGCAATGCTGGAACATCTCCTCAGCCCTGACAGACAGTTAATTAAGAGAAGTCCACACTACATTAAAGTGTAGCTTTGTGTTTATCTCACCTGTCAAAGTCTTTGTCCTCTCCATACATTAGAGCCAGATCTGCCCGTGCAAGAGCAAAGGAAGGTTTTATCTTCACTGCCTTTTCCAGGTTCTGGATGCACTGGTGTCGTAGCTGTTGCACCACTGTTGGAGAGCACAAAAAGACTTCTATGCCTTGATTTTACACAACACAACTTCATGTAGCTCTATATGTGAACCTTTTGAATACTTTGCTTTTTGTAAGGCTTGGAGCTCTGCTCAGCAATCTTTTTCTTTTTGTAGCAAAGGCCCAACTGATGGTGAATGAATGCTGATTGGCTGGTCCTCTTCAGTGCTCGCTCCAGCAAATCGATTGACCGATCATTCTCTCCCTGCAGCAGACAGCAGAGATGGACCTGATCTTAGCTTTTCTATATTTAATGGACTCTGGAAAAACTGTATACCCAATGACACATTTTATCTTCATGGCTAGGTTTTAAGAACAAAATAGGAGCAGATGATCTTCTTCCCTGACTTATTATAAAATAAAAAAAATACTTGTAAATCTTCTAGTAATTCATAAAAATACTGGTGAGGTTCAAATACATTTTTTGAAAAAAATCTCTGGATACACAGTTCACATAAGTATACGCCACAAATCGTTTTTACCGCTACAATTTTAAAACAAACTTTAATAAATCTGCTTTCAGAAAGCTAAAAACACAGGATAAAAAAATCCTCTCTTTCCATTATCTCCATGTTAGCGTGGACAGGCCTTAAACCTGGTTGTCTTGGAAAGAGACATTCAGGGCAGAGATGGTGTTTGTAGCGAATCACACTATATAAATAAACCGAGTTGAATAGAATATATTCAATTCAATTGTCATGATTTTAGGTTCTGTCTTAGTTTTGAATCATGGAATAGTTTGAGTTTTGTTGTGGTTTGATTTTGTTCTTTGTGTTATACTATCTGTTAGGGTTCTGTAAGCTTTTAGCTCAGTTCTGTTCACCTGCCAGCTCACTCCCCTGTCAGCAGTCACCAACCTATCAGTTCAGTTCACTGTCAGTCACTTCCCTGCCTCTGATTAGTTCCAGCTGTTTCCCTGTAATTAGTTTTCACTCCATTTCACCTGTGCACTTCACTATATAGTTCTGCCTCGGTCTTTAGTTCTCCGCCAGATAATTAACGAGCCCACGGTGAGTTTTGTTCCAGCGTTCCTTTCTTGATTGACCTGTTGATGCTAACCTGAGAGCCTTTTTGATTCTGAGCCAGCCTGTTCCCTGATCTGTTTTTCCTGCCCTGTCTGACTGATTTACCGGTTTACCGACCTGATTCTGTCCCATGGTTATCCGAGCTTGCTTTGCCCTGTCTGTACCTCTGCCTATTTTGGACTGCCTTTTGTGTACCGGATTTTGGACTGCCATTTTGACCATTGAGCCTTGCCTGTCCCTGTTTTATTATTAAACCCTGTTTTTTGCCTTCACCTCGCTTGTTTGGTTTGAATACTGGGTTTGCCTGATTCTAGTTCATAACATCAATTTCAATTCAATTTTATTTATATAGCGCCAAATCATGAAACATGTCATCTCAAGGCACTTTACAAAATCAAGTTTAATCATATTATACAGATTGGGTCAAAAATGTCCTATATAAGGGAACCAGTTGATTGCATCAAAGTCCTGACTTTATATATCAATCTTTAGAAACTTAAAAACTAGGGAAATACAGCTAATTGAATATAGGACTGGCTGAGTTGTGTCCTCTGCGACCTGATTGGACTTTAGCAAGGGCTTACTGGGGCATCAGTCCAGGATCGAGGGTCCATGATACAAAACTGAGCCTGTAACTTGCGAACGTCACTTTAAACACAAAAGTTGGGATCTATAAAAAAAACTTGAAAGGACCATGCGTAGTCCTCTGTTCACTCACCATGATTCAAGCGTCCCAATAGGGCCCATATGGTTGCTTGAGCTCATATCCTCCTAAATATCCTCCACCTCAATAGAAAATGTTATTGAGTTCCTGATCTCTAACTTGGGTTCAATTGTAAAAACCTTTCTGTATAGAGTTTGTTCTCCCTGTACATGCCCCTGGGTGTAAGTGGATGTGTGCATGGTTGTTTGTCCTGTGTGTTTCTGTGTTGCCCTATAATGGTCTGGCAACATGTCCAGGGGGTACTCTGCCTTTGGCTCAATGAGCACTGGAGATCGGCCCCAGCTCCCCCACAACCCTGTATGGACAAGCAGGTATAGACAATCGATGGATTGATGGATGGGGAGACTAACCCCCCCACCCCCCCACCCCAACCCCTTAGTTCAGATAACCCAGAAAGGCTTGGGTTCCATTTTTCATTGGTGGTTCTGTAAAACAGTCTCACACCAACCTGGTTACGAAGGTATTTGGCAATGTAACGCAGTACATGAGGGTTTTCTGGGTCAGTCTTTAGTGCCTTCTCCACTAGACTTTCAGCTTCTTCATGTTTTTTGTAGGCACCCAACTTCACAGAAAGCATGGACAGCAGAACGGCATCATCGGGGTTTATCTCCAGTGCTTGATGAAGCTGTTTGATGGCAGCAGAATCCTCAGGTTTTTCAGATGGTTCTGGTTTATTCTGCAAAGAGATTTGTTTGCTGTTTATAGTCTTCTGTCAGTTCAATAAGTTAATGATCTCTTTCACAGATTAAGTTTCTAAGGTAATACAAGCCTCTTTGTGCTAAAAATATGTCATGTTTCCAGTTTGCATGTTGGATGGAAAACTCACCCTTTCTGTTCGGAAGAGGGCGATGGCGTATCCGGCATTCCACTCACTGTCATCCTTCTGAATCTCCAGAGCGCTTAAAAAGCACTCGATGGCTTTGGGGTATAAAGACTTAGAAAATTTGAGGTAAGTCCAACCTTGCTCCCCATAAACCTCTGGATGGAGAACTGTGGAGGAGCTGCTGGGATACTTCTTCTGTGGAAGCAGAAGGCAGCACAATTTTTTTAAAGGTTTCCAGTTACAGAGGTATTCAGCTGCAACAGCCAGAATACTAAGAGTTGAACTAAGGTACATTCCTGTGATATCTATGCAAGGCAGTGCTAATGCCAGACAAAGGCAATCTAAATTAATACAAAGAAAAGATTTTAAATGACTTTATGAATATCAAGAAAAAAAGTCCTCATCCAATCATCCCGTATTTTCCGGACTATAAGGCACGCTTAAAATCCTTAAATCTTCTGAAAAATTGATGGTGCCCCTTAAAATCCGGTGCGCCTTATGTATGATTAAAGTTGTGCTTACAGACCAAATTTATGTGGTACAATTCGCTCAAAAATCTGTTAAAATGTGTTAGTACGACTTTGGTAAGCAACAAAGCCGCTCTGCTCAATGGATATTCAGAGCAATACGGTACACTGTGTCACTACCTGATCGGACCCCTGAGCTGTCTTCAAGACTGCCTGACATGAAATGCATTCATGTAAAGGCCCCCACATGCTCGGGTGTAGTTCACTTTGCGGAAGTCCGCGGGTACTCCAGGCGGACTCCGCGCATAGCATACAGGTATGTGTTACACTAAAAACTACTCGGAGCAAAAAGTCTTTAGATCAAATTGTTTTATATGTGACACTGAGCTTGATACACTGAGCTGCTCTTAAGCAGGCAGTTGCAAGGACAGACACAGCATCACAGTCCCCTCACTGTTCTCCCTGACAGGTGGGAGCCTGCTGAAAAAGAAACTCTAGGCTCTAGGTGCTCAGCTAGCTAATCACACATTTTACCATCTATTCCACCATTTCATCCCACTGGCAGAAAGTGTGGGAATTGTAGGAATTTGCCACATGAAATGTAGGCAACAGTACGCTGGACTATGAAGGGTAAAACGTCCACGCAGAGTCAGAGTGGAGTTCACCAAGCTCACAGTAAGAGGACAGTACACCTGAGTATGTGGGAGTCTTTAGGCAGCCTGGAGAACGCGCTAGCAGCAATAATAGCAACAGCAACAATAAACCTAGTAAGTTAATTATATATTAAGTTATGTTTATTTTGGCCATATGTTAGAAACAGGGCAGTGTAGTCCAACTACTCTGTCCTCCCGACAGAGATGGATAGCTCTCTCTCTCAGGAGAGAGCTGTACGTATACGGGGGTGGGGCGGAGTGACATTACACACTTAGGAAGAGTATTTAGTGCGCCTTATAATCCGGTCCGCCTGATGGTTTGAAAAATACGGTAAATAGGGAATTATTTGTAAATAACCACATCTCGTCACAATTTGGAAAGGTGCCAAGAAATTAGCCAAAAAGAGAATCCATGGGGGAGTAACTGTTGGCTCCAAAACCACCGCTGACCAAACAGAACACAAAGGCTAGTCTCATGTTGCCTTAAAACCAGAATAACGTCTGAAAAATATTCTGATATTCTGTGAACAGATAAGATAAAAGTGGAATGTTTTGGAAGGTTACAGTACATGTTAAATGAAAAACTAACAGCATTTCAGAAAAAACAAATTGATGGTGGTAGTGTGACGGTCTAGGGCTGCCTTTCAGCTTGAGGACCTGGATGATTTGATGTAATTGATAGGACCAGGAATTCTGCTCTCATATCTTTAGGAGAATGGCCAGCCATCAGTTTGTGATATTACGCTCAAGAACACTAAGATTATGCTGCAGGACAATGATTGAAAGCGCACAAGAAAATCCACATTTCAATGGTTCAAAAAGACCAAAATTAAGGTTTAGGAGTTTCCTTTTAAAGTCCAGACTTAAATCCAACTGAGCCACATTAACATGACCTTAAAAGCTCCATTCCTACAGGAGGAGCAATATGGCTGAATTAAAACTATCCTGAAAAGAAAACTGGACTTAACTTTCTGACAGGAACTAGAATCACTCTGATCCACATCTTTACTTCTACAGCTGATGTAAATGGAGGATTTAGGGTTATGGTACACTCGAGGCCTGAACAGGCTAGGGAACTAGCATTGTGATGAAGATGGGCGTACCAGGATGTCCTGTACTCTTTGACAGTAGGTCTGGGACTCTAAGTAGTATCCAGTGTGGTATTTCAGCCAGGCTAGATCTCCGTAGGTCACAATGAGCCGCCTTTCACTCTCCTCGCCGTAGCACTCCTTGGTCTTCTGCTCTGATTGGAGGAGAAGTGACAGGGCCTCTTCTGGCTGGTTCTGAAGGTATCTGAGAACAAACATTGCGATCTAATAAAATTAATATAATCTATTGATTTTTTTTTTTTAGAATAATCAGAAAATAACCTCATGTTATGCTATTACAACATGATAAACTGCAACCCCCAGCATGCAGCACAGTTGGAACTACAACTTCCTCACTAACAGTGAGTCTGTAAGCACCTGAATCCAAGCACCTGATTTTTATTCAGTAATTACATTCAAAAAATGGCATCAATTATTTGACCCACTCTACTTTAAACCACCCCGTGAGCCCATACTGGCCATAGGTGGATGCGGCAAGAAGCAAGCCACAATCCCCCTCATCCAGGATCAGTATGAACGCGGATGACCTATTCTTCCACTCAGGGGGATCATGTGAAAAAAATCTTCCAAATCTACTCTGGTCTTCTTCTTCTCATAAAATTGTACACGCTTTGCTTCTTGTGACTGTCATCTATGTTCAAAGTAAGCAGCAACGGAGCTACAATGAACGGCTAACACCAAAGCTAACCGCTAAGCTAACCGGATACAAAAACACTAGAAGTGCACAGAAATGCGCAGCCAACAAGGGGAAACTAACAAGGAACGAGCACGCTCACGGGTCAGAATGATTGGCATCTGGGACAACCAATACATAATGTGATACCCTCAGAACTTGAGGAACAGAGGGAGGTAAGGGCAGAACCAAAACTCTGACCAATCCCTACCCTTTAATGCGAAGGACAGGGATTGGTCAGAGTTTTTACAGGCCGGCAGCTCCCACAGAGATACATTTTTTAACCTCCCTTTTCTGAATATATAATTACTACTTTCAGGATGGAAGAAACATTTTACCCAGTATAACAAAAAGTGTTTCAGAACAGGATTACCAACTATAGTTTGAAATTGTGTGATTGACCAGTGTTTTTAAAAGCAGTTAACCTAGTAGTAACCTGTAGTAACTGAGCATATCAATTATCCAAGACATGATCTCCCTTCCAGAACCTAGTTCCAACTTCAGCAGTGAAATGCAGCAGAAACAGCCACTTGCAACAGTTCCTGGAACCCTAGGAACTGTTGCAAGTGGCTGTACAGACTAGTACCAATAGTACCAGTACAGACTATATCCTGTACCAGTAACTGAGTTTACAGGATATAGTCTTCTGCACTTCACTTCTAATTTCTTTTCAATCAAACGTTGCTTTGCATCAGCAGAACTCCTCACAGTTCAGTTGCTGTAAATAACTTATTTAAAAAAATATAGTACTACCAGCACCACAGTTTTAATATCATGACTAGCATTTTAATTGTGACTGATATGGAACACATCCTGTACCTAACGTAAGCCAAGAAGCTGTACGAAAGAGCCACAGCACCAGGACGACCCAGCTGGAGTTTTATGTGCTCTTTAAGTCGAGTGCTCAGGCTCTCCATGTCCATGTCTTCCTTCCGCAGATTCCAGGTGAAACGACTCTGCAGCTGCTGCAGCATGGAACACAGAGCACTGCTGCCGCTGCTGTCACTGTGAAAGAGTTAGAGACAGATTAGAGATGATGACGACACAGGACATTTGAACAATGACTAAATTGGTTAACTGAGTTCAGGTTAATTCATCTGTAAAGAAAGCATTATGTCTGTCCACAAATCTCAAATTTCTCAACCAACTTTTATAGCAGGTGGAAGGGCATCAATTCCCACCTGAATCTCCACTACTAGTCAAAAGTTTGGACCCGCCTATGTCATTCCATGGCTTTTCCTTATTGTTAGGACTTTCTACATTGAAGACGTGAACACATCAAAAATATGATTCAAAAGTATATAGAATTATGTATCAAACACAAAATTGCGAAATAGCTCAAAACATCTTGTACATTTTATCTTTTCTAAATACCCCCCAGATTTGACTTCTCTCCATGAACTTTGTTGTCCTTTCAGCCAAGTGTAATGTGAAATCAAGCTGTAAATTGTAAGCCACAAAGAAATGTGAGACTTACAGGCACCAAGAAACTGTCCCTACAGCAGGGTGCCATGAACCAAGCTCCCCTGGGCTAAGCGGATTAGAAAATGGATATATATATATATATATACACACACACATGCGCGCGCGTGCGCACACACACACATACAGGTGTTGGTAACATAATTTGAATATCATTAAAAAGTCGATATTCTTCAGTACTTACATTCAAAAAGGGAAACTTCTGTATTATATTAATTAATTACTTACAGACTGGTATATTTCAAATGTTTATTTCTTTTAATTTTAATGATTAAGGGTATAACTGACAATGAATAAAAAAAAACTAATTCAGTATCTTAGAAAATTTTAATATTACTTAAGACCAATAGAAAATAAGGATTTTCAGAAATGTTGACTATCTGAAAAGTATGAACATGAAAAGTATGAGCATGTACAGCACTCAATACTGACAGGTGCTGGTCATGTAATTAGAATATCATGGAGGCCAGAGAGATCAATCGATCTGAAGTAGATGCAGATGCTGTCTCAAGATTAATATAACCCAAAAGAAGATCTTTATACTGATTGATACTGAGAAGTATTTTACTTTTCCAATTTATGAGAATAATTTTCTTAGTGACACATAAGGCATTGAAACCCATGCAAACTGATTTTTTTTCCACAAAGTGCTATCATACAAGCTACCCATCAAACAAACTGAAGGAGAAGGTGAAATATTACATATCAGACACATCTGACAAGTCTTCACATATCTGGCCCCAGAACCTCTGAACAGGTGTACACAACCACAGTGCATGAATATAATTGTCAGTATTAATGCCTGTGCATTGTGAACAGATAGATTGTGCAAAACTCTTCCTGAATAATTGTTGACCTGTACAGTGTACTTTATGAACAATTTTGTATTGTATTAGTTGTAAATTTGGGTTTTTAGTCATTTCGAAAGTTCTTAAACATGTCTTAGACCAGGAGTTTTGTTCAAAGCTGACTAATAAATCGACCTCATAATAGGAAGAGATATTACATTCTAGAATTGCATCGCTCAGGGTGGCAGCACGTTGAAATTTCATTCCAGCTTTTCTTGGAAAAAAT
Organism: Fundulus heteroclitus; assembly: GCF_011125445.2. Taxonomy (NCBI): domain Eukaryota; kingdom Metazoa; phylum Chordata; class Actinopteri; order Cyprinodontiformes; family Fundulidae; genus Fundulus; species Fundulus heteroclitus. The sequence goes on from NC_046370.1 coordinate 26,589,452, forward strand.
TGCTTTTTTTGGACAAGCCTTTCTTCTTGTATTGGATGCTGTGCGGCTGGATTGATTTATCCTAATACTTTTCTATATATTGCTCTTTTGTTATGATGCATAACCCTAGCAACAGGGTGGTTTACAACAGGGAGCAACTGATTTATATCACAAAAGCAGAAATAATACGATAACTGAAGGCTGAAATCCCACAGGGGTTGAAAAGGAGGCGTTGTGGTTGCAGAGCAGGAACAAAGAGGAGAGAGAGAAAGGAGGAAGTTCAAACCATCTTTGCCATCCATCATCATTGGCAACGTGAGATCATTAGCTAAGTTGGATGAACTTCAAGCCTTTACAAGGACTCAGCAAGAGTATTGAGAATTCAGCATTATGTGTTTTACTGAAACATGGCTGCAGGATCATATCCCCGACTCCAACGTCTCCCTGCTGTACTCCCCAACAATACAAGCAGAAAAAGATTTAAAAAGTACCAGGAAAAGGAAAGCAGGTGGATTGGCAGTGCTCGTCAACAACAGATGGTGTCACCCAGCACACGTTACTGTGAAGTGTGGTCTCTGCTGTCCAGACATTAAACTATTGGCAGTAAGTTTTCGTCCATATTATTTGCCAAGAGAGTTCACCAGTGTTGTTTTGGTGGTTGTTTACATTCCACCCTCAGCTGTTGCCGACAATGCATGGAATGTTATCAATTCCATTGTTGCTAAGACGCAGAGCCAACACCTCAATTCTTTTGTGGCAATATCTGGTGATTTTAATCACGCCTCACTCTCTGCAATACTGCCAACGTTTCAACAGTTTGTCAGCTACTCCACCAGAAAAAACAACACATTGGATATGTTTTACAGAAATGTCAGGGATTCATATATTTCCAAATCAAGACCTCCTCTGGGTAAATCAGATCACAAACTAGTTTTTCTCTGCTCAGATTATAAACCCCTTGTCAAGAGACTATCTGTAACAAAAAGGGCTGTGAGAACGTTGTCAGGAAAAGCTGAAGAAGCCCTACAGGTATTTCTAAAGCATAAACTGTCATGATTTGGGTTTGGTTATGGTTTATGTTTGTTATTTGATTAATTACTTCACTCTCCTGCCTTAAGTTCAGTTTCTGTTTTAGGTTCTGTCTTAGTTTTTGAATAGATTGGGTTTTATTGTGGTTTGATTTTGTTTTAAGTTATTAGTTTATCTGGCCTGCTCAGCCTCAGACCATTTCTGTCACCAGTCTTAATTCAGTTCACCTGCCAGCATTCTTCCACCCTGTCACTCCCCTTCTCCAGTCACCATCGTATCAGCTTCAGTTTACTCCCAAGCACTTCCCTGTTCCTGATTAGCTCCACCCATGCCAGTAATTACTTTCACTCCATTCACCTGATCACTCCCTTACTTATACCTGCCTCTGCCTCTGCCCCTGCCACATCATTGATTTTTCTGTGCCCAGTGGTGAGTCAAGTTCAGCTTTCAATTCTCTCTGTTTGCCTGTTCTTCTGACCCTGTTTGCCTCTGGATATTTGAGTTAGCCTGTCCCCTGTTTTTGCATATAGTTTTGTCTGTGACTGCCTTTTTTTGTTATTTTTGGTTATTGGATGCAGTCTTCCCATTTTTGGCTTGATGCCCGTTTTGGCTTTTGCATTTTGTTAATAAATTATCTTTTACCTAACCTCTGCTTGTCTGGTTGAATACTGGGTCCCTCTGTCTCTGGTTCGTGACGTAAACGGTGTTTTATGTTTGAGCTAAATAATGGCAAATCTGAGACCTTGATATCATCACAAATGTTCTGTTCTGTATCTAATCAGAGCCCATCTAAGGGATTATGTTTTGTAGCCTAGTTGATAAGTGAAATTAGTAGAGATTTCCATGTGGCAAGATCATCTTCTATCTTCTTTTAAAAGGTTTGTAAATCTGCCAATTGAGGTGACACATTAATACCCAAATATTTAATAATCCCTGACTGTAGTTGTATATTTAGGGGTTCTGTAAAGTGCAGTCAATTGGCAGTACTGTATGCATGCATTTGTGGATGAATGCTTTCCTTTTATAAACCCAGGTTGATCAGGGTGTATTTTTAGAGGAGTTACTTGAGCCAGCCAATTGTTTTGCAAGAGTTTTACAGATTATATCAACGTTAATAATGGATATTACCTGGCTTAAGCTGTCATGATTTGTGTACTGAACCCGAACTGAACCACACACACAGCTTAGTTTGTGAGTTTTATTCTAAGATGAGTAGTGGAAGCAGGAGACCAGAGAGTCAGAACCAGGCTGGATCAGCAAGCAGTTAATGGCTGGAGCTGGCAAGCAGGATGAACCCAGAGCACGTGGGCAGCATAACCAGAAGCACAGCAGAACGGAGACATGGAACCAGGCTAGACCAGTGGCACGACAGAATGGAGACTTGGATGGAGACTTGATCAGCAGCACGACAGAATGGAGACTTGGAAACCAGGCTTGATCAGCAGCACGACTGGATGAATACTTGCACGACTGGAGTGAGAGCAGGACCAGAATCACAGCAGACAGGCAGAGAACTCAGGCTGAACGAGAACCAGATGAAGTGAGCAGCAATGAGCAAAATCAAACAAGAGAAAACAAAAACCAACAGAACGAACCGACAAGGAAGGACTGAATGCAGGCAGCTTAAATAGAGAGGATGACAGGTGAGATGAGTTCTGGCTTGATTAGAGGCTGACAGGTGTAGATGATTACTGAGGTGGAGAGGAGACTTGGATGTATGGAGGGTGAATAGTGCCCTGAAATGTCCATGGTGCAGCAAGCAAGGCTGCAGCATGACATAAGCAGAAAACTAATGGTAGCAGAATTCATATTTAAGGGCAATCTGCCATTTTCCTGACTTTCCTACAACATTCTGTGGAACGTTGGTGCCAGAATATAAATTACCTCGCTAGTATAGTTTCAATTTTATGGCTGTAGAATTGCCAGAAGATTTGCAATCGGCATGTGTTTCTGTTTTTTTTTTTACTTTTCCTCTGCTTTTAGTATCTAGTAACTATCCACCATCACTGTAAAATAACATACAGCTCCTTGCGGACGATAAAGATGTTGATTACAGCAATGTCCAGAAAACGGAAAAAAGACAAACAAAAAACAAACAAAAAATCAGACAAAAATAAATGATGGTTGGCCACTTTTGGGTACTTCTGTGAGTGGAGGTTATTTCTATTAGCTGGTCAGACACCTCCCCATGTATTCGTTACACTCGCCCACAGCTGCTGGTCTGTAAAATTGTTCTCTAGAATTTTGAGACCTTTGGAATCTCCAGCTTGGCCATATACTACAACAAACTCATTTATTAATTTCTTCTATAGTAATGTTGCCCCAGAGCAATTTTCTGACTCTGTAAATTTCTGGCCACGTTTTTGTTTGAAATGTTGCACAAAGGATTTCGGCTTCTATCTGCAGATTCTGCAGCATCTCCACCACCTTGGAGGCTGCACACGTCTGTGACCGGGGGAAAAAAATCAAATAAATATTTATACATTACATTGCAAAAGTATTCACACCTCTTGGCTTTTTACAGTTTGTTACACGCCAACCAGTATTTTATGTGATGTAAAATGAGAAGAGGAATCACACCATGAAGACAAATGAGCTCTCCAAGCTAGTCAGCAACAGAGAAGTCAGCTTGGGTTATAAAAAATACCCAATTCTTTGATGTTCCCTCAAAGCGGCATCAACTTTCTCATCTTCAAATGGAAAGCACATGGTATAACAACAAACCTACCAAGAGAGGGCCGCCCACCAGAACTTCCAGGCCGGGCCAGAATGGCATTAATCAGAGAGGCTCCACAGCAGAGAGTGGCTCTGTGCGCAATGGCTGACTTTTAGGTATTTTTATATTTATATAAAAATTTTATATTTATATTTTTATATTTATATTATATTAAGATTCTGACAAATATTTAGGGTTTTAAGTCTTTCACAAAGTGTGTGTACGGGGACAAAGTACCTCATCAAAATAGCCAGTTTCTGATGTCACCCAATAAGCTGTTGGTTTGCTGTCATTCACTACAAATATCTCTCAAGGTGTCTCTGACTGTCTGACAGTGTCGTTGCCATGGTTATTTGGACACATGGTGGGTGCCCTCTGGATATTTTTACTGATGTGCATATGTATTTAGGCGCCTTGGCCAGCTTTTAGTATGAAAGCTATTCACTATTTTATGCGTGAGGCCCCAAGAAACCAGCCACACCAATAAGCAAGATAAGGGAGCATAACTACGCTGATGGGAAAACATTTTCTACTTTGGACATTGATGCTGATTTCGCACCATTCCTGGACTCTCTACTCAATAGACTGGCTGCCTCAACTCAACCTTCCCAAAAAGCTCCCTGAAAGCGGAGTGGACATAGTAAAGGCTGAAGTCAAAGATATAAAAGATCTTTTGAGTTCAAGCATGGTAAAACTGAAGACTTCAACTATATGTTGCAGAGCAAAAGTGAAACGTTCAAGGCACATATAGAAGAAGTACGGTAGCACTTTACACATGAAGCGCGTGATAAACAGAGATGGTGCTTACGACTGTATAGAGTCCCTGAAAAAGATGTGTTGTTACTATCATATTCCATAAAATTCTATCTGAATTGCAAAATTGCACTTTTAATTGCACCTGAACAGGATTCGACGTAGTTCATCGACTGGGGAAACGGGGACGACAGTAAGACCAGAGTGATCATCATCCATATTGCACAGTGAAGGATATCATCTGGAGAAGGGGAAAGGATAACATCTACCTGCGAGAGAACACGCTTGGTTTGAGTGAAGACCTACAGTAAACAAGGGACACAAGGATGCCACGTCTGCTTGGTGGCTGTCACGGTGGTTGGCACCAGGTAGTAAGCACTTTTGTATGTCCATTTAACAATGAAAATACAAAGAGTCTGCATAGTAATATAAAAGAAAATCTCTCTCCTTTTTAAAAAGGCAAAAACTGTCTTCTTCAGGAATGCCATTCCCGTTAACAAGATGACTCATTTTGGAAATTTCTACGAGTCAAAGATGCATAGCTAGCACATGGTTCAAACAAGTCAGCAGGAGTTGCTTTAATCAAAGATGATTTTGAAGGTAAAGTCTTAGACATCGCATCTGATAAAAGGGGTATTTTTTTAGTGATTAGATTTAAATCTTAAGACTCTTTTATAGGGCCATATTTATTGTGACATTTCAGATTCCTTAAAGGTGATTTTATTGAAGCAGCTAGAGGACACTATGGCTTTTCTTTGTCTTCTCATCAGCAAAGGTTATTGTAGATAGAAGATTTTGATGTGGTTTGGTCCCATCAAGTGTACTATTCTCACCCTAGCACCACAGAGAATGGACGCCTCTGGATTATGCTCCGTAGTGCTTTTTATGTTTACTCAGTTGCTGTTGTCATGATGTAAAAAGAAGAAAAAAGGAACAGTCAGGATATTCACCCTTTGGTTTGTTCTTATCGCCACCTGCTGGACTGAGGGTAGGTTTCTGCACAACTCCATTTGTCATAAGGCCGTTTTAAATGGCATTAGGCCTTTCTGACGTAAGAGAGCAGCTTCTGATGATGTGCTACCTGGTGAACTTTTCTAACGACGTTTGGACATCTACATCCCAGCTTCTCCACTGCAAGCTACTGTTAGATTCTATATAAAGAAAATCATAATAATAATAATAATAAACACTACAGCATTAGCTGGGCAGGAAACGTGAACGATTAAACATAAGTAGACAAACATTAATTTTAGTCTGAGTTGAGACACAGGAAAAAACAGACCTCATGATGATGAAGACGAGTTCCGTCTTTTTAAAGGCCGACCTCTCAATCCTCTGCAGAAACTGAACTGGAAGCTGAGCTCTTCCACAGAAGTGAAACTGATTCTATAGCTGGGCTGCTTTCACTGGCTGTGGAGAAAGAAATGAAACTGAAGTTCTGGTGATGCCTTCACTGACTGCTCTGTGAATCCCAGTTACAGCCTATAATGTCTCCTATTTTATATTTGGCCAGGGAAACCAATGAAAGGGGGCAGATTAGTTGCCCATCGTACATTCCATTTGCAGCATTAAAATTCAGTTTGCCAAAATTACATGCTCAAATAAAATGTGCTTCCTGTCCTTTTGGTGATATTCAAGAGTGTTTATTTTAGTTTCAGATGGTTTTTATGTCTGGCTGTATTTACGTGTTTATTCACTCTTGTTCTTTTAACCGTTATTTTTTTATGCTGTGTTTTTTTTTTAATCTTAATGTATATTTTAAGAAGCAAACAAAAGTAGAAAAGTAAAAAAAAAAAAAAAAATATCAGACATCTTTTTTTTTTTCCAGTAACAGCTCCAGTTCATTAATCTCCTGTTTAATGTTCCATATATTCTCATCTGGATTCTTCCCACCTTTCAAACAGAACATCTGCCCACACGTCTGCAGGTTTTCCTACTTTAACACTGAAACACACCTCACCTGCTTCTCGCAACAGAACAATATCAATAAAATATTGCCTAACAGCATAGTCTGGAGTCCTAGTGCGTAGGAGGCATGGGGAAAACTGTTCTCTGACGGGGCACTAACATGTTTGAGCACGTATCCGTTCAGCTGTTGATGCGTTTATTGTTTCCTGGCCTGGTGATTGGCTGCTTAGAAATTAAGAGTTAACGAGCAGTTGGACAGGTGTACCTAATAAAGTGGCCAGTGAGTGTATACAAGGGACACAAGGATGCCACGTCTGCTTGGTGGCTGCCATGGTGGTTGGCACCAGGTAGTAAGCACTTTTGTATGTCCATTTAACGATGAAAATAAAGAGTCTGCGTAGTGATATAAAAGAAAATCTCTCTCCTTTTTAAAAAGGCAAAACCCACCTAAAGCGGCTCTTAGATTCTAACAGCCCGTTCCAAGAGTTAGAAGGCAAAGCAAGGCAAATTTATTTTATAGCACATTTCAGTACAGAGACAATGCAAAGTGCTTTACATGATTAAAATATAGGAAAATAAAACGGACCCTCCTTTCCAGAACCCCTGAATAGACCTTACCAGGGAGGCTTAAGAGTGTGATTCCCCTGTAGTTGGAACACACCCTCCGGTCCCCCTTTTTAAATAGGGGGACCACCACCCCAGTCTGCCAATCCAGGGGAACTGCCCCCGATGTCCACGCAATGTTGCAGAGCCGCGTTAACCAACACAGCCCCAAAACATCCAGAGCCTTAAGGTACTCAGGACGAATCTCATCCACCCCCGGGGCCTTGCCACCGAGGAGCTTTTTAACAACCTCGGCGACCTCAGCACCAGAGATGGGAGAACCCGACCCAGAGTCCTCAGGCTCTGCTTCCTCAATGGAAGACGTGTTGGTGGGATTAAGGAGGTCTTCCAAGTATTCCGCCCACCGACACACGACGTCCCGAGTCGAGGTCAGCAGCACACTACCCCCACTGTAAACAGTGTTGGTACTGCACTGCTTCCCCCTCCTGAGACGCCGGATAGTGGACCAGAATCGCTTCGAAGCCGTACGGAAGTCTTTCTCCATGGCCTCTCCGAACTCTTCCCACGCCCAAGTTTTTGCCTCGGCGACCAGCCGAGCTGCCTGCCGCTTTGACTGCCGGTATGCATCAATTCAATTCAATTCAATTCAATTTTATTTATATAGCGCCAAATCATGAAACATGTCATCTCAAGGCACTTTACAAAATCAAGTTCAATCATATTATACAGATTGGGTCAGATTATACAGATTGGTCAAAAATGTCCTATATAAGGAAACCAGTTGATTGTATCAAAGTCCCGACAAGCAGCATTCACTCCTGGGGAACCGTAGAGCCACAGGGAGAGTCGTCTGCATTGTACATGGCTTTGCTGCAATCCCTCATACTGAGCAAGCATGAAGCGACAGTGGGAAGAAAAACTCCCCATTAACGGGAAGGAAAACCTCCGGCAGAACTGGGCTCAGTTGTTTCCGGAGTCCCACAGGCCAAAAAAGCCCGGTAGGACTCCTTCTTCAGCTTGACGGCTTCCCTTATCGCTGGTGTCCACCAGCGGGTCCGAGGGTTGCCGCTGCGACATGCACCGACAACCTTGCGGCCACAGCTTCGACTAGCCGCCTCAACAATAGAGGTGTGGAACATGGTCCATTCAGACTCAGTGTCCCCCGCCTCCCTCCGGACGTGTTTAAAGTTCTCCCGGAGGTGGGAGTTAAAGCTCCGCCTCACAGGGGACTCTACCAGACGTTCCCAGCAAACCCTCACTGTGCGTTTGGGCCTGCCAGGTCGGACCGGCTTCCTCCCCCGCCATCGGAGCCAACTCACCACCAGGTAGTGGTCGGTGGAGAGCTCCGCCCCTCTCTTCACCCGAGTGTCCAAGACATACGGCCGCAGATCAGATGAAACGACAACAAAGTCGATCATTAAACTGCGACCTAGGGTGTCCTGGTGCCAAGAGCACATATGGACACCCTTATGCTTGAACATGGTGTTTGTGATGGACAATCCATGACGAGCACAGAAGTCCAACAACAAAACACCACTCGAGTTCAGATCAGGTGGGCCATTCCTCCCAACCACGCCTCTCCAGGTCTCACTGTCATTGCCCACGTGAGCGTTGAAGTCCCCCAGCAAAACGAGGGAGTCCCCAGGAGGGGCACTCTCCAGTACCCCTTCCAAGGACTCCAAAAAGGGTGGGTAATCTGAACTGCTGTTTGGTGCATAAGCGCAAACAACAGTCAGAACCCGTCCCCCCACACGAATGCGGAGGGAGGCCACCCTCTCGTTCACCGGGGAAAACCCCAACGTGCAGGCACCGAGATGGGGGGCAACAAGTATGCCAACCCCAGCTCGGCGCCTCTCACCATGGGCAACTCCAGAGTGGAAGAATGTCCAGCCCCTCTCAAGGAGACTGGTTCCAGTGCCAGAGCGGTGCGTCGAGGTGAGTCCGACTATCTCTAGTCGGAACCTCTCAACCTCGCACACGAGCTCAGGCTCCTTCCCCACCAGAGAGGTGACATTCCACGTCCCAAGAGCCAGCTCTTGGGACGTGCTAAGCCATTCAGGGATTTATAGACTAACAGAAGAATTTTAAAGTCTATTCTCTGAGATACAGGGAGCCAGTGTAAGGACTTTAGAACTAGGGTGATGTTCTCTACTCTCTTAGTCTTAGCGAGGACGCGGGCAGCAGCGTTCTGGATCAGCTGCAGCTGTCTGGTCCACTTTTTAGGCAGACCTGTAAAAACACCGTTGCAGTAATCTATTTGATTAAAAATAAACGCATGGATTATTTTTTCCAGATCCTGCTGAGACATTAGTCCTTTAATCCTGGAAATGTTCTTCAGGTAATAGAAAGCCGACCTTGTAATTGTCTTTAGAAGCTTTTGGAGATTCAGGTCTGAGTCCATCACTACACCCAGATTTCGGGCCTGATTGGTGGTTCCTAGCTGAAGCTGTGTGCTAACTTTTGATCTCTCCTCTATTGGTCCAAAGATTATTACTTCAGTTTTGTTTTTATTCAATTGAAGAAAATTTTGTCACATCCATGCATTGATGTCTTCTAGGCATTTACTCAGTGCCTGAACTGGTTCATAGTCACCTGGTGACATGGTGATGTAGAGCTGTGTGTCGTCTGCATAGTTATGGTAGCTGATGTTGTTTTTTATGATCTGAGCTAGAGGGAGCATGTAGATATTGAAGAGGAGGGGACCCAGGATGGACCCTTGGGGAACCCCACATGTGATTTTTGTCATCTGGGATGTAAAGTTACCTACTGATACAAAAAAGTCCTTGTCCTTTAAGTAGGATTTAAACCATTAGAGAGCTTTACCAGAAAGGCCAACCCAGTTCTCCAGGCGTTTTAACAGGATGGAGTGATCAACAGTATTGAATGCTGCACTGAAGTCCAATAGTACCAGTCATTTAACCCCTTGATAAGGGCGGTCTCTGTACTGTGGTGAGCACAGAAACCTGACTGAAAAACGTCAAAGCGGCTGGTCATTGTTAAGAAGGTGTTTAATTGTTGAAACACAGCTTTTTCAATAATCTTACTGATAAAGGGGAGGTTTGAGATGGGCCTGCAGTTCTGCAGTAGTTTGTCTAAATTTTTCTTTTTCAGCAGTTGTTTGATAATTGCTGTTTTTAAGGCCTGGGGGGAAACACCTGACAGAAGGGATGTGTTTATTATCTGAGTCAAATAAGATGCTATAACAGGCAAAATCTCCTTAAAGAAAGGTCTGGGTGGAACATCGAGGCAGCAGGAGGAACAACTTAGCAGCTGAATGATCTCCTCTAAGCTTCTGTAGTTTATTTGGCTCAATTGCGACATTTGGTCAGGGTGTGTTCCAGCTGAATACAGCTTTAGTTCTGGAGTTGATATGGATGAACAAACTGATTCTCTAATCTTTAGGATTTTCTCAGTGAAGACGTTAGCAAATTCATTGCAGGCCTGGAGGAGTGGAGTTCTGAAGCCACGGACACAGGAAGATTTGTTAACCTGTCGACTGTGGCAAATAAGGCACAAGCGTTGTTAATGTTATTGTTAATGATCTCAGAGAAGAAAGATTCCCTAGCATTTTTCAGTTGTAAGTCATATCTGTAAAGTCTCTTTTTATAGATGTCGTAGTGAACTTGAAGAATGTTGTTTCTCCACCTGCGTTCAGCTTTTCGACACTCCCTTTTTTTCACCTCTAACTGCTGGAGCATTTCTCCAAGGAGATTTTTTCTTCCTGGAAAGAACTTTCACTTTAACTGGAGCAATGCAGTCAATGATGTCTGAGACTTTAGAATGAAAGTTATCTACAAGCTCATCTACTGAGTTGCAGGCCAAGGTTGAAGTATCAGAGTAAGCTTGAATAAAGGTTTCCGTGGCATTGTCCTTAAAGGTGCGTTTTCTTATGATGTCCGTTTGGCTAAATGAGTCGCTGGTAATTATGCTTTCAAAGGTAACAGAAAAGTGATCGGATAAGGCAACATCAGTTACATTGACCTGTGAAATGTTTAGACCTTTAGTGATGATCAAGTCTAAAATATGTCCCTGTTTGTGTGTTGGCTGTTTAACATGTTGAGTTAAACCAAAGTTTCTAAGTGTGTCACACAGTTCTTCTGTCTTCAGGGTTGTCAACGTGAAAGTTGAAGTCTCCAACAATAATTAAACAGTCATAATCAACGCATATCACAGACAGCAGGTCACTAAAATCATTAAAAAAGTTTGATGTGGACTTAGGAGGCCTGTAAACATTCAGAAACATAGTGTGAACCGGGCTCCTTACCTGGAGAGCCAAATGTTTAAAGTTGAATTTTCACAAAAGCACCTTTTTACACTTTAGTGAATCATTAAACAACGATGCCACTCCTCCCCATTTCCTTTGCTGTCTGCTCTCACAAAGAAAATTGTAGTTTGGAGGAGTCAACTCCATCAGAATATGTGCTTCATTAAGTTCATGTAACCGTGTTTCTGTTAAAAACATTACATCAAGATTATTGTCAATAATTAGGTCATTAATTAAAAGGGATTTTCCTGACAGAGATCTAATGTTTAATAAACCGAGTTTATATGACTTGGTGGTTGATGTTGTCTCTGTAGCAGGTTGCATCTGACAGTTTATGACTTTTAAGTACGATCGATTATTCCTGTTTGTTATCCTTTTGTTTTTCTTATTTCTGCCACGTATCATCGCAGATATTCCAAAATCTCTGGCAAAAGGCCCAAGCTGATGCTGAAAACGGTCATGTCTGATAAGGTTGCTGCTAGTGCCCGATGTGTATCACAGAGAAGTTATCTGAAGGTCCTGAGCACAGGCATGTTCCATGATACGTAGAAGGGGAGGATCTGGGGCTCTGCGGCCTTTGGAAGATGCTGGTTTAGTCACAGAGCTGGGGTTGTCACCTCCACAACCCGAAATAATCTTTGTGTCCAGCAGATGTCACTATAATGCTGTGTTTATGTTTGACTTCAGGCTGAGAAGATCAGAAAGAGGTCCGATCCAGTCCATCACTCATGACCACCCTTAGCAAAAAGTAGTATACTTGAAATTTTATTAAGAATACTTACGTATAAATATACGTTTAGAAAATATACTCGTACCATGTACTTTTAGTGCACTTGAATAAACTACTTTTTTCTAAGGGCAGGAAACACAGAAGAACCAGGATCCAGTGGAGGATCTGTGATGCTGTGGTCCTGTAGCTCTTCCAAAGGCCCTGGAAGCTTGTCAGAAGGCATAGCATCGTGAACTATTAGCACTACTAATAGATTTCAACTTGTCAGTCCTCATGTCTGATTCAGCCCCAGCTTATCCTTCTCCAGCTTATTCAAAGGAAAGGTTTGACATCGGTTTTTATCAGTGGCAGCTCCAGTTCAATAACCTTCTGTTTAAGCTCTACTAATGTTGTTTGCTTGTGTGGTTTCGGCATGTTCTATATATTCTCATCTGGATTCTTCCCACCTTTCAAACAGAACATCTGCCCACCCGTCTGCAGGTTTTCCTACTTTAACACTGAAACACACCTCACCTGCTTCTCGCAACAGAACAATATCAATAAAATATTGTCTAACAGCATAGTCTGGAGTCCTAGTGCGTAGGAGGCATGGGGAAAACTGTTCTCTGACGGGGCACTAACATGTTTGAGCACGTATCCGTTCAGCTGTTGATGCGTTTATTGTTTCCTGGCCTGATTGTAAATGCCAGACAGGTTTCAGCAGGTGGCAAACTGCTCCCAAACGCTTCCCTCTGCTAAAGATCTGTCAGACGATTTCATTACCATAGACCAATGGACTGAAACAGACTGAAAGTGATCACTTCCTTTCTCATAATGGCTGTTATGCAACGTAATAGTTCAACAGAACTTGTAAATGAATTTAATCGGCATGCGTTACTAATCTGATAAATTCTCATTCCACACAAACTGTCACTGGTGATGTTACACGGACGTCTGCTGGTTTTTGCAGAATCCTTCAGTGTTCTAATTAGCCTGAGGTCAGATATTTCACATACAGCTCAGAATTTGGATTGGATCCATTTTCCTCAGAAAAGCTCGTCTATTAGTGGGAATCCTGAAGCACGTTCTGTACAGAACAAATACATTCCTGAACTAGTCCGACTCTTAACACAGGTTTCCGTCACATCACAGCCTACTGGTCAGTGATCCATAACCAGATCGTTCATTTGAAAGAACTGAATTCATGTTTTAATTGCATGTCTGATGGGAGGAAGAACCCTTGGCTCAAATGCAACTTGACAGAAAAATTAGACCCTGCGGCGAGTTTCCTTTCCTACGCTGTACGGAATTTCCCCTGAGCCAGAGGAACAGGGAAAGATCCACATAAGGGCACGGGGGTGGAGTCAGTAGTGGGAATGTCCTGGTATAAAAAGCGGCTCTGTCAATGAAAACACTCAGACACTGAAAACACTGAGCCACACTTTGAGTTTACTGAACCAGAACCAGAACCAGAAGCATGCTGCTGCAGCCAGTCTGGAACTTTCTGCTGGCACACTCGTCTGTCCAGCGCTCCCCCTTCTTCCCGGTGTTCTTCTCCTTGTCCGTGTACCTCATCTTCTGTTTGCCCTTTCTTCTGCTGGACCTGCTCTCCCTCAGGTGGACCCTGGTGCGCAGGTACAAGTTGCAGTCTCAGAGCTCCATCAGCTGGGCCTCGGTGCGGAGCTGTCTGGCTCTGACCCTCTACAACCACCTGCTCTTCATCTTTCCACTCACTGTCCTCAACTGGTACCTGCGGCCGGTGCAGCTGCCACAGGAGGCTCCACCTCTGCATCACCTGCTGGCTCAGGTGCTGGTCTGCCTGCTCCTGTTCGATTTCCAGAGCTTCGTCTGGCACCTGCTGCACCACAGGGTGCCCTGGCTGTACCGCACTTTTCACAAGGTAGGTTCAGAGTTTACGGTTGTTTTAGATTAATCCGTCGCTTTGACTGATCTCTCTGAAAGTTTTTTTTCCCCTCCTGCTCACCTTTCCTCCTTCTTCTTCTGCAGCTGCACCACACCTACACCTCCACCTCAGCCCTAACCGCAGAATACTCTGGGGCCTGGGAGACCCTGAGTTTGGGCCTTTTTGCTGCCGCCAACCCCATGTTGCTGGGCTGCCATCCCCTCACAGAGATGGTTTTCTTCATCGTGAACATCTGGCTGTCAGTGGAGGACCACTGTGGCTATGACCTGCCCTGGGCCACGCACCGTCTCATCCCCTTTGGACTGTATGGCGGTGCACGCCACCATGACCTCCACCACCTCAAGTCCAAATGCAACTTTGCCCCCTACTTCACACACTGGGATCGTTTGGCCGGGACACTTTACACGGGGGACTGAAGGGACTAACTCTTTCTGAACGTACTTCAGCTCAGACTGTAGCAGGTCTATGAACGTCCTGATGGAGACGTTCAGAGACCAGTCAGAGACTTTGTTAAGCTGTGGACATATGGGCCAGTGAAAAAAAACATCTGATTTTTATTTCAGTATTTAAATTTATGGATATATTTATTATCTGTTGATGTTTTGAGCCAGGTTCAAAGCTTCCAGGAGTCTGTGTCATTATTTATAAAGAGAACCTTCAGGACCTGCAGTCAGAAGAAAGCACTGATCTGTCCTTTGGTTCTTTAAAGACTTTCATTAAGGTTGATCTTTAAACAGTCAGAAAATGTTCATGTTGAACGGTTTAACCTGTGTATCTTGTTTAGTTTTATAAACATCTCATAAGGTTTCTGAGGAACAATGAAGGAACAAAAAGAAGGTGCTGGGGAGGAGGATGAGGAAGAATGAGAAATGCTTTGTAGTTATTTATTTTAGGTATTTATCGGAGAGAAAATAAAGTGTTTGAAGGAGAATGTGTAATCCCATGTACAAGATGTGAATGAAATATTGCACAGAGAATGGAAGCATTTTTTGGTGGGACCAGATTTGTTTCTAAACCTAGTATATCCTTTGGAATCTGAATGGTTTACTTGACCAGCTGCTTTTCCAAATAAAATCTTGAAAAATGTACTCTGATTTTATTCATTGAATCCCTTAGACAGGTAGTGATCACATCACTGATCACATTTAACTGATGAAGTGTTGTTGATTATGACTTTCGGATCAGATGTTGTTGATCACATTATTGTCCTAATCATCGTAGGTTATAGTGTGGATCCAGGCGTTCAGACCTGAGTGAACTGTCTGTAGATGATGGTAGTGGACTGAATTCATATAGCGCCCTCAAAGCCACATTCACCCACCGATATGCAGATTGGGGATAAGTGCCTTGCCCATCAACGTGTCACAGGAGGAAGCTGGAATTGAACCCACAAAATTCCAAATGCAAGAAGACTACCCACTGAGGCACAGTCACCAGATCAGAACTGATGATTCAGTCCGTTCTGATGTTTCTCTATTTGTGTGGTGATTGAAATGAACTGAGATCATATATTCTTTTGGCACACTTTTACTTTCAACATATCCATAAAAACCCTGACTTTAGGTGCTTTTATGAATATTACGTGGGGTCCCGTGGTTCTGAGCTCGATGCTAAGTTTCTCTAAAGGACTTTCTGACCCCTCAGCTGATATTAGATTAAACATTTATCCTGAAAAGAATTACCTTTTATTTCATTCAGACCAAAGGTATTGTCTCCTTTGTCTCATCTGCGTCATTTCACCTGGGAATTTCAGTCCCTTCCAGCAACATATTCCACCAACAACTGAGATGGGAGCCATGAGGAACAAATTCTGACTGCATTGGCTGCAGGTCTAATTCCGTCCCTGAAACAGCTTTGATCTTTAAAAAGATGGTCTGATGCAAATCATGATCAATTCATTTGAATAAAATTAATTCTCAGTTGCTTCAGAAAAATATTGAAAATGTGCACTACACTGGCTGGTAAATTAATATTCTGATAAATTTCTATATGTTTCAAACATACATAAGCATCCTTAGGATCCACTGGCATGTTTTAGTTGTGTCTCTGCTCCAGCACACCTGAATCAAATAGTTACATGACCTCCTGAGCACCCATCAAGGGTGCAGAGGCCTGTTAATCAGCCATTTATTTAAGTCAGTTGTGTAAAGGCAGGCAAACATCTAAAACATGCAGGACAGTGGGCCGTGAGGATCAGGGTTGAAGACCTCTGTGCTAGTCAAATCAAATCCAACCAGTTTTTTCATATCGTACCAACGTACAACATGTCATCTCAAGGCACCTTACAGTCAATTCAATCAAATCATCCAAACAGATTGGTCAAAAGGTTTTCTATCTGGGGAAACCCATTAGATTGTCTCGACTCACTGACTTGCAGCATGTATTCCTCCTGGATGAGCATGTAGCCACAGTGGACAGTTGCTTGCATTGTGTCATTGGCTCAATCCAAATACCCTTATAGAGCAAGGACTCTTTAGCAAAAGCAGAAGTGCGTCAGCGGTCGCCATGATAAGTGCTGTCCCAATAGTGCAGTCAGTAAGGAAGGAGGTAGAAAAATAGCCTGTGTGCTCCCTACGGCGGCTAGTTTTGCCTAGGAAACCTGCGACGTCCCTAAACCCTTAAGATATCCCACAATCCTTTGCATGATATGAAGTATCAGCACAGCCCCCTTACAGAATTCAACGAAAATGTCCGGAAAGATCATGCACTTTGTTATTCATTTTGGGAAGGCTGTAAGCCTGGATTTGGCTCGCATCATCCATGTGGGTCTCTGTCCCATAATGACGTCAGAGTTAAAGGCTGTCTAAATTTGGCACAGCAGTCTGAAACTCCTTTCCTTCCCACCATAGAGTTCTTACTGTTGACCCCATGAAAGGTCAAGGAACAGGAGCTAGAAGCTGTTATTATGGGTATTCGGATGGAACCATTGACTTCGCAGCAATCGCTCATATGGAGCATGCATGTAGCGATGGTGGAGAGGAAAACTCCCCTTTACCAGAAAGAAACTTCCAACAGAACCAGGCTCAGTGTGAAGATCCTTCTGCCAAGACCGACTGGATGTTTGAGAAGACAGAGCTGACACACAAAAAGAGCACAGATGCACTAGAGTTTTCTTTGTTTTGTTTTTTTACTGAAGGACTACATTCCATGTGAAAGAAAAGCTCCTGAAGTGTCTTCATCTAATTTAGGCAGATAAACTCTGAGCCAGCATTAATGTCTAGAAGATAAACAACAGCACATACAGTTAATCACAGTAATAGCTCAAACAATAGCTATGTATATGAGCAAAAAAGAGTAAACCACTCAAAGGCAGGACCAAGTGTATCATCTATAAAAGAACACAAGGTCACCAGCAGCAGCAGCCCAGCTGTCAAACAGCAGCCAAATGCCAGCTCGTTCCCTCTGTTTGAGGACCTGTTCTGGTTGATAAATTGGATCATATTTGATCTTCTGATTGCTCATGTGCAGACAAAACTTACCAACAGAGCCAATTTTCCTTTTTCATATTAGAAACACTTTGCAAATTGTATTTAATAACGAATAGTGTTATGCTGCAGTCAGGTTTCCATTAGACAGCTGAGAGTGTGTGGCTCACAATATAGCCAGGCTAAGATAGTGGCTGACAACACATCATCTTTTTTTACCAGTCTATCTCTGTGAATGTCAGTGAATGTCACTTTGATCGTTGGAGATCTTACTGTGTGTTCAGGGCTGTCGTCCTACTGGAAGGTAGACCTCCTCCCCAGATGTTTGTCTTTTGCAGCATCTAACATTTGTTCTTCCCAGACTGTCCTGTTTATGGCTTCATCAAACTTCCTGTCAACTTGGTCAGCTCCGCTGTTCATAGTGAAGAACACCGTACCCACAGCATGATTCTGCCACCACAGTGTTTCGCTGGGGGAATGGTATGTTCAGGGTAATGACCACTTTTAGTTTTCCTCCTTTTTGTGTGTTGGTTCTGTTGTTGCCTATGTGGACACTTTCTTCCAGATGTTTGCTGTGTTTCCTACAATGCTTGTGGAAAACTGCAAAGAGGAATGTTATGGGTCTCAATAATGGCTTCCTTTGCGCTACTTGGTCATAAATGCCAGATTTGTGGAGTGCATGTATAATAGTTGTCCTATGAACACCTGAGCTGTAGACCTCTGTCGTTCTTCCTGAGATATTATGGGCCTCTTGGCTACTTTTCTGATTAACACTTTTTTCCCTGGCCTGTGAATTTAGGTGGACAGCCATGTCTTAATATTTTTGCAGATAATGGATTGTAAGATTTTATTCTGTGTGGTAACCTAACCCCTCTTTAAATTTCTCCACGACTTTATCCTGTCTGGTGTGTGCCTTGGTCTAGGTCTGTGTATATATGATAGTGGAAAGCCTAACATTCCCACATATTTTGTAATGTAATTGAAATGAATAAATGAACCCAGCATTATGTGAAGCCAGAGAATCTAGACATGTGGCAGTTTTTGCCGTGAAATTAATGTTTTTGCAATTTTTCTGGAAGTTTCCCCAAGTCTCTTTTTGAATTACTGTGTACGCACAAGACCGTCTTACCTGCTCTCCTGCTTCTCAGGGGATCGTGTGAAAAAAATCTCCCAAATTCACTCTGGTCTTACTTCTTTCTACTGAGGCACAGCAGGAGAATGTAGCAGAATGAGGGAACATGGTCTTTATGTCCTCCAGAAGCCTAAGTCATAATAAAACAAGTTCAGTTTACTGCTTATTGCAACTAGTGCAAACAGACAGATGTGGACCTGGATGGTGTCTGTTTCTTGCCTTCTCATGTTAATGATCAAGATCATCAGCTGATCCTCTCATACTTTAATTGCTCATCTTTTCTAAAACGTTCCCTTTCCAAAAATAAATTGCACAACACGTGCCCTCTTTTAACAACAAACGAGCAGATAAAATCAGCTTCTTCCAAAAGCTCTAAACCTCCTGAAATCTGAATCTGAGGAGACGATCTGTAAACATCAGTTGGGAAGGGATGTCCATAATTTTTTGTTTTCTTTTAGCAAAGTGTCGCGAGACAGCCTGCTTGCACAAACGTGCATGACTCACTGTTCACCAGAAATTCAACACGTGCCTTAATGGAGCATAGTTTTAACGTCAGTGGGAGGATGATGAAACTTATTTTAACACAAGAGGAGAGAGGCCAATGGAATCTAAGAAAGTATCAAAGGCACAATTATCCAATTACTTTCAGTTTATACACGGAAACAAACCCGCTCCAAAGACCTGCCAGAAGAAAAGTGATTTCAAAACAACACACACGGGCTAAAGGGATACCGATGGAGACCAGACTTTAAAGTGAAGGGCAGTTTATTGCTTGTGAGGGAGCTGGTGCACATACACCAACAGTGTCATAAACAAGAGCAATTAACATGGGAAAATTCTCAGTATTGCCGTCCTTCTTAGCTTATGCAGCTAGCTAAACACGATAAAGCAAGTTTTCTTCTTTGAAGAAGATCAATGAGTAAACTGTTGAAATTCTTAGAGTATGTCATAAAAGTAAGTACACCCTTCATGTTTTGGTCATATCTTATATCTTTCCCTGGGACAACACTGACAATATGGTGCATTGACACAGTGTCAAGTATTCAGAGTACAGCTTGTAACAGCATAAATTTGCCGTCCCCTCAGAAATTACCCAACACACAACCATTAATGTTCAAGCACCTGGCAACAAAAGTCATTACACCCCTAGTTAAATATGTCCAAATTGTGTCCAATTCACAAGTTTCCCTCTTAGATGTCTCGTTAGTTTGACGTCTCAGGTGTAAATGGGAAAGAGATGTATAATATAGATGGCTGTGTTGAGGGATTTTGAGTGGACAGAAGATTTGCACTGTTATACAAGCTGTACACTGACTACTTTAAAATGTTTTAAACTGTCACATCATCAGTGTTGTGTCATGAAAAGATATAAGACATTTACAAATATGTGAGGTGTGTACTTACTTTTGTAAGATAATTTATCTTTTCTTGGGCAGCGGCTAACTGGCCCTTCAGCAAAGCTTGAGTTCTCCTATAAAACCTTTAACTAACCTAAAGCAATGGATTTTTCCGAATGACGACCTTATCAGCATTTAACATGACTAAGACAAGGAATTTCCTTGATCGAACTGATCCAAAACTTCACAAACACAAGTGGTATAATTGCTTTGCAATTTGGATGAGGAGAACTAAAATTTGGATTTTGAAAATAAATAGAGATAAGGCTTAACATTAATCATTCAAAGGTCTCTGCCACTCCTCCATGGCCTGTATTTTGAGGAGTGTGAAAATTTAGACAATTAAAAGGAGTTAACTTAGATATGCTGAAAAAAACAACTGTTGCGTTTAGGTTTTTGGAAACCAGAAAAAAATCAATCTCGAAAGAAAATCCAGTCATTAACTAATCAAAGATCAATGTCTGTCATCCTGTTTCGTCACCAGGTATGTTTAATGTCACCTGTTTTATTAGTGTGTTATGAGGAAGTACATGTGTACCAGTTTGAAACACCCACATTTATCCAAGGTGTGACCTAAATGAAATCAGTTGTTTGTCAAGAGTACAGATGGGGCTTTCCTGTAGTTGAGTCGCAACCTACAGCTGTGATACTTGAGGAGGGCAGATCCTCAGTAGGTGTTTCATTGCATTTCAACACTGTTCGGACCTTTTCAGTGGGAGGTTCAGTCATGTTTCCAGTTTGGAGCTAGTCGTTGAGTTTCAGATTAAAGGATTGATTTAATCTATGTCAATCCCTGCTACCTGACTAGTCACTGATTCCACCTGCTGTAGAAGCAGGATGCTCTGCTGCACATGCTGAAAGTCATCTCTGGGTGGAGAAAAAGGAAAAAGGTTTAATGTTTGGTGTCTGGAAGTCTGTGGTTTCAGTTCCTGCTGATTTTACCACATTTTTTCAGAAAAACAGAACCACGATTTTCACTATAATTAAGCTCTGTTACAACAGAATAGCAACCTTTACAGAAGAGCACACATCCTCTTTATTCTGCTGATTCCTCATTAACGGTTTTGACTGTGGCCACAAGCTTCCCAGAGCTGAAATTCTAGCGAAACATCTCCACTTGGGTCTTGTCTGTCATTCAGAAATCTTGTCCTTAATTCAGGTGCATCTTTGCACAGCTAAGTCAAGGTGCCACATTGTTTCCAGATAAAAGACACTCTCTCCTTCATCCCTTTCACACAGCCGTGCTTGTCCCGTCTTTTCAAATTTTTCTGTCAGTAACTTTAAACTTTAATGGTCTAACTGAGGGCTTTTAGAATCTGAGATGAAAAATCTGAGATGGAAAATTTTCCGCTTTGTCTTTGTAGAGTAATGTCTAGTTTGGAAATGACTTAATAAATCCCTTCCCAAAATGTTTCACAACAGCCGTCGCTGCTGTCTCTTAGTCTGTTTCACACCTCATCAGGCACAAGACGCTGCAACACACACGGCATATGAGAGGAATGTGTGCAGTGATGCATGTTTGAGATAATAATCAGGATAAATTACCTTTCAATTTTAACTTTTACACGGCAGTGGAAGCATTTGAGAGGAATGTTCTCAGACAAAACACCAGCTCCGAGTCAGGTCTCCTTCCACCTCACTAGGTTCCAGTAACAATCTTATAAAAGTTGGTTACACCCATAACGAAACACAGCTGCCATTAAGCTTCATTTATAAAAGCATTATTTCATTTTTGAATATTGTAAGGGGCCCTTACAATATTCAAACAATTATATATCTTAAACCTTACTAAGGGCCATTTACAAGATATATTAAAAAAATTATTAGGCTCTAGAGCAGGGGGCATCAAGTAGCCCCCGAGGACCACATGTGGTGCCCACAAGCCTGTTCTAAAAAAACAAAAAAACAATGGCTTTTAATTATTTCTATTAAACCTTTATTTAACCAGACCCACTTAGATCAAGACCTCCTTCGCAAGGGTGACCTGGCAAAGAAAGACAGCAGCACACATAGTGGACAAGACAAACAATAACAAAACAACCATTAAAATATATAAAGTGGGAGCAATCATCTAATTACATCAGTACCAACATACAAATAATGGGTGCTTGTAAAAGATGAATTTGTTCATTATAGGAAAACTTGAACAAATTTCTATCGAAGTTTATCGGATTCTTAGACGGGAGGAGTCGTCATTAAGTTAACTTGGAACCACCTCTAGGGCCCCGGTGACCTTTTAATGAATGAAGGATGAAGGGTGAAAGATTTCCCTGAAACCATCAACCTCCAGATTACCCACCCACACACACACATAGATATATCAGGCGTTGAGAGGCGTGTTGGAACTGGATCAGCCTGTTGCGTAAATTGTTTTGTTGCAGTCACATGATCATACACATATTTCATCATACTGAGCTGAGGACCGATGACAAGTAATCCGTCATTTTAGATTTGTACAGTGTACTTGAGTGCTCTGAAAGGCGCTTTCAAATACAATTTCTTAGAATTATTGTTAATCAGTTATTACTATTAATCACAAGCAGTGGCGTCTCTGGCACGATAAGTTAAGAGGGGCACAAAAACTCAACACCTCTTAGCAGCAACTCATTTTTTTGTGATGTATACAACACAACTAAGATAAGATAAGATAAGATAAGATAAGAAAGTCTTTATTGATCTCACAATGGAGAAATTCACTCGTCACATCGGCTCATACAAGAAGGTGCAGAGTAGGGAAGGTGCATTCAATTATATACAGTGAATCTTCATATCTACAATGGATCAAAAAGAATACTAAAAAATACAAAAAGAAATAGGAATGGGCATATGATGTATTATTTACATTCATAGTGGTCTATATATATATAAATAAACATATATATATATATATATATATATATATATATATATATATATATATATATATATATATATATATATATATATACTTATATATATATACATATATCTATACGCCTACATACATACGTACCTACACGTATATATGTGCATATACATTTGTGTATACATTTGTACATACATACATACATACATGTGTACTGACTTATGTTCAGGTGTTGATAGCAGCAGAAGTCACTACATCAGGATTATTGCACGGATTGTGGCCTAGTGTATTAATTAGATTATTGCACATTAGTCATTGCACATTACTTATTACTATTGTGGTTACAGTTACAGTGCAGCATTGTATAATCTGATAGCAGCAGGAATAAATGACCTGCGGTAGCGCTCCCTTTTACAGACAGGATGTCTAAGTCTTGCACTGAAGGAGCTGCTCAGCTCCTCTACAGTCTGGTGCAGGGGGTGGAAGGTGTTGTCCATGATGGATGTGAACTTGGACAACACCCTCCTCTCAGCCACTTCCTCCACAGAGTCCAGAGGGCAGCCCAGGACAGAAGTGGCCTTCCTCACCAGCTTATTCAGCCTCTTTCTGTCCCGCTCCGCGCTGCCAGGAGCCCAGCAGACGACAGCGTAGAGGAGGGCTGAGGCCACCACAGAGTCATAGAAAGTTTTTAGCAGAGGCCGGCTCACTCCAAAGGACCTCAGCCTCCTCAGGGGGTGGAGCCGGCTCTGGCCTTCTTATACAGAGCGTCGATGTTGTGAGTCCAGTCCAGTTTATTGTTGATGTGAACACCCAGGTATTTGAAACTCTCCACAGTTTCTATGTCCTGCCCCTGGATGTTCACAGGTGAGTGAGGTGGGGGTCTTCTCCTGAAGTCGATCACCATCTCCTTGGTCTTACTGGTGTTTAAGCACAGATGGTTTTTTTTCACACCAGTCCACAAAGTCCATGATGACCGACCGGTACTCCAGCTCGTTCCCCTCAGACACACAGCCCACAATGGCCGAGTCGTCAGAGAACTTCTGAAGGTGGCAGCTGTCCGTGTTGTAGGTGAAGTCCGAGGTGTAGAGGGTGAAAAGAAACGGAGACAGAACGGTGCCCTGGGGGGCCCCGGTGCTGCAGACTGCCACCTCTGACTGACAGCCGTGCAGCCGCACGTACTGAGGGCGGTCAGTGAGGTAGTCGATGGTCAGTGAGGTAGTCCATGGTCCAGTCAGCCAGATGTTTGTCCACCCCAGCGTCCTCCAGCTTCCCCCTCAGTAGCACCGGTCTGATGGTGTTGAAAGCGCTGGAGAAGTCAAAGAACATGACTCTCACAGCGCTCCCGGTGGTCTCCGGAGGATTTGTGCCACATGGCTGTCTACTGAGTAGTAATGCTAATTATTACAAATGCATGACACACTTATATTTTTACTTTTATTTTAAAAATATTATATTAAATTAAATTCAGCAAATGTTGTCTCAAGGCTTGTTACAAAAAACTCAACTAAAAGTTTGAATATTCCGATTTCATTCCAGTTATCAGACAATACAATCAAATTTCCCTGAAGCCACCAGCCTCTAGACCACAATCTTTTCATATATATGAGGCTTTTGGAGGCCTGTTGGAACTGGTCCGCCTGTTGCGTACCGTTCTGCTACTTTCCCACGTTTCATCATACTGAGGTGAAAGACAGATATATAGTAATCCTTAATTACTACTAAAAACAAATATGTTGAGCTAACTATTACAAATGCATGCCATTATTTTGGATTTTTATTTAAAGTATAGTATTAAATTAAATTCAGTACATCTATACGTAGCACACATTATCAAACAATTTTGTCTCAAGCCCAAAAAAACAAAACTCAATTCTGTCCAAACATACAGATTTAAAGTCAATTATATACAGTTGGATTATTAACTTGATCTTATTATCAAACAATAAGATCAAGTTGAGTTTATTATTCAAATTGGTCAAAAACTTTCTAAGGAAATCTAAGGAAACCCAGCCAATTGCATCAAGTCATTTATTGCAGCATTTATTCCTTTTGGATGAGCAATAGCGAGAGAGGACTGACAGAATGTAAAAGTTTAGAGTACTTTTGAGATCACGTTTTTACATCAAGAGTAAATGTTTCTAAATGAGGGTCTATTGTTCCACACAGTCAATGTTCATTTTAACAGGAAGACTCCCCCAACAGAACCTGCCACAGTGTGAACGGCCACCTGTCACAACCCGAGAAGACAGAGCATGCACACAGCTTAAAAAGAGTCCCAGAAGGATTGATTGAGGAGTAATCTCTATGTTAAAGAAAGAGTCATTTATTTCATGCCTCGTTACCTTAACGTGGCCCTTTTTAATATTTTTTGGATTTACCTGCCATACCCTTGTCAGACACCTACAAAGCTTTTTATTTCTGGACCTAGATTTATACAACAACCAACGAGCCTTGGCTAGCCCCTGGATATATCTGCCTATCTCTGCTTATCCAGGCATTAGCCAAGCCCGTCCCCTGGATCACAATCAAGCCACAATTGTCCTTCCTGACACACCTGCAGGGAGCAAGCCAGCTCTCCTCACTAGCCCCATTTACGCTACCCTTGTTAAACCGTTCCATGCCGAGTTCAGGCCGAGCTTGGTTCTGACGACCATTTACACATCACCATAGCACGGTTCCACGCCTCCTAGTGACGATTTGCAGTACTGCTGCTCTCTAGGATTGAAGGAGGGACTCAAGCAA
The DNA here is from genome assembly GCF_011125445.2 of Fundulus heteroclitus. Classification (NCBI taxonomy): domain Eukaryota; kingdom Metazoa; phylum Chordata; class Actinopteri; order Cyprinodontiformes; family Fundulidae; genus Fundulus; species Fundulus heteroclitus. Next base: position 26,614,839 of record NC_046370.1, read on the forward strand.
ATCAAAATGGCGGCGCCCGTAACATTCAGGAAGTTATGCTTGGTTATAATTGCTTTTTGCAGAGAGTCAGGCGAAGACGTCAACCTTTGGTGAAGTTACTTGACAGAGTCGGCTTTTTTACTTACTTACTTACTTACTTTACAGACGCAGGAAACAACGACAAACGTTGAGGTTCATCACACTGCTAAGCAGAATTATCACTGGAAACCGTGTGGCACGGTAGGGAAGCTAGTATTATTATGAATGTCCAAAACCGCTAAATTAGTCAGCTGACTGTAAGGAGATGATGTGGTCTGCTCATGCGCTCTTTGTTATCTGAGAACCGAGCCAGGGAAAAACCGGGCCGAGCCAACTTAATTACCCCATTTACACTACCCCTTTTTAACCGTGCCGAGACCAGTCCGAGCTTGGTAACAGAGATAACTATCAAGTGTAAATGGAACACAAACTGAACTGAACTGAGCCACACACAACCGGACCTCGCTAAATGCAGACCAGTTCCATGTGTGGGCTCGGCTCGGTTTTTCTCTGGCCCGGTTCTCTAAAAACAGACCGCATGAGCAGACCGCGTTATCTCCTTACAGCCAGCTGACATTTCAGACATTCATAAAAATACTAGCTTCCCTACTGTGACACACGGTTTCCAGAGATGATTCTGCTTAGCAGTGTGATGAACCTCAGCGTCTGTCGTTGTTTCCTGCGTCTGTAAATCCTTATTAGATGTTTGTTTGTCTTATCCACGTCCCAAAAGCCGACTCTGTCAAGTAAATTCACCAAAAGTGTGACTCTCCGCAAACAACGAAATATCACAATAATAATCAAGCATAACTTCCAGAATGTTACAGGCGCCGCGATTTTTATTTGCTTGAGTCCCTCCTTCAATCCTATAGACCAGCAGTACCGCAGATCGTCACTAGGAGGCGAGGAACTAAGGAACCGAGATAGCGTGGTGTGTAAACGGTCGTCAGAACCAAGCTTGGCTTGATTAACTGATCCAAGCTCGGACTGAGCTCGGCATGGATCGGTTTAACAAGGGTAGTGTAAATGGGGCTAATGTCAAGTCTCCACCCTGCTCCTGCAGAGGACATCAATCTATCACCAGTTCTCCAGGTGGAGAACATTAAGATCTTGCAGGAGCAGAGCTAAACAAAATTAAAGGTCAGATGTCACTTATACAATGAAAAAAAAAAACAGAGAGAGAACATAAAGTTAATAGCTGAAAAAATACAAAGTTTGACAATAGTATAGGAATATAGCAGTGTGAGGAAAAGTAGCCATTATGTCCTCCAGCAACCTAAGCTGCTGAGAAAGCTCAGGATAACCCACTCCACTCTAACTGGAAGCTTTATCAAAAAGAAATGTTTTAGGCCTTTCATTATAAAAGTGAACCAGAGTATTTGCCAACTTTATGTTAACATTTTCTTTTCAGTTAACACGTAAAAAATGTGTTTGTTGTGTTAAAAATAAATAAGTGTGCAATGTTTACATTTGGTTGCAATTGGGTTTAGTGTAGATAAAGCTAATATTTCTTATAACTGAGAAAGCTCAATTGGATCAAAACGATCCAAACAGAGATCATGGCCTTACGGTTACCAATGTTGCCTCACTTCCTGAGGATGAAATAATCACAGTTGAGATGATGCCAGCGATTTTGGTTTTGATTGAATCAAATTTATTCATAAAGCTTTCCATAAAGTCATTACTGTTGAGAGCTGAGTGAATGGATGGATTAACAGAGCTATGACACAGCAGGTTTGGCAACTGTACTGTGATTAAATAGGACTCCTCTATGTATTGAATGTCTTTGTCTCTCCAGTTTCCTTGCGTTGTGTGTTGCTCTGAACGAAACCAGCGGGTTAGCCACCTATGAATAATTACCTTCTTTTACAAGCCGGATGCATTGCCTAATGTAACGTGCAATGAGGTAGTGACATAATGAACAAGAATTTCAACTTGTACAGTGGTAGAAATTAAGTTGCTGCCAATGCTTTTCTGACTCCGAGGAAAGCAAAAATGGAACAGATTGAACAGAAGTCATTTTGCCTTGTGGCAGAGTACTTGGTAAGATTAAACTATTAAAATATTTAATAAAAAATGTTAGAGAAGATATGGTAATGAGGAAACAGTAATTTGCCTACACAAACTCCTGAGTTTGAAGACAAGAGTGGGTAGGATATTTGGAGCAAAGTCAATGGAATCAAAGACCGATGTCAGTGGCTTAATTAAGGCTACATTTAGGTTACCACTTTCAGTGAAACTGTACAATTGAACCAAGCTGTACAGTTTTATTTGGCCTTGTGTATTAAGGAAGCCCCTGATGGCTGTATTTCCAGATGTATGATTAAAGCAATAAGTGTTTATTTAACCACATTTGGCATGACACCATGGATAATTAATGACGTGACAAGCCTTCCGGCTGCAAAAAAAGTCAATGTCTCCAATGTCAAAAGGCAGCTTTAAATAGTTTTGCTAAAAAGTAAACTTTGCTTGCTCCAATAACGCTTTTCTCCATAAAGAGCAGCTGTGTAGAAACTGGAACAAAAGGCTACATGCTATTTATTGAAATACTAAGTTCAATAAACTCCACAACAGGGACTTTCCCTGGAAATCAGGGACATCTGGTCCCCCTGCTGTAGATCCATGAGTAAATATCTGTAATGTCGGTTAAACCGATCGTTTTATGTTTTCAACTAGAATATTGGACACATTGAGAGGAACGATTGATGATAAAATAAATAACATGAGTGATGATTGAAACAATTCAGTCTCACCAGCAGCAGGATATATAGAGGTTAGATAGACCCAGCTATTGCTTTGGTTGTCCAGTAAGCTAGATTTTTACCTGAGTAAAATATTTAGTTTGCAAGTTAAATATAGAAAATCGTCTGTGATTGCAGCTTTTGTTCATCGGAGGACAGTGTTTAAAGTGTGACCACAGTTTTCCCAAGACTAGGCTAAAATGCAACTTAGGACTTTTCATTTTCTTTCTGATGCTTGGATGTGAACCTTGGTCATCAGGAGTAGGGGATATTTGTGACAAAAATATGGTAAATAGCAGCACTAAATCATTTTCCAGTGGCACTCCCTCTACAGCACCTTTTTAAAATAGCACTGTCGTAAACACTGGCTGCCCCCCACACCCCACAGATACTGTCACTCTCAGCAGCTGGAAGGGTGGGGGAGCCCTGACGTAGGAAGCCTTTGGGGCTTGATCGTCCTTAGGGACTCCTTATACAGCTGCCCGGTACCAGGTTCCAGATCGATTGCAGGATTCTGTGGTTGGGGAAGAACAAACTCAGGCATGGGAGGAATTTGGAAAGACTAGAAAAAGAGACCCTTGGTTTGCCTCAAGGAAGTTCTGGACAACCGTATGGGAACTCAGAAAAGGGAAGCAGGGACCATCTCAAGCTGTTTATGCTTTGGGCGAGGAACTGCTTTGTTAGAAATGTGGCGTATGAGTAGAATGAAGAAATGGGATGAACGAGTGGAACGTCAGTCCTGGGAGCAACATGCAAACCTAGACAGTCTGGGACACAAGGCAGGGACACAAGGTCATCAGATAGCACCCAAGTGGTGACACATTATTTTACTGACGACATGTTAGGAAGCGTACAGCCCATGCACGGGCGTGTACCTAGACTTCTTTATAATGCTTAAGAAATGATCAGTCGGGTCTCTTGCCACATTCATTGCCGTTGCGTCATGTTCGATCAGGAGCCCATCAGCGCTGATGTGTCTGTAAACCATTCCTCTGCCTTTTAGATTAAATATGGCAAAATATAGTTGCGGTTTGAAGAGTCTTTTTATTACAACAGAAGTCTACAATGCAAACACCACATTATCAGATAAAAGAACCAGGGGAGGCCGAGATCAGGTCGATACCTGAACAGCTTACTGAGGAAATCATTGGGTGGTCAAAGGACCCTTTGAAGATCTCCTTAATATGGTCACCATGTCCTCTATGGAGAAGGAAGAGCCTGGGAGAGGGAGAGGAGGCTATGATCCAGGAGGAGGAATGTATTTTTCCTCACCACGGAACAATGGACCTGAGGTCCATTTCACAAAGCAAGTTTAATGAAAACTTTGTTAACTAAGAAATCAGGGAAACTCCGAGTTTCCGTGTCACGAAGAGAGGTCACTGAAACTCTGTGTCTGTTACTGTGGTAACATTCTCAATGAACTCTCCTTAAAGCCACTCATGCTGTTTCATTTCCTGATTCAGTCAGGACAGTTCTGTGGTAGTTCTGTGCGAACAGTAAAAAACACAAACATGATACGTCCTTTTGACGAGGATCCAATTGATGAAGGAGCAGCATTAATTTGTAGAGAATTAAATATTCGTTGGGAGAGGGTTATCAGACCGTTCATACCTTCCATATCCAGATGGTTATCTTTATGAGCACTGCTATTTCACCTCACAATCCATCACATACATCCACGACCTTATCCGTCCTCACATTTGCAGAAATACACATTGGAATCATGCTCTCACATCCCAACAGGTTTTGTGTGTAATGTTGCATTTTTTTTTTTTTTTTTTGCGAACGGTATTTTTTTCTCTATAACGTGGGAGACGCTGAACACCTGAAAAAAGGCAACAGTATGCAGAGCAGTAAGAAGGGGGTGCCTGGCTGGCCTTGAAATGGCTTATACCCTGCCTTGTTCATTTTCCGGGGAATAAAGCCATCCGAGCCATCAAGGAGGAGCTCCGCAGGATTGCAGGTGAATGATCTGTTAAATTCATTTGAAATTCTATTTTCTTAATGACATTGTGCTGCAACCTCAGACTTGGATTAGTAATTTTATTTCCTTTTAGGATTTCCCAGCGTAATTGGGTGCATACATGGGACCCACATTCCTATCAAGGCTCCCCCTTACATAATACGGCTGATTTTTTAAATAGGAAGTCAATTCCCAGCATTAATGTGCAGGTACATCTAGATTGACTTTTGTCAAGATCATATGTGATGCTACATATTACATTTTGAATGTGGCGGTAAGTGGCCTGGGTCGGTCCGTGATTCACTAATATATTGTGAGTTTTACCTGAGCAACAGATTACAACATGCCAAAATATTAGCACCATATAATTCACCTCTTTCTGTCCTTTAATGCAATTTAATGTATCCACAATACATTACAGGAGAGATTGATGGCTTTTTGCTGGGGGACAGGGGTAACCCTTGCCAACCAAGGCTGCTGACCCCTAACCCTGACCCAGAACCAGGTCCCGGACAGAGATTCAACCGTGCTCACTGCAGGACGGGAGCCCGGGTGAAGCTGACCATAGGCCTGCTGAAAGCTCATTTCCAGTGCCTACGTCACCTCAGGATGACCCCTGAGAGGGCCTGTGATACAACTGCAGTTCGTGTTGTTCTTCACAATATCACCACTACCAGAGGTGAACAACACCCTGCCCTACAAACTGAAGACCCTGGTGACGACCCCATGCACCTGCCACCTAACACGAACAAGACAAATCATTCCTGTTAATCACCGGCTGTTGGTTGCTTGAGATTTCTCCTCTCTCTCTCGCAAACAATCAGCGCTCACAGCTCAACCCCCCCTGTTCACTTCACCATGTCATTAAATAGCAGGAGCGTCTATCCACTTGCTGGTTCCTCTCGTCTGTTCAACTCACAGTGGCAGAGATGTATTTCACTGAGCGAGTCATGGTGCTATATGTAGTACCACCACTTGTAGCTGCGTCTGGATGATGGCCGCTTCCAATGGTACTTCCTTCTGTCCAGGCCCCATTATGAGGAGCTACTGCCCCACGTCAGGGGACCCATCACCTTCCAGGTCATGAACTACAGGCATCTTTGGTCAGTAAATGTATTATTGCTAATAGAAGCATAGCTTAATTGTACTACCTAAACATGTGGAGCATAAAAAACATTTTTTGCTTAAATGAATGGATGAGGAGCCCCCTTAACGCACCTGAAATTGACAGAAAGTAGTTCAGATCTTGTTTGGCTGCTGTTATTCACAGCTTTGCTTCACTGTATCCATGCATCTACCGCTGTTCTCAGATTTGCTTCACTCTAATAGCACAATTTGTGTCGTTTGCATCGCTCTGAGCGTGTTGTTCGCATCGCGGACCATTAATTCACTCCTGAACATGCCTTTACAAAGGGATGTGAATCAATTGCTTCATTTGTCTCGTTCGTGTTCGGTGTGAGCGTACCTTTAGAGACAGGGTGAGGAGCTCTGTCATCTGGGGGCAGATCAAAGTAGAGCTGCTGATGTCTGACACAACATGGTTTGGACAGCTGATAAGGATTTGATGGTACTGTAATATCACCGCTGCTCCCCAAGGGTGATGGGTTAAAAGCAGAGAACAAATTTCGTTGTAATGTATGTTTCAATGTATGTTTCAATGACAATAAAGATGATATTATTATTACAAGATCGTCATGACAGAGCTCAGGCAGGCAGAACTCAGATCAACAAGCATGCTATTATTGTGAACAGCCCAAAGTCAACTGCCATTAGCAAATTATTAATATTGAGTAAAGCTGTTGCTGAAATTGACTCCATAGAACTTGCTGCTCTCTGAATGGCACCCCTATTGTTGGCTAGTTGCTATTCAGGTCCTTGTTGCTTTGCCTTGTGCCCGAACTTGCTGGTGTATCTCCCATTGCGATTACAGAAAAGAGCATGTGTGAGAGTAAACGCTTCATTGATTGTTTTGCCAAATTTTATCAGTGGGAACATGTGGAAACATTTCAGTTAAAATCAGAACTGCACTTGATCAAATATCAGTCACTGATCAACAGTAAGGAAAACCATGAAAGGTACCAGACTGCCTTTGACCCTCCCTGGAGTTAGGACTTTATTCATTCTGCAGACTACATATATAAACGTTTATGCTGCTGTACATGGCTGGCAGAGGAAAATCACAGCACACCACACAGAGACAGCACAGATCAACTTCAAGTCACAACATGAAGCAGCGATAGTGAAAAAGATTTAAAACAGAGTAAAACCAGGCTGGGAATGTTCTGAAAACAGGCCAGAGACTGAGCTACAACTAGACTGAAAACAGACTAAACAAACTGAGATCTGGATCAGACAGAATGAGATAAAAAAATCCAAAAAGTTTGGATTGGAAAAAAAATAAAATAATTTTCCCCATCTGGTGATTTGGTAAAAAGAAGATATTTTGGTTGTTTGCCCTGATTTACAGTGTTTGGTAGGCCTTTTTGGCTCACCAGTGGCATTTTCTGCTTGTGTTGATTCCTGTGGAAGTTTCTCTTTTTAGAGACAGTGGTGCACTGCAGGGCCTTGAGCCAAAACTTGTTGGCGTATCTCCTTTGTGATTACAGGAAAGTGCTTGTGTGATGCAAGAAATGCTCCCACACATGCTTAAACCAGAAGAGTCGGTCTGACTCTGCTGGTTGCCTGCTGACTGGTCTGTGCGTCAGAGCTATGATGTAAAATGAACACTTGCGCTGTGCGACCTGTCTGGGCCCATTTCAGCGTGAGGACAGGGATAACTTGTCCCCCTCCTGTCTTTGCCTTGTCTTTGTGGGACTCATCTTCAGCCCTGGAGTTTCATGCCTCAGACCGGCCCACTTAAGAGAATGACCTATAATTATTATTAAAAGAATATGCAGGTTTATTTCATGTTTCGTCCTATTCCGTTTCACTTGTGGGCTTTGTGCATTTACTATCTGACTTGTAATGATAAAATAACGAGTCACTGATATTGTTTGGGTTTAGAAAGCAGTTATATTAGAACTAGTGTCTGTTTGTTCACACTCTGTTACAACAGCTCACCTGTTTCTTCTACACTAACAGGAGCAATCCCCTCATCACAACTGGCTCTGCTTCTGACACTAAGTCACATTTTGAAATAGGGCCGGCCCTTTATCATCGCGTTTTATCATTATCTTGAAAAACCCTTTGTTGTGTTAAGAATTTGAACTTATCTTGAAAATGATAAAATCCAACTTGTGGTGTCTGAAACCCCCCAAAACCACCAGTATTGTCAGGATTGTTATTTTTGCTACTTTCTCCACCGTTGGTTCATTGAGAGCATCAATACATATCAATAAATTCAAAAATAGAATTAAATGCAGTTACTCTGTGCAGTTTGGTAGTAAAAAAACACACTTCATAATGTAACTTGAGCCCTAATGAAACATATTTCCAATTTTGTTTTAATATATATGTTACATTTTTAAATGTTTTTAAGGACAGTATTAGTGCTTACTGGGCAATATTTGACATGCAGTCACAGCCAGACAGTAAGCTGAAAAAGACTGCAAGAAGCATTACATAGAACATTATAAATATATATAGTATCACAAAATTCAGAGACTTTACTTGTAGAGTAGTTTGCAGGCAAGGTTCAACATCTTTCCATCCCTATTTCATAGTCCTCATTTGACGTTTCAAACCTGAGGTAATTTTATTGAAGAAGCTGCCAATTTTTCCACATTTAGCAGTGTCTGTTTTCACAGCTTTCCTTTTTAATTCTAGGTTTCTTCACGGAGCCACCCTTCCTCTTTCTACACCTTTCAAACATGAGGAGTCCTGTATCCGTTTCTCTGAGCTTGGTGCAGTGGCATTTTCTGCCCGGTCTGACTCTTCTGGTTGCCTGCTGACAGGTCTGTGCTTCAGAGCTATGATACTAAATCAACACTTGTGTGACCTGATTGGCCCCATTTCAGCGTGAGGACAACTGTGGCATTGTGCCCTGAGCAGTGCAGCTGGCTACTGTTGTGGACCAGCCCACTCACCGGGCCCAGCAGAGTCCATTGCCACTGGAGCAGCGGCAAGGCTTTGAGTGTCTGGGAAGAGGCCAAGTGGTCAGACAGGGGGAGGCTGTCCACTAAAACGGACCATGTGACGTCGGGGTTGGCCCAGATTTAGGCTCCCCTCCAATCTGTGCAACCTCATCACACATCTGTACCCTTTTCTGGAGAGTGGACGAATATTTTCTGGAGTTGAGACCCCAGGGCTCCAGGTTCAGACTCCAATATCTCCCAGGGTGATGCAGGGGAGCCAGTGGATTCTCCGCAGGTCCAGTCAGCTCCATAGGTCAGAGTTATGATGCTGAAGAAGAAAGTAATTGAAACTAATACATTTGTACAAAAAAACGATAAAATCTAATTTCAAGACTTTTATATAAAATGACTACAATAAAACTTTAGGAGTGAGCCCCAAGTGTTACTAGATGAGAACATCCATCCATCCGTTTTCTGACTCGCTTATCCCTATTGGGGTCGTGAGGGGTGCTGGTGCCTATCTCCAGTGTTTAATGGTTGAGAGGCGGGGTAGTAGATGACAGGTAGTAGATGAGAACAGCTCTGGATTAATGTTGTTTAGTGAAGTCTGTGTCAGAGACATTTTTAGCAGTGACACCAATGGAATCTTAAAAATGTGGAAACATCTTTGGAAAGATAATGATTAAAAGTGAATTGAATTGAAAAGAAATGAAAGATAAGATTTGCACATTGTTTTATTTCAAGTTTACATCTTTGTTCTCAGTCAGATTTTTTTTTTCTGTCAGAGTTAAAACTGAACATTTAACCTCGACCTCCAGCAGTCTGCTTACTTCCACCGTTTTCTCTGAAGGGTGATTAGCTATACCAACTTTCACTTGCAGTATCTCTTTTCCCTGTTGGGGCCACAGTTCTCTTTCAGGGAACTTCCAGATATCCAGAGCTGGTCTGACTCATTTCCTTCCTCAAGGAATTTTCTGTGCGCTCAGCTTCCTTTCATTGGAAAGTCCTCTACTTGTGTCTGCAGGCTCTTTGATTGCTATCCAGCTTCCTCAACTTCTGAAGTGCGGCCCACCCGAGCTGCCTTTGTGGGACAGTGGCATCTATGTGAGATCTTAGAGCCAAGGCATGAGTCATAGTTCTGCTCTTTTCACTATTTACATTGTTGATCTCAATCAGTGCATTACTGTTTTACTAAAAGTCATCTTATTCTCAGAAATAAGTGAATCAGATTGGGGTCAGTGACAAAATATCATCCATTATTTAAGGAAGCAATTACAATCTCAAACAGTCTGAGCTTTACACTCCTTAAACTAGGTTGAACTGATTTAAAGTGTAACATTTTTTAAATATTTTAAATGGAGAGTGCCCCTCCTGGGGACTCCCTCGTTTTGCTGGGGGACTTCAACGCTCACGTGGGCAATGACAGTGGGACCTGGAGGGGCGTGGTTGGGAGGAATGGCCCACCTGATCTGAACTCGAGTGGTGTTTTGTTGTTGGACTTCTGTGCTCGTCATGGATTGTCCATCACAAACACCATGTTCAAGCATAAGGGTGTCCATATGTGCTCTTGGCACCAGGACACCCTAGGTCGCAGTTCAATGATCGACTTTGTTGTCGTTTCATCTGACCTGCGGCCGTATGTCTTGGACACTCGGGTGAAGAGAGGGGCGGAGCTCTCCACCGACCACTACCTGGTGGTGAGTTGGCTCTGATGGCGGGGGAGGAAGCCGGTCCGACCGGGCAGGCCCAAACGCACTGTGAGGGTTTGCTGGGAACGTCTGGCAGAGTCCCCTGTGAGGCGGAGCTTTAACTCCCACCTCCGGGAGAACTTTAAACACGTCCCGAGGGAGGCGGGGGACATTGAGTCTGAATGGACCATGTTCCACGCCTCTATTGTTGAGGCGGCTAGTTGGAGCTGTGGCCGCAAGGTTGTCGGTGCATGTCGCGGCGGCAACCCTCGAACCCGCTGGTGGACACCAGCGGTGAGGGAAGCCGTCAAGCTGAAGAAGGAGTCCTACCGGGCTTTTTTGGCCTGTGGGACTCCGGAAGCAGCTGATGTGTACCGGCAGTCGAAGCGGCAGGCGGCTCGGCTGGTCGCCGAGGCAAAAACTCGGGCGTGGGAAGAGTTCGGAGAGGCCATGGAGAAAGACTTCCGTACGGTTTCGAAGCGATTCTGGTCCACTATCCGGCGTCTCAGGAGGGGGAAGCAGTGCAGTACCAACACTGTTTACAGTGGGGGTGGTGTGCTGCTGACCTCGACTCGGGACGTCGTGCGTCGGTGGGCGGAATACTTCGAAGACCTCCTTAATCCCACCAACACGTCTTCCATTGAGGAAGCAGAGCCTGAGGACTCTGGGTCGGGTTCTCCCATCTCTGGGGCTGAGGTTGCCGAGGTTGTTAAAAAGCTCCTCGGTGGTAAGGCCCCGGGGGTGGATGAGATTCGCCCTGAGTACCTTAAGGCTCTGGATGTTGTGGGGCTGTGTTGGTTAACGCGGCTCTGCAACATTGCGTGGACATCGGGGGCAGTTCCTCTGGATTGGCAGACTGGGTTGGTGGTCCCCCTATTTAAAAAGGGGGACCGGAGGGTGTGTTCCAACTACAGGGGAATCACACTCTTAAGCCTCCCTGGTAAGGTCTATTCAGGGGTTCTGGAAAGGAGGGTCCGTCAGATAGTCGAATCTCGGATTCAGGAAGAGCAGTGTGGTTTTCGTCCTGGCCGTGGAACACTGGACCAGCTCTATACCCTCAGCAGGATTCTTGAGGGGGCATGGGAGTTTGCCCAACCAGTCTACATGTGTTTTGTGGATCTGGAGAAGGCATTCGACCGTGTCCCCCGGGGGATCCTGTGGGGGGTACTCCGGGAGTATGGAGTACCGGACCCTTTAATAAGGGCTGTCTGGTCTCTGTACGACCGGTGTCAGAGTCTGGTCCGCATTGCCGGCAGTAAGTCGGACTCGTTTCCGGTGAGAGTTGGACTCCGCCAAGGTTGCCCTTTGTCACCGATTCTGTTCATAACTTTTATGGACAGAATTTCTAGGCGCAGCCAAGGTGTTGAGGGGATCCGTTTTGGTGGCCTTAGGATTGCGTCTCTGCTATTCGCGGATGACGTGGTCCTATTGGCTTCATCAGGGCGTGATCTACAGCTCTCACTGGAGCGGTTCGCAGCCGAGTGCGAAGCGGCCGGGATGAAAATCAGTGCCTCCAAATCCGAGACCATGGTCTTGAACCGGAAAAGGGTAGAGTGCCTTCTCCAGGTTGGGGAGGATGTGCTGCCCCTAGTGGAGGAGTTCAAGTATATTGGGGTCTTGTTCACGAATGAGGGGAGGATGGAGCGGGAGATCGACAGGCGGATTGGTGCAGCGTCTGCTGTGAAGCGGGCACTGTACCGATCCGTTGTGGTGAAGAGAGAGCTGAGCCAAAAGGCGAAGCTCTCGATTTACCGGTCGATCTACGTTCCTACCCTCATCTATGGTCACGAGCTTTGGGTCGTGACCGAACGAACGAGATCCCGGATACAAGCGGCTGAAATGAGTTTTCTCCGTAGTGTGTCTGGGCTCTCCCTTAGAGATAGGGTGAGGAGCTCAGTCATCCGGGGAGGACTCAGAGTAGAGCCGCTGCTCCTCCACGTCGAGAGGAGCCAGTTGAGGTGGCTCGGGCATCTGGTCAGGATGCCTCCTGGACGCCTCCCTGGTGAGGTGTTCCGGGCACGTCCCACCGGGAGGAGACCCAGGGGAAGACCCAGGACACGCTGGAGGGACTATGTCTCCCGGCTGGCCTGGGAACGCCTTGGGATTCCTCCTGAGGAGCTGGCCCAAGTGGCTGGGGAGAGGGACGTCTGGGCCTCCCTACTGAAGCTGCTACCCCCGCGACCCGACCCCAGATAAGCGGAAGAAGACAGACGGACGGACGGAATTTTTTAAATAATGTTTGATTGCATCTTAAATCTTCAGAAAACTTTTGTTTAGTTATGTCACTGGAACAGCAGTTTGAAGCATTGACAAGTGATTCCAAATCAGTCAGAAAAATTCAAAAACTGTCCTTTCAGAAGGGTTTCTGATTAATGTGGATAGTTATACAGAAGTCAATGTGGAACTGAGCTGGGGTCTCATTTATAAAACTTTGCATTGAATCCATACCAGAAGTACAGCAAAAAAAAGTTTAAATAAAAATGGGATTTCTAAAACCATGTGCACGTTCACCAGCAAGCAACATTTTCCTTTATAGATCACAGCTGTACCAGAACATCTGCCCTGGACACAGCCACAAATGGTCTACGCAAAGAACCTCATGAATGTTAATGTGTGTTAAAAATTGGCCGGCTGACTTTTTTTTCATACCAAGGAAACTGTCAGGTTATTAAATGTGTAAATCAGAGGTAAAAGCACATATGTTGTCCACATTAAAAGAACTTGTTAAAAAGTAAACTTGAAGCTGATTTGAGTAAACAGAGCAGAGGGAGCATGTTGAGGTTTTTGGGGCGAACAGTTCTTTGAGGTGAGGAGGGGCATATCGAGTTTGGCCAAACTCTGAAAAGAGGACTCAGAGGCTTCAAATCCCAGCTGGTACCTGATTTTATTTTGTTCTCCTCAGCAAGTGAAAGTACATTGTGCAGTTTGGATGACAGAGAAAAAAATACTAATCTGAGGGAAAAGAGATCACCAAAAAACAAACATCAGTAACAGGGGGCATTTTTGGAAGTTAGCCATTAATACCCATGGGAAGAGGAACATATTAGGACTTGGTGACCACAGAGAAAGATTAAAAACATACAGTATGTTTAACCTATATTTCAAAACTTGTGGAAGATTATCAATTTCAATAACAAAGTGGTGTAACAGAGTGGACATTTTATGCTTTGCAGCATCAGACATTTTTTGTACTCTCTTGCCTTCAGAAGATTTTACTCCAAAACTATCTCAGCAAATCCAAAGGGTTATGTGACAAATGTACTGTTCAGTGCATTTAAAGTAATATTCATCATAGTAACACAGGGGACAGTCAGCAGGATGGAAGTTTTAAAACATAAAAAAGGTAATAACATTCAATATTATACAACAATTACAGCAAACTTTAGTTTTAATTAATTTATTTTTTTATAACTTTGAAGGTGACCCCCACGGGGCAATGGAGACAATGTTGTTCACTGTGTCCAACTGTGTGTCTGAGCTAAAATAGATGGTCTAAAAAGAAGCTAGGTGTGTGGGACAGTCTAGCCGGTCCAGGCAGGAAGCTACACTGCAGTCTGGGTTGAATCAAGCTGCCACTTTTCCCTCTCGCCTCTGCAGGCAGACTCTCAGGCCGTCTGCGCTTTCTCTCATTGCCTCTCCCAGCCCTTTTCTCAAAGTTACCATTAGGTCACAAATTATATAACCAGAAAAATCTGAATAAACAAATCCCTGAGAACTTTTCAAGCTCCTGTTCCAATTTAATTCCACATCCTCTGGGAGTATAGAGTTTACAACGAAATGTCTAGTTTATCATTTGATCTGTTTTATTAGTTCATTAGGCTTGCTTTATTTTTAATCCTCGGTGCATTAATAACAAGGAGAAACACAAGTGCATTGATTTAAGCATCATGTTTATTTGTTTATATTCACTTTCTGAACTTCTGAACATGTGCACTGCACTGGTGTGCAGAAAACAGAACAGGGTACTGATATCAGAGTTCTGTCCAGTTTATATACAGAAAGATATCAAATAAATCCAATCATAAAGATATTCACAGTCCACTACATAGATGCTATTAAATATAAGTTATAAAACAAAAACAAGTTGTCCCAATTGCTAAAAGTTTTTATATTTAAGGAAACCTAGATTACCGTATATCAAATCACTGATTTTGCAGCAATCTCTCCTCCTAAATGAGCATGTAGCGGTAGTGAATGTCGTTGATCATGGAAAAAAGAAAAGGAAGAATCGTGTATTCACCCATCTGTTGTGACAGACCAGAAGTTTGAGAAGACAGACACACAAGAAAAACAGAAGCACTGGTCCAGTTCCAGAACCGTTCTGTAAAACTATTTACAGAACGGTTCTTTCCTGCTGGGTCTTATAAAGTCTGAAGTCAGTCTGAAGAAAGGTCTGCTGTCTGATTATGTAATACTTTCCTACTGACGTCTTGTCCTCCCATCAGAAACGGGAAGTTAAGGACTGAGTTTATCCTGCTAAGCTCACTTCAGTTTCATTTCCTCTGTTAATTAGTCTAAATATAAAATGTATATGATTTTGACGAGGGGTCTTACAGAAGCACAAAATGATCCATTAATTTCACTAGTAAGTAAATGTACTTACTAGTTTATTAAGTAAATGTATTGAAAAGCCTAACAGACTTATCTTTATGCTCTCCTTTTCTTGTCCCCAAGGTCAACAGCAGTCTGTTGGAAGGACAATTGCATTTTGTCAAACACCAGAGGAATCAAATCAAATTTGAAAACATTGAGCTCCCATACACATCGGTTCATGCTCCAATTTGGCAGAACCATGCTTTTTGTCATCTCTTATATATATATATATATATATATTGCTTTTAGAGAGTCTTAGAGCAGTATGCTTTATGTTAATAGACACTTGGGTTCCTTTCAAAATCTCAGTTTTTTTAGACACTTACAGGTGAGACACTATGTCCAACAGACAAAAAGTTGTATAAATTATCGCCTGAATATAATGCTTTTCTCAAAGCTCTCCTTGTCCCCCTCAAGCACAACAACTGATCTCAGTGCCGGTCCACTTCTTCTCAAATACTTCAGATTCATCTACTGTAAATATAAAACAAGCTTGGGAAAATGAGCTTGAAATTGAGACAAGGGATGACCCAGTGGATGAAATATAAACAAATATCAAGTCTTGCTCAATTAACACCAGGCTATAACTGATTCAGTACAAGGCAGTTCATGGATTATTCTACTCTAAAATGAGATTAAATACATTTTTTCCTAATTGCTCTTCACTATGTTATAGATGTAATGTGACAGAAGGCACCACTCTTGGAGAGAATCAAATAGCTCCTATGTGTACACATCCCTTGCAAATAAAGCTGATTCTGATCCTGACCTTTTCTAGTTTTGCCCAAAATTACATGACTTTTGGTCTCTTATCTTCAAATGGTTTTCAATTGTCATTAACATCATTGTAGCACCTGATCCTGAAATGACTCTGTTAGGATACTCCAACACTTTGAAAAACCTGGAATAAAACATACAAACTGCTCTAACTCTTTGTATGATGATTGCTAAGACACGTATTATAAGGCTGTGGAAATCCACTTTGGCTCCCAAGTTTGAGGGAACCCATAAGCACTGACTGAGATATGAACTTTCAGGTAACAATCTAAAGTTTTCCAGGATATGGAATCCATTGGTAGAACAAATGAAGGATGTTCTCTTTGCTCAACCACCTAACTGGAGTATCTTCCAGATACGATGGACAGTTGTACAGTTGAGCAGGTGACACTGCTGTGCGTTTTGTCCTTGCTTTTATTTACTTCTGTATTTATCCTAGTTATTATATCATCCTTTTAATGTTTTATTTAAAGTTATCGTGGATTATTGTCAATATTTTATTTATTTATTTTTCATATTAGGTCCTTATCATCATCTTTTAATATAACGTAACTTGAAAATCTTCATACATAGAGATTAAAGCATGCTTGACTGCTTGTCCATGTTCACAGAGGAAATCTGGTATCATTAAATGGTGAATGGGACTTGGGGCATTAATCCTCTCGAGGCGCCCAGACATTGTGGCCAGCAACACCAATGTTTGTTCTGAAATGTGAAATCACAGTGTTCATGCCCAACATGCTCTCAGTAGACAGACATGGGGCACATACTACCGCCCTGGGCTTATATGTACACCCTATTTATTTATTTTCATTACTATTGCTATTAGTGTTTTTAATTCTGTACAGTACTTTGTTCAATCTGTGGTTGTTGTAAAGCGCTTTAGAAATAAAATTTCAATAAAATAGATAGATAGATAGATAGATAGATAGATAGATTGATTGATTGATTGATTGATTCATAAATGCTGTCTCAGACAGGAGGGCAAATCTTTCCATTCGCACCCAGAAAAACTGGCACTGTGGTACTGGCCCTTGAGTGGTTCAACCTACAATCTGCATGGCTCCCTCAGAATATCATTGCGAAAATACAGAATACCAGGACTCCTCTAACAAGATCATTGTATGAGTGCAAATGGTCCATTTATGACAAATGGTGCTCATAAATTCAAGAAATACCTCTTCAGGGTTCTGTGGTTGTGATTTTAGCTTTCCTACTGAACCTGATTGATTAGAAAAAAGCCTTCTTCACTATCAGGGTTCATTGAGCAGCAATTTCAGCCTTCTATGTACGCTTTAAAAAAAAAAAAAACAGAGGCCAGGATCCCTTAGTGGGCCTTTTCATGCTCAAGACCTGTGGCTTCATCATGGTTCTCCTGGTGCTCACTACCACCACGCCCTTTGAGGCTCTGGATCAGGTGGAGTTAAAGCTAGCAGCCCTAAAAACAACCTTACTGTTGACACTGGTCTCTACAAAGCATGTGGATAAAATCCATTCCATGCTTTATCAGTTGGGGTCAAACTCACCAATTGAGTTGGTGGCTTTATATCTCATATCCTCACAGGAACATGTGAGGATATGAGATGTGTTTTAGCACATTGTTCAGAGAGAACAAAATAGGTCAGGAAAGCTGTTTGTCTCCCGGGATAAGAAGCATTATGAGAAACCAGTGTCAACAGCTGCTAGCCATTGAACCACTGCTGCAATTTTGTTAGCCTACAGCTCAAAAGGGCTTCAGCAGACGAGTGTGTCCACTCTACTAAGGGATTAATCTCTGCATGGGCCCTGATCAGAGGTGCATTTCTGCAGGAGATTTGTGCTGGAGAGGCCTCTCCTTACATGTTTGCTCAGTAGGAGTAGCTCCAAGCACTAATGGAGAATTGTGATTAATTGCTTTAGAATCATCTGGAACATAATGTGTAATCTGCTGAGCAACATTGGAGTCAGTATGTTATCATTCCAATATGTGAGACACAAAGTGAAAGCAATGAAGCCAATCCTGGTGGGTGTAATGTAATAGGAACTTCTGATAAGTTCACACGGGGCATTCCCGTGTGAACTTATCTTAATCATAAGACTATCATTCATGCTACTCAGACAACCGGGGTTACAAAATCTAAAAGGTAGAGGTAGCTGAAGGCAAAAAAAGAAGAAATTTTCAGCAGGTTAGGGTGATTAAGAATCGTGTCCAAGCAGGTTGGAATGAGTGGAGTAAAGTGTTAGTTGTGCTATACTATAGAAGAATAAAGTTGGTGAGTCACACAATAAAGTATTGGCAAGAGTAGTGGAAGTTAGGCTGTGGTGGGAGATCAGCAGTATGGTGTTCTGTCAAAAAGAGTGTTACAGATGCAGCATTTGCTTTAAAGATGTTGATGGAGAGGTACACAGAAGGTCAGAGGAGACTGCATTGTTTTTATGTAGTTCTAGAGAAAAAATATGACAGGATGTCAAGAGAGGAGCTGTGGTATTGTGGTATAAGGGGAGTGTCCTCGCAAGCTGCTTTTTTATCCTTCAGGCATATTAGTGCTTCAAAGTCCACACTAATAGAAAACCACTCAAAGCGAACTGATCAGTCCTAATCCCTTGTATGCCATCCTAAATAGGTACTGCTGGAAAAGTGGCATAAGTGAGATGTCCCAGGAGAGGGGGAATCCCAAAACCCAACCTGACAAAGAAACAGTCACAGCCATGTAGTCACAATCACACATTCCCACCCTAATTCCCAGACGTGCAGATGCTCATAATCATTAATGGTGTTTTGTGTAACCTAAGGATTACCCCTGCAAGCTAATGACCGATCCATTATTTTTTTGAATAATGTTTTAACTCAGGATTTGCATTGTGAATGGGTTGAAACATGCATCAAATGTTGTTCTAAATTAGTTACGCTAATCCCCCCACGTCCTGCCCTCCTCCACTTCGTTGGCCGGCGCCTTGGCCCTCTGGCGCATTGGTTGGCTTCGGGTTTGGGGCGGGTTCCCGGGCGTGCACCGGCCCACTCCCAGCGGCCTCTTCACGGGGCCTGGCCCCCCGGGGGGCGGCCGGGGCCCCCGTCGCGGGGGCGGGGCGCCCCTGGGGCCTCTGGCCCTCAGGGCCCATGGCCGGGGCTAGGTGTGTCTTCGGTTCTCCACAATCACTATCAAGCTATTTCTGGATAATTTTCACCTAAACTAGTGCACTTTCACATCTCCCACAGGTGCTGGGTCCCAGGTATTAAGTGTTCACTTATATACAGTAATCTTATAATTTATTTATTTATTTATGTTCTCTCACTTTCTTTTTTCAAATATCACATTACACATGTCAGCTTACATAATAATATATATGATTTAGCAATGGCATCTAGGTGTTATTCGATTGTATCTGTTGCTTTATGTCTGTTGGTTGTGCTGTTCTTTTTGCATCTCTCTTTCCAGGTGACGGAGCAGACGGAGAAGGTTTTATCATTCTCTCCCTTTTATCTCCTCTTTCTTTCACCTCTACTCTTTTTTTCTTTTCTTTTCTTTCTCTTTCACTTTTTGTTCTTCCTTTACTCTCCCATTGTCATGTCCATATAATTTGAAATTCTCCCTGCAGGAATCACAATAAAGCTATTTACAAGCATAATTCAAGCGGAGCACTATGGCGAAAGCTGTTCGCTCCACTAGTAAAAGCAAAATCTGTCGAGCTCTATCTGGCATTAAGACATCAATTCCTATTGCCATATTGCTAGACAGGACACTGGGGGAAAAAAAAAAATAAAATAAAAAAATTACGCTAATTTGATATCTATTCCGTATAGTTTAAGATGAACTTTGGTTCTTTAACTTAGACCTGCAATTACCAGGGATTGATTTAATGATTATGATGATGGTTTTCAACTAATTTATTTGTCCTTGTGTTTCTTTCGTGTGTACATAGTTCCTTAGTTTCTTTTTATTGTAATTGTGCTTAGTAGTTGTAGCTAAGCTTCACTAGCCTTGTAGAGAGGATTTGTTGATTTAAATATAGTGTTAATTAAGATAAACAGCATTCTATAGTGCTGTTCTCTGAATATTCATTTTATTTCTGTTAATAAATTCTTGAACTTGAAGAGAGGTTGTCACTAATGTATTCCATATATGTGCAGAGTCTGCTGTATGAAGAATGCCAATCTCTGAATCACCCTTTCAACTATTGTCCTAATATCAGCTGTTTGGGCTGATATTCCCCGTGACAAAGCCTAACAGAAGTAATGGAGTCAAAGCCGGTACTTCCAAGACCAAGGCCAAGACTAAGGCACAATCTAGAATTATACAGTGTTCAGACCAAACGCCTTGAGCATCAAAAAGCTCTCCGATGCCTCAACTTGGATGTTTGTGCACATAAAAGTCTATCAGAGTGTTGGGGCTCTAGATGTCGCGTCTGGAAAAATGACTAAAATTGGGAGGAAGTACCCCGTTCTTTTCCTCTTATGGACTCTTTGTAAAATTGCGAATGAACTCGAGAGAGTGGCTTGGCTTTATTCACTGAATAAAGCTAGATAATCTTGTTGTTGGATGCTTCGGCATCATTTCTGGATTCACCAGATAGTTCAAAGGCATTTTGAGTTCTATGAGTTTCACCACCTACTGCAGGAGCAGCACGTAGACGAGGGTCGCTTTCAGTGGTATTTACGTCTTATCCAAGCCCAATTTGACAACCTGCTGACCGGCAACAGTGCCTGCCTCTCAAGCCAGGACAACTACGGGTACCCAATTTCAGCTGAAGAGCGTCTGTTAGTTTTTTTTAAATAAATAAATAAAAGCCCCACTAAAAAGTAATAATTTACAGCACAAAATCCATTCTTCAACTAAAACTACTTCGGGGTATTGAATAATCATAAAAAATACTAATAAGGATATTTATAACCTGGTGCAACATTTCTAATGAGGGTCAGGAAGGAACACCTGGGAGTGCGCAAGCTGCCGCTAGGGGGTGCACGACAAGAAAAATGTAATGGCGGTCTTTGTGTTTTTTCCACCCAATAATGACGTGTAAATTAACATTTCCTTTGTAAAGATTAAAATCAAAATCTGTAAATTTAATGCATAAAAATGTATTTACACGAAAATGTATTTATTTAGAAGAAATCTTCTATGTTTCATTTTAAGATGAAATATAGAAGAAGTTATCTTCTTGTAGTTGTAGTCTGTTGATCCATCCATTCCTTCAGCTCTCAGCAGCAATGACTTTATGGGATTCTACATAAAAAAAATTTAGTCTATTAAAAATAGAATAATTGGCATCCTTCCAAACATGATTACCTGGTCCTCAGTAAGTGAGGCAGTGTTGGAGGAATCTTTAAAACCTGATCAGTGTTTGAACTATTTAGATTTAGTAGTTACCTAAAATTTTTGCTTCATCTAAACCTTCAACTTGTATGTTAGACCAATCCCAACCAAGTTATTTAAGGAAGTGTTCCCTTTAATTAATGCCCCATTTCAGATATGATTAATCTATCCTTAGTAAATGGATATGTACCACAGGCTTTTAAAGTAGCTGTTATTAAACCTTTACTTAAGAAACCATCTCTTGATCAAGATGACTTAATACATTACAGATCTATGTCTAATCTTCTTTTCCTATCTAAAATTTGTGAGAAAGTAGTTGCTAAGAGTCGAAGAGTTTCAGTCAGGCTTCAGAGCTGCTCACAGCACCGAAACAGCTCTGGTGAAGGTCACAGCTCTGCGTCAGGTGTCCAGTCTGGATCCTCCTCATCACACTTGGGTTCTTTATCACTGTCAGTACCATCACTACACTCCTCTTCTGGTGTGGGAGTCAGGAACATACACTCACCTGCCACTTTTTAAGGTACACCTGTCCAACTGCTCATTAAGGCACATTTCAAATCAGCCAATCACATAGCAGCAACTTAATGCATTTAGGCATGTAGACATGGTCAAAACGATGTGCTGCAGGTCACACCGAACATCAGAATGGGGGGAAAAAAGGTGATTTAAGAGACTTTGAACGTGCCAGATGGTGCCAGACGGGTTGGTCTGAGTATTTCAGAAACTGCTGATCTATTGGGATTTTCACGCACAACCATCTCTAGGGTTTACAGAGAGTGGTCAGAAGAAACAGAGAATAGCCAGTGAGCGGCGGTTCTGTGGGCGCAAATGCCTTGTTGATGCCAGAGGTCAGAGGAGAATGGCCAGACCGGTTCGAGCTGATAGAAAGGCAACAGTAACTCAAATAACCACTCGTTACAACCGAGGTATGCAGAAGAACACAACACATGGAACCTTGAGGCAGATGGGCTACAGCAACAGAAGACCACACCAGGTGCCACTCCTGTCAGCTAAGAACAGGAAGCTGAGGCTACAATTCGCTCAGGCTCCCCAAAATTGGCCAACAGAAGACTGGAAAAACGTTGTCTGGTCTGATGAGTCTCGATTTCTGCTGCAACGTTCAAATGGAATGGTTAGAATTTGGCGTCAACAACATGAAAGCATGGATCCATCCTGCCTTGTATCGACGCTTCAGGCTGCTGGTGTAATGGGGTGGGAGATATTTTCTTGGCACACTTAAAGTCCCTTAGTACGAGCATCGAGTCAACACCACTTTATGAGGCATCTTCCACCTTAAAAAAGCACATTATACGTGATAATCTCAAAATATTTTTAAATGCACTAGTTGTTTTTTTCATTATATTTAAACAAAAAAGGATTTGTTTGATAAAAATGAGGCACAGAGTTCCTCTGCAGGCTGTAGAATAAGTATTGTTGTTTTAGATTCCGAGACCTGTTTTTTGCAGGACAGGGGTGCTTTGATTGGTCAATACATAAATTATCTATCCAGGAATAAAATCTATGCAGAAAAATGTTTTATTTTAAAGTCACATTTTTTTTTTAAATTTTCAATTAAAATAATCGTTTTTTGTGTGTATTTACAAGGCAGTGTGTGCTCTGTTACCCTCTAATAATGAGACAGCACGTGGTTAGCTTATCATTCAGTTTTATATATTGATTTTTTTCAGTTTTACTAAAAAAGGCAGTGCAGCTTTAATACATAAATGGATTCAGAGACACAGACATACATTATTCAATCCATGATTGACAAGAAAAGAAGTTTAAAGTTCACACACTACAATCTAATTGTAATTAAGTTTCTAGAAATGTCTCATTATAAATGTCTTGAAAGAAGGAGAAAAGGAGAACATCTTGTATGAAATTAACTTATCAAATTTATACACAGAAACCTACATTATTAGATGAGGGGAGAATGTTTACATAAAAATATGATATAATCTATAGATTTGTCAGTAACACCTTATTAACTTAATTCTACTCTCTAAAGCAATTATTTATAGATAAATAGCTGTATCTCCTTAATTCCTTATGAAATTCTAGATAGATAGATAGATAGATAGATAGATAGATAGATAGATAGATAGATAGATAGATAGATAGATAGATAGATAGATAGATAGATAGATAGATAGATAGATAGATAGATAGATAGATAGATAGATAGATAGATAGATAGATAGATAGATAGATAATTATATGAAACACAATGCTGATGCACAGTGACGCAGTGTAGTGCTGTTGCCATGCAGCAAGAAGGTCCTGTGTTTGAGTCCAATCCTGGGTCTTTCTGCATGGAGTTTGCATGTTCTCCCTGTGCATGCGTGGGTTCTCTCCAGCTTCCTCCAACAGTCCAAAAACATGACTGTTTAATTGGCCTGTCTAAACTCTCCTTAGGTGTGAGAGTGTGTGTGAATGTTTGTTTGTCCTGTCTGTCCTGCAATGGACTGGCGACCTGTCCAGGGTGTACTTGCCTCTCGCCCATTGACAGCTGGAGATCAGCACCAGCACCCCCAATAGGGATTAGTGTGTTGGAGAATGGATGGATAGATAATAAAATGCACCATGAGTCAGGAATGGGACTGCTGTCTATGTTATTGTGTTTCTGTCCCTACCAAATACATCTAACAGAAAATAATACTGGTGAGTGTCAGCTATTGTTAAGGGAGCTAAAAGGAAGAGACCTACAAAGTCTTTAGCTACCAGCTAGCTCATGATTTAACAGCAGCAAACTACTGTCTGTATGATTATGGCTGGATAAAACTAGCCTCTCCTCACCTGTCTTCTCCTTCCGCTCAGGACTACATCACAAGAGCGCAGAGCTCTTTTCTCCTCCGGCATGTGTGCTGTGTTTAGCCCAGCCCTCCCCTCATTTGATATCAGAGGAGGAGGAATATGAAAAAAATAATTAAATTTTTTTAACAGAAGGGCACTTGTGGGCAAGGGGGGAAAAAGGGGCAGGTGCTCCAGCCCCCTCAGCGCCCGCCTCTGCACATGCCTGCTGAACACCAATGTCTGCAGTCTTTGATGTCCTTTATGTTTCTTTTGATTTCATGTGTACTACACACATGGTTCCAACAAATCTGGCCAGGCCCCACTGGCCCCAGAGACTGTGTTGATCTTGACACTAGTGCTGGTCTGATTCACCTGTGCAGCTCCATCCCGTTCTCATCAGCCTTCACCTCAACCACCTGCACAGCCTGTTTCCGGGTTGTGAGAAGTGATTCCTGTCCCAGATGCTGCTGATTCACCTTCGACCTGGAGCAGTTTATGTCTCAATAAACAGTTTTTAACGCTATCTGATCTTGTCTGGCTGAATTCTGGGTCCTCTGTTTCCAGTCGTTACAGAGACGCCACGGCATTTAGGTCATTTCTGCTGTCATTATGATTCCACAAGTGCAAACCGAGTGTTTCATAATCTATTATTTCCCTTAATCACTTATTATGTATATTCTGTGAAAAACACTAAGCATAGTTATTAGGCAAGTTGTATTTTTGATCGTTTTATTTCTAGACATTCTGGAGGACTTTCTGTTTCAGGTTTACTCCACAGGGTCATGTGTTTCCTGCTGGGACGTTGCACCAAGCAGGAATCTGGGGATAGTCCCACAGGAGGTCTGCCTGTGGTATGACAGGAAGCAAAGGATGTCATTATTAAAATAAACTCTAGAACATCTGATGTTTGAGTGATGTTTGGGTGTGAGCTTTGCCCAGTGCAGTTCAGTTTGGAACAGTTCAAACCAATAAGGTTTCTACACAAACTGGTTCTGACCTCTTTACATGTCTGAGACACCCCTGTTGTGCTATTACGCACTGTTTTTAAGTTATTTAACGTTTAATAAACAACTGTCGGTCTGTTGGATATTTTCCAGTGAATATCAGCCCAAACAGCTAATCTTAGGACAATAGTTGAAAGGTGACTCAAGCACAGGAGTTCTTTTAACAGCAAACTCTGCACACATATAGAATAAATGAGCAACAACTTCTCTTCAAGTTCAATAATTTATTAACAGAAATAAAATGAACTTTCTGAGAACATGTCTATAGAATGCTGCTTATCTGAATTAACACTATATTTTAATCAACAAATCCTCTCTACTAGGCCAGTGAATCTTTACTAAAACTACTAAGCAAAATTAAGATAAAAGAAGCTAAGGAAATATGTACACACACAAGAAACAAAAGGACAAATAAAATATTGCAAAAAACCATCATCCGAATGATTTAGTGAATCCTGGTTCACTGCAGACCGAAGTCAGAGAACTAAAGTTCATTTAAAGTTCAGCATTTTTCTCAGGAAGCACAGGAATAATTAGGACAACCTGACATTACAAAAACTGCATTTTCTATTGCTCTTAGTGGCGTAGTCTATCTGGGTGCTTACTAATTATTTTACACATGCAGCCAGTCAACAATGGTCCATTCTTAATCTGGTTAATTTAACTTGATCATTTCAACAAGATCCTAAAGGGAGTCTGTTATTTTTAATTAAAGGCTAACACTTGGGGTGCGCTCGTGGCGTAGCGGGTAGCACAACCCATGTTTGGAGACCTTTAGTCCTCGACGCAGATGACCCGGGTACAAGTCCGACCCACAGTCCTTTGCTGCATGTCTCGCCCCTTTCCTTTCAGTCTACTGTCAATAAAAAGCAAGCCACTAGAAGTTGCAAAAAAAAAAAAGAAAAAAAAAAAAGGCTATAATAATTCCTCCCCACATGTTTTGTCACTGCTTGTCAATAAGCTCCTTAAAAATACTAACACAATCAAGCTTTCCAAAAGGAATGTTAAGAGTCATTTCATTCTTATTTTTTTTTTTTTTTTTTTTTTTTTTTTCCCCAGTGTCCTGTCTAGCAATGTGGCAATAAAAATTGATATCTTAATGCCAAATAGAGCTCGACAGATTTTACTTTCACAAGTGGAGCAAACAGCTTTCGCCATAATGCTCCGCTTGATTTGTGCGTGTAAATAGCTTTATTGTGATTCCTGCAAAGAGAATTTCAAATTATATGGACACTACAATGGGAAAGTAGGAGAGAAAAAGAAAAACAAGAAGAGAAAAAAAAGAGAAAGAAGAGGTGAAAGAAAGAAGAGATAAAAGGAAGAGAATGATAAAACTTCCTCTGTCTGCTCCATCACCTAGAAAGAGACACAAAAAGAACAGCACAACCAACAGACATAAAGCAACAGATACAATCGTGTAACATCTTGATACCATTGCTAAATCATATGTATTATTATTTAAGCTGACATGTGTAATGTGATACCTAAAAAAAAAAAGTAAAAGAAAGTAAATAAATTATAGCCTTTCTATATATAAGTGAACATTTAATACCTGGGACCCAGCACCTGTGGGAGATTGTGAGAGTGCACTAGTTTAGGTGAAACCTAAACACCATTTCATTCTTAAAAAGAGATTCCTTCGTCAACTGATCCGCAATCTCATTACCCACAATGCAAGTGTGAACAGGACTCCTGCAGCCCCGAATCGACAACACAAGGTCAGGACTGGCTCCTTTTGAAAGTCCACCTGTTAATATGTAGTTAAATAGGCAGAATTGGGACATTTTCTCAAAAGTTGTTCTAATTGGAGGCAGTATTGTTACTGGACTTAATGTTGAAGTACAGCCTCTATAATCTTCTGGATTTTCTCAGTAAAGGAGTTAGCCAATTCTTTATAGGCCCAGATGGAGTGAAGTTCAGATGTTAAAGACACAGGCGGGTTTGTTTTGGCAAGAGGATTATTAATGCTTTTGCTGACAGCCTTAGAGAAGAAAGATACTCTTGCATTTTTCAGTTGTAAATTGTGCCTGTAAAGGATCTCTTTATGATAGAGATTCATAGAGAGCCTGGGGTCATCTCTGTTCAGCTTTTTGTTCAGCTTTTTTCGAAATGTCCTTTTCCACTTCTGACTGGTTGAACATTTCTCCACAGATTTCTTCTTCCTGGAGACAACCTTTACTTTAATTGAAACTCTGTGTTGTTCCTTTTCCTTGCTCCAGCTGGATAGTATGATGGGGACTGGGAAGCAGGTAATGAAGAATGTTTTTACAATATTTTATACTGGAAACAAAGGGAAATCCTACTTGCTGAGCTCACACGCCACATGGATTAAGCTCCTGAGATTGCGGTGAGGCGTATTAAGTCACTTCCTTTCTATGTTTTAGGACATAGAAAGGAATTGTGAATTGGAACTTTATAGATAAAATTGAATTGAATTGAAAACTGAGCAGGATCAGAAGTATTTCATCTATGTGACTAATTCTATCTGAACCAACATTAATGTGGAACATCTTTAACTCATTAGGCCGTCTGGAGCCTCAAACCACATAGACCGCTTCAAGATTCCCATTCTGCAGCGCAGAGCTTCAACGTCATTCGGGAAACAAACTGAAGCTAAACTGATCTTGTGAAATCATAAACCACCTTGATTATCCTGGACCTCTAAAGGACTCTGCAGGAAGGACTGTTTTCCAGCTAGATTGTCTGAAAGAGGCCCTCTTACAGGAATAATAAAGTACTGGCTTTGATAGGCGGTGAGTGGGTTTGTTTTTCTTCTCCCTTTAGAATAATTATGTCTTCCTGCTGTTTCTCTCCAGATACCCTAGCTTCCTGCAGAAAGATTTCTGGGAAGTTGTTGGTGGAATGTCCAAATTCCTTTTCATCACATATCAAAGTTTACAATGACTCGCTTTTCAGATGACTAACAATAATAATAATAAAAAAACACAAATTAAACAACTTAGTAAAATTAGTAAACTTTCCTGCACTCTATGCACCTAAGAAAAAATGTGCTCCTTCCATATATCTGCTGTTTGGGAGCTTGGAATGTGTCATATCCAAATTACTGTTTACGGGTTCAGAGTCATAGATAGATAGGTTCTTATGTACTGAATTATGTGGTCTGTGTTTTTTAGCTTTTCAGTTTATACACTTTAATTTCATGATGAGCTGCTGCTGGAATAAAGACTTAATCAATCCTTCATTTATGAACATGAAGCAAAAAAACTGCTGCAACTTTAGGACGTTAAAGAATCTCCTGCAAGCAAACACCACCATCTGCTGGCCACTGGTGATATGTGTTAATATTATTTTTTATTAAACATTAAAATTTGATTAAATACATAAGAACAGAAAAAAATTAACTGGTATTTTCTGATTAATGTTTTAGCATTTTAGTTCTGGGACTGGGTTTTATTTATTTTACTGATTTGCTTTTCTTTTGTGATTCTCTGATCATTCCACATGTTTTAATGACGCATAACCGAGGCTGAATCCAAATCCACTAGGAATCTCTGAGCTGAACAGGTCCAGCAGCACCAGAAAGCTGACGGACCTGTTCAGGTCAAATCTCACATGTTTTGTGTTTTAAAGGGGATTCAGGCAAAACATCATTAATATTTATTCAAACATATGTCTACAGGACAAGTAAAGTTTGGATTGTTGGAATGAATAAACCTCAAATCTATCTCATAAGGATGGAATGGTTTTTCAGGGACAGTTTGACATATATTGTTTTGAAATGTACACATTTTAATTGTGTTACGAATTGTCAGTAACACGTGTGTTACATCTGACTGTCATGACAGCAGTGTTTCTGACTGTATGATTTCAACCGGCTTCAGCTGAACAAAGAGCTTTATATTCACTCCGATGAACGAATCTAATGAACATGGTCATTGTAAAGTAGTGAGGTCGAAGATGAGCAACGTGAACAAAAAAATAAATAAAAAATAAAAACAGCCTCAGCCAACGGTTCCAGCTTCTTCCGATGACTTTATTTATCTCTTATGACTCTAAACACCCTTCTTTCCCCCCAGCTTCCAAGAACTCAATGTTTTTATAGCTACTTGGAACACATCTGCACTTGAGTGGACCAAGCCACAATTAAACAGGGAGAAAAACAAAAACAAAAGCTAAACAGAAAAACAACAATAAAATTATTAATCTCATTTACAAACTTATCTACATAATGAGATGGTCTACAAAATAAACCATGTAAAACAAAATAACTCTAAGTTACTTTAAAGAAAAACAAAGAATGCAATACTCAAAAGAAAACCCTCTAATTGGTAGAACCCAGCAAGGCAATAAATGACATCGTCCAAACATTTAAGCAGGAAGTACTGAGCCGGACCGTCGCATACTCCTGACCTGCTGCAGATATACAAGGGACAAACAATGGTGAGTAAAAAGGAAAACAAATACCAAGAATGTACTTTATTTGAAAACCAAATAAACAAGTTCAACTAATAATCCAGAAGTAGTAGCTTTGACCTACACATATAGATGGAAACTGCAACATAATGCTAACACAAACAAACCCGGGATAGTAAGTGAAGCAGAGTTGCAAACTAATGTTTAAATTTAAGCAATATGGCCAGCTACAGAAAGTAAATGAATCAGACATAAGAATAAGGGACAAGTGGTAAACATAAACTGAACCACTTTGTCACAGTCATTATGAACAGAAAGCAACTGATGGTACCGACAATGAAACTTAAATTAGTTGGCAATGAATGAATGAACCCAGCTCAAATCAATGTTCATCTTCGGAGATCTTTCTTCATTTCTGACTCAGAAACTGTGGAAACATTAAAACTTTTAGTC
The DNA here is from genome assembly GCF_011125445.2 of Fundulus heteroclitus. Classification (NCBI taxonomy): domain Eukaryota; kingdom Metazoa; phylum Chordata; class Actinopteri; order Cyprinodontiformes; family Fundulidae; genus Fundulus; species Fundulus heteroclitus. The sequence continues at coordinate 26,644,547 of NC_046370.1, forward strand.
TGTCAAATCTGATGAAAACCAACAGAGCCAGACTGTGGCATAAGCAGTGTATGTGACCATGGCTACACCCAGGGTTAGTCAAAAATATATGTTCAGAAGAGACAGGGAGGGTGCAAAGTGTGGTGGTGTCTTGATATAGCTATATAAAAAAATATAGATATAATAAATATCTAACAATTGAGTGACTGAGTGGTCAAGAATTAAAACACCTAGATCATATCATGCTGTCACCCCAAATGTCAGTTACAATCATTGTGATGTATGCTCTCCCCTCTTTGGATAATAGTTTTGAGTTAGGTTTGAAACGTTACTAAAATAATGTAACTTAAACAGGGAGACTGTTATCATTGGAGATTTCAACATAAAGTGGGAGAACACATCTTGTCGAAAGAACCTTAAAAGAATAACTGACCACATCAAGCAGTACTCAGACTGATTTAATATTTACAAATCGACCTGAGAGAATAATTTAATGTTATAACATATTAGCTCTCAACAGAAAGGTTTGATCATTCTCTCAGAGAACACCAGCTTATAGGAATTTCAATAAAATAAGAATGACAGGAAGGAGGTAAACATGCTGCATGTCCAACAGATTGACTGGGACCAGATATTCAGGGGAACTGCAGATGCAAACTAGCCTTTGGCTACAATGCATCAAATGGTAACATTTATGTTTTAATTGTGCATGGTCCCTTTTAAATAAATAAAGTAAAAAAGAAAAAGAAAAACAGATTGGGGAAAAAACAACAACGAAGAGAATATTTTAAAAGTTTAGTTCCAAACGTAACTACAGATGCATTAAAAACAACCTGCCTTGGATGAACTTACACATACTAAAACTAATGGAAGAGAGGGATCCTGCACTAAAAATGCAATCAAAAGTAAGTCAGCTAATGCTAATAACCTCTTTAGAATATTAGAGAATAAAGTGAAAGAGGCAAAAGCCGATTTCTTTTCTTTATTTTAATAGAGAATGCAAAGTAGGATTCTAAATCAATCCAGAAACAACTAAAACAACACAAGGACATGAAACAAAAGGGGAAAAATGGTAGAAATAAAGATAAATTCAGAATATATATATATATATGAATAAATAAATAATGCACAGAAGAGAGAAGAGACCCCACGGCTCAGTATATGGGAGACATATAGCATGTAACAGAGTCAGATTTGTAAAATTATACTAACACAATATTCAGTCTAAATAGAAATCACCTGACATGTTAGATTTTCAGTAAGAGGAACGTTTGTTATTCATATTGTGCAGGGCTGAGGTTATAACCGGAGTGTATTGTATTTAGGTATGTTGTTATGTTTCCAGTAGTTTTATTTAGGCTCCCTAAGAGGTCATTTTTGTGTTGTCTTTATTGGTTTGAAAATGGTAGGACGACATTTTTTATTTTGTGTCAACTCTTTTCTATCCTGGTAGGACAAAAGCCAAGGATCAATTATGGAGCAGCTGGTCAGTGGATTTGATGAGTGGGCAGACATCTACTCTTGCCTGAGTCAACAGGCTGCAGCACTAGTCATCCCAGAATCAAGTATAAATTGTGAACATGATTTCTCTGCAATGAACAGGATCAAAATTGACCTGCAATCCAAACTTCAGGAGAGCACCTGGCTGCATGGTTAAGACTGGCCCCTGAAGCCTTTCCATACACGCAGGCCTTAGTTTTTTTCTGTTTCAAAGCAATGAGATTCATTTCTCGGACAGAAACCACCAACTTTGTAAATAGTTTTAAAATTGACTGTCTTTTCTATCCTTTTTACTTCCTGTGTACGTATCATGGAAAACACACTAGTACGGCTGGATTAAAAACAGCAATCTTTTTGTTTTTTTATTGATGTTTTAGCCAGACATTAACAAACAAGTACACATTACTTAGTTGCATTTACTTGAATCAGAAAAACATCTTGTGTGCACTTATCAGTAGCTGCCCAGCCCCTTTTTTTTTTAAAAACAGCAATGTTAAGAATATTCTTTGCAAATATTGCATGTTTGAGGAAGGTGCTGAAGTTTATTCCCTCAGCGACTATTAAAGAACTTCCTGTGATAATCATACATTCCTTGTGCTTCCTGTAATATGTTTTGGCACATGGTTCTAAAATTGTGGCAGGGTTCTAGAATAGGAGAAAAAATAATATGGTTCAACAGTTGAGCAGATTAGTAGGTTTGATTATTTTATAAACAATAACATCCATGCAGACATCAATAGACAGATGTACACAAATGATAAAAAATCGTTGAACCCAAGCAATAGTTTCCATGAGCCACTAACTTCAGCCAACAACAGAGACGTAACTTTAACACCAAAGCACGGCAAACTCATTCAAAAAGGCTAACATATTCACTTCATATACATTCCTCAATGTTTCTCACAACAAAATTTACAATTTATCACAATTCTAATTGTGGTCAGATGTCTTTCATATGATATATATAATCATAAAAAATGCACTATATACTTCAAATTGGAATGAATTGAAAACAGTTTTTACTGTGGTAAATGTCCTTTTATTGTTTTAAATTTAGAAACGCCCAGGCGCAGAGCCAGTGGCACATTACAGAGAGGATGGGGACTTGTAGTGTGCAACCTTTTTGCCTATTTTAGCTGCTAAAAATTCACATTGTGGTCTGGGGTCTCATTTAAAAAGCTTTTGTACACACAAATTAGGGCCTCACTTTCCATGCAAAAGTTGGCATCTATAAAAACCAAATTGAAAATCTTGGAGATGGGGAAATTGGCCACACAGATGGTAAAGTGATGAATCACAGTCAAACTGCAGCCTGATTCCTTTCAGACTTCATTTTCTCTCCATATCAAACATTAATCATAGATCGACTTCATCATAAGCATTCACAACTGCAGTATTATTCATGCTTGTGCTGGTGACACATAACTATACAAAAGGACCTTCCAATAAATGTCCATAAGCCATCTTAAATCTTAAATAAAAGCACACACAACATTTTACCGGGGTTGTCAACCATCACATCTCCCGATGATCACCAAACTGCCGTGTTCCACAGATTAACAGAGTATTGTGACAAGATGTGCGTCAAAGGGTCAAATTAACTGGACAGTTTATAGTTGTCACTATTAACTGTCCATAATTTTGATATATAAATATTGTCACACCAGGGACCATAATATATTAAAAATATGTAATGGTTCTATTTAAACTTTGGTATAAAAGGTGCAGTTTGCCATGTCCAAATGTTATGGACATGGCAAATTGGACATGTTATGGCCCATAACATGGGATCATTAAAATTAACGCTGTGTTTTGTCTCTGAGCGACCATGCTCAGACTATCCAATCGGGCAGCAAGCCCCTCCTCCTACACTGTCTCTGTTATCACTAGGGATGGCTCTCTCTGTCTCCTCCTCAAACACACACACAGCACCACCCCCCCCCCCCCCCACCCCACCCCTCCCCAGCTCCCCGCCTCAGGTGGCTCTCCTGCTCCGCTCTGTCTTTCAGACTGAACCTGGACCTCTGCTATCTCTCTGCTTTCTGCTCTTTTGGCACTAAGCTCAAGTATTTCTGTAAAAGAAAAGGTGTATTCCCCCTTACACAAGCTAGCGGATGCTATACTTCAAAATCACATTGATAAACGCATTGCTTCTTACCAGGCACTGGATGGGCATCATTCCTCTGCCTTTCCGTTCATAGACCTGTTCCTGACTTATCCTTAGTTTTAAAAAAATATTTACCAATAAAATCCCTTAAACCTTTCATGTCATCTTCTCTTTTTCTCTTTTCTGTGCACCTGTGATTCTTAGTTTGCAGCGGAACGAACTTTCAAAGTTGCAGCCAGCTGTTGTCCTAATTGTTAAACCATTTTATGTTGGGGTGGGGGGAGTTCTACTGGCCCCTTATATTTAAAGAAAACATATTACATATACATAATGCAGAAATATATATATATATATATATATATATATATATATATATATATATATATATATATATATATATATATATATATATATTTAGTTACTCTAATATTAAATATTTTTCACACAAATATTTTCTGAAAAATTACTTCTGCCTGTATTTTAATGGTCAGAGTGTCAGTTTTTAAGTTAATGTGTCACAGTGTCCACAGCTGAAATGGTCAAATACATGATGTTATAATAGAAGCATGTTGTAGGATGCACTTACATGGTAAACAGAATCAGCCCCTCTGCAAATCAATACAGAATGGATCAGGTTTTGACTGCATGCTTTGCATTTAAAAGTATACTAGCAAAAAAGTGCTTAATTTCATAAGGTAAGGTATTACCCAGGGAGACTTAATGACAACCTTATGATTCAAATATGATTAATTTTACTTCCTCATTCAGCAAATCTCCTCTTAATTAAGGACAATTAACAAAGAAATAGGATAGATAAATTATTTTCATTTATTTTTCTCTTTCTATATCAGGGGTCACCAACATGGTACCTGTGGGCACCAGGTAGCCCCCAAGGACCACATGTGGTGCCCTGAGCCTGTTCTAAACCTACCTACCAACCTACCATAAACCCATTTAATTTTATTTTATTGCACTTCCATTTTAATCTCTTCCATGTGTCATGATTTAAGTTTTGTCTGGCTTCTTTGTTATTTTGTTGTTCACTTAGCTCTCCCTTGCTCAGCTTTAGTCACTCCTCTAATTAGTTTTCATTCCCGTCACCTGTCAGGCAGCAATTACCCCTGATCTGTTGCCACCTGTGTTCACCTCTTTATAAGACTCACCTCATTCTGTTCTCGTCGCCGGTCCATAGCGTTCACTCCCGCTCAGTCTCTGCCAGAATCCTTGTCAGCTCAGTTTTTTGTTACAGTCAGCCTGAAGACTTCCTTCAGCTTTGTTTTGTTCCAGTCTCAGCCTAGAACCAGATCAGCTCTGTTCACACTCCTGCTCTCCAGTGCACGGCTCAGATGTTCTGCTCTCAAGTCCACGGCTCAGAGGTTCTGCTCTCCAAGACCTCAGCTCAGATGCTCCGTTCTGGTCGCTAGTCTTCGGCTCCAGAGTTCCTCCCGGTCAGTCTCTCTACACGCCTCCTGCCGGCCAGCTTCTGCACCCTGCACCTCCGTCTGTTGAAAGACTCTGGGTTCTTCATCATCCATCTTCCACACCATTCAATAAAACTCACTTCTAAGAACTAGCTCTGTGTGTGCGTGCTGTGTCCGGGTTCATCCTAGACAAATATCATAACACCATGTATATACATTGAAAATGATAATATCTAAAAAAAACATGAAAAATAGGCTTAATTTATATAATGTCAAGGGGAACTTTGACTAGTTCAAAGGTCAGTACTAGTATCCCTTCGTATGACACGGTAGCATCGAAGTAGCTCAGTTTCAAACTGGTTGGTGACCCCTGACCTATATTTATTAAACTATACTATTTATATGAACTATCCTTCTGAAAAGCCTTTTACAGGGTAATATTATTATACCCTGTAAATTATATTCAGATTAGATGTTCCATTTGTTAATTATGAGTGCATTGGGATGTATAACTACGGTCCATACTGTAAGACAGAAGCTTACTTATACCTGCCATCTCATCCCTGCCAGAACGTCTCTTCTCATCCTGTCTCATCCTTTGTGATGTGCTCTGCCTCTACCAGTTCCTGTGTGCTCTACCAGTTGGACTCTGTTGAAAATTGCCTGTGTCTGTGTGGTGGCCGAGCAGTGTTCAAGTTATTTTCAATAACAAAACTGAGTCCACCAACGGCAATAAATTAAACTAAGAATAAAACAGGTTTGGTATTGCAGGGGTGAGCAGTGCATTTAAAACCAACAAGATTAAAAGTTTAAACAACTTTATTACTATAAAAATAAACCCTAAAAACTGTACAGCAAATATCACCTAAAAGCTTCACTTAAAAGTGCAACCACATGTAAAAAATAGTCAAAGTCCAGCACCAAAACATCCTTCAGTCTCAGCAGTCTGAGGCTTTAGACAGGCCTGAAAGTCAGGTTTGATATTAGGCAGGCCGACAGAACCAAAGGGCTTGGCAGGGTTTGTGGCCATGAAGCAGTCCAGGTCATGTCCAGAAACCAGAAGCCGATGAGTTGTCCAAACGAGGACAAGGTGACAAGGAAATCCAAAATGCAAAGTTGATCAAGAACAGGCGACGGAGGCAAGGAAGGCTGGACATCTACTTACACTTACACCTCTCTTTCTGTTCATCCATCCCCTCCACCCGTTCCTTCAACAAATCTTTAATCTCATATTTTTGTTGCGTTGTCCTTGTTTGTGAAATGAAGTTAAAATGTTAACAGGTTTTGGACCACCTCAACCCCATCTCTAATTACCCCGCAGTTCTTAGTGAGACAAATTTGCCATCTGTTCAGGGACAACAGATGAAAAATAGCCAATGTTAATTCATGCACCTGCCAAATAAATCTATAAATTGTATTAAACTATACCCCTGCTCACCCGAACTCCCAAATGCAGAGGAAACGAGTCAGTCAGAGAAACCAAAATGTACTGAAATAGCGGTCGCAGTTGGTTTTGTGGGGACATTCTAAAACGCTTAACGTGAAAAACGCTTAACGTGGCTTAGGGTAGGAAAACAACGAGGAATCATCACCAAATTTCGCATGGCCATATCTTGTCATGAAGACTTAAGCCTGTCAAAAAGAATAAACCGAAATCCAACGATTATAGAAGATATCTCACATTAACGTTTTCTTCTTCATTGGTGCCTATGGCGAGAAAAAGGCTTAACGTGGTTTAATGTACCTAATCAACGATCACTGATGACCAAATTTCTCTTTCATATTGTGTTCGATATTTTTATAGTTTTATGTGCTTATGAAGAGCAATATGAGAGAGAAATTTGGTGATCACCGAACGTTGTTTAGGTACATTAAACCACATTAAGTTTTTTCATATAGCCAGCCTCTATGCCTATTAAATACTTAATGTCATATAACGTCCATAATAATTGCACTTTGGTTTTGATTTTTGATAGTTTCATGTGCTTAACAATATATGAGAGAAATTTGGTGATCACTGAGCGTTGTTTAGGTGCATTGAATTGCGTTAAGCTTTTTCCTTTGCCTCAATGAGGCAGAAACGCTTAATGTTAGATAACGTCCATAATAATTGGACTTTGGGTTTGACATTTTGACAGTTTTATGTGCTTATTAGGAGCAATATGAAAGAGAAATTTGGTGATCATTGATCATTGATTAGGTACATTAAACCACGTTAAGCCTTTTTCTCGCCATAGGCGCCAATGAAGAAGAAAACGTTAATGTGAGATATCTTCTATAATCGTTGGATTTTGGTTTATTTTTTTTGACAGGCTTACGTCTTCATGACAAGATGTGGCCATGCGAAATTTGGTGATGATTCCTCGTTGTTTTCCTACCTTAAGCCACGTTAAGCTTTTTCACGTTAAGCGTTTTAGAACGTCCCGGTTTTGTGGACTTTCTGAGCTCTGAAAAATACCAACTAAACTCAGTTTAAACATTCCTTAATTCATTCCTGTATTCATAGGGAAATGTTCTATGCTTATATTCAGGAACTGAAGCGTGGATCCTGGAAAACAACTTTTAATCACTGAAAAGGGTCTGTGTCCTGCAAAAGAACATTGATTACAGCTCACTGCCGAATCAAAGCAAAGATGATGAAATAGGAATCATCATATTCTGGATGCTGGAAAAACAGATCTGAACATTTGGTCAGTGATCAAATAAGAAGTTGGGGGAAGATGTAGCTATAGGAGGAAATTTGTCTTTTTATTATTTAAACAAAGGGTAATTTGAACCAAAATTTTTTTATTCAATAATCCATCGTAATCAATACTGATTACGATGAAAAGGAACTTCCTACAGAGAGCATACATTAACCTTCTCCAATCCAGCAGTGGGAGAAAGAGAGGACATGGTCTACCTCCCACTGATAGACAGCGTCGTATTACAAACATCTCATACAAACAGAAGTTTGATAGACGTCCTCCTCCTCCCATGCTCATAATGCATATGGAAAAAAATCACAAAAACCTGCTGATTTATTCAGATATTTAGTCACAATTTAGACTCTCTCTCTCTCTCTCTCTCTCTCTCTCTCTCTCTCTCTCTCACACACACTCACTCACTCACTCACACACACACACACACACAGAGCTGCTCTATGTTGATGTAAAACAGCCAATCAGAAACAGTTTCAGACACTGTGAGGACTCCAGCTGTTTGCCCATTTTCGGTCAAAGGTTTGGTTGGTGTGTGTGTGGGCAGGGGTGGGGAGAGGTTTGGGAGTGGTGGTCATGGTGTGTGTGTGTGTGTGTGGGGGGGGGGGGGGGGTATGTGAATGCAGCTGCAGCAGGCAGAGTTCCTCCTCTCTGTCCTTAGATGTTCATCATGTTTGTGTCCAAGCAGGACTCATGCTTCAGAGAGAGAGCACCAAACCAGACTCAAAGAAGTCCGGGTAACTTTATCTCCATCAGAGGGAGTAAAGTTGAAAAACCCAGAGATCACAGAGCTGCAGGTGCAGTAGGAGAAACTCAGGGTTTTACAAGTGAAGGTTCTGGTTCTGGTCCTGTTCTAAATTAATGTTCTTATGCTGTAAAAAAAAAAAAAAGTTTGCCAAGTTTTGAATTTCTTCCACAGCTAAAGGTTTTTCAGTACGTTTTGAGAGTTCTTCTGGCCACATTTAGAACAACCTGGAAGATAAAGACATTTACCCAAAAATTAGTCAGTCTGAACCCAAGAAACTAGTTTATCTTCTCTGCTGATCCTGCATATTTCAGGTAGAAATTTTAGGTAGAAAACTGCATTCCTGTTTTTTCCCCAAATCCATGTACGTGACCCGCTGAGTCTGATAGGATCAAATATGTTCTGAGGATTTCCACTTTCACACCAAACATGAGAATTTTCAGGAGATTTTCAGGCATCAGCCTAAACTGGACAAACGTCCAGTCACCCAATCCCAGCACCAAGAACTGTCATCCATCAACAGTTGATAGAGGGCAAAAGCTTAGTCCAAAATGAAACCTTGTCCAGAGGCAGTTCAGCTTCTCTGGGCTTTGAAGCATGGCAGCAGTGACAGAATGAATAAAAGTGTTGACAGACTGGGATTATTACGAAGTGTGAAAAAAAAAAAACTTTCTGTATGTGTTGCAGCCAGAATTGTTTTAACAGAGGAAATTAATTCACATGGCCAATGGAAACATGCTGATTGATAAGAAATCACTTCAAAGAAACCAAAGGAATCTGTGATTTATTTCCCTACACTCAAATGTGTTTGTCAGATGGAATGTGTTGTTTTAATCCGTCTACATTGTTAGCGTGAGTCCAGATCCACAGACTCAAATGAGTTCAGCCTCATCAGATGTTTATTCACAATCTACACACGCAGCCTGGTTGTTTCACATCAAAACTGGGAAAATGTGGGAAAGGTTCGAGTCCAGCTTCTTCCCCTCCCACATGCTGATGTGCCCCTGGGCAAGGCACAGAGTATATCTGAGGGGACTATATAGCCCTACTATAAAGTCCTTTAAGTGGTTTTAAAACGTGCCATATAGGTTCAGATTGTTTACTGCCTGAGCGTCACACTCAGCTGACAGTCAGTTGAGGTTGTGTCAGGCCTCAGTTCCATCCTTCAGATGTGTTTCTGGTGCAGCAGGTTCTGGATCTAGATCTCCTCAGGGATACGAGTTTTCCCCTTTTTCTTCCCCAGTCCTCATTGAACAACATGCAGCAAAACTGTTTCATGTGGTTTATCTGAGTGAGAGGTCAGGGATGTGAGGATTGGGGGGGGACGACTGTTTGCTCCCTGTAGTCTAGAGCTGTGAAAGAACAGATTTTACAACTAAACAAGGACATCACAGAGAAACACTACAGGTCCCAGCAGACCACACCCACCAGGAGGGCCCGACTGCTAGAGTTTACTGACCCACTGCCTTATTAGGAGCTTCAGATGTGCTGCTGCTGCTCTTCTGTTTAGTAATCCTTACTCTACATGTTCTGTCTCACTTCATATTTTCTTGCGTTCTGGAGCCGTGGGGGAACAGGGTATTGAGAAGGTGGAGTCTCTGTTGAAAGCGTGATATGAGAGGGTGGGATATCTTCTGCGGAGGAGCAGAAAGGGAGTGAGTCTGTTACAGGGGAGAAGTAAGGGGGCAGGGTCTGTGCTAAGAGAGGTGAAAGGTGGAGAATGTAAAACCAAGGTAGGAAGTTGGAGTCTAGGCATATAATCCATTATACAGTAAGTTAAAAAGAGCAAGGCAGTCCTATTTCTGTGACATCAATAGAACAATGACAATGCCCAGAAATGATTCACTATTGTTGACAGGACTACTGATACAGACACAAGTTATAAAAACGTCCCTTCTGTCAGGTGTATTCCCACAGTCCCTAAAAACTGCAATTATCAATCCACTCTTGAAAAAGAACAATTTAGACCAGCTGCTACTACAGAACTACAGGCCCAACTTAAACCTCCACTTTATCAGTAAGATTATTAAAAAAGCTGTGTTTCAACAATTAAACACCTTCTTACCAATGACCAGCTGCTTTGACATTTTTCAGTCAGGTTTCCGTGCTCACCACAGTACAGAGACCGCCCTTATCCAGGTGTTTAATGACATCCATATAAATGCAGATTGTGGAAGAACTACACTGCTGGTAGTATTGGACATCTACCTTCATGTCCTCTTTCACTCCATCCATAAAGCTCCTTGGTCTCCTCTAGGCCTCCTGCCTGGCAGCTCCAGCCTCAGCATCCTGTCTATGTACTCATTATCCCTCCTCTAGTCAGCACACGTCCAAACCACCTCTGTCTGGCTTTATCTCCAGAACATCTAACATGAGCTGTCTCTCAGGAGGACTTCCTGATCCCCTCCATCCTCATCACTCATCACCTCATCACTTCTAAAGAAAACCTCAACATCTTCATCCCTCCTACCTCCAGCTCTGCTTCCTGTCTCTTCCTCAGTACCTCTGGCTCTAAACCAATGGTTTCACAGCCGTCTTGTTCACCTTTCCTTTCATTCTTGCTGATACTCCTTTATCACACAACAGCCCTCTCTCTTTTCTCCACCTGTTCCAACCTGCTTGGAAGGGATTTGAACCCAGGGTCTTCTTGCTGCAAGGAAGTAAAGCTATCAACTACATCACTGTAAATTTGAGGGTTCATATGTGGTTTTCTCGCCAGGGGTCAGTGTTTAGGGGGGCGGGGGAAATTGGGCTAGAGACGAGCTACACCCTTCACAAGTTACCTGTTCATCACAGTATTCTGGGAATGTGTAACATTATTTCAAACTAGACAGGCTAGGCTGTGTCTCTGTGTGGCCGCAGGAAGGTCTGGAAATGTCCTCAGATGGGAATCACTGTGTACATTGTATAAACCAATGATGTCATTTCTATGGCGTGGTGTATACAGTCTGTGTGGGTGTGTGTGTGTAAGTAGGTATGTGTGAACATGCTGCAAGTCCATATCGGGAGGGAAGAGCAGGAGCTCTCAGGCTGGCTTTAAGAAGCATTAACTTAAACTAGTCTGTGTCCAATTCTCCAAGCTCACTCCTCACTGCAGGAACCTCAGTTTACACATGCTTTGCAACAACATCCAACCTCAACTTGATGGTTTACCACCCAACATGCCTTCACTTTCAGAATGACAGATGCTGGTGTATGTGCATTGAGAATAGTAAAAACTTTATTTGAATATATATATTAAAGGGTTTTTATTTGCATAAAATAAACATTGGGCTTGATAGTTCATACCTTTGCCTGAGGGAAATCAGGATTTTTAGCTTTTTTTCATTGTCTGATCAAGCTGATACTCATACATGCAGGTAATGAATGACGAACAAGCTGGTCCACTTGAAAACATTACCTTCTTTTTTGACACCACACGAAATAAGTTTAGCACACTATGATTTGTCATTTTATCCAGCTGCTAGCAGAAAATTCGGGCATCTGCTCTTTACCTAAACTCTTATGTGTCTTCACAATTCAAATAGGAAAGCAAAATTTACAATAAATTGTCACAACAAATGCTTCTGAGAAATATGATGCTTTTTTACCACATGATTGTTCTGATAGTCCATGCTTTGAAAAAAGCTATTTATGTGTCTTGATGTAGCTTAATAAGCAACTAAATTACCAAAGATTTGGCATTTCATAAACAGAGTTTCAAAGATTTTAATATTTAGGATCCAACATGTCAGTCATTAAATGTATATTGATTAGGATGAACACAAAGATTGGTTTGTGATCGTTCGTTACATAATTCGCCACATCATTACATTTTTATTTATAAAAAAGAGGAACCGCCGCATTTTGTAATAACCACCACAGAATTCGATAATGTAAGAACATAATGCAGCAGAAGTTATTACATTGATTACAAAATGTTGTTTTAGTGTTTCATTACATTTTGAAATACAAATTTCTTACATTATTACATAATTTGGCAGCATGTGGCATTACGAAGTGCAAGGTCAGAAACTCTAAACTCTAGAATGATCTGCTGCTGTATCCTCCATGGCTTTTTTAAATCTCTTGTAAAAACACATATTCTCTCTCTGACTTGTAGTCATTAGTAGAGTGTTTGTTTTGTGTTGATCTTATGTTGGTTTTATGTCCATGTATTTTCTAATTCACATTTTAATTTTATGGGTAGTATTGTTATTTATGTTTTTCTTTTATCTGCACTACCTAAATAAAATAAAATAGCAAAGTTGGATTGGAGTGGGGTTGGTTTGTGTATCTGGCAATCTTTTAATTTCCTGCAGAAGGAGAACACAGATCTTCAAAGGAGAAACTCTGTTCCTTTCTCCCATTGGTGGGCTGCTCAAATGCTGTCGTTTTTGTGTTGCTTAAACTGCTTGAGTTTAGTTCGACGGGACTGCCAGGTCCGGAGACTGTCTATTGTGGTAGTATTATAAGGTACTTTTACTTTACATTATTCAATCTGAGATCAATTATTCATCATGGCGTTATTATAGCATAACACGTGAGATGTTACAGGAGGTTCTAGTCCCTATGCTACCAGGTCCTGGTATTTTTAGTTCATTCTGTGTTTTTCCTCAATAAATTATCTTAACACCAACACGCACAATATTACTCAACCTCAGTTGGAGTTTTGTGTTATGAAACGGGTGTGATTTAAAGATATGTTTGTTTATTGCAGCATTTTCTAATTGGGAACAGCAGTTACTCCAGTATTCAAATCTGGCAATTCAGCTTATTTAAACTATTACCAATCAATAAGTATTATTCCAACCATTTCAAAAATTCCCATTTTAGTTTCTCCGTTACGGCAGTGACATCTATTTAAATGATTGTCTCTGTACTGAATTGTGCTATATAAATAAATTTGCCTTGCCTTATAGTGACAGGATGTGTTTAGTCCAAATTTGTGTCCTTTATTTATATAGCGCAAATTCACAATGCATGTCATCTCAAGGCACTTTACAAAGTCAAATTAAATGAAATCATACAGACAGATTGGTCAAAATGTTTCCTATGCCAGCAGATTGGATCAAGTATTGACAAGCAGCATTATTCTTGTATTTTATTTGTTTTTAACATGATGGCCATGGGACTACAGATTATAAATAGCCTTTTGCCAAATTCTGGCTTTTTAAACTCATGACTTATCGTGTGTTTTGTTAAGCTGCACTGTCCACTTTCAAATAAATAAATAAATAAATCAAATTCAAGCAAAAAGCAGTTAGCAAGTTTTGGAATGCCACCGTTTCTGGGACACTGGCCCAGCCCCGCCCCGCCCCACCCTGCCCTCCCCTACCCTCAATCACATTCTCACCTCATCCCTTTTCTTCCCATCACCCTCATCCTTATTTCCTCATTCTTTATCATCTTCTCCTTTAGGTTCCATCTGGGAACAAGCCATTTCCTGAAGACTACACCCCCACACTGACTCTCAACCTCCCAAGCCTTCAAGCAAGTCTCCCCAGATGATTCAATCCTCTCTTCCTTTTCTCTTCCCGTTCATCCATCTCCTTGACCCCATCCTTCAATAAATCTTTAATCTCATATCTCTGCGGTGCGGTCCTTGCTACACCTGCAGGAGGTCCCAGAGATCCTGTGGAATTAATCAGTGTGGTGTCTGTGTGGTTTAGAGCCACTTTTTGAAACTAGAAGCTCAGATTTAGGTTTTTAGACCTGTATAATCTTGTTTACCAGTGATTATGAAGTTGTGGCTTCAGGGAGATTTGGGGTTAATGTTTTTCCTGGTTTTGGTCAGTTTAAGTCACACACCAGACTCAGCTAGAATTTCCAACTCAGGTATTGGAGGACCACAGGAAACTTTTTACCTTATCTTTGACCTGTCCTATCCTGTGCCAGTTCTGCTGTTTGTTCTGTGCCTGTTCTGTCTTTTCAATCCCTAGACAGAGTTTCAAACTTAAACCTTGGGCTACATTCACCTGGGGGAGTGTTGGCCTAGTGGTTAGAGCAGTGTGCTCGCACTCAGAGAAGGATGCAAGTACCTGGTTCGATCCCCAGTGCCTGCACTCTGGGTCCCTGAGCAAGACCCTTAACCCCAGATTGCTCCCTGGGTGCCGCACATGGCAGCCCACTGCTCCCCAAGGGGTGATGGGTTAAATGCAGAGAACACATTTCGTTGTAATGTATGTTTCAATGATAATAAAGATTATATTACTATTACTATTCTAGACCCTGTTTCAGATTTGAATAAGTCAAGTTCTCACATTAGCTTCAGATTTTGGACTTATTCCCAGACCTTGTTTTATACTTGGATCAGACTGTTTCTCAGACCTAGTATTGAACTGGACTGGAATCCTGGATGAATTCTCAGGCCAAGTTTCATCAAACTGGTTCTCAGGTCTAGATTCATAGTTGGATCAGGCTGATTCTTGACACTAGTCATATTATCAATCGTCTTTATTTTGTTATCCTAACATACATTCCAGTGAGTTTTGTCCTCTGGATTTAACCCATCCCTTAGGGAGCAGTGAGCTGCCACTGTGCAGCACCAGGGGAGCATCCCGGGGCTAAGGGTCTTGCTCCAAGACCTTCTACCTCAGATTTGGCCAACAAAATAATAAGTCTTCCTGAGAATGCTCTATCTGCAGCATGCAAGCAGTAGGTGGTGCTAAAAGCCAATCGTCATCCGTGCAAACCCAGACCACCTTCTGCACCGTGAGTTCAAACTGCTTCCCTCAGGCCATCAGAGGCACATGGGTCAGGAGCAACAGGGTAAAACGTTCCTTTGTTCCCCGTTCGATCAGATTTTTAAATTAGTACATGTGATCTTATGCCTTTCTTGTGATTTTTTTTTGGTGATTTGTAATGTTTTATAACGCGTGGGATGATGGATGTGAGTTGAGCCTTTTGTTGTTGCACTGTAATTTCTGGAGGAATTATTGCAAACTAAGTTTCCCGTTTGAGACAACAAATGGTCATGATGGACTTGAATCCTGGACCGGCTCTGAAAAATAGTCATGGGATAGGTTTGTGTTGCTACAGTCAGGCCACAGACAAGTTCAAACACACAAAGAAGCTCCAACAGCTTGTTTGTATTTTCTGTGCAAAAACGTGATGAAAACTCATTCTTGGCAACATAGAAGCTGCTTCTGAGTTTGTTTTTTTTTTTGCTGTAGTAGTTCACACAGACAGACTTGCTCCTGACTGTCTCTGAGGGGAAACGCAGACCTTTGGTGTATGACTTTGATGATCAGAGACTGACTCACAGGTGGCTGTCTGAAACTTGAACTGTTTGTGCTCAGCTAATAATGAGAGCAAATCTGTCAGCAGCAGCACAGCTGAGAATGGAAAGCAAGCTGTTTGTGGAGCATTGAAACAAATGTGTGGGAGCTGCGTGCACTTTCAGAAAACGCAATCATCGCATGCTTAACAATGTAGTGGTGATGAGTTCTTGATGAGAACGGTGTCTGTAAGCTCCAGAGGCGGGGAATCCAGGCTCAGAAAGTAAAAAGCCGATCCAGAGACTACTTCCAACCATTTGCATTTAGACGGGCTCCATCAGAATACCCTTAATAATACCTCCTAGCTCCTGTTCCATAATCTTTCACGGGCTCAACAGCTATTGTGGACAGGAAAAGAGCCTGGGACTGCTGTGCTGATTTTGGACAGCCTTTAACTCACTAGCCACGGAACAAAGCATAAAGGCTCATTTTCCTTCCTCACTGACTACACTAATTAGACTGCACATATCATGGCGACCGCTGATGCTCTTCTGCTTTGGCTAAATAATCCTTAGCCGATGGATGTATTTGGATGGAGCCAAGGACTAAAATCACCTGGTTAAGTGAACAGGATGTAAGAAAACCAGGCAGGGTTTTTACGTTTCCTGGCGCAGGATTCCCCACCCCTGGTCCACTGCACACTCAAACTGTAAGTCAGTCTCTGCCAGTATTATTCTACCTTCCAGCAGCAACAACTTTTTCACAACTTTGGAAAGAAGGGGATTACCTACAGCTGTCTTCTGAACATTCACTGACTCTGTTTTCACTTTTGAACAAACAAATTCTCATATTCAGAATAGAACAACGTGGATGAAAGTAAGACAGGTGGATGAGAGAGAGAGAGAGAGAGAGAGAGAGAGAGAGAGAGAGAGAGAGAGAGAGAGAGAGAGAGAGAGAGAGAGAGAGAGAGGTTGAACAAGGGGAGGCGGTTAGATGAGTGGTATGCAGGTAAATGAGCAACAGGGTGATCAGCAGGTGGATGAGTTTTAGTATCTGGGGTCAACTATTGTCCCTGGTGCTGGGCGACCTGCTGGTTGTCCTGCTGAAGCTCATCCTGCTAAGGAAGAGAGGCAGGTTGGCTGGCTCTGCTGAGTCTCGGATCACCTCATTCAGTCTTCACTTAAATGTCCTGCTCGGCTGCACACAGACAACCTCTAACTGAGGTACTCTGGTAATGTGTATTTCAGCATGTACCTGAGGATCAGTGGTATACCTATGTAGTTTAACCATATCACATGGTCTGACTACTTTAAGCTGTGTCAGGGTATCTGAGTATCTGAGTAATATAACCCCCATCACAGAATGGTAGTACTGTAACTCATTTTAAAACAGCCGACTACTAAAGTCTGTATCATAGTTTCAGAGCAGTTCAAAACAGGATTATAGCATCAGAGTATTTAACCTTTATCGGAGTTTATAAGTAACATAACCAATTGTGTAGTGTCTGAGTACATTTACTCATATCAGAGTATCAGAGTTCAGTAACCTCTGTCAGGGTATCAGACTACCATGACCCGGATCAGGGTAGTATAACCTCTATCAGAATACTTTATCGTATAGGAGCAGTAGGGTTCGTATTAAAGTTCTATGATCCGTATGAGAATATAAAATCCATATAAAGAATAAGAGTAGTCTAAGCCATTTCAGAGAATCAGAGTAACATTCGCACCACAGTAACAGAGTACTGTAATCTGTATCTATAGTCGGAGTATCAGAGTCTTCCTTGACGCCCTGCAGACTGCCTCCTCCGCTGTCTCTGCCTCTCACAGGAATGCGGTGAATGATGAGAGAAAGCCCGCAAATGCCATCAGCCATCTGATTGGCCACTTCCCTCGGGCCCTGCCCTATAAGGAAAGGAGCCGAGGAGACAGCCAGGAGGAGAAGGCCCCGGCCTTGTTTGGATGGAGGATGGATGGAGGAGGTGGAGGCTTGATAAACTGGGAGGCAGCTCCTCAGGCTCTCACTTCTGTCCTGCTCCCACATCATCCCAGCAGGTCCTGCACTGCCACGGTAAGACCTCCTTATCAGCTCCTCATCTGCACCCTTCTCTCTGATCATGATCACATAAGTGGGACAAACTTCATAAAGGTTCCAGTCCTCCTCCTAACCCATTCTGACTTCTTGCTTCTCCTACGTTGTGTTCACTCCTCTCACCTTCGTTCTTCTGAGGCTCTTTTTTCCTAATCTCTTCTCTCCTGTGTTTCCTGCTCCTCTCAGTGATTGGACCTGTTGATGTTTCTCTCTTGGATGTTGCATCTGCTTCTAAAGCATCTCCTTCATCTCCAAGCATCTCCTCCTGTTACTATCTGCGTGCCCTCTCATTTCAGTGAAGGTCTCACTTGTTTAAGCTCATCTCATGTGAGTGAAAGTTTCTCCTCCTCCGCCTACTCTCCTGCCTCTATCACCTGGGTTATCTCGTCCTTTGGTTCTCCCCTTTCTCCTGCTGAGGGATAATCATGTTTTCTGTGCTTAAACATGTTTTTTTCTTATGAAACACTGTTCATCTGGTTGGGAGCACCTTGTTTAGAAAACGGTCAGGATGCCACTCCTTCATGTCGTGTCCAGAGCTCTGACTGACAGGCTTGAAGATGTCTGAAAAGCTTGATTCCAGCAGAAGATGTCCACACCCACTTTATATCACTCAGTTGTTTTTATTAATCAAATAGGATGCCTCCAGGTGCAAGAGAGCTCAAAGTCATGATGGTCCCTGTTTCAGGGTTTCAGACTGACTGAGGTGTTTGCAGATCTGAGCCCATTTGCTGTCAAAATTGAATCAAAATTGAGAGAAATAATGTCAAAACTGTCTTTGGTTTGTCCCTCTGTGTGATTAAAAGCCCACCAGCAGAGGGAACTCTGAGACAGGAATGGCCATTAACTTTTCAAATCATTTTAAATACCTAAAATGTTTTGGGGTGGTCTGAGTCCCCCTTAACAGAACGTCTGGAAGTGAAAATAGAGAAACAACAAAAGGTTGAAATGTTGAACAGAAAGTTAAGAAAGACAGGATTGTTCTGCTCAGAACTTTCATCAGATCTCTTCCTGCTAGAATGAGCCCAGCTGCTTTATTTCAGTGTGTTTGAACAATTGGAACATTTTAATTCAAGAGGTTTGAAACAGAGTATTTTAGATTAGTTACCATAGCTGTGGAACCGCCGTTAACTCGACCCACTGATCCAGGTCATGGCGACTTAAACTGTTTCATTGAGAGGTCATCTGCAAAACCTTTCAAGCCAAAAAACTACAGAAAATCCCTCTGATTCCTGCTGCATCATCCCCAGTTATCTGGCTTCTTACCTTCATGTTTCTCTATATCAGTCCCTTTTCCATGGAAACATTCCTGATCTGGTGATTCCAGAATATTTCCATTTTTACTGAACCAGATTTGGTTCAGGACTGGTTCCAACATTCAGCTGGAATGTGATTGGATTCTCTCACCCTCCAGATGTCTGTTTCCAGAAAACATTAATTGAGCATCTGGGAGCTGGTCCTCAGAACATGTTGAGTTACCTTTCAGAAGGGGCCACAACCAGAACTTTAGGCTGCTTCTGGACTAAGACTTTGGGAGGTCCAGTCCAGAAGGTCTAAATGACTAGAAATCAAATTTCATTTATTAATGAGTTTAAATGTCATCTGAGATTGATACAACTATTTAAATTAGATGAAACAGTGAAAACAGAAGAAAAAATGTTTTACTAAAGCTTTTTTTATGGCACAGAGGTTTCAGCTGAGGACCAAAGTTCCGGGAAAAAACCTTGATCACAGCATGCGCTTTAATTTTCATTTTTATTTCTGTTTGCTGTTGATTTTGGATCAGTTTATTCTTTCTGATTGTTGTGGCTCTGATGCTTTCTCTTTAAGTAAAGCGTGATGAAACTGAGCCACCCAGAGGTGGCACAGATGTCCAGCCTGCTAAAGCCGTCTAGTCACTGTGAGCTGAGCACAAGCAGCAGCCTATCAGCTCCCCATGCACACAGCTAAGGTCCTTGTCACATTCCAACTACTTATTCCTGTCAGGCTTCAGCAAGTATCATGCTAATAAAGTGCAGTTCATTTCAGTTAAGCTTATTTCTAGCGCAAATTCACAACGAATGTACCAAGGAACAACAACAAAACATTGATAAAGAGAAATGAAAGTCAATTATATCCAATGATACAGACAGATTCAAAATCAATTGCATACAAATCTAATTTGATCCCTAACAATGTGAGCAAGCTCTGTTTATTATTTTAATTGGTAAAGTTTCCATCTACGGAAGCCCAGCAGATTTCATCCAGTCAGTGACTTGCAGCATTTACACCTCCTGGATGAGCAGGAGCCACAGTGGACAGTCGCTTGCCTTTTCTTGTTGACTTTGGGGCAATTTTTCATACCAAGCATGCATGAAGTGACAGTGGAGAGGAAAACTCCCCTTTAACAGCAAGAAACTTCCAGCAGAACCAGAACCAGGCTCAGTGCAAGTCTGTTGCAACCAAGTGGAGGTTAAAAAGATTGAGCAGATACAGAAAAATACACAGATTTGTCCCAAAACTTCTCCTGCTGGATAAGGTGACGTTCCAGGTTCTGTGATATATTCTTGAAGCTGAATCAGCAAAACATGAAGGGAAGCAGCTGCTGCAGAAAAGAAAGATGCAGAAACAGTTTAAATGGCCAAAAAAACAGGTGGAGGGAGTGTGTGTGAGGCAGAGCTCAGGGCAAAGTTAACCCACAGAGGCCTATCCTGCAGCCAGAAACAGCAGAAATATTCACTTCCCAGAGTTCATGACTAAATATGGAGCAAAGTTCTGTGCAGGGAGAGGAGGATGAAGAGAGATGAGGAAGGGCAGATGGAGAGGAGTGGGGCTGGGCGAGGCAGGGCCAACACAGGGGGAGAGAGAGAGAGAAAGAGAGCATACCAAACACAGGCAGGGGTCCACTCATGACCGAAATAGGAAGTTTTCTCTGAGTAGGCAGCCATGTGACACCTCCCAGCTCCAGTTTTGGTGCTGCTGCAGACCTCGAATGGACTTCATTCAGATTTTGCTCGTCTGATTTTTGAAAATTTGATTAGTCTGAATGTTGAAGCTTCAGTTTCTATCTTTGTACTAATTTTTATTGTTTTAGCTTCACTAACGTTCCCTTTTTAAACAAGAAAAAACTGAGCCTAAGGGTAGTACCCTAAAAACTCCTTCATCAGTTGACTTTGTATTCATTATTACTTGAAAGCGGTCATAACAGAGCAGAGTTATTACACTGTTTAATATGTGTTCTGTTTTTGCAGAAACGCACACTTCAGTGTGAAAGTCCACAGAAAATCATTTCAACATGAAAATTAACAGAAAATTAATTTTCAAACATTTCAGGTTGAACTTTAAAAATATTTATAAGACAACTGTAAGTAAATGTCAGTGAACTCTAAACTGGGACAACAAAGCGGCAGTAAATTTGACTGCTAAGTTGTGTTTTTAATCTTGATATCCGTTAATTTAATTAGCTTTTTAAATATATTAGAATCGGGTTTTTTTCATGAGTTTCATTTCATGAGGTGCTGATGCTTTTATCTTGTTTCACTCAAATAAAGGCTGAAGTGTAAAAGCTGCTGACCCATCACATTTGTCTTCGCCAGTGCTAGCCACTCCTGTAGGTCTGCAGCTTGTCCACAGCGCCCCCTGCAGTCATGTGTGATGATGAGGAGAGCACCGCTCTGGTCTGCGATAATGGATCCGGTCTGTGTAAGGCCGGTTTTGCAGGAGACGACGCTCCGAGGGCCGTCTTCCCCTCCATCGTGGGCCGGCCCAGGCACCAGGTGACTGCTGATTGGTCCACGCTCACGGCTATCCTCGACAGTTAGACAGGTGTAAACTGACAGACTTTGTGTGTGTGTGTGTGTGTGTGTGTCAGGGAGTGATGGTGGGAATGGGGCAGAAGGACAGCTACGTGGGCGATGAGGCTCAGAGTAAGAGAGGAATCCTCACCCTGAAGTATCCCATTGAACATGGAATCATCACCAACTGGGACGACATGGAGAAGGTCTGACCCACACACACACACACACACACATGCACGCACCTCCTTGTTTAAAAGACAAATTAAAGACCGTGCCTTGATTTCCATAGACTCCCATTGAGTTTCAAGTCTTTCTAAGGGCTGACCCTAACCCTAATCCCCCCCAACCCATTGTAGTAAATAACTAACCCTAACCCAAACATAATTAGCGCTAAACCTAACCGCTAGCCCAGAAAGAAATAGGGGGCTAAAAAGGTCCTCTCTTTACTAGTAAAGTAAGCAAAATAATCGTCTCACTCAGCTGCAAGTACAAGAACAAACATACACACCAGTGACACCTACTGACCTGCTCCTGCTCTCTGATTGGTCAGATCTGGCATCACTCTTTCTACAACGAACTGCGAGTGGCTCCAGAAGAACATCCCACACTGCTGACCGAGGCTCCGCTCAACCCCAAAGCCAACCGAGAGAAGATGACTCAGGTAGAGGGAGCAGTGCACACACTCAAGTTAAATCCCACCAGAACCACAGACGCTGGTTCCTGTGGAACCCACATGCTTCACAGGAGGTTCTGATGGATCTCTGTCATGTCTGTCTACTCGAGAGATGTCAAGTATTAACATCTATTACTCAAGTACTAGGGTTTTAAAATACTTCTGTAGAAGTAGAAATATCAACTCAAACGTTTCACTCAAGTAAAAGTATAAAAGTACCAGGATCAATGAGAAGTTGATCCTCAGCAGTCAGATCAGGAGGAGAAAACCAACCCACTGTGAGGCATGAATCCTGAAACACTAGACAACGAAATATTGAGCTCCTGGGAAGAAACTTCCAGGAACATTTGTTTCAGAAGTCAAACTCTGACCAGAGCAAAGCAGCAGAAATAATAAAGATTGAGAGAAAAATCCTACACTTCTTTCTTTCTCCAGACAACATTCTGCTAACAGATCTTATGTTTTATATCAGCCATGAATTTTAATCCAGTCCTACACATCGGATCCAGAGACGATGGTTTCCGAGCACTTGTGTTAGTGTTTTAAATTTAGTGCTTGCTAAATATATTCATATTCCCACAGTGGTTCCGTTATTTTTCTGCTCTGATGTGGTTTATTAAACCCCATCCTACCTTTCTGTGAGGAACTTACTTTTACTGAGCTCAAAGATTTTCTCAAACTCAACATTGTCTGAACATCCTTGACCCTAATAGAATTAGACTGTCATAGAGACCAAAATACCTCTTGTCCCAGGTCTGACGTGTTGCTGCTCATCAATTGATTTGAACAGATGAAAGGGATCTGAGGAGATGAAGCCCATGTTTGCTCTGACTTAAAGATAAAGAATGAATGAGATAACTCTAATGGCCCTTCTTTCTCACTGATGTAGACTGTTAATGTCTGTGTGCTCAGATCATGTTCGAGACTTTTAATGTTCCTGCCATGTACGTGGCCATCCAGGCAGTCCTGTCGCTGTATGCCTCTGGACGCACCACAGGTTGGACCACACTCTTCCTCCTCCCTTAGGATTTATAGATATTTCCTTAAAGGGGACATATCATGTAAAATTAATTTTTTTTAGGCCTTAATTACATTTTGTTATGTACTTGGAGTCTCTAGGAGTGCAGAAAAGCTGAATGTAGTCTCTCCAGGAGCTGTGAAGATATCTTCTTAGATATATTCTGTTTGGGTCCTATTTTTCCAATCTGTTCAGTTTACTCTATTCTTTTTTACATTTTTTGATCAATAATGTAACAGTATTTGCTGCAGAGCTGCTGAACAAATTCTGGACTTCTGGCAAACCAGTTTTGTTTTTCACTGCAATTTTGTAGTCCAAGCTGAAGGATGCTGAAGCTACACGTGGATAAGTGAAAATGTCCGGTTGTTGGATGTATTAACCCACACTATTCACCACACCGTCCTCCAGCATACTACAAAACAGCTGAGTGGGGCAGAGTGGAACACTCTGCGGAACATGGTGTGAAGTGCGTTATTCAGATTTAAGGAGACAGCACCTAAATCAGTTGCTCACAGAATAGGGGCAAAAGAGGGGCTGTGTAATAACAAGGAATCCAGACCAAAGCATTCCAGTTCCACTTTATAGACCACGGCTAAATAATTTAAATGTGAAACGGAAGAACTTAAAAGCTTCACATGTCCCCTTTAATACCAGTATTAAACATGTCTGATACAGAACAGAGGTTAAACCTCCTCTCTGTGCTCCAGGTATTGTCTTGGACTCAGGTGATGGCGTCACCCACAACGTCCCAATCTACGAGGGCTACGCGCTCCCACACGCCATCATGAGGTTGGACCTGGCGGGACGCGACCTCACAGACTACCTCATGAAGATCCTAACCGAGCGAGGATACAGCTTTGTCACCACAGGTATGGCCTCTGTCTAACTCTAACTCTCCCCCAGATGCATATGGACATGACCCCATCACACTGACACATCTGTCCTGCAGCTGAGAGGGAGATTGTGCGCGACATTAAGGAAAAGCTGTGCTACGTGGCTTTGGACTTTGAGAATGAGATGGCGACGGCGGCTACTTCTTCTTCTCTGGAGAAGAGCTACGAGCTTCCTGACGGTCAGGTGATCACTATCGGCAATGAGAGGTTCCGCTGCCCAGAGACACTGTTCCAGCCTTCCTTTATTGGTCAGTCGCCTGTCCGTATGTTTTTATACCAGTTGTTGATTTGTCACTCCACTGGTTGACAATCAGTAAATTGGTGCATATTTTTCTAAAACTGAATAGCACACAGCCACATATTGGTGATTGAATCTTCCTGCAGGTATGGAGTCAGCTGGAATCCACGAGACGACCTACAACAGTATCATGAAGTGCGACATTGACATCCGCAAAGACTTGTATGCCAACAACGTGTTGTCAGGAGGAACCACCATGTACCCAGGAATAGCTGACCGCATGCAGAAGGAGATCACAGCTCTGGCTCCCAGCACCATGAAGATCAAGGTCAGCTCAGAGTTCAGAAACAATCCCACATTCCAGGATGAGCTCAAGCTTTTTAATATGACCATGAGGCTAGGTTCAGGCTTTTAAACTTCCTTTCAACCTTAGCCAGTTAACTGCTCTCTTTGTGTGTAGTAGTTAAAAAAATGAAATCTGTTTCCGGGTTTAAAGAACGTATGGGACAGAAGGGCCCAAAGAATGAAATAGTTGTTTGTTCTATAGATATAAAAACAGTTAAGATACAATTAAAGGTAATCAGAACCATGAATGCATGTTTGAGGGCTGTATTTGCAGATGTTTGACATTTAACGCTGTCCCTTAGATCATCGCCCCCCCGGAGAGGAAGTACTCTGTGTGGATTGGGGGCTCCATCCTGGCCTCCCTCTCCACCTTCCAGCAGATGTGGATCAGTAAGCAGGAGTACGACGAAGCAGGACCCTCCATCGTCCACCGCAAGTGCTTTTAAACAACCCACCCCCTTCCCCAGGTCTATGTGCTCTGCAGCCTCCCCGCTGTTTCCAGCTTCAGCACTGCCTTTATTTTAGCCTCCACTGAGCACCAGCTACTCCACCCCAGGTCAGCGCCCCCAGGACCAGCAGCAGCAGTTCCTGTGATGGAACCAGGTAGAGAGAAGCTGAAAGCTCCTGGCTGGGTCAGCCGTTAAAAGGGAAGCGATTTTGTGTTCAATGCTGGACTTCTTTGGTCAAATTAATAATTATTCCCCCATCTGCTCACCTTCAGACTGTGAATCTGCTACTTTGTCTTCCGTCTGTAACACCGCCCCTCACTCCAGTTGTGGCCCCACCCCTCCATCCTCCATGTGGGTTCTGTGTTTGTTTAGGAATAAGGCTTGAATGTTGCCGGGGAGCAGAGCACACTTGCAC
Organism: Fundulus heteroclitus; assembly: GCF_011125445.2. Lineage (NCBI taxonomy): Eukaryota > Metazoa > Chordata > Actinopteri > Cyprinodontiformes > Fundulidae > Fundulus > Fundulus heteroclitus. The sequence goes on from NC_046370.1 coordinate 26,670,092, forward strand.
TGCATTATGATGATGTCACAGCGTGTATGGCAGGTGATCAGGAGGCGTGGCCTCACAGACCGTGGTGGGCAGGACTGTCCAGAAAGAAATAAAGAGCTCCAATAAAACGCATATGGTTGTGTCTTTCATATAACCGTTCATTATCGGAACCTGTTTAAAGGCAGACAGCTCTTCGCCTTGAAGAACCTTTACATCATAAAATATTCTATAACAAGTTCAGATGCGTTGTGCTCCTGAGATTCACTGTGAATGGTATTTTTTCAGGCAGGCTTATCAGCAGACCTTTAAACAAACTGATAAATTCATTTACAAAGAATCAGACAAATTAGACACAGTAAACATGATGTAACAAGCTGACATTTACGGAGATTTTAGTTATTTTTATGCTTTATCTAACAAATACTGATTAATACAGAAGCAGTTTATTTATGTTTTGATTCTTGTAACTGGTTTACTAGTTTAGTCTAAGTTAATAATATTTGCAGTGAATTAAAAATGATGTTTCACATGTTTACACATGATGCACAGGTTGCACCAGTATCCCAGGAAGTAAAAAATATAAGGCTTCAAAATGAGTGGATCATTGACCAAAGTGATGTATAAGCTACTTAATGATATTTAGGTAATAAAATTCATATCAGCATCATTGAATGAAAGTTATTTTTTATTAGTCTCAGATTCATAAAGAATCTGTCTAATGTTGAATTATATTAGACCTAGTTAAATGAATAAATAAATTCTTAGTAAATTTATTGTCCCTCTGTGGTGGAGTACCGGGTTAAGTCTGCATCTTTGAAACCTGTGTTTGAATCCTGGTTGTGCCAGGAATGGCACACAGCATAGAAACTCTGTGTTCACCTTGTGATAACTTGCTGTGGCGGACGCTGAACCGGGGAGCAGCTGAAGGGTTACACTCAGTAAATCTGTCAGTAATCCTACTGTTCCTCTATTATCAATAACTTGCAGAGTCAGTAGACATGCAGGACAAAAGAACCATGCATGCAAACCCTCATATCAAAGATCAAACAGGAGAGTCCAGTCAACCTAAGATGTATATTTTTATGAGGAAACAGAAGAAACCCAGAGACAACTCAGGTAAGGGGAGAAGATGCAAACTCCATGCATAAAAACCCAAGTTTGGAGTCATACTACAGATAGGGTTGCCTACTCCTTGAAAGAAAAATAAGGTACACCTCCTGTTAGGGCTGTCCAATCTCTCTGTCTTCACCCCATCCTGGTGATTTTTTTTTTTTTTTTTTGCCCCTTTTTTCTGTGTGAAATGAATTTTTAGACATTTGACTTGAACTTCAGTTTAATTAGAGGAATGTTTTGAGTGATAATAATATACATGGGAAACACATTATTAAACAATTAACAAATACTTTTTATTGTTTTTGGGTTTTTTCGGCATAATAAAATTACCAGTAATTTTATTATAAATAAATATAAAGTATAAATAAATATAGGATAAATAAAAAAAAAACATTGTGAAGCATATATACCACACTGTGAAGCATCGTTTAAGTTTACTTAAACGATGCTTCACAGTGTGGTATATATGGGCTACCTCTGCTGCAGTCACCTGTAAATAATAATAAAGAAAGCTTATTGTATATGTTGATCTTTATATTGTTGTCTATTACACTAAATATGCTGTATTTAGCCTTAAACGCTCACATTCATAATATTTTGCTATAGTAATAAAATTAAAACAATTTTTTTTTTTTTTACATACCATGTCTGTCTGTGGTGTTGCCTGGTGGGGAACAAACTGGTCTAGGGTTCCTCTGGTTCTGTTGTCTCTCATGTTTGTTATATGTCCAACACTGGAAGCATGCTGTTTTACATCATGTTGTCCACCGTGAGCAACAGAAAAAGTGTGGCGACAGAAAGTGCAGTGCGCTTTGTAGGTATTACCGTGCACTCTTTCCGGCCACGCCTGTTTCACTTTCCCACTCCACTCTGTATTTTTGCAGCCGTTTCTTTTTTTTTCTGGGAAGAGTAGTCGGGTTACTGCTCAAAGCTGAAGCTTCAGCAGTGTTTGAAAGCGGTGAATTCCTGTCATACGACTCCATGCTGCTTTGTGTTCGTCTCATGTCTGGCTGTATATTTTGTAAAGCAGCAGTACCTACACCAGGGATGGGCAACTTCCATGATAAAGAGGGCCACATTTTTTTCAGCACGACCATTGGAGGACCACATGACCACGCACTTCAAATAATTGGATATGAAAGACGCTACAAATTATTCTCAATAAGAACAAATTTTAGATGAATTTATATCTGTATGTTTACTGCACCAACATATAACTATTTTCTGCATATAAATGCATTTTAATATGTCCTTAAGCAAAAGACAAACCATTTGCTTTAAAAAAAATTTGCAAAAAAGGAATTTAAACTCCTCCATATCAATGCATTCAGGATTTACAAGGAAAGAGGCATAAAACGGAACAGAACTTAACTCAAACAATAATGTGTCTATCCAGAAACAGTGTGGGCTTTATTACAATACTGAATGCTCTATAATTGTATTTCTGTTATTTTTTGATTATGCACATCTGTTAGCTTTTATTCTGAAAAAATCTAATGTCCCATGCTCCTGAATGCACCATAGCTTTCTGACACTACGAATGCATCACACTGGTCTATGAACGCGGTGCTGCACGTTTGATCTTCCGCTTAAGACAAAGTTTTGCAGTTTCAAAACTTACGTCGGCTCTCACGGTTTATTGTTGTGTGTGAATGACAAGAGACCACAACAAATAAATCAGCCGTACTTCTAGGGAACGCAAAAACCTTTGCGAGGGAACGCAAAAAAAAAAAAAATCCCCATGTCCGTACTTCTTTCCATTTTGTCTGAAAAATGTGACCTTCTCAGTCAAGTTTTCCCTTTATGCCACTGCTAGTGGCCATGGCACTGACTTTCTTCCTCGCTGTTGCAAAGCGGCCCGTGCCCGCTATTGTTTGTAATTATACTTTGACCTCTATCGGTCAAAAGTATAATTACAATTTTTTTTTTAATTATTATTTTTTTTTATTATTAAATTATTATTGATCTATTCGCGGGCCGCACTGAGTGATGACGAGGGCCGTGTGCGGCCCCCGGGCCGCCAGTTGCCCATCCCTGACCTAGACCAATGAGGTGAGTGGGATTTTGTATCATCATAGCGGGTGTAAGGACCTGTCATTCATTGGTCACAGAGCAGGAAGTGGCTGGGAATTTACCGTAATACTAAATATAAAGCGCACCATCATTTATCAACCCCATTGACCTTTTAAATCTTTTGATTATCACGAATGACAGGACTAGGTGCGTCCCGTTTTAGCTCATCGTGGGACGCGTACTGTGAATTCAAAATACGGGACGATTCAGTTTTTCAAGGGACGGCTGGCAACCCTAAGCACAGAGCAAGAAGGCAGTACTATCAACTGTGTTAACATCCATCCATCATCTATACCTGCTTATCCATGTAGGTTTGCAGATAACCAGGAGTGACCAACCAACCTGATGGTCATGTATGTTTTTGGACTGGAGGAGGAAGAGAGAACACACAAATTTCCCCAGGCTGGGATTTGAACCCAGAACCTTCTCACTGCAAGGCAAGTGCTACCAACTGTGGCACTGTCCAGCCCTCATGTTAACACATCTTTAAGATTACAAAGAAAAAAGAGAATGTGCAAGCATAAAATCTAAATGAGAAAAATCAGAAAACAATTTAGGATGAATTGAGATCATTTACTGCTAAAAGATTTACATTTTATTCAATATATATTAATATCCTTCTCTCCAAAGTAATTTCATAGTTTGTGTATAATTTATACTCAAAATAGCTGTCTAGTGTAAAAGTTTGAGAAGGAATGAGAAATTCAGCCAAGGAAGGTAACTTAGCTTGCCGAAAGACTAACAAATATCACAGAAAAGAAAAAAAAAAAAAACTACCACCACTGAATGGAGACCAAGCTGACCCATGCTTGGCTGTGATCAACTTTCACTGACAGTTTTAGGGCAACAGATCTGTATAACAAAGCTTCCATTATCCACTCGGAGCAGTGTTTCATTGTTCTGGAGAGGAACTTTCTCAGGTTAGAGAATCACTTTACATGTATTCACATTCAAACAAAGTGTTAGAACAGGTTCATGGTCATTTCATTTGGACAACTTCAAGAACAGAAGAATAATAGATAAAGGTCATATCACGATGAAGGGCTTTTCATCTTGGTCAGAATGTGTGCATGTGCGTCATTTTGTGTGGGCATAACTATGTCCGTGATTAAGGTTTCTGCACCTCTTGCAGCATTTTCTGAGACCATCATGTTTAATGAACTGAGAATTAGGACTTTCAGCATTTATTATTGAGAGCTACATTCTCATCTTCAAACAGGAATGCATCTCTGTCACAGTTCAGCAGTTCAATTCTTTACAAAAAACACAGCTTTCAAACACAAAGTTGGCTTAAAGAGAGCACATTTGACCATGTTTCTCATCTCTGATGTCACAATCTTCAACACATGCAAACTCAGATAAAGAACAGAATCAAACATGTAAACTTCAGAATATTAACAGCTCTGACATGGAGGAGCAGCAGTTTGGATTTATTACCAAAAACTTGATTCAGCATCCAAACAGCAGTCAGATTCCCACATGGACACAGCTGATGAGTTACAGCCATGCAGCTACTGAGCCTCCGCCTCGTTTAGACGCTCAACACACAACCTCACAACTCCATGGCAAACTGACCAGTCAGCAAAAAAAACAACAAAAAAAAAAAAAAACAGCAGGACATAACAGTGAGGAAAGATCCGAGTCAGAAACACGTCACAGACAAAAAGAAGGATCTACTCACATCATCAATGCACAACTCTTTACAGTCCAGAACTAAGACTAGAAATTCTTCTGATTTCCATTTTAAAAGGGTGTGTTTTCACCTCCTGCTGGTGAGATTACATCATTTTCTGCATCAAAGTACATCACCATCATCAACATTTTAAGAATGTAAAAATCATTAAAAGTGGCTCAATTAGATAAAGGACCGTTCCGGTAAAAATAAAACTCTAACCGCTAAACATTAAGTATATAGTTTTCATGGAAGGTTCTGATTCATTCAGTTAAATAACTTTAATTCTTCCATATTCCTTTATTTTTTATTTTAAATCAAAACTGCTGTTTCAATAGACAGCTTTTTTGAATAATGTTCTAATTTTTATAGAGTAAGATGATTTCTTGTCTTTTTTTAGGTTGTCTTATGGGATCATCGGTTTCCTTGGAGCCAATCAAGTTCAAGTTCTTTCCATCCAAGTTGTTAAAATGTTTCATCGGTAGAAAAAAATAGGATCAGTTTATGAGCACACCTGAGGGAAGAAATGACAGCTGAATATTCCCTCTCCTCACATCTAAAGCTGACCAGCTAATGGAGGCAAAATCAGAACGGTGGCTGGAAGAAAGACGTGAGGTAAAACAAAAAACAGTAAACGGAAATCAAATTACATACAAAAAGTTTGTAAATTGTATGGAAAAAAAATTCCGCATAGAAAAAAAAAAGAAATGAATACATTTAACTGAAAATACTGTTTTTTGGAGGTAAATTCTCTTCATTTATTTTCCCTGTTATTAACCAGATTTATTCCTTTTCATCCACCCCTGCTCTTAATGCTCAGGAGAAAACCTGGAGGTCACTCAGCGAACAACGAGAAGGTTCCTGAAGAAATGCTGTTTCCTTTGGAGACGATGCTTTCTACACAACCCAAACGGTACCCCGGTCCTGATCAGACGGGTTTTTAATGCTCCACATTAATCTGAACTTACATGCCTGTGCAGTACTACCTGCAGACTGAGCGTTGCCATGGTGACCAGCGTGTGCTGCCGTTCTGTCAGCTAGAGTGACCTGCTGGCCTAAGGTTGCTAAGGTAACAAATTAATGAAATCATCAGTGCCTCGTTTGGGTCCTGCCACGTTATGACTGAACCGGGTCCTTCCAGAACACTGACTGGATCAGCTGAGTAGTTCAAAAAGCTACAGGCAGCAGCATGTACAGCATTGTTAAAGCCCTGAGTACCGCTTGCATGCAGCTCATCAGCAGCTCTCTTGCAGCCTGAGAGGCAGAAAGCCGGTTTAGCTCTACAGGGTCAGATGCAAGTGCAGCCAGCCTGGTAGAGACCCAGTCTGAGGTCAAACCTGCAGACTGCGTTTGATTTGACTGTTCTCCTGTTCTCAGACGAGAGCTCGGGCTCAAACAGATCAGCCGCTGGTCTCTGAGCTGTTCAGCGCATAAAAAAAAAAACAACAACTGCAGAGTAGAAAAAGAAATGTCAGAAAGTTTGCGGTGTATTTTTCTAACACCATTAAAGGGTTGCGATGCAGCTGCTGTGTTTAAAACATCAGTGCAAATAAAACAGCAGATTTCTGGTTTCACAGCAGATTCAAGAAACGTTGTGTTCATGTAGAGTTCACAGCGCTGCAGCATCATTCATCCTGTACGTTTCAACGTGAAGGCACTCGATCACTCTGACTTCTGATGTTTGTTTAGGTGCAGTGAGCCCATTGTCCACTGCATCACAGACAAGAGGCAGAAAAACAGAGACCCGCGGCGGAGAGAGCAGCCGACAGGTTCACGCACACACACACACACACACACACACACATGCTGAGGCAGCGAGTTCACAGTTTCCTCTTCAGAATAAAAGCATGGCAGTAAACAGATGAGCAGCGCCTCCTTTCTGTCACCTGAGGTCCAACAGGTTGAGCTTGTAGTCCCTGAACACCACGTGTTTACAGACCTGAGCAGACCAAAGGGGGTGGAGTCATGAAAGGCAGCAGGCCAGTTAAACTGCATGAATCTACTCAGATTGAAATGGTGCAGGGATGTAAATCACAAAAACAGAACAGGGAACACTTCCCACAATCAGACTGTGTCCAGCTCATCAGCTGAAAGCCTTTTAATTTCTGCTCTCAGCAATGAGCTGGATACTTCTGGGAGATTCACTTATCACATGTCTGGAAATCTGGAAGACAGGAATTAACTAAGGCCCAGTCCACACACAGCCGGATATCTGGGATATTTTTATTGGATCAGTAAACTGCGACCAACACCTCCCCTCGCCCCCGACAACAATGCGCACCCCCACCGATAAAATATACAGGAGACGTTCCCGTTTTTCATTTCAGAAATCTGGTCAGCGTAGATATATAAATCCGTTTTAAATCTTGAAAAACGAATGATTCTGGCCAAAGTGGAGATTTCTAACAACTCTGTTTTTGAGCCTGCGTGTGTACATGACAAGACGCACTTTTAGGGTCTGTGACGAATACCGCGGCGCTGACGTCACATGTGCGACCATAGTTACAGACTCGGCCATGAAGAGGAGGAAAAATTAATGCTATCAGAGGTGCTGATTACCATGTTGGTGTGACTGACTGTTTACAGTATGTGTCTAATCGACAAATTCACTGCTAATCTACAGCATCTCTGGTTGTTTATTTCCAGCTAACCTTAAATCTCAGCACCACACAGCATTTACTGTCTTCACCTCGGTATCAAGACTTCAAAGTAAAAGCACACATGGGAAGTTATAAACATTACACCTGGTTCAGACAGCTTTTTACTAACACTCTGATATGACTTGGCCAGCCAGATTAATAATGGGTAGCACTCTCCGTTCTGCACATTATCGACCTGGGTCCGCTCCTATCGAATGTCAAAAATATGGACATCCAGCAGAACTTTCCGAGCTGATTGGGAAGGAACTTGTCGCTGCCGCTCCGCGTGGGTCCTGCTGCGCTGCCGTCTTTATGCTGGTTCGCCTGTGGGCTTGGCAGCTGTTGCTTCTGTCACAGCTGACCTGTTTTGGTTCAGGCAGGAGCGGGACAAGATGGATTCTCGTGTGTTTCTGAACGCACAGATACGTCAATAATTCATCTTGCAGGACAGGCTAGCTCCAACACGCTGAGGTGCAAAGGAGAGAGAGCGCTTGGAGGTCAGCCGTTTTACACCAGCTCTCCCACCCAATACAGAAGCATGATGTGCTTCAACATCGCCATTAGTTTGAAGGATTCTAATTGGCCGACGTAGGCTTACCCTGCCGCCTATGCATCTGGAATGTTTAAAACAACGCTCAGTGGTGAAAACATACGGGTGTGTACGATATTATTTTTAAAAATGACGTGAGGGAGTTTTTCGTTTTTATAAAGACCCGGCTAAGTGTGCACAAGGCCTAGAGTCGGGGTGCCCAAGCCTGGTCCCTGAGACCTACTATTGATTAACTTTTATTTGTATTCCTTCTCCAATACACCTGAATCCAATGAAGGGGGAAGGGCTCATTGCCAGGCCTCTTCAAAGCTGAATGACTTTAATTCAGGTGTGTTGGAGCAGGAAGGCAAATAAAACCTGCATAATAGTATATTATTTATTTATTTAATATTTAGTTTCTTTAGCAAGATAAGAAGATGTTCTCACCGTGAACAGAGGAGGCTCCTTGGAGTGGGGATGGAAACCTTTTAGTCTGCATCCGGAAACTTCCATCATTCCGGCACCGGTGAGTCTGAACACACCCGTACTGAGACACACAGCGAGGGTCAGAGAGGAGGCTGCAAGGCCTCATGGGAAACGAAGTCCGCAGAGTGAGCGCGCACTTACTCGTTGTGTTTGGGAGCGCAGACGATGGCCACGGCCTCCGGCAGCATCAGCTGGTAGGAACAGTGAGTGTGGAGGTCCACGCTGGACAGGAACGCCGTCTGGGTGGGATGGGTCTGAGTGCACAGGCCAGAGGTTAGTCACAGCCACTACAACACAGGACACAGAGAGAGAACCGAACCGACAGCTGAATAGTTCAGGACTTGGCTGACACAAAGCGCCTGCCTCTGGGCGGGGTCAGGACAGACAGCTGTGCCTCGGTGAGCAGGAAGCACCGCTGAAAGGTCAGTGACTGCAACCAGTTGGGCCTCCTCTCTACCAGCTGCCGTTATACCATGAATTAGAAATCCAATAAAACTGAAGGATATTTATCTGAATCTACATCTGTCCATATGACTGCAGTGATTAGACATAGTTCTATATAAATGAATATGAATCAGAGCTGTGTTTCTTGTAAAGTGCTTTTAAAGTGCTTTCTGTTCCCATCGCTGTCCCTCCCTCGCTCCTCTCCTCTCATCTGTTGCAGGACCACAGGTGCTGTTGCCATGGCAATATTAGCTGATGCAAATGAAGGAGAAGCAGAGAACAACGGAGGTCTTTTTCCCCATCAGGGCTGAGTGGGTGTGAGCTGTGAGAGAAGCCAGAGCGCTCTGTGTTCGAACTCAGTCAGGGTTAACACGAACCGACCGCGACCCGTCCGCCTCCAGCTCCAGAACAACCAAAAGCTCTACAATGTGTCGTGTAACACGTGTTCATGTGTCGTCATACATGGATCCACCCCAGCGTCAGCAGGTTCTGTTGGTCCTGGAAACCGAACAGCTCCTCCACGTTCTCCATGTCGCAGAAATCCGGTCCGGCTGATTGTTTTGGGATCACCACGTGAGTCAGCACAAACTCGTTGTGGGTCTGAGAGACACACAGTCAGAAGGAACATGTTCAGGTTCGGTTTTCCTGCATTTCCAGGGTAACTATCCCCCTGTGACACCCAAAGGCTCACCAGCTGCCCGCACAGGACGCCGCAGGTTTCTATCCCTCTGGCTGTGTTGGAGTCAGCCAGCAGGAGGAACCGGTAGGTCAGGTCTCTGGGAATCACCACCCGCCTCAGACCCTCCACCCTCTGATCTGCACACATGAAACAAACTCACGCTGAAACCTTGAAGCTTTGTCCGTGATAACATGTTTCAGATTGGTTTGCAGAGGTATTCCTCAGGAACCCCCCCCCCGGTTTTGCACCACCATGGCTTCAGGCGGTGCAGCAGGACCACGTACGGCGCTATGCACTCACTGTGTACTCCTGCTAATGCGGCCACTGGTTGCTTCATGGGCGCAGACGGCCTGTTCCTGTTCGGGTCCACCCCCTGAGAATCTACGCTGCTTTTGATTGGCTGCTTACACAAACAGGAGCCATCTGTGACCTCAGGCACTTTGGTCTGCAGCTGCAGGAAGAACCAGACACAGAATCACTGCACAGCACTACAGAGTACGACACAAGTACTACACAGTGGGACAGATGGTAGTACAGAGTACTATAGAGTACAAACAAACAAAAAGTACTGTTCAGTGTACGTCAGTGTTGCACATGTTACTGCAGAGTAATCCTAAACACTACTGTGATTACTAAATGGTGCTGTACATCACTACAGAGTACTACGCAGTAAAGCATTAAGACAGTGTGTTAGACATTACTAAAGAGTACAATACAGTAGTACACAATACAGCACAGTGTTACGGAGTACTAGACAGAATGCCATACTACAGAGCACAACAGAGAAATGTAGTGATGTAGTGACCTTTAGCTCCGCCTCCTCTCCTCTCTTATTTGCCAGCTCCTGGCGCCTCAGCTGGTCCTCAAAGTAGCGGAACTGTTCCGACTCAATCTGCATGCGTCGCAGCGCCGCTACGCGCTGCTTCTCCTCCTCCAGCAGCAGGACCCGCCGCCTGTCCTCCTCTAAGAAAGAGAGCCGCTGCAGCTGCTGACCACAGCCGTCCACCACCACGGCCTGGCTCTGAGGAAACAGCTGGATCAGACCAGGATGTCCCCTCTGCACCGAGTACAGCGTTATGTTTTCACTTCCTGAGCCAAGTAAAGCCGTAGATGCAGCTCACTGGGATATACATCACTGATCGACAGGTCACACGTTTACTCACCGTGTAGAGGCCATTCCCCTGCATCAGGCCCATTACCCCCTCATCACTAATTTATTATCAACAATGAGGTCTGAGAAACTCACAGATGTCTAAGGAGGTCTATAATAAAACCCGCTACATAATCTCATTACCAGATAAACACTCCATTTAAAGCGCGATGCAATCTGATTTGACCCCCCCCCACACACACCCACACACACACACACACACACACACACACACACCTGCACTCTGGAGTACTCTGAGTGCTCCCTGCTGTATTTCTCCTGCAGTCGTTTCTTCAGCTCTTCCTTCCGAGGAAACGCCACCTCCTGGAGTTTCTGCAGACACATACAGGGAACATGAGCCAGAACTAGAACCCGAGTCTGGATCAGTGTGCTGCCCAGACACAGAGTTTAGGTGGATCTAAACAAAGCTGTTTTTATCCTGCAGGAATTTCTCTCTGCTGGCAGCCTGCATTAAGCCCTTTAAATCCAGAATCCACCGATACCAGTTCATGGTGCCGAGTTAAATTACAGATGTGTAGAAATCTGGAGTTCCGATCAAGAAACCTCCCAGCTCCTGGAGGACACACACACCAGGATCTAACATTCAGACAGGTTGTGTGATGCCCTCACAGAAGAGAATATATTTTTGCACATACAATTTAGAAGAGGGCTTTTGTTAGAGAATCCTACAATTATCACTAAAAGATTAGTCCTCCATAGGTTCAAAATTACTTCCTGGTTCAGACCCTATTTTTAGAGTATGGAAGTCCAGCAACCTGCTCCTGGTCTTAGACAAAGGCTTTGACTGAGAAAAACGATAAACTTCCGGGTCTGAACATTTTTATTTTAAACTTTTTAATATTGTTAGTGGATGTAATCTAAAGCTAAAAATAGCATTATTAGCACTAGCCAGGTGGCATCTAATTACTACGTGTAGAAGTCAATAAGTGGACAATATGTGGATTATGTTCGAGACTATGACTGTAAACATGCTAAATAATAATTGAACAATTAAGATAAATAATAATTGGGATGTGTGAAGTGCCTTACTTCACACTTCCCCCCCTCTCCAGGAGATCACTCCAAAGCGATCTGCTCTCAGACCCCCTCAGAACAGGGGCAAAAGTGGGGCAACAGTAACGAGGAACTCACTCCAGCATTGGAGTTCCACTTTACACAGACCACAAGTGGATGATTGAAATGTGAAAAGGAAGGCATTAAAACTATTTGAGATCAATGTCTCCTGTTTTCCTTTGTGAAATACTGAAGAGGGCTTTTTCTGCTCATACAAAGTAACTTTTACTTAAAGTGAAATTCTAATGAGGTACTTTTTACTTTTACGTGAGCAATACTAGTAATTGTATTTGCACTGATGTAAAATTTTAAGTAACTGTACTTTTACTTGACTCCATTATTTTGGCACTCTTTCCACCTCGGACCAGGGCAGAAAACTGAATCTGGAGCCACTGTTTGGAAGTGAGCTGCAGGAAATCAGCAGGAAAGAGGAGGAAATCCAAACAGCTTCCAGCACTGGGTGCTGGGAGAGCGCCCCCCCACCTTCATGATGAGCTGCTTCTCTGGAACGGCCGAACACTGCTGGTAATCCCTATGGCTCGGCAGCTTCTCCACAAACAGCCTGAACAGAGGAAGAAGCTCCACATTAACCTCCTCCTTGTTAAAGACAAGCTCGGCCCCCAGCCCCCCCCCCCTCCCCCCAGGTGTTCCTCACGTGATGAACTTGGTGTAGAGGACGTAGGCGTTCTCCAGGCTCCCCTCCTCCAGGTAGACGGCTGCCATGCGCTCCATCTCCACGCCGGAGCGGAAGTAGCGTCTCGGCTCGATTTCCTCGTTGATCTCTACGCAGCATCCCATCTTGGCCAGCGCTCGCACTCGCTCCGCCGCCGTCAGCGTCACGTCCGTGTAGTCCGGCTCTGCCGCCAGCTTCTTCTGTCAAAACGCAAACCAGAGGATTAAGCTCGATCGCTTGTGCAGTAACCACGGTAACCCAACAACCATATACACAGAGATGACCAGAGGTCCTGAAGATAAACCAGTTCCTGTTGGTGTTTGCAGGCAAATGTCTCTCATTATCAGATCCTGCTGAGAGCATGAATGCAGCGTTTGTTGCTCAGTTCATTTAAATGAGGAGGACGATGTGGTGACCGTCCACTCAGAGAGGAAGGCCCCATGGATCAGACCGTTTTAATAATCTCTGCTGCCTGGATTTCTATGTTTCCAGCTATTGTATCATAAATACTCCATAAGGGACAATTGAAGATTAAGATCAAACTTAAAATACTAAATCTATTAAACTTACTGCAGCCAGCAAAATTTTACTTAAATTGACCTTTTATCTGCCCTTTTCTAATGATAACCTTAAACCAGCCAGAAAACAACCTTGATGCCACAGCAGCCTAAGGTTTTACTATACTGAGTAATTTGATAATAAGTGTTACTGAGCCATTTTATCAGCCTTAAATTGTTCTCAATATAGACTGAAACTAACCTTAAAACCACATAAAAACTGAATCTAGACTTTCATGTCTAAATAACCCACCTTTAAAGTAGAGTTAAAAGCACCTGAGACGAACCCCAGCCGTAACCTTATTTATCATCTATTTACCTTTATTTCATCAGGAAGCCCCACTGAGGTTAAAATCTTTTTCACAATGGAGACATGGCCAAGGTAGCAGCCGTAAAAATAACTACGTAAAACAGACACATAATCATATACAATGCAAACAATTAGTCAAGAAAAGGGGAACAGAATTCAAATTAAAACTGAGTGAACTCTCATTAAAAGCAGAGATTCCACTTTCACTGCATTCTTCTTCTTATCCATCATGGAAATGTCACTTTGTAATTCAAGAAATGGAATAAAACCTGCAAACAACCTCGGCGCTGCCTAACTCCAGTGATCCTGGAGTTCTGTTGTTGATCCTAAGAGTTATCATTATGATCTCATAAGTCTCTAAATGTGGACAGTAAAACATGGGCACACAGAAGAGGAGCTCACCAGAGAATTTAAACTGAAGCCCTGATCCATGGTGAGCGCGTCTGGGTGTCAGTGGTCGGCCCACGGTTGGTTTGTCCATCTGCCGGCGCCCATGATGCTTCACTGCAAGAGAGCCACAAACACGTCAACACAGAGATGTTCGGGTGGACTGGAATTTACACCCAGCATCATCATCATCATCATCATCATCATCATCACCACCATACATCTGGGTAAGGCTAGCTCCCCCAAACATTCTTCAATCCTAACAAAAATGGTGTCAAACGTTGGTGCTAGGCTGGTGTTGTTTGTGCAGCTATCATTTTAAAAATATCAATTTTAAGGGTAGGTCATCAAAGGTAAACCTCCATCTATCCATCCTGCGTCTACCCGCTTCACAGGAGGGGCTGGTGCCCGTCTCCAGCAGTCACTGGGCAAGTGGCGGGGTACCAGGACGCCTGATATTACCCAAATCAAACTGCGATGGAGGGAGATCTTCACTTGGGTTCATCATGCTTGCTCTTCACTGGAGGCCAGGGATACCATGACAACCAGCATCCCATGTTCAAGTGAGTCATCCATTCCAACAATGTAGAAAGCAGTGAAAGAGGAGAAGAGACAGAGCTCCCAGTCGTCCTTCTGATTCACTCCGTCACAAACACCGTCTGCTACCCCCGGCTGGGAGGCGGTCACCACGGTAACAGGGAGAAGACGAGGTGACAGTGGAGCTACAGGGCAGAAGATGAATAGCAGTGTCTGCCTCACAAAAGTCAGAAGAGGTTGTGAGTCAGCGTCAAAAACCCTGGAGCACCAGAAGCCTGCACACACTGGAGTCATGCGACCAACAAAGCAGGCTCTGTCTACGCTGTTAAACGCTCCCCAATGGTTCTTTGCTCACAACAACAACCTGAAAGACTGCCTCTCCTCACATAAACATCTTTAGGGTCCGCAAAATGTTTCCTCTGACGGACTTAGTCATCGCTGAATCCTGAGGCCGATACCCTTCAAATAAGCACCAAGGCCGAAGTGCGATCAAATTCATCTTGATTTTACTCCATCAGGCTGAGACCGACATAAAATTCATCCACAAACACACAGAATGCAATTGAGTTTATGTGTATAGTTCCAGTTCACAACAATTTTCACCCCAAGGGAATTCACAAGACAGATCTGACTCATACGGTTCAACCTGTTTAACTGAATCCTATAAATAGATTTATATTGAGTTACATCCTGTAACTAATGTTTCAATTTTAGTCCATGGTGCTACTACCGGATATAAAATTGTTATTTATTATTTGGCTCAAATGAAATCCGGACAAAACTCACAACATAAATAGACTTCAATCAAACCCAAACTCAGGCTGAAACCCGGCGGTTTCTCAGATTTCCGGCTGCTTCGCCCACTCGGCGGGAAATCGGACGTCCTCCCGCTTACCTGCAGCTAAGCTCCGCCCACAGCGATCACAGCCTCAGGTGTTTTTCACCCGGACCGGCTCCCGTCACAGCTGCTGGCGTCAGGTCTCAGAACGTGCTCCAACCGGTCCAAACTGTTGGATCCGGTGGCAGTAGATCACTTTGAGCTTCGCCAGCCCCCCCCAGCTGCATCTGATTGGTTAAAGGCTAACGCTCCCTCTGACTGGCTGCACACTCCTGAAGCGCTTTCTCAAAAGGTAAAAGCAAACAGGGCGGTTCCGAGTCCGACCCACTCTGATGGACCGGAAGAACCTGAGCCTCCCTGTGATTGGTGAAGAATGTTTATTGCGCCTTGAACCCAGTAAACCTGACCGTGCGTGTCTCTGAGGCGCTGGATAGAACCTGCTCGTCCACATTGGCTGAAACCCAGCCCGAGGCAGAACCTAAAACCAGGATCAGCTGCTAACAGAACCTGCAGCCGCACAGAGGAGCTCTGGGGGCTTCAGGGGCCTGCCGACCCGGAGGAAGGGCTCCTACAGATCCTCCTACAGATCCTCCATCCAGTTCTGTTCAGGGTCCTGGGAGCCAAACTCCTCACATCTGCCGATCCGCAGAAAATAAAGGCTGACAAGGCGAAACAAAAGACTAATCTGAGGCCTTTAAATCCGAATCAGGGGGCTGTAGCACCTCAGTGAGGTGCCAGACAGGACGCAGCGGTTCCGCTGATCCCTTCTATAGAAGTAATTAAGGAAAGAAATGACACAGATAGTCTTGAAGGACTCCTGATTTGTGAGCGGAACGCCTAAAGTCAACATAAATGTTAGAAAACTGCAGCGTGATCAGAACCGTGAGTGTTCCAGCATCCACAGACAGATTAGTTCATCTGTCAAAGTGCTGAATTTATTCCTGGATGAAGCAGCTTCCAGCAGACCAAAGCTGGACCACGACCATGGCAGTGATGGTTCTGTCTGACCACCGTGAGTCCGGTTCTTCAGGAAGTCTGCTCATCATGTCCCAGCTAGAAGCAGACTGCTTCTACTGCACAGAGACGACACAGCCTGATTATTAGCACACAACTCG
This sequence comes from Fundulus heteroclitus, assembly GCF_011125445.2. Lineage (NCBI taxonomy): Eukaryota > Metazoa > Chordata > Actinopteri > Cyprinodontiformes > Fundulidae > Fundulus > Fundulus heteroclitus. The sequence goes on from NC_046370.1 coordinate 26,686,347, forward strand.
ATGTTGGAAAGGTTTCAGCCATATTCTGGTTTGAGGGTTCGGGATCTGAGACCAGAACCAGCATATGGAGACGGAAGAACCGACAGGAACAGCTTCACAGGAGGAAATGTGTATGTGATTTAAAGGCGTCATAGAAACGGTCAAAGCAGTAGACACCAGCTGAGACAGACCCGGTTCTACCCGGTTCGGTTCGGTTCGGCTGTAGCAGACTCCAGGACGGATTTACCGGCTGCTCGCTGCTCCGTCCTAACCCTGTCTGCATCCCGGCGGCCTCAGCGGGGTCCAGCGGAGCGGCTTGTGGAGGCTGGGCGGCTCTACCTCAGAGGAAGCTCGGCTCCGGCAGCTGAATAAAGCAGGTGGAAAATGGCTGAAAGGTCCGGATGCTGCCGCAGACTGATGGAGGGAGGCCACAAAGATCCTCTTTAAGCTGCGATGAGCCACTACGTCGTGTCACGCACAGGCCATGAGTTCTGTGCGCATGCGCTGTGTAGTGAATTAGGTGGGTGGTGAGAGAACTCACTCTGATTGATATCCCGAGGACCTAACTGCGAAATCACTTCTTGTAGCGGATCATTCCTCCGCTATTTATTAGCATGTATATAATTAATGTTTTGTATGATTCTTTGTCAGAAAGCACACTTGAGAGCTAGTTGCCATATTAACAGTATTAGCATAAATGTGTGGCACCAGGAAGTAAATTTAAAATCTCAGACATCTGTAGTTCTTTGTTCTGTCTTTGGTCAATTTACATTGGGCACTTTAGGCTCTCATCATTCCGGATCACTTTTTCTCTTTTTGGACATTTCTGGGTTGTTTTAATGTGTTGTGGGAAAACTAGTGGCAGGATGCTGTTACTACACAGTTAGAAACAATCAACATTCACTACAAGAGGCACAGTTTTAGCCACTTTATACAATTTAAAAGGCTATATGCCTCTACTTTATGACATGATATGCCTTTTTTTTGGCTCTTGAGGGCCGGATAAATTGCCTTGATGGGCCGAATTCGGCCCACAGGCCTTGAGCTTGACACGTGATTTAGAGTAATCAATTAAATTGACAGTAATGTTTTGGAACTGTGGGAGGAAGTTGGAGTTCCTGGAGAAAACCCTTGGATCTGGGAGAACATGCAAAGAGGCCCCAGGCCAAAAAAAAAAATTAAGGTGGGGAGTTTGCATTCCATTTTGTTTTGTTTTTTAGAAAAACATAATAGCAACCCATATCAAAATAGTTGTCACGGTGTGGCAGGAAACTAAAAACATCCAAATTTTAATAAAATACTATCTCCTTGAACTCATTTGACTGGTTAATTTATTTTTTAAATGAGTAGAATCTGTACCCCGCCTCTCGCCCAGTGAACGCTGGAGATAGGCACAGCACCCCCCGCGACCCCATGAGGGAGAAGCGGTTTGGAAAATGGATGGATGGATGGATGAGTAGAATCTGTCTAATCTGACATCATCAATGAATAATAGTTATAATGAATAATATTGGATAATTATAATAAAATAATAATAGAATAATGGTTTATCAAATGTCACAATGAAATTGTATTGGTCTATGTTATAAACGCCCCAACTTGGGTTGTATTATACTGATCAACTTAAAAATGGTCATGTGTGAAAGAGAAATGTTAGATTGATCTATACTCTGAAAGAGAAATTAGTTTTATATCATGTAGATTTTACAAATTATGCTATTGATAAAAAATGTTCTGGTTGATATAACATGATTGTTAAAGTAATGTTGTGTGTAATTTGGTTGCATGATTGCACATTTTGTGGGGAGCCTGTATGCACAGCCGTTGCTTCAGTGCAGTTGTGCGGCATGTTTTTTTATTATTTTTATTATGTGTTTAATAGTTGAGATTTGGCCTGTTTTTCGGCAGGTTTTACGTTATGTTTGGACTGGAAACTAAGTCAGATCTGGCAACCTCTAGTGCTGTATCCATTCAATCAACTCAGAAGTCAAGCACAAACATGCTGATTAACATGAACGTTGATGTCAGGCTGAACACTGACTAAAGTAAAAATTCATACTAGAGCAACTCAGGAGCACAGTGATCAGAACAAAGCAGTGTTCTCTTCTGCCTGCAGGTAACCCAAGTTTCTTCCATTTGGCTCAGTTCTGTTTGGTTCTGCTCCCTAGCTGCCATAGTTAACCCTCCCAGCATAAATGTTCACTCCGGTTTTGACTTCAGTTCTGAGGTTTCCAACAGAAATTAATGCTGTTGCTTCCAGCTCACTCTCATTTACTCCATTGTCACATTTTGTATGTTTTTGGAAATAAGTCTGAATAGCCATCCCGCACTACTGACACTGACGGCGAGCACAGCATGGTGTCTCTGTAGGCTATGAACTGTTGTGCCAGTTCAGACGTGACAGAAAGCGGTAACGGACTACGTTACCCATGATGCAATGTGGTCAAAATGGCCACCAACTCATGTGGTCAAAATGGCCACCAACTCCCATCACGCAACACGGCAAAATGGCCGCCGATCAAGGAAACGGCATCAATTCGGGACGTAACGGACTGCGTTATCCATGATGCAATGTGGTCAAAATGGCCACCAACTCCCATCACGCAACACGGCAAAATGGCCGCCGATCAAGATAAGGTTGCTATAGTGATGGCTATAAAAGCCGATCACACACGATGAGCTTCCTTCTTCCCTGGCTTTTAGCCAACCCGAGAAGACACGCACAGCTGATTCCCACGCCACGTGTTCGATTGCTCGCTGGACCGAGATTTTTCGACGCAACGGTTATTCCCTGCTTTATAACAGGAGGTCGACTTAAATAAGTACTTTTAAATTCCCTCTGATCAAAAGACTGAGAGACGCCGCATCTCCCACTGATCGAAGAGGACCCCGCTTTTGTCTGGCCAACAAAGCGACTGTTGAACCCGGAGGAAGAAACGAAGCAGCTTCTTCCCCGTCCCGCTGCAGCCTGTGGACAACTGCGCTCGTCGAAGCGCGTCCAGAAAGCCACACTCGGAGCGTTCCGGACCAGCTCCGAGGCAACTCAAAGTAACGGGGTTTTTCCCCTTTCATTTCTGTCTCACCAACAGGGTGTTTAGAAGTGCCTGGGCAGGCGGTAGAACTTTGTAGGTGTTGGTTAATGCTTTTATTCCACGACGAAGTTGGAATTACTTTGCTGAACATTTTCTTTGTATGTGCATGCATTGTACAATTGATTTGCTGTGTTGATTTGTGATCCATCAAGAACCCCGCCGTGGGTTACCGATTTATCTCTTTTCATCTTCTTCCCTGCTTCCCCCCTCTCTCTCTTTTCGCTTCTTATCAGTTTAATTTCTTTGTCCGAGCTCAAGTCGCGGGCTTTGCTTTAAACTCCCAGTTAGCTGCCCCCCCCTCTCGAAGCGAGGCATTATCCTATCAGCGTAAGCGTGGTTACGTCATTAGGACCTCCCCTCATACGTCATCGTAGCAGCCATCTTGGGAGAGTCACGTGTATCTGAACTGTAGGTAGCTTAGCTGAACTAGCTTTGTGTAAGACATCAAAGCGTCCAGTGAGATTCCCGAAGCTGTTCTGTCTATCAAGGCTGATACGTGAAATGCCGGTGTTTCGAGGGCGGTGTTAAACAACTTTGAGTTAAGTTAAGATCTGCTAACCGCTCATTTTAATCCATTGTTTATTCTTGTTTTGTTCTTTATTTCCACATATATATTTTGCATGTTTTAGTTTAGTAATGAGTAAGAATTCCAAAGTTGTTTGAATCAGAGAATTACTGTAACAGGGAATTGCTTTTGGTTCAATAAAACCAACCACTGCGGAATAGACATTGTTTTGTGTTCAGTCCAATTCACAGTTACATGGTTATTCAGAAATCAGAGCTAACCTCCTTTGGAGTTAACATCTGACATTAATACAGAGACAATATCATTGGATGGTGATAAGGAATAAGGATTTAAACTCTAATTGCAGTTACATTGGGGTTCTCACAGCCTGCTGGATAAACCTGGTCGGTTAACAGTCCGACCTGATCATTTATTCCAGCATAAATGAGTTCATAACAGCAAGTTAACTAATGCATTAGTGGTATAAATACTTATAAGCTTATAGCTAACATCACCACCATTTGAACTATATTTGTTATAGCGAAATTTTGAGTTGAATGATTTATTATTTAAATTATAATACCAAATTATAATTAATAATAATAATAAGCATATTCAACCAGCTTATGGCATAGCATAAATTGGCGTCCCTGGGTGGGCTGGAGTCTACTTATTGGCGTTCCTTTAGACTAAATCGAATAACCAGCAACTTATGAATTGAATGAACACAATCCATATTCCAGCATTTTGACTGCTCACCTTGCCAAAAGGACTATTCAGTCATAATTGATTAAGGAGGTATCATTACTAAATATATACGTGTTTGTGGTGGTTTGAGGTTGTTAACCTGAGGTTTGAATATTGATTTCTGGACTGGAAGTCAGCTAGATTGAAATACACAGCAGCCAGCGTCTGCTACTTGTCAATCAGAGTCTGTGTCGTGTTCTGCTTTGAAAAGAGAGACCCTGCCTCCATCTGGTGGCCAGGATAGGTAGTTGCAGTCACGGTTTTAAAGACAGCTTAGATCGCTCAGTGTCCCGGAGGGACAGTTTTGAAAGTCAGTTTCTTTAAACTTACCTTACGGTTACGCCCCTTTGTCTTTTTAATTTTATTTTATTCATTTTTTTTTCTCTTTCCTCCCTTATCCCCCTTCTGCTCATCATAAGTGGTCAAAATTGAGCTGTGATTTTGAAGCTAAGGTTGCAATTTAGCGGTTTTTAACCGTCATTCTTTGCCACCTCTGAAGCTCCAAGACACTGCTATTTTCCACACATGTGTAGAGCACCTGTTCTGAAATAACTTACATCACAAACAAAGCCACAGCTTTATCATTTAATTACTGGCCGAAAGGTTAGTGGTCCATGTCACTCAAAGTTAATATTCTCAAAGTTAAACAAGCATATTAACCGTTCCTAAAACTAAGGAGTTGTAAGTCGCAGGGTTGATTTTCCCCTGCGCAGCCTAATTAAACGCACGTAATCGAACCCACTTCCTGCAGTAGTGTGAGTCATAGTGCGTGTTTGCTGTTAACAGTTAAAGTGAAGCCACTTAACGGTTGTGTTAGCAGTTGTTGTTTAGTGCTGAGCTAAACTAAAGTGTATGCGTTGTTGCTTAGTGCTAAGCTAGAATACAGCGTTGTTATTTGTTGTCTGTCATTTAGCGCTCTGCTAAACTACAGTGTTACTTGTTGTGTTGTTATCCATAGCTGACACAGAATGGATAGTGAAGATTCCTCAGTGTTTAGGTCTGAAGGAGCTGAAGGTCCAAACCATTCCATTGGAATGGAGGCCCAGGATGTCATTAGCTCACTGCTTAAAATGACACCGGACGAACAAACCCGTCTGAATCAGTTTAGCATAGAAGACTGTGAGAGGAGAATTCAGGAATTGGTGGAGGAGGTCCAGAGCAAACCTAAACATAGATTGGTAGCAGATGTTTTGGGTGAATTAACTGCGTTATACCACCGAAGGTTAACGCTAGAGACCAATCTGTGTAACAGAGAGGTTGAGAGGCGTGCTTTAGCTGAGGAAAGAATCAGGGAGCTAGAACAGAGAAGTGTTCAGGGCAGCTGTCATCCCACAGAGGAGCGAGAGGAGGATCGCATTAGCTTGCAGACAGAAGGATCTGAGTGTGAGAACTCCAAAGGAAAACATGGAGATCACACCTGGAGGACATTGGATGAACTGGGCCCTCAGACACCTTCTGAGCGAAGGGTAAGCGAAGGTCAGGACAGATATAGCAGTGTGATACGGAAAGAAATGCCTAAACAACTTACGGTGGCAATCAGGACTGATCCACATGATGTAAATCATGGGAAAACACCTGCTTCCCACCTGACCCCTGACACGGCCCGCTATGATCTTTTCCCCCCACCAGGGCGACGAGAGCACCATTCCTGGGACACAGGTGAACCCCACTCCTCTGAACTGCGTCCACAGACAAGAGTTCATGACAGGGGGGGTCCCCCTGCGTCCCACGAACGGCCGCCGATGCCAGGTAGGTGGTCAGAACTGGAGCCTCCCTCCTATCGTGGTTACCGCAGACAGGAGTCGTCAGGAGAGGACTCAGATGGACCAGCTCCGATCCCTGAACAGGGACTGCGGATGCGTCAACTTGAGTCCCTGGCCCGAGACATAGAGCGTTTTGATCCTAGCAATACAGAATCCACCATTGATGACTATCTCAGAGAGGTAGAGCGCTGTCTGTTAGACTTATATAGCCCCTCGGCTCGAGAAAAGTTGAGGCTTATCTGGAAAACCACGTCCAGAAGTGTCCATGTTTTCATAGAAAGCCTCCCTCCAGCTACACGTGACCGTTACTCAGCTCTTTGTCAGGCTTTAAGAGAAGAATATTCTGTGTTTACAGACCCAGCTTCTGCGACTCTTGGAGCTTTTGCAATTCAGCACAAGAGAACTGAAGCACCAAAAGAGTACTACCGTCGCTTGCGGGCTGCTTACTTTCAGGGACGAAATGCTCCCGGCTTGGAGGAAGACCACGCTTTCAAATCTTTGTTCCTCCATAATCTTCATGAAAGCGTGCGTTATGAGGTTACCATGCATCGTAGAACCAAGAAACTTACCATGCAGGAAATCAGGAAATACGCGCAGGTGGCATGGGAAACGCGTGTCCGGCCCAACAAAGGAGCCGATAGTGATAAAAAGGTTCTGCAGATTCAAGCCGAACCAGAAAAGAGTTTAGGTCTGGAGGGACATGAGATGCCTCCCTTCAAACCTAAAACTAGATTTGGCCCTATGAAGCAACATGGTTTTGAGCCGCCGCAGAAGAAAGCTTCCCAGGATAGGAGAGGTCAGCATGGCAGCATGGAAGGTGAGAGGTTTCAAAAATGGCACAGGCCGGATCCAGCTCGATACGGTAAGCAAACTGAAAGGCCAGAAAAGCCGAAAAGCACACATGAAAACAAAGGCTGGAACCTGCGCATGGAGGAGTCAATGAGAAAGGAGATGGAGGAGACTTTCCGCAGGTTGCTAGCCGAAACAGTGCATCAGATCGCGCCGCAGCCGTCCCAGCCATCATCCAATCCTGCCGACCCTCCAGGTAAGCCAGGCCCAAAACCCCAGCCAGCATGACTAGGCGTGGAGCAGGCTTCCCCTTCTAACAGAGTTTATCTGATTAAAGGGGGGGACCAACCGAAAATCACCAACAACCTTCTAAGATCCCATCAGCAGGTGATCAGAAAGCCCCTTTTCTAAGGTTTCTAGGTGAGCTAAACCATCATGAAAATGCACACCGTTTATACTGCTCGACAGTTATCGGAGGATGTGTAACTGCAAATGCTCTTTTAGACACGGGTTCCGAGATCAGTCTAATGTGCTCAGATTTGTTTGATGAGGTGACCAGAGCTATGGTGTCTCTTGGGAAACCGTTCCAGGTGGAGACCTGTAACGTGGGCATCACCAGCTACACTCAGGATCAGTCATGCATCACCAAACGGGCGTGGTTAGACATCACTTTCCGTGACATGACCCTGGTGCACCCCATCTACATATGTACTTTGGACACAGAACCTTTTCTTGTGGGTCAGGACCTGTTGAACAGGTTAGCCCCACTCATTGACTGCTATCATGGTCATCTTTGGGCCCAAGTGGGGACTCCCAAGCCCCTCACTTCTGGAAGTGGACTGTCCGTCCCCATCAACCAGGTGACCTGCTCCGAGGAGCCCAAAGAACTTTTAGCACCATTTCTGCCTTCAACAGAGCCGATTTCCAAATCCTCTGACACACCACCGCTTCTCAGCGATCAGAGAACTTCTCTCAGCAGCCACACATCTTTCCTCTGCTCACTTAAACACTCTGGAGTTGAACCCTATAACCCCAGAGTGGCCGAAGGTGTCCACCTGGAAAGCACATTCATGACAGACGTGTTGCTGGCCCTTTGGTCAGAGAAGTCTGCGATCAGCAGAGATCTGTACAACTCTCTGTGCCGTGAAAAGCCCCATCTGGCTGAAACAAAACACAGCCACTACTTGCTCTCAGCAGACTGGCCTCGCCGGCTTCTGAAAGCAACGGGGGTGTGCATACTTTATGCACAGATTGGCACAAGACAGGACTCTCCAGACACCGTGTTTACTTTTCCTTCCAGCATGATCCAAATCAGGCGACATGAAGCTCGGCCTGCTGGATCTATTTGTGGTGCAACGCTTGAAGCTGAAGGAAATCTGTTGGTGTATGCGACAGCAACCGACCCAACAGAACCAGCACCAAATCAACCAGGAGACCGGGACTCACCCACTGAGCCCTACCCTGGTTTCGAAACAGAAATTATGCAACAGCTGGAAAAAGCTGATGCACTGACCACTGAAACAGAGGAAACAGCACTTAAGGAGCTGTTTTATGAGTTTCAGCCCATTCAGCCCAAAGATTCAAACGAACTTGGGATCACACTGACACACGTCCATGACTCACCAGTAGGAGAACACAGAAGCTGCAAAGCTAATCTGACAACTCTCCCACAGGTGACGTCCTGGCCTTCAACGGCCCAGGACACCCAGGAGTATGTACAAGGCTGCTTAACCTGCAGCCAGTTACAACCCACACGGCCACTAGACCGAGCCCTGCTTCAGCAAAGGGGGGTTATATTTCCGTGGTCACATTTGCAGATTGACTGGATCGGTCCAGTCCCCGAATCGTTAAGAGATAACAAATATCTTTTGACAATAACAGGCAGTTTCACAGAATGGGTCGAATGTTTGCCGGCACCGAAAGACACCGCTGTCACCACAGCAGCCCTGCTGCTAAATCACGTTTTCAGCCGGTGGGGCCTTCCCCTGTCCATCGACTCGGACAGAGGAACGCATTTCACGTCAAACATCTTGACCGTGCTTTCTGACATGTTGAGCGTGGAAGTTAAATTCCACATCACCTACCGCCCACAGTCATCCGGACAGGTGGAGCGAATGAACTGCACCGTGGTCAGCATGTCAAAGGAACATGCCAGCAGCCATGGTAGGAACTGGGATACAAAGCTTCCCCTGGTCCTAATGCTAATCCGCTCTACCTCACCATGCTCCACAGGGATGACACTTTTCCAGATGATGACAGGAAGACAAAGGACACTTCCCCTGAATCTCATCTACCAGCCCGTAGACGTCAGTGTGACAACCGTCTACACTGCACACCAGTGCGTCACTGACTTAAAAGACCGTCTCCGAACGACTTTCGCGTGGCCTCGAAAGAACCTAGAAGCCAGCGTGCAAAGTCCAGAGTACACATGGGTTCATGCGAACCAAATTAAACCGTCCACCAAACTCTCCTCACAGGGAACGGAGCCTAACTCCGCCCCCGCCGAAGAGAACAATGCATAGCATTAAATAGGACAAGTGCATGTTCAATCAGGACACTTTAAACATGCACTAATAAAGCAAGTGTCCATACATAACTTCACGTCCATAATTTCACACTCAGCCATAACACCATGCATTGCTTTGGAAACGCTCACAGAAGTGGTAAAGAATGACATGATGTATACTCAGGTTGTTAGAGATTTAATGCAGGACCTCACTCGAGAGGTTAGCTCATCCATAAATAGCCTTGCTGAAGGACGGATTCCTCCGTACCTGGTACCAATAGATTTGGTCGAAAAGGTTCTCAAATCTGCCTCTAGTGAAACACTGCAACCACCACAAACGCACCTGGCGTACAGCCTAGGTAGTGCAATTCCGATATTTGTAAATCCTGACAACTTGGAGATAGGATTTATGCTAAACCTTCCCATCATTGAAAGAGCTAATGTGTATAGGCTTAAATCAGTATTGAATGTCGGTTTTTGGCAAGGTGAGACCCACGTACACCTACAAACTCCCTCAATATTGGCCTATCATGATGCTGATCCCAAACTTTATTTAGTCCCTAATTTGGATTTGTGTACCAAAACCAAAGACATCCACTGGGTATGCCCAAGCAACCCATTTATCAGAGATTGAAATAATAGATGTCTTTAAGGGATACAATTTCAGCATGGATGTCGGCATTGAAAGACAGCTTTTACTTGCAGGCACCCAGCTGATTAAATTCAGTCTCACTCCATCAGAGTTGAGCTCGGTCCCTCTGCTTCGCTTCCCCAGAGCTACAGAGTCGACCGACACTCACATTATGACCATTATTGTGGTTCTCCTTGTATTTGGATGGGCCATCACTACTGCGATGGCGTATGCAGCATACAAACAGATCAAACAGTTGCAAACCAGGGTTGACGCCCTCACCTTTGTCGCTCCCAGGTTCGTAGCACCAGCTCCTTGAAGGCCATAAGCTGATTAGACTACGAACCGCTGTCTCTTTCCTTTCCCCTTTTCCCTCTCTCCTTTTTTTGGTTCAAAGTTCAAACCTGATGACCAATGAATGTATTGACGATGGTGATTGTGAAGTTTGCATTTCTTTTTTTTTTATTACTTTATTGTTGCCTTATTAGCCAATAGAAATGACTAGCTATAGCTTAGTCCTGCCCAGGCTAGGTCACTGACCCAGGCACAATGAATGCTTCGTTTTTCCTCCTCTTGGATGATGAACTGAACTGCATGAATCCCAATGGACTACTAGAAAGACTATTAGGTTGTTCCACTCATGCACAACGGATTTTCGTCACGCCAGAATGGACTTGGTTGTAGCTTTAAAGACTGTGACCAGCATCCCACTCTTCAAAGCTAAAGGGGGGTATGTTGTGCCAGTTCAGACGTGACAGAAAGCGGTAACGGACTACGTTACCCATGATGCAATGTGGTCAAAATGGCCACCAACTCATGTGGTCAAAATGGCCACCAACTCCCATCACGCAACACGGCAAAATGGCCGCCGATCAAGGAAACGGCATCAATTCGGGACGTAACGGACTGCGTTATCCATGATGCAATGTGGTCAAAATGGCCACCAACTCCCATCACGCAACACGGCAAAATGGCCGCCGATCAAGATAAGGTTGCTATAGTGATTGCTATAAAAGCCGATCACACACGATGAGCTTCCTTCTTCCCTGGCTTTTAGCCAACCCGAGAAGACACGCACAGCTGATTCCCACGCCACGTGTTCGATTGCTCGCTGGACCGAGATTTTTCGACGCAACGGTTATTCCCTGCTTTATAACAGGAGGTCGACTTAAATAAGTACTTTTAAATTCCCTCTGATCAAAAGACTGAGAGACGCCGCATCTCCCACTGATCGAAGAGGACCCCGCTTTTGTCTGGCCAACAAAGCGACTGTTGAACCCGGAGGAAGAAACGAAGCAGCTTCTTCCCCGTCCCGCTGCAGCCTGTGGACAACTGCGCTCGTCGAAGCGCGTCCAGAAAGCCACACTCGGAGCGTTCCGGACCAGCCCCGAGGCACCTCAAAGTAACGGGGTTTTCCCCCTTTCATTTCTGTCTCACCAACAGGGTGTTTAGAAGTGCCTGGGCAGGCGGTAGAACTTTGTAGGTGTTGGTTAATGCTTTTATTCCACGACGAAGTTGGAATTACTTTGCTGAACATTTTCTTTGTATGTGCATGCATTGTACAATTGATTTGCTGTGTTGATTTGTGATCCATCAAGAACCCCGCCGTGGGTTACCGATTTATTTCTTTTCACCTTCTTCCCTGCTTCCCCCCTCTCTCTCTTTTCGCTTCTTATCAGTTTAATTTCTTTGTCCGAGCTCAAGTCGCGGGCTTTGCTTTAAACTCCCAGTTAGCTGCCCCCCCCTCTCGAAGCGAGGCATTATCCTATCAGCGTAAGCGTGGTTACGTCATTAGGACCTCCCCTCATACGTCATCGTAGCAGCCATCTTGGGAGGGTCACGTGTATCTGAACTGTAGGTAGCTTAGCTGAACTAGCTTTGTGTAAGACATCAAAGCGTCCAGTGAGATTCCCGAAGCTGTTCTGTCTATCAAGGCTGATACGTGAAATGCCGGTGTTTCGAGGGCGGTGTTAAACAACTTTGAGTTAAGTTAAGATCTGCTAACCGCTCATTTTAATCCATTGTTTATTCTTGTTTTGTTCTTTATTTCCACATATATATTTTGCATGTTTTAGTTTAGTAATGAGTAAGAATTCCAAAGTTGTTTGAATCAGAGAATTACTGTAACAGGGAATTGCTTTTGGTTCAATAAAACCAACCACTGCGGAATAGACATTGTTTTGTGTTCAGTCCAATTCACAGTTACATGGTTATTCAGAAATCAGAGCTAACCTCCTTTGGAGTTAACATCTGACATTAATACAGAGACAATATCATTGGATGGTGATAAGGAATAAGGATTTAAACTCTAATTGCAGTTACATTGGGGTTCTCACAGCCTGCTGGATAAACCTGGTCGGTTAACAGTCCGACCTGATCATTTATTCCAGCATAAATGAGTTCATAACAGCAAGTTAACTAATGCATTAGTGGTATAAATACTTATAAGCTTATAGCTAACATCACCACCATTTGAACTATATTTGTTATAGCGAAATTTTGAGTTGAATGATTTATTATTTAAATTATAATACCAAATTATAATTAATAATAATAATAAGCATATTCAACCAGCTTATGGCATAGCAGAACGTATGACCCAGTGACCCACTCGTCGCTAGCATGTTTTTTTCCTTTATTTATTTAAAAAGGGACCATTAAAACATAACTGTTACCATTTGATGCATTGTTCCAGAGTTGGCCAAAGGCTAATATGCATCTGCAGTCCCTTTGGCAGGGTACAGTTTACATTAACACCATGTCACATTCAACAGATAAAAACAGCAAACGTATAGAAAGAGTTCAATATGACACTCACCCATCACCCATAAACAATCTTATAATATCAGATCATAAATCATTCATACATACACAAAGGAGGTACCATGGATGAACAGAAAAAAAATAATGGTTACAGTGTTCGAGAGCTTTTTAGTAGTTGTTTTAGTTCATTTTTAAAGTTCCTTATAGAAGCACAGGTTTTGATATCACCAGGAAGCCTGTTCCACTGTGCAGTGTCCTTTACTAAGAATGCAGACTGACCAAATGTTGAGGAGCAGAAGGGTATGATACATTCGTGTTGAGAAGCTGTTCCAGTAGATCTTATCGAGCCTACAGACTGACGACAAAGTCCAGTAAGCAGGCTGGAGCCAGGACACTTACATTTTTGTAAATCAGACTAAGGTTTGAAAAAAGCCTAACATTTTCATAGTTTAAAAAGCTATCTTTTTCGAAAATTCTGCAGTGATGGTACTGAAAAAGCTTTCTATCAAGGACTTTTAAAGTTTGCTTTTACACTGACTCTGAAGGTCTAATTGTGGTTTCATCAGCCTGTCTCCAACAGATGACACATTAGGATAGGTGGGAAAATAATAGACCATGCAAAAAGATTTTAGCTACCTCAAACGAAAGACGGGGTCTAATATGCCTAAAGGTTACTAAGTTATACGTGATCTTTTTGGTCATGTTCTTGATATGCTTTTTAAAATCAAGATGAATGTCTGATGTGACGGCGAGATATTTACATTAGGATACCATATCAACTCTTTCACCCCTTGATGAAAATGTCTGACACTGGAATATTTATCTTTGTTTTATAAAAAACACTCCCTTTTTCTTGTTAATGTTCAAACTTAGACAAGACTGGTCAATCCATTCCATCTCGCTATCCATAGCTTTAGTAAATTTTTCAGCTGCTAACTGCACAGTTTTGGCATGTGTGTACAACACTGTGTCATCATCGTATAGCTGTATTTGTACATCATCACAGTGCTCTGGTTGGTCGTTGATGTATAACCTAAAAAATAAAGGACCTAACACAGAGCCTTGAGGTACACCCATTGCACATTCAGGATAACTGGAGCAAACATCCTTTATTTTAATATTACCTTTAGTCATTGATTTGATTGGTTCAATTGTATGATTGACAAATCAAAGATAGGAATAAAAGTGTCATAGCAGGTGTATGTTCACACTGAGCTTGGTTGTGGTTCTGCTGGAGGTTTCTTCCTGTTAAAGAGGAGTTTTCCTCTCCACTGTTGCCAAATGCATGCTTGGTATGAGGGATTGCTGAAAAACCAATAACACATTGCACACTGTGGCTAACAGCACATCCAGAAGGAGTGAATGCTGCAAGTCAATGAATCAACATCTGCTGGGTTTCCTTGGATAGAAATTTTTAACCAATATTGATAATACACTGAACTTAACTGAATTGCTTGATAACCAGGATCAATTGTAACGTATGTACTTGATTTGAAATCTGTATGATTCGATTGAACTTTTTTTTTTTTTTTTTTTTTTTTTTGTGAAGTGCCTTGAGGCGACATTTTTGTGAATTGGCACTGTATCGGCTAACTGAAATGAATTTAACTGATTGCAAGAGAAACACATGCGGTTGGCATGTGGTCATAGGTCTGAAATGAACCCAATCAGGATAAAGCAATCACAAAGTAAAAAAGAGAAAGAACCAATCTAGAATGTGACAAAAAAGCAGATTATCTAAAAGCCAAGGAGCATGTGGGCTATTCCATGCAGTTGGGCAGAGAGGACTATAAAGGGCTACTTTGATTAAGTAAGTTTTCAATAGACCGGTCTGATGTTGAGCTTCTCAAACTGTCCTCTTTTCTAAAAACAAAATGAAAAAAAGAAAATAAATAACATGACAATGGATGGTAGAGGACATCCCTGAAAAGTTTGATCACCACTGCAAACATACTGTTCATAAAATGGTTAAACGCTATAGCTTTTTTGTTGCTTACAAGAAACAAGGTGTCAGTGGAACCAGAGACCGCTATGTGATACAGCAAAGGTTGCTAACCTAAAGCTGTAATTCTGGGACATTGAAAGGCTGATTTCAGATGGAATTATAAACATGATCATGAGGTAGAGACTTCTGCTGGAGAAAAACTTGACGTCGGACTCATAGACCGCTGCCCAGTGCTGCAGAGTTGTCTCAACAAAACAGCAGAGCCATAGTTAAAGAAGTGACACAGACGGCACAACAGAATGTTAAGTGTTGTGGAAACAATCAGTTGGTTGGTTGTGGTTTAAAGGCAAAAATGGAAAATTGAGGGTATGCAACATCCTTCTTACTAACAACAATTCAAAGAGGCTTCTGGTATGTCAAACTGGAGGTGAACTCATACCAAATGAATACCTGACAATGTTCTCCTCTCTATTTGGAGACTCCATTCTCTGGCACTACAGATCATGTGAAGTTCAGTTAGGCTATGAAAATTCTCCTAGGGGAATTTGGAGACATCTAAGACATGAACATGGACAAGCTCCGAAAAGGAGACCATCAGACTCAGTCAATCAGAAACTGCTCAACTCTACACGTTAGAGGAACGCACCACAACAAGTACGGGCAGAAATAGTTCAGTACTTAACAGAACTAGTTGAGCCTGCAGAGAGGTCAAGCAATAATGTCATAAAGCCTCTCATGAAAAGAAAATGAATGAATCAGAAATAGATACTCTCAGCACAAGTTATGGAATTAAGCATACTGCCTCAGGAAATATCTAAAATGAGAGAGAAAAATCAAAAGAGAAAGGACGTTATCATGGGAACTAATGTTTGTATTTATGTCTGCCACATGAGGTGGATGCATCACAAGCTGTTATTGTGGGAACACTGCAGTTGTGCTTGAGCTATGAGCATACAGCACTGCTCACAGCTGGAAAAATAAATTCTACTGCCCAGCAGTGTAAGAGAAGAAGATTCTGGAGTCTTTATGTTTATGAAAGACCAGAATGTAACACTGATGGAACCTGATGGAAGAGAGAGTTTTTATCATGATGGAACACATATGTTTGTTCCTGGTGGAGCCTGATGGAACAGAGATGTTTGATTCAGATGGAAGAAGGACTGTTGATCTGGAGGAGCAGGGATGGATGATCCCAATAGAACCTGGTAGCTAAGTTTGAGCTGGATGAAACCTGATGATGGAACAGAGGGATTTGTGACTGATGGAGCATGATGGAGCAGAAATGTTTGACCCTGATGGAACAGATATTATGTTCTAATGGAACCAGATAGTTTGATCCCGGTAGAAACTGGTGGAAAACAGATGTTTGATCCAGGTGGACAAAAGAATGTTGTGTCACGATTTGGGTTTTGTGTTAGTTCAGTTTTGCACTTTTCTTTATTTTACTTGGTTGTCAGTCAGGGTTCTGCAAGCTTTTAGTTCAGTTCTGTTTACCTGCCAGCTCACTTATCTGTCTTCACCCAATCAGTTTGTGTCGTTCCCCTGTCAGCAGTCACCAGCCAGTCAGAGCTATTCATCTGTCAGTCACTTCCCTTCCTTTGATACATTCCACAGTTTTCTGTAATTAGTTTCTACTCCGTTCACCTGCTCACTCCCCTATTTATTCCTGCTTCTCTCCTTTGTTCATTGCCAGATTATTTCAAGCCTTTTGGTGAGTCTAGTCCAGCGTTCCATTTATTGGTGACCTGTTGGTCTGACCCAATTTAGCCCACAAATTTTCTGAGCCAGCCTGTTCCTTGTTTTTCTGTTTTTTCCTGCCTGATCTGACTGCCTGCCTGTTTTGCCTGACCTGCTTCTGTTTTCTGGATTACCTAAATTTGCCTGATCCCTGCCTGCTTTGTCTGCTTCTTTGTGTACCGTTCTGGACTGTACTGACCACTGAATCTGCCTGTCCTCTCCTAGCCAGTCAGCTTATTTGTGTACCGACCCTGGATTGTTGTTCTGACCACTGAGCCTGTCTGTTCCTGTTTTGCCAGTCTAATATTAATAAACCGTCTTAAAATCATAAATCATTTGTCTGGTTGAATACTGGGTCCATCTGTCCCCGTTCATGACATGTTGAGCTGGTGGAATATGGAACAATGATCCTAAAAGACCTGGCGGAACAGAAGCTGAAGAAAATTTTGTCTTTCTGGAGCTGCTGGAACAGAAAGCTTTCATCCTGATGGCAGAGAAATATGATTCTAATGGAACCAGAGAGAACAAAAAATGTAACACTGGTCAAACCTGATGCAACAGGGGGGCTGATAAAAGCTTGATCATGAAGATCATAATTTTTTTTTTCATAAAACACCTTTAAATCGTGAGACATTACCTCTACATTGACCCAGAACTATTCAGAGTTCATCTTCCTGTTGTCTGACTGGGAAAATCTCAACACCGATGTCAGAAACTGATGGTAAAGTCACAGCCCAACAGGTTTATTGGGACGTCACAGAAGAATTTACTGTGGCTCTCCCTGCTGGGCTGCTAGGAATATTATCAGTTGAGTAGCTCAGATACTGCTTACTTTGCATATTGCTCCCTTTATTCGTTTGCATGTTGTTTTGGACCGTATGTCACCCACGAATCCACTCTGCTTTTATTTTTTAATTTTATGCCTATTGTTTCAAATGTTTGCTAATTAGCAACTAATTAGCATAATAACTTACTTGACAATAACACTGATTCCGATCACCTTATTATTTGTGTATTTAGCAGCCTTTTAGGAGCTCTGTATGTCTGTCCGTCCACAGTCAACCTGCTGACATGAACATGAACAGACCCAGTGTCACTAACTCTGATCCCTATGTGGTCTACGGAGGGATGAATAAATCTCATCTCGGTTTGATCTATCGGCTGTGGAGTGTGGCTCCCCCTGCTGGACAGGTTTGGTTTGACAACATGAGATGTTGTAGTGCTGCAGCCGACGGGTTTTTACTCATGTTCATTAAATTTTTTTTTTTGCACAAAACCATTGTCAGATAATGAGATTTCACCTCCCAAGTTTCACCTATTTAGAGCTCCTTTCAGAATGTGCTCTGTCAGTTTTATGTAAATAAGCTGTAGTTGGCCACACTCCACCAAACTCAATGTTTGCACTTTATACATGTTAAAATAGCTGCAAACAGACGCACAACGATACAATAGTACATATTTGACCCAGAAGCTGAAGAAGTGGAGCCTCCTGTACAAACAGCAAAGATGCAGCAGCAGTTTCTGGATGGTAAGTAGTGGCCTATTCTATTCCTGAAGGGCTGCCTTGGAGAGAGCTCCAGGCCACTGCAGGTGTTTAGAGGAAAATCAAAGATGAGGATCCCAATATCAACTCAACCTGATCAACAACAGGCCACCTCTCACACTTCCAAGGCAAAAACAAATGTTTTGACCTTGCTGCATCAACACTGTGTTTGAACACAGAGAGGATCTCATTCAGTGCTTGGAGAACATATGAGAGTCAGGTGACTTTGACCCAAGTACCAGAGAGGTAGGAGCCTTGGCCACGCTGCTGGAACATCAAGACTTTAAGTTCTTTCCGGAACATTTTCACCAAATCATGGCACACGTAGACCTTCTCTATCCCAAGCTCCAGAACAACAACATAGGCAAGGCAGGGCAAGGCAAGGCAAATTTATTTATTTATTTATTTATTTCAGTACAGAGACAATGCAAAGTGCTTCACATGATTAAAATATAGGAAAATAAAACAGAACAAAAGCAAGTAGGAATAAAATGTAGAAACAAAATAGAACATGGGAAAATAGAAAGTAAAAGCAAACATTAAAAACAGTTGGACTACGGAGTTGAATAAATGACGTTTCAGTAAAACAGTTTAACTACAACAGTCGAAGGCAATCCTAAACAAATGTGTTTTTAATCTTGATTTAAAAGAACTCAGGCTTTCAGCACTTTTACAGTTTTCTGGAAGTTTGTTCCAGATAAGTGGAGCATAGGAACTAAATGCTGCTTCTCCGTGTTTGGTTCGTGTTCTAGGTATGCAGAGTAGAGCCAGAAGACCTGAGTGGTCTGGAGGGTTGATACACTGATACCAAGTCTGTGATGTATTTAGGTGCTAAGCCATTCAGGGATTTATAGACTAACAGAAGTATTTTAAAGTCTATTCTCTGAGATACAGGGAGCCAGTGTAAGGACTTTAGAACCGGAGTGATGTGCTCTACTTTCTTAGTCTTAGTGAGGACACGGTCAGCAGCGTTCTGGATCAGCTGCAGCTGTCTGGTCCACTTTTTAGGCAGACCTGTGAAAACACCGTTGCAGTAATCAATTTGACTAAAAACAAACGCATGGATTAGTTTTTCCAGATCATTCTGAGACATTAGTCCTTTAATCCTGGTTCACATAAATGAAGCCATCCAGCAGTTTGAAAAGGACATACGCTAGATAAGAAATATTCCTGGTGATAATATCACTATTTTCATAGTTATCTCTTTCCCCTTTTTGATCTTTATTATAGGGTTAGGCATCGTCAAAACGTTATAAAAGAGGTGAGCTTGTGTTGTGGAAATATGTCATTGTTCATGTTTCAATGGAGGTTAAAATATTTGTTAGAGGAGAAATGTGTTCTAAAATATCATTTTAAATATATCCTAGTCATGCTGCACAGATATTCCAGCCTATCACCTAATTACTAATATTTTTGAATGTTTTTTTCTGACACTGAAAATTATTCTAAAAATATTTAAAATCATATCAAAATTGCGTCAAGGTGTGAGAGAATTATTTCAATGTCTGTAAACAGTCGAATACAATGGTGCGTAATACTGTGCACTGTGGGCATGTCTAGCTGTAGTTGTGTGGACCCCATTTTTGATAAAACAACCAATATTGTGTGGACATCTTGCAGGTTCCCTTAGCAAAAAGAAGTATACTTAAACTTAAATTTATTAAGTATACTTAAGAATGAGTATAAGCTAAGGTCAAGGGTGTCCAAACTTTTTGGTGCCTGGGCCAAAATAGTCAAGGAACTCAAGGCCAAAAAATTTACACAGTTTTTTCAAATAAAAAAAAAAAAATTATTTTACTTTTTTACCTGCTCTATAAAACATGATAATTTTAAATAAATAAATTTGTCAGATTTTTATAGGAAAATAATGTGTAAATTATTGTAGATCCAAAATTAAACAAGGATGTTGCTTATTTGTTGTGTTGGTCCAGTTTGCAAACTATTTTGAATAATTTATTATGGCTTTTTTAATAATAATAAACTTAACTCTTTTTGGTCTAGCAATATAAAAACAGTATTTGGTTCAGTTGTTCTTTGAAAAAACTGTAATTTGCGAATTTTAATAACTGAATTCAAAGCAGAGTTTAATGCACCAAAGTCTGCATTTCAGTAATTAAAGGCCATTGGATAAATGTTACTATGACATTAAAGAGAATGTTAAAAATGTGTTTATTAAAAGATGAATACTTTTTGTTGTACTTAACATTTTCAATTGTAATTGTAACTTTTTTTGTAATAATTTTGCCGTAATAAAAAAACTAAAATCTTCTATCTTCACCAGCCACCTGTGCTGGTGGACCAAATCTTTCTTCAAATGCAGTTGGAGGGGGGGGCACCCAAAATCAGTACAGCACTTTGGTCATGCCTGGCTTAAGTCTTAGTAGTAATATACTTAGTCTTACAATTCTGCTTTTACATTTCAGTATACATTAAGTATACAGTTTATGAAAAGTAGACTTCAAGTACACTGCATCATTTTAAGTATGAAATAAGTGTACTCGTAGTACACTTGAATAAACTACTTTTTGCCAAGGTTTAGGTTTAGGTCTAAGGTCTACCACTTAATGGTATTTCCTATCTGCTGACCTCATCGAGCCATTTAAAGGTCAAGTAACTGCAGTAAACAGTAGTACTTTGCACTGTCCTGACTTACTGTACATTTACATACGTTTTATGTTGAGAAACATTGTTTAGAAAAGTGTTTCTTCTGCCTGAATTTGTTACTTTGTAATTGTTATTGTCACTTTTTTATGTTGTTAAAATACCAGAATTTGTACATCACTTAATATTTTTTGCCTTACCAATTGCATAATTTTAAAAATATTAAATCAGTTGTAAATATTTACTCAGTACTTGAGTCTTCTTACCCAATACTTTTTTACTCTTGCGTCATTTTTTTTGTTGGGTACTTTTTACTTTGACTTGAGTAAAAATATGTAACCTGACTCTCACCACAATGGACGAAGTAGCTCTGTAGAGTTCTGCAGAACAAAATCCATGTAAAACAATATATTGATGTAGTGCTACTTACTACTTACTTACTTAAGTAAAAATTCTGGCTACTCTGCCCACCTCTGGTACTTATTTATATGTCGTATTTTAAGATTGTCCCACAATGGGGGAAGTTCGGGCGTGACGGTGACAAAAGCACAAAGACAATCATTTTAAAAACTAGCTAATCTAAAGTTAGTTCTAAAGGAGCACAGACTGAACTTCTCATCGAGGCACAGATAAAAATAGGGTCATAGGACAGGTCCTGATAAGAACGTGTGTTTGTTTCTGAGGGTTAGATCCAGGTTCTTCCTAAACTTCCCGCGCCTCGTCCTCCTTACTGTATTGCAGATTTCTCCTGGTTACCTGTCCTCACCTGCACATTAGCCTCCAGCTGATCTGAGCGCCGTCCAAAGAGGAAGCATGCCAGGCTGAGCTACAAAATAAAAGCCTTTGACTGAGGGAAACCTGAAACTGTCGCCGGATGTGGGTCTGTACTGACCATCGCCTTCTCTGATTCTGCTCCTAATTCTCGATTCAAGCAGTTAATCAGAACAGGAAACACCCAAACAACATCAGGGTATCAGTGGGTTTTATTGTGAAACTCAGTACCGGAAGTGCTCCCGCTGACGTGTCGGGGCGTTGACAACGTGTTCAGGTGTGTTCTTGCCGTCATGGGGCTGGTTTACTCGGAGGTAAGCTGAAATATTCATTTTTGTGTCCTAAACTGGCCCTCAGGTCCGTTTTATTGGCCATCGTGTGTTCTGACGGGACCGAACCTCGGGCCGGTTCCGGTTAGGGTACGTGTCGAGCACACACCTGAGTCCCATATGTTCCTCAGGTGTTTCCGCTGGAGAGGGATACGTTCGTCCTGGGAACAATGGAGCTGTTGGATGTTACTGTTAGTATCCTGTCAGGGATAGTTGCGCTAAAGTTCCGATGAATTCTGCAGGAACACTGCTGTAACTCTCCTATGTGCTCCACGCTAAAACTCCTGGAATAATCAATTTAACATCAGTGGTTCCATCAAGGCCTCCTACAAGAGTTTGAAATGAGCGGCAGAGATCAGCTGGAACAGTATCAGATCGTCCCTCCACCTCATAGGTTTAACTCAGAATGACCCAGAATGAAGAGAGCGATAACTCATGGGCATGCAGGTCGGGCTTTCTGATGGACAGATGTCTCTGGCTGGATCAGAACAGGACACACACCGGGAGGAAACTGGACAGACTGGTTTGCTTTAATCATTTCAGGAAGCTCAGTTTGTTTGTCATGTTTGGATGACAGGTTTGTTTCAGATTTACTATCGGGTTCAGGTCCCGCAGAGATCCAGGAAACATCTTAACAGTCTGCAGTCATCTGTGCTACCTCATCAACTGTTTCCACTGTAGTGCATCTAGATTGCTTTATCTATCGGTGGGTGTTCCCACGGTAACAATAACTCCAGTGGCCTCCAAAAGTATTTTGCCCATTCCGGGCAGCTAAACTGCTCCAGCTCCTTCATGGTGGATGTATTTTTATTTTTTTTTACAGACAGACTGACATTGATCTGCTCCAGAACATCCCTGTATTTAGCACCATCCATCTTTCCCTCCACTCAGACCAGTTCTCCATTCCCTGCTGCTGAAAAGCATCCCCACAGCATGATGCTGCCACTACCGTGTTTTACTATATGGATGGTGTTCTTTGGGTGATAGTCTGTGTTGGGCTTACGCCAGACATAACTTTTTCCTTGGTAGCTCAGAAGCTTTCTCACTACATTTGGAGAGTCACCCATGTGCCTTTTGGCAAACTCAAAACCTGTTTTTTTTTTTCCTGACCACTCCTCCATAAAGCTCTATGGATTGTACGGCTTATTGTGGTCCCATGGACAGACCCTCCAGGCTCTGCTGTGGAGCTCTGCAGCTCCTGCAGGGTGACCTTTGCTCTCTGTGCTGGCTGTCAGATCAATGCTCTCCTGGCCCGGTCTGTGAGTTCTGGTGGGCGGCCCTCTGTTGGCAGGTTTGTTGTGGTACCGTGTGCTTTCCATTAGAAGACGATGGATCTGATGGTGCTCCCAGGTGAACAGTAAAGGTTTTGATATTTTCATAACTCACCCTGACTTGTACTTTTTCCCTGACTTGTTTGGAGAGCTTCTTGGTCTTTATGGTGTGATGCTTCTTGCTCAGTAAGCGCTGCAGCCTCAGGGGCCTTTTAGAAACTGTGAGCACATCACAAGTTCTAGTTTTTTTCCTTTTTTCAATTATTTTTTTAAAATTTATTACCTGTGTAGGTCACACAACCTTGTTGGAGCAATCTTTAAATTAAGGAAATATTCAGGATCTTTTTGTTTAAGAAAATATGGGAAGAACTCAAGATTTTGTAGCATCACACGAGACATATATGTATCACCAAGCTTTAGTGTGAAACCTCTAGGCATAAAAATCCACATTACAACTATTTGAAACCATCTTCAACACATGAACTCAACAGCTGGGGGAGTCTTCCTGATGACTGTGCTCCAGAGACTTAATCATCCATTGAGTACACTGTATCCCTGCACTTTTAGGAAGTTCCTAAAGTTAAATGAAAAGAAAACAAAACAGTCATTAAATAAAAAACCTTTCATAATGGTGTTTTACCTCCAGCTACGTATAATGTTCCATTCATAACAGTCTTTGTTTCGCTCTGGATCCAAGAGAACAGTGGGCTTCTGTGAGATGGTGACAATCTAAAATGTTTTGGATAGTCAAATGTAATGATTTAAATGAATGCAACCACACACAGAAATAACTGGTTTTCCCTAAAACATGCTAGAAGCATCCAAAGGTCCACAGACTTCACAGGGCACAATGCTGTCAGCTTAAATCTTTGTTAAATGTTTTCAGTGTATAATGACATTCTTTCTCACTTGACCCTTTTCACACCTGTGAAAGGTATACAAGATTCTATCTAAAATTAGCACACAAGTATATAACATACAAAATCAAATGAGAAAAAATATAAAAAATAATTTTGCTTGCTTGGCATGTTTTGTGATGTGTAACAGATTTCCATCAGTTAGTCAGAAAAATGATCAATCGTTCATAAGAGTGGGAATAAAAATATAGTCTCTCTTTGTCCCATTGGTAAGTAAGTTATTTCCTGGAGAGCTGTCATACTGCTCGTTTGTTCCCACACACCTTCTATCCACCAGTCATCATTTGCAGCCCAGAGGCCTCATTTATAAAGCTGGCATACGCACAAACCGGGGCCTGAAACTTGCGTACGTCCCTTTCCACACAAAGGTTGTGATCTATGACAGGAAAATGTATGGTCCTTACCATAATGACATTTTCATGAGGCAGACACCGGCTCAGAAGGCACATAATTACACATGACATGCAGACGCAGGGAAGCATTATGAATTGCACGCAGACTGTTTTCAAGCCTTTATTTCTGTTAATTATGATTTTCTGCTTACAGCTGATGAAAATGCGAAATTTTAAATTCAGAATATTACATCTGACCAAAAAAAAAATTTATTTTCAGCTTGTGGGCTTAATGAAAAGTATGTTTAAAACCAGTTTAAATGTTACTTTAAAAAAGGTCTTTTTAAATGACTAACGGGCTTCATCATAGAGCATATTCTGATTTGCTGAATATCAGCCCTTGGTTTGACAACTCCCCTGCGGCCTGCCACCAACTGACGAGGTGTGGAACTCCGTAAGAAGCTCTCTTCCTTCTTGCCTGGTCAGGCCTTCACAAACAGAACATCTGACCAGCTTTGTTCAGTCACATCTAACCAACAACCTTATTAACCTGCCCGGTATGTCACAGTTTAATAAAACAGTTTATTAAAACAATAGTTGTATCAGTCGAATATATAAATATGTAGTATAATTAAAAGCACAAAATGAACAGTTTTAAAATAAATTGAATAGAAATTACAGAAAACTTTGACCAAATGAAACTCTCACTGGAAGGATGCTTCAGTATGAGGTCTTTCAGGCAAGTGACTATTGATATTAACACCGGTCTGCACATGCACAGTGCCACAAGTTAAAACGGAGTGATGGGTAGGTTGTCTCATCAGAGCAGTTCTTCTTTGTTGCATTTGTAGTCATCTATATCATAAATACTGCACTCTTCATTTACATTTGTACATAGCAGCAGTGGTCCCCCCACATGAGGTTGTACCGATGTCCATGTAGCCCTCTGGTGAAACCAGTGGGTACATTAGAGTTTTTAAGCGTTCCAGTAGCTGATGACATGACCTCCACCAATCGACCCCTGTCGTATTTGATCAGAGCAGGTGGTGATGTCTGAATCCATGATTGTGTTCTGTATCAACTTACCTTCACTCTAGTGTGTCAGATGCTCTGCCAACTGTCTGGTAACATGGTCACACCGTG
Source organism: Fundulus heteroclitus (assembly GCF_011125445.2). Classification (NCBI taxonomy): domain Eukaryota; kingdom Metazoa; phylum Chordata; class Actinopteri; order Cyprinodontiformes; family Fundulidae; genus Fundulus; species Fundulus heteroclitus. The sequence continues at coordinate 26,711,711 of NC_046370.1, forward strand.
ATGGATCAAATCATTTCCCACTCCATAATGGGTCTGCATGTAGACTAATGATGTCCAGATTCCTAATAGGAGCATAACTGTTTCTGTTATCGAGCCGGACTCAATGGACCACCCCTGAGCTGCTGCAGAACCGTCACAGGAGCTGGTAGAACCTCACAGAGCTCATGATTTCTTTTACCCTCTCAGCATGTTTAGATCCAAACTAAAGACTGATTTTTGAACATTCCTCCTTGATCCATCCAGTGTTAACTCTAAACTCTGGTCTGAGTCAGTGTTAACCCGGTTTAACTAACCTAGTTAGCTCCAGAAACTATAGAATGAGACCCAGCCCATTAATTGTATACCAATACGTTAGGGTGGCTGAATTTAACAAAAACCTGACTGGTCAGTTCAGCTCTCAGTCATCCTCACATCCTCTACTGCAGAGTAGGAGCTGCCAACAGTCCATAGAATATCTGCAGCACAATGCCACCTTGGTTTGAGGTGGTTTCCTGTTCAGACAATTCTTCAGCTGATTTTTATATTTTTCTCTGACCCCCCTACTGAACTTCTCCTTTGCCTCCTCCTCCTTCCGCCCCCCACCCCTTCAGCCGGCATGTCAGGCAGCCTACGACGGAGACCTCCATCAGCTCTATAAGATCCTGAAGGAAAACCCAACCCTGCTGGACGTCCAGGACCAAAACTACGGGGACACGCCCCTCATGGCCGCTTGTCGCCGTGGTAACCTGAATGTGGTAAAGTACCTGATTGACAACAAGGCAAATGTCCAGCTGACCAACAAGGTATGGGCTCATAATGATCTCAGAATGCTGGAGGTCTTTCAGCTGCGCTGACTTTATCTGTGTCAATGTGTCCCTCAGAAACAGAGGACGTGTCTTCACTATGTGTCTAAGAGGAATCTCTCTCTAGTGGACTACCTGTTGATCACCATCCTGATGCCCATCCTGCTGCTGGGATACTTCCTCATGGTAAAATCAGCCTATCAGCACCCTCCCTGTAAGACAGTATAGTTTTGCTTTTACACTTATGTTCAGTATAAGTGAACATCAGTGTGTTTAAAAAGTGAGTATAACTCAGAATTCTTAGAACAGCTTAACAAAGGGCATTAGGAACCTCTTACAACTCAACTACTTTGTACGGCATGTTTGATGTCACCGCTTACTAGTGTATTAGGGCTCTTTTTCTTTTTTTCTGTTTCTTTTTTCTTCTTCAGGTCATTCCATGTTTAGCGTGAGGCATCATGACCTCTTCACGTATTCTAATGTGCTTGCACTAATCCACACTAATCCATAAGGGCCTATTTAGACTTCATTGCCAAACGTATTTGCTGACCTGCCTTGACTCATGAACTTCAGTGACATCCCGTTCTTAATTCATAGGGTTCAACAGGACATCGGTCCAACCATTGTCACCATAACAGCTCTGGCTCTTCTAGGAAGGCTGTCCACAAAGTTCTGGAGTGTTTACGTGTATCTTTGACCGTTCTTCCAAAAGTGCATTTGTTATAGTTCAGTTATACAATTTAAATGTTAGATGTTGTCCACAGTAAATCAGACTGGGTGAACACATGAATCAAAGTTTTAGATAACTAAAGCGACCCAATAGGCTGCTACACCTAAGGTTGCTGAGCTCTAGTAAATCTCCATTTCGTTAGAGATTATTTACGCTGCTGCACCCTATTGATTATTCCCTTCTCGATCTAGGAGCAGTTCTCCAGCGTTCCTGAAGGAAGTCTAAGAGCTCTCCTTTGTTCCCATTAAATTATTCCACTTTGCTTTAGGAATGTTAAGCTCTAGCTCTGATAATTTATTGTGTTTCTATCCAGCGGTGGTTTTATTGCACCAGCAGTTGGAGATCATTGTCTGGCAGGTGTTGCGAGTCCAAACCTCGACAACAGCTTTACTGGTGCTGTTTGGATTGTCATGGTTGCTTAACTCACTGATCCAGATCCAGAATCTACTCTCTGAAATTTTGCTCAATCCCAATCGGAACCTCCATTGTGTTTGACAGATGGATACAGAGTCAATGTTGTCCTAGACTTCATAAATGATGATGAGATGGACATGTACCCATCAGGTTCATCATTCCATTGGACATGTTCTCTTTGATCTTTAGTTTAGAAAAACGTCCGCTTGAACCAACGTTCAAAGGAAAGCATTTCTGATGATGGGTCCATGTCTCAGGTACTGCATACAGGATTTTCTCTGGTTTCCTTAAGATATGATTTCCAAATCATATCTTAAAGAACCGGCAGCAGAGTTTTTAGGCCTGACCCTCCAGTTTGAGCAAGCTTCCTCACAGATTAGCCAGGGATACAATTCTCACCAAACTGAGGTTTGTCAAATGTCCACTTGAAGTAACTTTACTGAAAATGAGTAAAACGTTTTAACAATGGCTGATTAAGTAGACCAACAACAAAAAAACATTGTTGTTGACTTTTCTGATGAACACAATGGAGACTTTACAGCCTGTAAAGTATATTTCACTTTCACAATTCACAACCTCTCCCTTTTCTTTTGTTTAGAACCAAAAACAAACATACTGTTTAAGTATGCATAATGTATACCAAATGTCTGTACACTGTCAGTGCTGTAGCTGAAGTCAAGTTCTTTGTGCACACAATCATGGCCAAATAAGGATGATTTTGATTAGTTGACTTGGAATCCATCTTTATGGTTTGATAAATTGACTTTGGAAAGTGCCTTGAAATGACGTGTTGTGAATTGGTGTTATATAGATAAGCCAATTTCAACTGTATTGTTGTTCTGGCCTTTGACTACATTATGTCTAAGCTCTGCTGCTGTTTGGGTTCATCTTGCAGCTGCAGAAACAGAGAAAGAGCGAGGCGCTGATGGAGGTTGTGTTGAGCAGCAGTGTTAAAGTCAGTGCAATTGACTACGTGAGTGAAACTCCTACCATGAGCGATAATGGTAAATATCAGACCGCAGCTTCTCTCTGATCATTGTCCTGACATCTCTGTCTGTTTCTGTTGCAGAAAGGCAACACAGCGCTGCACTATGTCTGTCTGAGGAAAAGTCACCGTTTGGTTCCTCTGCTGTTGAAACACAATGCCAAAACTGACATCAGGAATAAGGTATGTCCACAAACGCATCATAACCAAACATAACAATCTTAAACACTGTGGGAGAGTAAGGTTTGGATTGGTCATTTTAAATCAGATTCTGGCTCTCCAGCTTAGGCTTGCTCTCTGAAGCTAGAATCATTTCAATGAAATTCAGTTCAGTTTATCTATGTAGTGTCAATTCATAACAAATTTTGTTTAAATTTTAAAAAATCAATTCAGTCCAATCTTTCATATTGAAGAGTGCGGTTAGTTAGATTCATTCCTCTCTCCGGGTACTCCGGCTTCCTCCCACAGTCCAAAAACATGACTGTTAGGTTAATTGGCCTCTCATGATATTTCTTTTATAGATCTGATCTATTTAATTTGTTTTCTTTCTAAGTAATTCTTTTATTTTGTTATTTGTCCTTATGCATCCTTTCCAACAGTTTCAATTCTGCTTGCAGCTCTCTAAGTTAAGATTTCCTTATGCAAGAGCTGTACCAATTATCTTGCCCCTTAGCACCACATTGCATGAATCCCACAGAGGTGTAACCTCTTGATTCTCATTCAGTTCTATAAATTCAACTATTTATTTATTTATTTGGTCCTTCATATGATTCAATATATGAGTGTTTAGTCTGTTTCTCTGGTATTGGTTAAGGTGTAATTTTAGACAGAGCTGTGGTCTGAAAGGTCCATAGTCCCTATGCTGCAGTCATTAATTCTGTGTAGATCTTTCTCAAACATTAAAAAGTAGTCAATCCTCAAGTATAACAAGTGTGGATTAGAAAAATATGCATAGTCTCTCTGTAAGGGATTTAATTATCTCCACACATGTATTATACCAATAACCTTAAATGCTATATTAAGCTTTTTGTTCAGGTTTATGGTTTCATTTAACACCCCAAAAATTTTAGATTAACAGCATTGAACCATTACTCAGAAACAGCACAGAAACCCATTAACAACAAATTAAAAAAGCTTCCAATAGTGCAGTCTTCATCTCGACTCTTCTTAAGCCCTGATGGTAGGAGGGCCTCCTCCCTTACCAACCGGTGTGTGAGGGCCCTCAGTCTTTTGTAGTCCTTCGTATTTTCCAGTGTTCTGCCAGCAACATGACAAAGGCAATGAACTTCCCGAAGTTGCAGTGCACTCTTAGTTGTAGCCTATAAAATAAACCACTAACATGCAGCGCTTGTTTGTAGCCGATCCTTTCCTGAAAGTGGAAAGGAGCTCACAGCAGCACTCGCTGCTGCCTCAAGACAGTGACTACTGAATGATTGGTGCTTTCACAGGAAGTCACCAATAGCTGTCAAATGCTTTTTTTGGAAATAAGTCACTAAAGGGGTCTGAAAAGTCGTTAAATATAGCAACAAAGCTAAATTGGCAACAGTGACGAGGTGCTTCCTCACATTAGTAGTATTCCCACCGTTGGCCTTGCACTTTGCATCACAAATATTGCAGCAAGCATAATGTGCATCCCATTTTGAAAAGTGGAGCTATAATTTCTAGCGCTTTGTATCAACTATCCTTGCTTTTTTGGCTGGAACAATGGTCCCCACAGGGCTCTTCTCTTCAGAGTTAAACTAATACAGAATAACTGACCCCGTCTCTGGGATTTCCTCTTGTATCTTAGTTTCTGCACACAGTCAATCCTCTTTTCAGCCACCTCTATTCTCATATTCATTTTTTGTTAATTTCTTCACAAATCTCTTTCATCTGCATACTCTTGTCCTCCCTTCTTCCATCTGCTCCTGGCTGTGGTCCAAAGCCTTATCCTACATTTTGTTGCCAGTCTGGGATGCCTGGCTAACCTTATCTCTCTCAAATAACTGACTGCATCGACTTTTTCAGCTTATGTTTAGGCATTCTCAAGGCATACACTCTTATGTTAATCTATGTTCTTAGTTTTTTCTTTAGTATTCGAGTTTGTTTTTAGTGATTTTTTTCTCAAAATGGCACTCTCCTATGCTGCCATCGCCTCAACTGTCAAACCGGAGTCATGAGAAGTTTAAGTTTGATCATGGCTCTAAAAGGGAGGCAATAAAAAGAGTGTAAAATTGGAGAAATATGATCTCTTTAAACTTTCACCAGAATTCTTGCAACATGTATTGGATAACCGGAAGTCTTTTAACTGTAAAGAATTCAAATATTCAAGCCTTGATGCAACAAATGCATGGGCTAATTGTAGAAGCCATAAATGATATTCATCTGTTTGGGTTTAGAATTGTTTTAGTTTTCTTATTGTTTCTTTATTGATAGGTAGGTCAACTAAATATTGGCAGAGATTTTGTAATTGGTCACATTAACCCACCTGCAGGGGAGGAGTGTGAGTGGGCCACTGTATTTGTTGTTGACTGCTATTCAGATTGATGTGATTAATATTTATTAAGTTATATTTTAAACACATTATTCTAAGTCGTTTCTTTTTCTCAATAAAGTTAACAAAGGCAGTATTGGATCCTTTTTTAATGAGCGCGTCAGACAAGAAATGGCCCCACCTCAGCCTCTCAGTGGTTTCCTGAAGTTGCTGCAATACTGTTTTTTTTAGTGTCACTCTAAGACAAGGCATTTCTAGTTTTGCCATTATTCTGAACGTGAAAGAAGGAAATCTCTTTTCTGTCTGAATTTGTGTATCAGCACCAGTGGGTACATAGTGTGTGTGTGTGTGTGTGTGTGTGTGTGTGTGTGTGTGTGTGTGTGTGTGTGTGTGTGTGTGTGTGTGTGTGTGTGTGTGTGTGTGTGTGTGTGTGTATGTGTATGGGGGGGGGGGGGTTATCTGTCACGGAATTTAGTTGATCTAACACGGGAGTCACAAATATTTAATTTTTCACCGTGTGTTATCCTGGCAAAATTTCTCTTTGGCCACTCTGGTTCACATTACACAATGAGGCAAAAACTGACAAATTGGCAGTAAACAAGGGTTTTCTTTTAAGCGTTCAGGAGAGTCCAAGATAACAGATAATGAGGTAGTAGGGAACAATCATGATTTGAGGCTTCATTACAGCAATGTGCATTTAGATATTCAGAGGTGATAATGTGCAAGTAGGCAGTAACATTAAGGTGATTGTAACATATGACGGGCTAGTAAGAGTGGTGGTGATTTTAAAGCATTTGACTGCAGTCAACACAGGATGTCTCTTTAAGACACGAGTTCTAATTTACAAGAGATCTTTTACAAGAGACATCTGTTTAATATTAGACTAATGTTTTTTTTATTTGAATCCTGTTTTCCAGGATGGAGAAACTCCGCTGGACATCGCCACACGGCTGAAGTTCAAAAAGATTATTAACATGCTCAGAAAGACAAACTGATGGACACTGATGGCCAGTTAGAGCTCAGACTGATCCATGATGTTGAAGAAAAAACACCAATCCCAGACTCTGTGCGAAGTTGGCTAATGGTTACTGTTCTAAGATAGGCACTGCTTGGTGTTCTGAGCTTGGTTAAGACGTGGTGTGCTAAGCTAGGCTAAAGCTTTCTGTTCTAGGCTAGACTAACGTTTCGGTGCTATGCTATGGTATTGCTTTCTGTGCTAAGCCAAGCTGTTTCTGTGCTAAGCTAGGTTAATTTTTTTCTGTACTAAAATAGGCAAATGGTTTGCGTGCTAAATTATGCTAATGTTTTCTCTACTAAGCTAGGCTAATGATTTTTAAGAAGTTACAATAATGTAATATCATTGAACTCTGTTGCAGAGTTTGGCTAAGGTGGTAAGCTGTTTCACTTGGCTTCAGTCAGTTCATATCTGCCCATGGTGCATTGTCTTGGTACTTGGAAGTGGGATTTTAGACATTCCCACTTAGAAAAAGAACAAAAACACTGTTCAGTGGAACTGTGCGCATATAGAATGTTGTACTTTCATGTATAAAAATTTAATAGCAGTCCTGACAGTTTTTATCCTGTTAAACCAGAGTCGCATAGAGTAATGTATCTATATTTGTAAAATATCTGTAAAATATCTATATGTGTTCCTTTTGGTGTTTGATCACATAGAGAAACTATCAGCTTGCATTGTTAAAAGCACTTAGCTTAAAAAAAATAGCAAGTCCCAGTGTTTTTTCTATTTGCAACTCGAATGCTCTGAACTCAGTTGTGACAAATTAAAGATGAGCTAGGCCAACAATTTCTGTCTGTTGTACAAATTACTTAAACTTTGTGCATAAAGTTATATTAGGCTGACAGTTCATCTTGGTGTCTGGCATCAGTTACATTATTTCTATATATAGATGCTAAACTAGGCTAATGATTTTGCACTTAGGCAGGCTAACAGTTACGTAGTTACAATAATGTAATATTGTACAATAATGTATCATTGTAACTATTCATAAATGCAGAAATAAGTATTTAGCCTAAGTTACTTTAACTGTTTTAAATGCTAAACTAGGCCAATCTTCTTTGTAGATAGCATTGGATTATTTCTACACTTTGTTGCTAAGCCGACAGTTTTTGTTTTTTTCGGCATTTTAGCTACATTATCTCTCTATATAGATGCCAAACGAGTGTGACTAAGGGTGAAGTGTAGAGAATCTCTGTGTAGATGTCAAACTAAACCCATTACTGACATTTTAATGTTTTTATTTAGTGTTAATAAAGACAATGTGGCACTCTGTGTTGGTAGCAAATAGTTCATGAAGCAGAGCGGCAGAAGTTAAAATTTACACTGGATCAAGATGTTCCTTCACTAGGTCATGTCTTGCTTAGTTTGGCTTAGGTTGAGATTACCAAAACAATTTATGTTGTTGAAAAACTTCCTTTTTCACACCGATTCCAGATCTTGGAATTCTTTTGAATATGGTTTACAGAATATGTGAAACCTGTGAGGTAAGACCTCTGTTGACCGATTTAAAACAAGTTGGGTAAGAACTGTTAGCAATTTAGATTTAAGGGGTGCGAGGGTCTTTATGTAAACATGCTTTTCTATGCTGTCAGCGTCCAGAGTTTCATAGAATGTAAAAAGTCTGAGCCACTGTTCATGTTTATTTTTCCTTTCTCTATTTGCTGTTTAGAAAATTAAGAATGTTTCTTATGTTTGTATTTTCCCTTTGGCTAAGCCTGATAATAACCTGCACGGGTGGAATGTTACTTCATTTATGTAACACTGTTTTGAAAAAAAAAGGGCAGTGCCAAAATACAAAAAGAAATAAAATAAACTGTCAACAAAGGATCCAAATGCAAATTTAAAACAGTTTTTGACTTGGATGTTCTCACAAATTTTTGAAAATTACAGTAACGGAAAGCTGATAAGCCCTGGATTGCACACTATACAAAGAATGAGTGGACTGTTTGATCACAGGGAAAGACCCTGCCTAGAACCCATCATGTTTTGCAGATTCACTATCCTTAATCATTAGGACAATGTTTTTTATTGTGCCAGCCAAACACCTGTTATGTCAGATCAGTCATTTGGTCTAAGTCAGCATTCAGAGTATGTTGGATGAATGACAAGTGCTAAATCACCAAAATAATGCCCCACCCAGTATTATTAAGCATTGTGACTGCATACAGCAGTTTGATGTCCATGTCACAGGAGAAATTAAACTGTAAGTTTTTAAAATTGTATCTTAATTGATTCTCTTAAACTTTTCCACAAGTTTGCTGCTGCATCAGATTAACTATATGTCGTTTTATGATTTACTGAGTGGAGCCACTGAAAATTACTTAAGGATTTTAGTTTTGTGTTACAAAACAAATCTGTGGGAGGGGAACTGTTTAAACCCAGTCTCCAGAAGGAAATTGATTTTTGTTCAGCTTTGAAGTACTCAGATGTCTAAATCAGACATGAGTTTTGACAGAGATGATTCTTATGTTTTCTTATCTGTTCTCAGTCTAAAGAAGCACTTATTTTCTAAATTTGTGGGTGTTTGTTGTCATTTCTTCTTGTCATTAGGTTATTTTTAGCTTCAGAATTTCCCAGATCTGCTCCCTCAGCCTATCCTATTCCTGTTTTTACTGACTGTTTCACATTGAAGGAGCAAGTTTCTTCAGTTCAACATCTGCAGAACTATACTTCCGTTTCTAGGTCTGTTAAAACAGTGGTCTTCAACCCTGGTCCTAGGGTCCAACTGTGCTGCGTGTTTTGTGTTACATGAAGTGGGCTTTGCAGCCCTTGATGGCTGCTGAAGAGGTCACGCAATCATACAAAATATGTAGGACAGTGGGTTCTGAGGACCAGGTTTGAAAATCACTGAATCAAAGTACCAGAACCTTTTAGACTCGTCCAAACTGAAATTCTGGTTCTAGTCCCAAACAAACACTGAAATATGGATATGAAACAGCAGCTTTAATTCACAGCTCATTGTGAACAACATGGTTCTTCCTGTTTCTGAGCAGATAATGGTAAAACAAACACCTGCAGGTCTCAGTGCAAAGTCTTTAAGAATATTGCTGGAAATTCAAACAGGAAATCAGAGCAGTAGCAGTAGAGTCCATAGCTGGAGATCACAAACAGCAGATAGGTCAAACAGAACCTGTGAAGCTCAGAACTTCACCCACATGTCCAGAATTTCTCATGAAAGAGGATTTGCTGGAAGGAACCAGTTCTGATATGGTTCTGAATTAATATCTGAAATAAAGAATTCACATTTGCACAGCTGTACAGCTTTAATTCACACTAAAGGTTTTACCTAGATTTGAGTTGGAAACTCAGACCAGTCTAATCTGAACATAATTAGACTGAACCAAAGGTCTGATTATAGCATTTAAAGTTATTCTATCAGGTGACGTTGGTTTCTGATAAACCTAGAAACATCAGGTGAAGTTCTGACTAAAATCTTAGGATCGTTCTGTGATTTTTCAGCATGCAGAAATACCAACCCCACACTCAGTGTTCCTATGCAGATTCTGCCACTTTCATCAGAACCGTCCAGCCAGCGTGTCAGTCTTTAATCCGTCAGCTGCTGGTTGAATATAAAACCTATGCATTTGGACCATTAATGAAACCTGGGCAGAGCTTTTAGTTGGTTCTGGACTAGAAAACTGAACTCTGCTCGTCGTTCTAAAACCTTGAGCCTGGACCCACTTCAGAGATGAAAGAATACATGTTCTTTCTCTGTTTGTTGGGAGAACCTGTAGAACAGAAATAAGAAAATATCAGAACTCAAACTGAGACAATCTGCTGCTGTTTTGTTTCTGAAAACCTGTTGTCTCCATCTGCAACAGCCTGGTGCTGCATTCCTTATAAAAACAAAGCAAAAAAAAAAAAAACATTCCAGATTTAAATCTGGCTTCTGGACCTCCGGTCCACACATCCAGAACTCTGCTGGTCCCCGTTAGGAATTATGTGTCCCGTGTGTCTCTAATGGTGTTCCTGCATCAGCCTCAGAATGGACGGAAACATAACCTCAGGAGCATCCAGCCCCCAGATAAAATCCAGATGTTCCCAGTGCTCAATATGCTGATGGTAGACCAGGTTGGACACCTGTAGGGAGACAGAATGTTTTCATCATCTCTGCCAATAAGGAACAATAACATCATTTACAACCAGAAGAAAGCCTGAAGAAGACCACATCCATCCAGCCACTGACTGTCCACGGCTAACTTTAAATAAAGATAGACCTGAGACCTTTAACGTAAAGAACCAGTGGAAAACCAGTGCCCGTATTCACAAAGAATCCTAAGACTAAAAGTAGCTCTTAATGACGCCATTTTGGGGAAAATTACGTCATTAAGAGCTTTTTATTATAATTTTATATCGGTAAGATAAGTCAGTAAGTCCTTAAGAGAGCTCCTCAAGTGAAAAAATGTTTATCAAGCCTAAAACTGTCTTAAGAGCTGATTGGCTGACCCACCACCTGAACAATGGATGAAAGGAGCACATAAACTTCAATAACGATCAGACAATTATTAATAGTTTAATTTATTTTAAACATGTATACATATCAAAAGAGAAATAAAATGTATGTAACTATATGTACATACAAAATAATGATAAAAAAAATAAAACATAAAACACGGAACACGGCACGAAAAAGTAATGGGAAGAAGTACAATACTTTTTTGTCCCCCACGCCTTTTTAACTACGGTACTCTTCAGTTAGTGACTACACAGATATCCCAACTACATAATACACATTTATAAATATGTACCATATATATACATTTCACAAATATCCATGTAAATATATAATCACAAAATTAAATATACACAACATACATATCCTTGTAAATTCAAATCTTTAAAACCTATACCCATAAATATATACAATACATACCATATACTAAGTTAGTGACAATATAACCCTTTTCCATTTATAGATTTATCCCTCATCATATTCCGTTAACATACTTCCTCTTCCATGTACTAGTTTAAGAATATTTTTTGTAGATAAGATAAATTAGATCACCTCAATAGAGGAAAAATAATTTGTTTAGGCAGCTTGACGGGTTAATGTAATGTAATAGTGAGTAAACAATACAAGCAAATCAAAATAAAGATGAGGATATTTTGATGCCGACAATTATTAATTTTGTTAAGTTTCATCATCATGTCACACATTTCTTAATCCAATCTAGTCGGTTGATTTCCATTGATTACTAGGAGTGCATTTGTGTTGGTTTTTGTTTGTTTCTTGTATCAACCAATCACAGCTCTAGAAGACAGCGTCACACCTAGCAACGTGGGTCAATCACACCTCACTAAGATTTTCTGTTGTCTCCTTACTCAGAGTTAACCTTGCCTGCGAGCTGAATTCTCGCGGTATTTGTCCAGGCCAATCATATTGCAGTATTACGGTTTGAGGCGGGACATAAAACTGTAACGAAAGCAAGAGCTGCTGAGCCTACAGCCGAAGCGAAATAGACAAGGCAGTGCAGGAGGACGCACGCGTAGCTGCTGCCATCACATCTGTTTTGTTCCACGATTTCTTCTTTGAAAGAAGAACAACAAACAAGAAGTGCCTTGACCTGCCTAACTTGTGGTTTCTCATGGCACCTATTGCTTACAACATTTTCATTTGATAACGTGATTGGCTAAAACCAACCTTTGGTAGGCAGGCACTAGGCGTCACTTGGCCCAATCAGGTCAGAAAGTTCGGCCGAATGTCCCTCCTTTCGCTGAACAGATTCGATAGGAGTGGGCCCAGATTGATAAGGTGCAGAACAGAGAGCGGTACACATGATCAATCTGGCTGGCACTCTCAGCAACCATCTGAATCATTGTTGAGCTAAAAGTCCTTGGCAGGAATTTTAAGTCAGGAGCTCTCTGAGAGGACTGAGAATCGTTGTGAATATGGGCACTGGAGTTTTTGCTGTGTGGAGATGTAATAAACCTGTGACTTTTATTCTGAAGGACCAGCTGAAAGACCTACAGTTTTTACTAGGAGGACCCAACACTAGGTGACACTGTTGAGGTGACTGACCTGAGTGAGAAGAACAGCCATGTCTTTTGGGTCTGCCAAAGTATCTTGGCCCCCAGAAAACAGGGCAGTGGGAACCTTCATGTCCTGGACCCGAAACTCAGGAGGAGTTGACTGAAGAAGGGACACGTGGAGGACATTGGAAGGGCAAATGGAAGACATGGCAAGAGATAAACAAAATTAGAAACGCTAAAGACAACGTCTGTGATTACACGTCAAACAAAAATATCAGCAGATAACAGAATGTATTCAAATTGATTTGATCCCTATTAATTAAATACTTCACTTAGAGGGTTTAGCACTGACGCTCTGCTGATGTGGGCGGGTTCTGTGGATGGGGCTTTGTTACTCAGATGCAGATTGTCAGTATTCAAATATTATTGATCATCTGCACACAGTCAAGCTTTTTCTCTTTGACCTGCCCTTTTCCTGATCTCGTGAGAAACTGAAGCGCATTTGGAAAAAAAACAGCTCAGAGGCTTCATGTGTTCATTGAAGCCCTTCCTCCAGAGATTCGTGAATGTTATTTAGCTCTTAGCCAAGGTTTAACAGAAGACTATTCTGTAAATGGGGATCAGGCTTCTGTGACTCTAGACGCTTTTGCAGTTCTGCAAAAGAAACTTAAAAGCTAGAGAATATTCCTACTGTTTGAGGAGGGTCTATTTTCAGGGATGTGATACTCCAGGTCCTGAGGGGAATCCCACTTTTAAGTCTTTGTTCCTTCATAATCTACACGAAAGTATGCAATATGATGTGACCATGCATTACAGGACAGGGAACCTCGCCATGCAGGAGGTTCACAGAGATGCTCAGCTTGTGTGGGATAGACATGTCCAATTAGACAGAAGAAAAAGCAAGCTCAGAGTGTTAAAGCTTCATACAGGAAACAGGCTTAGACTCTATTAGAACTTATTGTTACCTGCATTTAGTTAACTATGTTTTTGCCTGGAACCAGTTAAACCTTAGATCTGTCCCGGTGTTAGTGATTCCAATTTTAGACTCACCTGGTTGTAATGCCTCATGTTTCCTTCTGGTCCAAAGTCAAATGCCATCAGTTTCCCTTTATGGACTGCCTGTACATAGCAGGAAAATGTTCAGTCAGCTCTGTGGTCACAGATGTAATTATTCATGTAGTGTGGATTTTAAAGGTGTGTGATAGGGCAGGATTAAGCATATTCATGTTGTTCAGATACCTGCGACCAGTGGACCATGTTCTGCACAGAGGTCCCAGCAGGACAGTGAGTGGTGTAGACTGGAGTCCGAGTCTAGAACACATTAGTAAATCTTCCTGAGTAAAACACCTGAAATTCAACCGTACACCAGTAAACTTACTGATCATGCTGCTGACTGATCAATTACTGGATTAAAACCAGTCCAGCTGATAAAATGTTTATTTTATGACAGATGAACATCATTTGCCATAGTAAATGTTTTCCCGTGTAAAGCTGCCAGTAACAGGAATATATGACTGAGCTTTATTCTTCCTGTAGAACCAAGCAGAACAACGTTCTGATACTCTGGGTCAAAGGGACGGACCATGTTGAGGTTCTTCTCATCAAAACCGCAGAGAACGAAGAAGAGGTTTCCACACAGCTCGCTCAGCAATTTCTTTGCACACACGTGTTCAGCCAACCACTTGATGTACTTGCTCTGCGGCAGGAAGTCCCGCTTCCCAAACAGCTCCTGCAAGGGTGATGATAGGTCATAAACAGGACACAATATTAAAAAAAAATGGTATTGAAATTTTTTGATAAAGTGATTAAATAATATAAATAATATATTAAAGCTTCCAGGTACAAATCATGTTTTCAGTCTGAATCAAATCTGTAGAAGATCTCAGGTTTTTAGGGAGCAGAGAAACTCACTGCTGCTCCCCAGTGGTCAGACCCTTTTATTCTGCATGCTCAATTCATCTGCACTGTTTCCACACCAACAGAAGAACCAATTGTAACCCTGTTAGCACAGGTCATCTGCCCTGTAAGAAGGTCCTACCTAAACAGGTGCTGTCACCAGGAACTGATTCTTACCCAAATCATACATTCTGGCAGAACAGACAGTTTGGTCATGGGGCTGTCGGTGAACGCCACGGTCGCTACAGGAGCCAACCCAAAGAACAGCCGAATCTTACTGGCGAGCTCCGGCAGTGTGGAGAACGCTATGAATGCTAGGAAACAAGACAGATGTTAGCCCGTACTGGAACGCAGTGTTTTACTGTAGACAGGAAGGAAGAGCAGGACTGGGTCTGGTACCTATTGTGGTTCCCTGGGAGTGTCCGACGTAAAAGATCTGTTCCTGTCCTGTCACCTTCAGAATGTGGTTGATCACCGCAGGGAGATCCTTCAGAGCCATGTCGTCATAGCTGCAGGCATACAGAGAGGATGATCAAAAAAGTGGAAACATCATGCCCAAGAACCACCACATCCAGAACCATCTGACCAGAAACAACTGACCCATAGCAGTATATTTCAAAGGCATTTCATCATTGTTGTTCACACAGAGACGGGGAGGGTAAGAACCAGAAAAAAAACATCATGCTCTAGAACCACCTGATCCAGAGCAAACGGTTCCAGAGCCATTTCATATAGAACCATGTGACTCAGGACCACCTGAGCAATCTTATACAAAATTCTTTATTTCAGAACCCTTTGTTCCAGACCAGTCTGATGCAGAATCATCTGCTCCAAAACCTGACGGCAGAGATGCCCCCCAGGCTTGATACTGAAGGCAGAGCCAAACTTGTCATTAAGCAGATGAAGCGGCTGCTCAGGGCCCTGCGACCACTAGGGGCCCTGAGATAGACGCACTGTAAACTGACTCACTGTTGCTCCACTGCCGGCGGCAAAAAGCGCAGAAACTACCTTAATCTTGTATAATTTGGATTAATCAGCAGCTACTCAAAAGCTAAAACTGAGTAAAACAGAAAACTATGGTCCTTCTTTGGGCAAGAGAGGCTGAGTGACTGGTCAACCATGATGTTGGAAACCACATTTCATATGATGATGTTATAGCTGATTTTGCTTCCATAAAAGCAAGGAAACCCACAGTGTGATCATCATTTCTATTTAAAAAAAAACTGATATTTTGAAAAGGCTACACAGCGGCGCAGTGGGTAGCACTGTTCCCATGCTGGAAAAAGGTCCTGGGTTTGAGTCCTACCCTTGCCCTGGGTCTTTCTGCATGGAGTTTGCATGTTCTCCCTGTGCATGTGTGGGTTCTCTCTGGGTACTCTGGCTTCCTCCCACAGTCCAAAAACATGACTGTTAGGTTAATTGGCCTCTCTAAATTCTCTCACCCATTGACAGCTGGAGATAGGCACCAGCACCCCTCATGACCAATGGAGGGATATTTTAGACCAAGGATTTTAGAATTTAATTAAATTATATTTTTATTTGAAACTATATTTTAATAGATTTTGTAATTTATTTACCGTTACTTTCTAATTATTTTTGTTTCTCTAAAGGGTTTTATTTATTGCTCATTGCCTTTTATTTATTATTTTGTAAATACTTGTTAATTTTGTCAAAATCAGAAAAAGGATTTTATGTTTATTTTTTATTGGGTTAGAAAAAAATTACTGTCTTGTTGCGATTTGTATGTATGTCCAATTGTTACTGGTTAGAATAGTTTAAAGTTTAAGTTAGAGTTAAAAGTTTTGTTTTTAAGGATTGTTTTTAGCATTTAAGTTTTTTTTTTTGCCTTACATGGCTTGCTACCTGTTATAATTTAGACTGAGGGCAGATATGTAGATATAGCATTATATATGTTTTATTGCATTCTTTTTTATCCTATGAGATGGCCATGTTTTCCAAGATTACAGCGGCCAACTCTTTTCAGTGATGGACTCAGGAAGGTGGATTTCTGTTTGGTGATGTGAGACAATCAAAGCAAATGGTATTTTTGTGGGACACCTGAAAATGACTATAGCGCTGATTACTTGTGGAGAACATGGTTTATTGAGCGTTGTTTATGAATTGACTTTAAACAGATGCAATCATTATCATATTTGTATTAGGCAAACATTCTTGCTATGTTGAAATAATCATGTGCGGCACCACGTGAAATCAACAAATATCTAGGGCCCCCAAAACATATTCCACTTAGGGATCCCAAATGACCAGATCTGGTGTTGATTGGAGGAGAGAGCAGCACAGGGAATGATTTTATTTCATCTGGAGACATATGATCCAGAACCGACAACAGTAAATGTCTGTTAATGGTCTCTTCTAGACATTAACTCTGAATTTCTCTTCAATCCTGGGGCTGATTAATACATGCTTGAATATGTAGAAAGGTCTCACCTAAACCTCCAGTAGTCCTCATGATCTGGGCTCAGAGTCTTATGTTTCTTGGACCAGGTGTTCCCTCGGCTGTTTCCGATCCACACATCGTAGCCGGCATCTGCCAGCACGTAGCCCAAACTGGAGTTGGGAAGGTTGGTGATCCAGTTACTGCCGGCAGCCAGGAGTCCATGCTGCAGGAAGACTGCTGGCTTCGGGCCTGCAGGATAGACAACAAGACCAGTTGGAGAAATGGATGGAAGAACTCCCTATTCCCCATCTGTTATTGGTGTTGATGTAAAAAGAAACAAAAAACTGAATTTAGTCAGAAACCGACTTGGTGTGTGTTTGAGTCCATGAGGGATCCTGTTGACCGTCAGGATGTAGCCGTCCTCTGTCACAACCTCGTGGTCCTCTGCAGGGTAACCCCACCTCTGAATGATCTCCGTCTGTGTGACAGAGGTACACAAATTTAACACCATGCCAAAAATATTTCCCAGCAAAGTGGCACACCTTCAGGCTGCAGCTCCTGTGCTACATCCAAGAGCCAAAACACACAACTGCAAGGGGACAACTTATGCCTGTGAGGCAGAGCTCTAAAGAAAAAAACATGGAGGTCAGCTTTTAACTGATCAGGGTGGATCTGAGTTTCATCAGCGAAAACACCCACAGAGGACTATGGGTGGTGTAGGGTTCCGTAACCCTGATCTCACAGGGCTCCTGGTGCATGAGGAGCCTCAGAAGTCTCAAGCACTCCTAAGATTGATGAATTTAAGGACGCTGTTATTGATAAAACAACAAGGAACTTGTAACTTTTTACTGAATAAAGAGACGGAGGTCAGTTAGGAAAAAGTTGTAGTGGTCCTGTGGAGGTATGGAAGTGTCTAGGAGAGACAGCAGCAGAGTTTCTGACTTTGCTGCTCAATGAGATCTTAGATAATGAGAGATTTCCTGAGGAATGGAATAGAAGTGTGCTAGTACCAATTTAGGATCAAGGGAAAAGTTGTAGCAACTATAGAGGAATAAAGTTGAAGAGTCTTACAATCAAGTTATGTGAAAGTAGTGGAATCTAGACTGAGGTCAGCAGGAAGAAACTGAGCAGCAGTATGGTTTTGTACTAAGAAAAAGTACAATAAATGCAGTATTTGCTTTGAGAATGATGATGGGGAAGTAGAGAGTGGGTCAGAGGGAACTGCATTGTGTTTTTGTGCAGATCTAGAGAAAGCACATAACAGGATGCTGAGAGAGGAGCTGTGGTATTGTATGAGGAAGTCTAGAAAAGCAGACAGTATGAGAACTGTAAGACAGTGGTGAGGTGTGCTGTAGGTGTGACACAGGATTCAGGGTGGGAGCGGGATTCAAGGATCAGATCTGAGATGTGTGTTGATGGACATCCCCAACGGATTATGATGTTTGCAGATGACAGTGTGATTTGTGGTCAGAGCAGAGAATAGCCGGAGGAAAACCAAGTGAGATGGAGGTCTGTCCTGGAAAGGAGAGGAATGAAGGTTAGCCGTAACAAGACACAATACGTATATGAATGAGAGAGACCCAAGTGGAGCCATGAAGTTACAGGAAGCAGTGATAAAGAAGGTGGAGGATTTTAAGTACTTAAGGTTAACGGTCCTGAGAAAAAGAGAGTATGGAAAAGAGGTGAAGAAATGTGTCAGGTGTGTTGTGTGATAAAGGAGTACCAGCAAGACTGAAAGGAAAGGTGAACAAGACAATAGTGAGACCATCTGTGTTGGATGGTTAAGAGCCAGTGGCACTGAGGAAGAGATGAGTATAGATAGGATCAGGAATTAGAACATCAGAGGGACAGCTCATGTTAGATGTTTTGGTGATAAAGCCAGAGAGGCTAGACTGAAATGGTTTGCACATGTACAGAGGAGGGATAGTGAGTACATAGGTAGAAAGATGAGGCTGGAACTGCCAGGCAGGAGGCCTAGAGGAAGACCAATGAGGAGATTTATGGACGGAGTGAGAGAGGGCATGAAGGTAGTTGATTTGAGAGAAGATGCCGAAGATAGGGTTAGATTGGAGACAGACTATTCGCTGTGGTGTCCCCTGTAAGGGAAAAGTTGAAAGAAGAAGGTGAGCTCATTAAGTCCACCAGGTCATGTATACAAAGTTATCAAACTCAGGTTTGTTCTTCCTGTTTGGGATTAGAACCATCCCTAAGAGTTTCACTATGATTTTTTGCAGAAAGCAGGAAGCACAGTGCCACCTGAAGGTAAGAAAGGTGTAACATGTGCTCACAATGTTCATGTCCACTTCAGGGTCCAATTTCCAGTGTGGTTCATCAGAGCGCCATTCACCATGAACGGTCCAGCCGCCGTGGATGAGAGTGGAGAGAAACAACGTGCACACCCAAATCCACATCGTGATCTGGAACAGAGTCACAGTGCTGCGTTCAGGGACCAGGACAAAAATCTGTTAAACATCTACACTTACAGCCTGTTTTCTATCCGTTCTGTAATCTTTAACGGGCTGTTTAATGGCTCATTGTTTTTAAGTTTGATTAAAACTTTTAAAGGTTTATTTTTTCCAGTAACCCAGATTCATGCAGTCAGGTCAAGCAGGACAGACAGGACACAACATAATGAATAATCTAGTTGAGATCATTGATTTATAAAATAAAAGTGGTTTCCCTACACTTGTACTTATATAGCAGCTACCCTAACCCTTGTCACAAAAAGTAGTTTTAAGATGTTTTTAAGAAAGAAATTACATTTCCAAAGTTCATTTGTGCACACAGTTCATCAAGTTATGAGCTGATTTGGAATCTGCTTTTGGCGTTGTGAGAGCGACAGAGCTCCGCTCACAGACTGGTCTCGCTGCCAAGCTACCTGGAGAGCTGTAGTGGGAAAACCCTGTTGCTCCAGCGTTTACTGCACTTAATCTGTGCAGTCAGTTTATCAAAATGCTGAGTTTGTGGAGCAGTAGAGCTCCATTTACAGGTTGTAGGAATTAATCAAACAGTTTTGCCACAGTACTAATGATAAAACAGAGCACTTTCACTTTCCTTGTAAACAAAAAAATACACATTTCACTAAGACTGGCTTTTCTTGTAAACCTAACTTGGTAAAATATTAACTCTTAATTATTTTCTATTTGTTCATGGTTTTATGCTGACAGCTCTGCAGGAGGAGAGATGCAGGTTGCCAAAAGCCCCTAGGATCCTCCTAGTCTCCACTGCCTGTCTACTTTAAATAAATATTTGCTTAGAATTAGACAGTAAAGGTATGGATTCCTTGTATCTGCGGACTGGTTATCTGTTTTTTGTTCTTATAATAAATATTTTTTTACTAAAAACATTTTCTGTGCTGCAGATTGAGTTTTACTGATTATTATTTTAATAAAATAAAAAATATTGTTTTGATCAGCTTTTAGTAGTTCTTCTAAAAGAATCATGTAGCTGTAAAGCAACAACTTTGGCCAGATGCAGGTTGGCAAAAAATGATTTGGCTCCTCCCAGTGGTCCTATTTGCAGAAATGCAGCATTCCCGGTCAGAAACAACCAATCAGGACCAGGAGGGCTGTATGGCTCTGATTGGTTGCTTCCATCATTCAAGCTCAAGACTGCTGGTGGGCTGCAACTGTGTGGAGAAATGCCTGAGAAACAACCAGCTTTCTCTCTTTTTTAGAGTATATGTATATTCAATTTGATGCTGCTCTTGAACCCTTTGGAGTAGAGGCAAAAGCTTGGTGTCTCTGTAAAGGTAACACTTTCAATGTTTAAGCTAAGAAGTCCAGCATGGTGTTCTGGTAACCGGTTTTTAGTTACTGGAGTTGGAACACACACAAATTGTCCATTTTTCTGTTCTTGTTTTCTTGTTACTGTCTTCGACATGCAGCTGCAAGCTGATGTAATGAGATTCTAGCTGAAAAATAAGGGAGCCAAAAGAGAAGTTTTTTGTGTGACAGGTTCAAATTTGAATGCAGGACTCTCAACTCTCACGCATTGGCCGTGTGACACACGCATTTCACTGACTTCACACGCTCAAACGCAACACATGGTATTTCTCACGCATAAAAATAACAAAGCCCATCAGGGCTGCAGATGATCCGTTCACGGCTCTGTCCATCCAGAGCTCAGTCTAAACCCGCCTTCTACTGAGCTGTTTCATCTTCTTTCACAGCTTCTTTCTGCTGCAGTTCATGTTAACAGAGCAGCAGGAAGAGCAATCAGTCATGATTTTTTGGTCTTAACCAGTGGTGAAAGTGCAACGCAGGAGGCAAGGAGGGAGAGCGGCTCCCAGATAAAGCCTTCATTCAGAACCAGTCATGGCTGCAGGCTGAATCAGAAAAGAGTTCTGCTAACCAGACACAGTCTAAAACGCCATTTAGTCTGTTTATAAGTTTCATTCTTATTAATTCTGCATTTTTTAACTCTTCCCTCTTCCCTCTAAAGGAGCCCTTTACAGTCTTCATTTATGCATTTTCCCCACTGTTTATCCCTTGCTTGAAGCGCACGAGGGTAAAATCCAGCAGCTGGATCATGCGTAAAGACGTGAACCCAGCGTGAACCCCTGTGTGCTTTAGGTGTTGCAGCTAAGGGGAAAATGTTGAAACTCTGCCTCATTCACCAAGCCCGTAGAATATTGATAATCTGTAGTGTTTTCATTGCCTGGATGTGAATCTGATAATTCATATTGTGCCTCAACTACAATATTTTCCTTTCAAAGTCAGGAAAAAAAGATTTCTCTTCCAGGGTCCAGTCAGCCATGCCCCCAGCCACGCCCCCTGCCCCTGCCCCTGCCACGTCCCCCGAAGATTAACATAATCTCACATTTAACTTTTGATAAAAGTTGAGAGGTCTGTGAATGCAATATAATAAAAAATTACTGTTCTAGACCTACACGGGCTGCACAGTGGGTAGCAAGTACTAGAATATAGCACTGTTGCTATGCTGCAAGAAGGTCCTGGGTTCAAGTCCTACCCTGGGTCTTTCTGCATGGAGTTTGCATGTTCTTCCTGTGCATACATGGGTTCTCTCAGGGTACTCTGGCTTCCTCCCACAGTCTAAAAACATGACTGTTACGTTAATTGGCCTCTCTAAATTCTCCTTAGGTGTGTATGAATGGTTGTTTGTCTTGTTTATCTCTGTGCTGCCCTGCGATAGACTGGAGACCTGTCCATTGATAGCTGGAGATAGACACCAGCACCTCTCGCGACCCCAATAGGGATAAGAAAGTTAGAAAATAGATGAATGGATGTTTGCCGCTCTCCAAACCTTTACTGATAAGTAATCAAAAAAAACATTGTCACTCCTGTGACAAACTCCACCGCTTCTTCTGTTGCTATTTTGGGTCTTCCCAGAAGCTTTCCACATATTTCCTGGTGAAAATGTACATCTAACACCAAAAGCTGGCATTTACACACATGGATGCACCGAGACAGCAGCAACCGGGTGAGCTTTATGCATACTGTTGCTATGGAGTCTTAAGTGTCCTGCCTCACAAGCCAAAGATTCACATGATGGAAATTTCACTGGCTACAATCTCCACATGTCGCAATTTGCGTCTAAACTGACTGGTCCGAGCAAAGTACCTCTAAACAGGAGGAGGGAGGGTTTTGAGAAATGAGCTATGGTAATTAACATTAGCTCTGGAGAAACTGTGGATCAACACAGTTGGTCAAAAGAGGTGTCAATCAAAGGAGGAGGGCCTAGATGACCATCTTTGAATAAGAGTTTTTGAAATAAAAGTCTACGGTAGGAACTACATGGCTTTATAGTCTAAAATACTATACACTTGTCCCCAGTGTCCTGTCTAGCAATGTGGCAATAAGAATTGATGTCTTAATGCCAAATAGAGCTCGACAGATTTTACTTTCACAAGTAGAGCAATCAGCTTCCGCCATAGTGCTCCGCTTGATTTATGCATGTAAGTAGTTTTATTGTGATTCCTGCGGGGAGTATTTCAAATTATTTGGACACTACAATGGGAAAGTAGGAGAGTAAAGGAAGAACAAGAAGAGAAAAAAAGAAAGAGAAGAGGTGAAAGAAAGAAGAGATAAAAGGGAGAGAATGACAAAACGTCTTCATCACCTGGAAAGAGAGATGTAAAAAGTACAGCACAACCAACGGATATAGTGTAACAGATACAATAAAGTAACACTGTGATACCATTGCTAGATTATATGTATTAATATTTAAACTGACATGTATAAAGTAGGTTCCGACTAGAGATAGTCTCCTTGAGAGGGAGTGGACATTCTTCCACTCTGGAGTTGCCCCTGGTGAGAGGCGCCGAGCTGGGGTGGGCATACTTGTTGCCCCTCATCTCGGTGCCTGCCCGTTGGGGTTCACCCCGGTGAATGAGTGGGTGGCCTCCCTCCGCATACGTGTGGGGGGACGGGTTCTAACTGTTGTTTGTGCTTATGCACCAAACAGCAGTTCAGATTACCCACCCTTTTTGGAGTCCTTGGAAGGGGTACTGGAGAGTGCCCCTCCTGGGGACTCCGTCGTTTTGATGGGGGACTTCAACGCTCACGTGGGCAATGACAGTGAGACCTGGAGAGGCATGGTTGGGAGGAATGGCCCACCTGATCTGAACTCGAGTGGTGTTCTGTTGTTGGACTTTTGTGCTCATCATGGATTGTCCATCACAAACACCATGTTCAAGCATAAGGGTGTCCAGATGTGCTCTTGGCACCAGGACACCCTAGGCCGCAGTTCAATTATCGACTTTGTTGTTGTTTCATCTGATCTGCGGCCGTATGTCTTGGACACTCGGGTGAAGAGAGGGGCGGAGCTCTCCACCGACCACTACCTGGTGGTGAGCTGGCTCCGATGGTGGGGGACGAAGCCGGTCAGACCTGACAGGCCCAAACGTACTGTGAGGTTTTGCTGGGAACGTCTGGCAGAGTCCCCCACTAGACGGAGCTTTAACTCCCACCTCCGGAAGAACTTTGAACATGTCCCGAGGGAGGCGGGGGACATTGAGTCCGAGTGGACCATGTTCCACGCCTCTATTGTTGAGGCGGCTGGTCTGAGCTGTGGCCGCAAGATTGTCTGTGCATGTCGCGGCGGCAACCCTGGAACACGCTGGTGGACACCAGCGGCAAGGGAAGCCGTCAAGCTGAAGAAGGAGTCCTACCGAGCTTTATTGGCCTGTGGGACTCCGGAAGCAGTTGATGTGTACCGGCAGTCGAAGCGGCGGGCGGCTCGGCTGGTCGCTGAGGCAAAAACTCGGGCGTGGGAAGAGTTCGGAGAGGCCATGAAGAAAGACTTCCGTACGGCTTCGAAGCGATTCTGGTCCACCATCCGGCGTCTCAGGAGGGGGAAGCAGTGCAGAACCAACACTGTTTACAGTGGGGGTGGTGTGCTGCTGACCTCGACATGGGACGTTGTGCATCGGTGGGCAGAATACTTCGAAGACCTCCTTAATCCCACCAACACGTCTTCCATTGCGGAAGCAGCTCCTGGGGACTCTGGGTCGGGTTCTCCCATCTCTGGTGCTGAGGTCGCCGAGGTGGTTAAAAAGCTCCTCGGTGGCAAGGCCCCGGGGGTGGATGAGATTCGTACCTTAAGGCTCTGGATGTTGTGGGGCTGCGTTGGTAAACGCGGCTCTGCAGCATCGCGTGGACATCGGGGGGCAGTTCCCCTGGATTGGCAGACTGGGGTGGTGGTCCCCCTATTTAAAAAGGGGGACCGGAGGGTGTGTTCCAACTACAGAGGAATCACACTCATAAGCCTCTCTGGTAATGTCTATTCAGGGATTCTGGAAAGGAGGGTCCATTGGATAGTCGAATCTCGGATTCAGGAAGAGCAGTGTGGTTTTCGTCCTGGCCGTGGAACACTGGATCAGCTCTACACCCTCAGCAGGATCCTAGAGGGGACATGGGAGTTTGCCCAACCAGTCTACATGTGTTTTGTGGATCTGGAGAAGGCATTCGACCGTGTCCTTCGAGGGATCCTGTGGGGGCTACTCCGGGAGTATGGAGTACCGGGCCCTTTAATAAGGGCTGTCAGGTCTCTGTACGACCGGTGTCAGAGTCTGGTCCGCATTGCCGGCAGTAAGTCGAACTCGTTTCCAGTGAGAGTTGGACTCCGCCAAGTTTGCCCTTTGTCACCGATTCTGTTCATAACTTTTATGGACAGAATTTCTAGGCGCAGCCAAGGTGTTGAGGGGATCCGTTTTGGTGGCCTTAGGATTGCGTCTCTGCTATTTGCGGATGACGTGGTCCTATTGGCTTCATCAGGGCATGATCTACAGCTCTCACTGGAGCGGTTCGCAGCCGAGTGTGAAGCTTCCGGGATGAAAATCAGTGCCTCCAAATCCGAGACCATGGTCTTGAACCGGAAAAGGGTAGAGTGCCTACTCCGGGTTGGGGAGGATGTGCTGCCCCTAGTGGAGGAGTTCAAGTATCTTGGGGTCTTGTTCACGAATGAGGGGAAGATGGAGCAGGAGATCGACAGGCGGATTGGTGCAGCGTCTGCTGTGAAGCGGGCACTGTACCGATCCGTTGTGATGAAGAGAGAGCTGAGCCAAAAGGCGAAGCTCTCGATTTACCGGTCGATCTACGTTCCTACCCTCATCTATGGTCACGAGCTTTGGGTCGTGACCGAAAGAACGAGATCCTGAATACAAGCGGCCAAAATGAGTTTTCTCCGTAGTATGTCTGGGCTCTCCCTTAGAGATTTGGTGAGGAGCTCAGTCACCGGGGAGGACTCAGAGTAGAGCCGCTGCTCCTCCACGTCGAGAGAAGCCAGTTGAGGTGGCTCGGGCATCTGGTTAGGATGCCTCCCGGACGCCTCCCTGGTGAGGTATTCCGGGCACGTCCCATCGGGAGGAGGCCCAGGGGAAGACCCAGGACATGCAGAAGGGACTATGTCTCCCGGCTGGCCTGGGATCGCCTTAGGATTCCCCCGGAGGAGCTGGCCCAAGTGGCTGGGGAGAGGGACGTCTGGGCCTCCCTACTGAAGCTGCTACCCCCGCGACCTGACCCCGGATAAGCGGAAGAAGATGGATGGATGGATATGTATAATGTGATAGCTGAGAAAAGAAAGTAAATAAATAAATTATGGGCTTTCTGTATAGAAGTAAACACTTAGTACCTGGAACCCAGCACTTGTGGGTGTTTGTGAGAGTGCACTTGTGTATGTGAAATTTATCCAGAAGAAAAATACTCAGTGGTTGTGAAGAACCAAAGGCCTGCTTCCCCCGAGCACCGAGGCAGGTGCCGGGGGACCCATAACCCCAGACCCCCAAAGGGGCCCCTAAAGCAGGGCGCCCAAGGGGGCACACACAGGAAATCTGCCCCCCCCCCCACCAAGGTATAAGGAGAGACAACCGCAATGCCGAAGCCCCCAGGAGCCACGGGGGCGAGCCCGTGGGCTCCGCCGGCAGCCAGCTACGCTGAAGTGGCACCGACCATGGGTGGGGGGAGAGATCCGACTGCTCGTTCCCGACCCCCCATCCCGCACCCGGGCCAGACGTCGGGGGGGCCTGGGCCGGGGGACGGACAGGCCACCCAACCAGAACCCCCCCTAAATACCTAAATAGGTCACTCACTCCCCCTCCTTACCCTAGTCACCCCTTCTCCCCCCCCCTTTTTGGGGAGAGCAGAGGCGTCAGCCCCAGTCCCGGCAAGCCACCCGGTGGTTTCAGGAGGAAAACTCCTCTCTCAGAAGGTACAGATTTGCTCGTTTAGCTTGTAACGACGCCAGAACCCGCCTGCTAATATTATTTAGCTAAACTGTAACTTTACGAAAAATATTAGAAAGGTTACCAATCACTCTCAGACACTTTGCAAATGAATCTAATCACAAACTAATTAATTTCCCTTTTTTTTAACCTACTAACATTGGATCAGCTGATTGTGGGATTTAAACTTAACATTTCAGCACATTAGACTGACAGCAGCGAGACCACCATCAGAATGAGGAACAGCAGGATGCAGAGGACGGGCTTGTTGGTTATATTTGCTATTTTTCCCGTTCAAATCTTTATTAACAATAGAAACAGTACATAGACCATACTTAAAACCAAATATATACAACTCCACCAATCACAGGAGGGATTAAGAGAGAAAAAGCAAAGGACAAATGAGCAAAACAACGACAAAAAAACAGAATGTACAAATACAACATTAGACTTAGACTTAGACTTTCTCTATTGTAATTTTGTATGCACAGAGTGCATACAGAACGAAATTTCGATTTCATACAGCTCAGAAAAATTGCAGTAACTCTACAGGATACGTTGCTGTGAATGTACAGTACAGGATTAAAATGCAGTAATAAATTGCAGTAATTTAGAGGATAAATTCCAATTGATTTCCAGATAAAGTGCAGCAGTGATTTAACAGTAGACAGTTGAAATGTAAACAAATATGCAGTAAGTTTCCGGATAAAGTTTCCGGATAAAGTGCAGCAGTGATTTAACAGTAGACAGTTGAAATGTAAACAAATATGCAGTAAGTTTCCGGATAAAGTGCAAAAGTGATATTGGAGACTAAGAGTTGGGCAGCATTTATAATGCTGGATAAGGATACGATTACAAATGTGCAAATTAGCGAGTGTGGTACATAGTCCATTTTATGGACTGGATCTCATGACAGCATGAGATCAGTGAGTCATTTATGTATTTATACTTCCAGCTGTGTTCAACTTTGACATCGACTTCCCGAGGAAGTAGAAGAGTGTGAAATAGTAACAAATCAGAAAACAACCTGCAAACTTTTTTAACGGCAATATTCTAATTCTTTGATATTAAGTCTTCCTCATATAAACTCTCTAAAGGATTCTTAAATCTTTGGGATTATGTGATCGATTGATTTAAAAATAAATCTTAGAATTGTGTTGGCTGTGTGAGGATTTATACGTGTTGCCCTAAATGTTGCCACTTCTTTGGACATGCAATCTGAGTCATTGCAGCTTTTGTCACTGATTAACAGAGGTGAAATGGATTTATTTACCCATCTGCTTCTCTAATCTTCAAAATTACGCTGAGCTCTTCTCTCCATCCTCGATCCATTTAGTTCTAGACTGCATGTGTCCTTTTTAACGAAAAGGTAATCTAATTCTGATTGGGTGTTTATAATATTTTTTCTATCTTCACCCCAGTTTATCTTATTAGAATAATTAAGAACAGTCCCAACTAGTTTGGATTCATTTTTATAATTTTAAGTTAGCATGTTGGCTAAAAAATATAACTGTTATCTATAGGACAATTTAGAAATGCCCATTTTTGTACTGATTATTGTAGATTTTCATCCGTTCTTATTTCCAATATGGGATTTTTTTTTTTTATATAACTGCCATGTTTTTTGTTTTTTAACAAATGAAATTTACATTACCAATAGTCTTTGGAGTTCTGTCTATGGTTGAGGTGAGTTTGATCTGCTAAAGGGCTACTGGAAATCTGAGTGCTAATGTTATATCTTGCTACTGAAATGAATTTTACCAATAATCTGTCCTGGTTCTGGATGTTTGACCATGTGGTTTTGTCCAAGTGTATTGTCTGTGATTTTTGTTTGTTCTCTCCGGGCATCAATCAGCATGATTTGGTTAAATCAATCTGCTATTATATTAATTAGATGGCTGTGGTAATGTCTAATAGGGCCTGTCTAATAATGTCTAATCCGTCTGATCACTCATCCAGGGTTAAAGTCTCCACCCATTGGTATGTGGTCTGTTGAATATGGAGTTTCTAATTCGTCGATAACATTTGTAAACTGATACAATACATTCCTGGTTTTCTGTTCATTACTATACCCACAGATAGAGACAAATGTCAAAAGAACATGTTCAGTTTCAAGAATACATGTTTTAAGACTTATCTCCCATGAGGTTGTCTGAAGCATTTTGCCGTACCTGCAGACTGCTTTGAACCACAACTATATCAAACAGGTTTTTTTTAGAGTGTATGTCCTCCATGCGGCCATCAAAGCGCTAGCCTAAAGAGTCAAAGGCAGTTAAACTAATGACGCCTCTATAGACTAAACTCGTCTTGATATTTAGCTTTCGTTTTGTTTTTTCAATAGAGTACTCTTCTTCGTCTTGACTACTGTAATGCTGTTTATAGGCATTAGCCAGACCTCTCCTGCCTTTCTGCAGCATGTGCAGAACTCTGCTACTCGTTTGTTAACTCAGACCCATAGGTGCGAGCATATTACTCCCATCCTAGCGTCCCTTCACTGTCTCCCTGTGCGCTACAGAATTCATTTTAAGCTTTTGTTATTTGTTTTTAAATGTTTGAACAACCTTGCTCCACCATATTTGTGCGAGCTGATTCAGCCTTACTGCCCACCCCGACCCCTTAGATCAGCTGATCAGCTGCTGCTCACGGTCCCTAAAACCAGGCTGAGGCTCAGAGGTGGCAGAGCATTTGCTCTTGCTGCTCCTTATTATGGAATAACTTACCATTGAGTATCAGACAGGCCTCCTCTGTTCCTGTTTTAAAATCTCTTTTTTTAAAATGCACTTTAATTTCCTGGCTTTTTATACACAGTGATCTTTTCATGTCGAAAATTTTAAAATACTCCTGCGGTGAACCTGTTTTTTAGCTTTTGATGTTGTGTGTGTGTTTGTATGTTTTTAACTTCTTTTTTTTTAACTTTTCTTGTTTTAATGTACAGCACTTTGGTGACCCATGAGGTTTTTAAAATGTGCTATAGAAATAAAGTTGATTGACTGATTGATTTTCTGGTGTGTTTGTTCAAGTAGTGTCGCATTTGCCGGACCTAGCAACATCCATAGCCTCTCCATACCTGTGTTCAACATCTTTTTCTGTTTGTGTCAGCTGCAGTCTTTTTTCAAAGTTCTGGGCTGTAATGCTCTGCTTACCAGGCGGTGTCTTTTCAGTAGGTATCCTATCACAATTGTTTTTTGTTTTGGTGTTTTTGTCCATGTAGCAGCGCCCCCTTGACAGATAGCGCCTTAGGCAACCACCTATTTGACCTCGATGCTAAGAACCAGCCCTGCAGGAATGTTATTGAACCCTTTTCAGTCTGTGATTAACTCGGTTCAGACTGATAGAACATGTTGTCTCAGTCTTGATGGGTCCAATCAACTGCAGTCAGCCTGGTTCTTAAACACACTTTTCCCTTTGGTTTGACTAACCTCATTACACATTACTGTAAAGCAGAATAATTCTGTTTGTGGCTGATTTCAGGCTGATTATGGCCTGTTTTAACTTTTTTTCAACATGTCTGCAGCCAGTTCCAGTTCTCAGCATATTTACCTGCTTTTTAACACATGGTTTTAATCGGTTGTTTGCAGCCTGGCTTGAACATATTTACAGCCTGTTTTAACGTGTCTGCAGCCTGTTTTCGCTCACAGCCTGATGTTTTTCACTTCACACTCGTTCTTTACCTGGGTTACAACCTGTTTATGAAGTATTTATAGCCGATTTCTGGTTTATCCGACTGGTTTAACTCGTTTTCTACCGTTTAATAAACCGGTTCCGCTCCTCTCTCACCAGGACTAGTTTTGCATGACGTCATTCCACCAGGTAAGAAAAGCCATCAGAACTTACCTGCTGTCGTGCTGGTACCGCTGTCCCCTGCTCTTCTGAACTCTGCGGGTCAGACGACATACGGTGTCCAGAACGCTGACGTCAGAGGCGGATTCTCTCTGTGATTGGTCGGAA
Source organism: Fundulus heteroclitus (assembly GCF_011125445.2). Taxonomy (NCBI): domain Eukaryota; kingdom Metazoa; phylum Chordata; class Actinopteri; order Cyprinodontiformes; family Fundulidae; genus Fundulus; species Fundulus heteroclitus. Next base: position 26,742,007 of record NC_046370.1, read on the forward strand.
GGCTGCGTTTATTTTGAAACGCCCTGTCGGATGTGAGGTCATCAAACACCGGAATAACTTTTGTTTGGCCATCTGTGTTATGGGGTTTTGTAACCCGAGTTAACTCCTGCCGCTCTGGACCCGAACTCTCTGGATCGGACCGGAGAGCTAAGTTCTAAAGATGTCCCGGGTTCTGATCGTTGGAGCGGGCCTCACGGGTAGCTTGTGCGCATGTCTGCTGAGGAGAGCGCTACAGAGCAAAGTTCAGGTGGTGGTGTGGGACAAGGCGAGGGGTGCAGGTCAGTTCGGAACCCCTTCCAGCTTAATTAGTTTCTGGGTTTTTCAGGTCAGAGCCGAAAAGACCCAGACTGCAGATGGATACTTCTGATGTTTCTGACACCAGCTGGGTTCTGACGGGACTTTCAGCAGAATTAAATGGCTGCAGCCACACGACCGACTAAACTATAAGGATGCTCCCCAAAAAGCGTCTGATTTTAAAAGGTTAAACCGGTGGAGAACAGTAGAACCTTTTCTAGGTTCTTCTCTTTAATTTGCCTTCTAAGCGGTCTGTGAAGGTCAATTAAACCCTGACATACCACAAACCGTTTTGACATTTAGCATTCAATGGCTTTTCCCAAAGTGACCCATATACAAAAATAAAATGTATACTTTTGTACAGATGCTACGCATTTTGCACACTGATGCTGTTTCGGGTCAAATTTGACCTGCATCTTTTGAGAGGTCACATCAGTAATTGGTGTTTTAGTGAATCTTGCAACCTTTCAGGACACGTTTATGTGTAGTTTCTATCTGGCAGTGGTCACAGTGGGTTAGGGGGACCTGGACAATGTCGCGAGAACGAGCGCGAGTTGTGTTCCACCGCATTTAGGTTAAGTTATGTGCACCCGGGATTATTATTTAGCTGAGTTGCGCTAACTCAACGTGTACAACTTGCACATACTAACGTTTTTAAGTTAACAGAAAATAACTTTTTAGGTAAAGTCAACTTATTGCGTTTTCCAGTCTCCCATGGTCTTTAAGGGGCATGCAGAAATCCTAAAACAAACGCATGGAATGATCAGGTATGGTGTATAAGGGGAACAGAGGTCAGAAGGTCCATTGACACAGACACAAGCATCTATGCCTGAAATGTTGTCAAATTATCCTCAACAAACCTGAGATAGTTTAGGGTGGGCAGCAGAGCTGTCATTTCAGGAGCTCACATCATGACAGCAAGAAGTTTGGGGCTGTAATCAGGTTGAAAGACAACCTTCCTAACACAGCAGCTTCAGCTGCGGCGGTAAGGACAGCGCAGCAACCTGCGCCTGGCCCTGATAAGAACATCACTCCAGCTAACACAAGGGGACACAAGAGAAGGCCATTGCAACGTGTAAGGAAGAACTGCAAAACAGGGAGAACCTGCTGCAAGTGTGTTTCCCACACTTTTACGTTCCACACGTAAAGTTTCCTACTACTGCCTTGAATGTGTGGAGAAGTTAATGTCCCATATTTAGTTATATATAGCTTATTATTCTTATATTACAACTTCCAATCGTTCCAGAATGTACCTGCCATTTTAAAAATCAATAAACTATATTTCAATCTTTTTGGCGTGTGTAAAATAAAGTCATGATACTGTGTGATTGTAGATGCTTTGTCTAAAAACGACTGTTGAATGAATCAAAGGGTTTTATTGTGAAATGGGCTATTTAGACATTTGAAATGGATCTTTTGGCAAAATGCTAAACCCTGAGCTGCCTGTGTGTCTGCCAGGGGGCAGGATGTCCACCAGCCGTCCTCCAGAGCCTACGTCTCATTCTGCTGACCTCGGAGCGCAGTACATCACAGCCACTCCTGCCTACGCTCAGTCCCACAGCAAGTACGCCTGGCCTGGCCTCCTCTCACACTAACCAACATCCCAGGGAGAATTTCTGACGCTCTGTGTGTGTGTGTGTGTGTGTGTGTGTGTGTGTGTTCAGTTTCTATGCAGAGCTGCTGTCAGCCGGCCTGCTTCAGCCACTCGACTGTCACATCGAAGGTCTGCAGCACAAAGAGGGAAACAAAGACTACGTGACGCCCCTGGGCACGAGCAGTGTGGTCAAACACTTCCTGTCCGAGTCAGGTAATCGCACCCTTTTGAGTCAGGTTACATACCTGTCCACTTCCTGTCTACGTAGGGTCATCGCACTTACCCACTTGTTGTCACAGTGGGATAATCCAACCTTTCTGAGTCCGGTTATCACACCTGTGTGTGTGAGATAACCGCTCGTCTGCTTCCAGTTAGTCGGGTAACCTCGCCTGGCTTGTCTGCTCAGGTTGCAGCTCGTTGTTGTGGTCGTTTGGGTGATTCTGAGTGAAAAATGCTGTGATTTCCAGCTGTTAATTTAACATATTCTGTTTCCAGCAGCCGGGAACAGGAACTCTGTCCAGCCTCTGTAGATCCAGTCTGTGGAAACACTTCATTTTCAGTCAGCTCTAAACTTCATGCCACGGTTCCTAGTCAGATAAGAAAAGTCTGGAACCGGGAACTCTGTGTTAAGGGTGTCCACGTTGAGATATGCAGAAGCTCTATGATTTCCAAACTGATTTGCAAACTTTAAGACACAATAATGCCCCAGCAGTATTTATAAATTGGGAGACCAGCCTTTCAGTACGTTTGTCAGTACACGGTTGACTAAGGATAAGGATACACGTGACGACCCCTAGCAGTTGTCTCTAAAATTCAACATTTTTCTGAATGAGACCTGTATTGTCACCTTATCGTTGATTTTGTTCTAATAAATGAATTACAATGTCATATTGTAATTTTTACAACTTTAACTGGAGAGAGTCCCGTGCCTTTCAAAAATGTTGCCGCCATATTGAAAATGGTATCGAGTATTATTCTTAGAATTGGTAACTAGTATGAAATCTTGGTATTGTGACGACCCTAGTTGCCAGCCAATCGGTGTGGAAGGGCCCCCACTGATTGGCTGGCAGTGACGGTTCTCAGGATGTCAGGGTGGCTCCTCACTGGGACTTTTAAACTGAACCGTGAGCAGTTTGAAGGTCTATCTCACTGAAAGATTAAAAAATGTTGCGGTGCTGCATCTGAATTTTGAACAAGAGGATCAAACTTTATGGACTTGATTGGGCCCAACTTCTTGGTTCGACTGGTCAGTGTGTCATTGTCTCTCTCTGGCATCTCTTTTTCACATTTCTGTCTGCTCTGTGTGGGTGTTTGCAGATGTTATGATACCCAGGCCAAAGCGATCTTTATTCCTTCAGAACGCTTTCTCTACACTTCCCAGAGGGAAACCGTTCTAAATGAAAGCTGCTGTTCTCTTTTTGATTGAAGCAGTGTTTAACTGAAGGTCTGAGACAGTCACTGCCAAGGTATAAAGGATCTTTAAACTCCAAGGTCAGTACTTTAAAAAACATTATTTGTCACACGTATTTATGTGTCAAAAGACAAAATTTCCCAATCTGTCCAGCAGCATTGTGTCGCCCACTGACCAAGACTGAGATTTGGAGTTGTTTGCTGATAAGGATGCAAGCGACACCACGACTTTTGAATATTTAACTTTTTCAAAATATTTACCTTTTCTGAGACACTGACTTCTTGTTTTTTACTACACGTAAGCCATAATCATCAAAATTACAACAACAGAAGTTTATATAGTTCAGACTCATTTAACAGCCTGGATCAGTATGCATACTGTAACCATGTTAAGGCTAGCTTCCGTGTGTTTCTGAACGCTAGATTTTTATCCTCCTTTTTTATTGTCATCTTTTCTATGGAGAGATCAGATTTCAACTGTGTCTACAGGTTCGACAGCAGATGAGATCTTAGGTTCTGAGCAGTAAACGTCTCAGCTTCCAGCAGAACCCTGCTTCAAAAAGCCTCACTCCTGCTGGAAAGGCACACTTTCAGTTTCGATGTGTAATGCATCACAGATTGCAGCGAGAGATCAGGAGAACGGATCGTGAAAAATGCGAGAACTCTCTCCGAGTCTGCACAGCTGTGTCTCCTGACCTCTCTCAGAGAAAAACTCTTCCATACAGACCTGGGCAATAAATTAGAACATGCATTCCAGTGAGGCTCCTTTGTTAGAATAAAAGTACCTTTTGAAAATAACAACCTTTCAGTAGGTATTAAACATACTTCTCCATGTATTAAAAATAATTTTTTGTTGGTCTGATGTAATATTTGAACCGCAAATGTTGTTTTCATGAGATGTAAGAAAATCCTCCTAATTAACGGAAATAAAGGCTTGAAAACATCAGTCTGTGTGGAATTATTCTGTATATTGTGTTTCACGTAATGATGGAGTTACTGATATAAGTGAACTTTTCATTACAATTGTAATTTATTTTTTATGTCCATATATGGAGGTTTCTGTTTACTATAACACCATGTTCTCTTTCTTTTGACCACAAGAGGGAAGTAGGGTCCTGGATAAACTGAGGTCCTTCAGTTCCAAACTGTGGTCCAACATTTTGATGTTTGGATCAGAACCAAATCAAACCAGAATCAGTTCGAAGCTACAGCAGAATAAATATGTTCTCTGGATAAGCTGATAAAAGTGAATCCTAAACTGGACATCATTGGTTACTAGGTAAAAGGTTCTATGGATCACAAACTGTCTTTTTTTTTTCTTGCCACAGGAGCTGATTTGTTCCTGGAATACCATGTGACTGGCCTGTACTGCCGTGGAGCATCATGGGAGGTGGAGAGGAGGGGAGGCAGCGAGACGTTTGACGCCGTTGTCCTGACGATGCCGGTCCCTCAGATCCTGCAGCTGCAGGGAGACCTGGGAAACTGTAAGAACCTCACAGACACAAGCAGAACAGCCAGAGTGATGGAACCCACAGAAACTGATCTCAGAGCAGCCGTTGGACAGGCACATGTTTGGATTTCTAACGCCGCCAGGACTTTGTGTCACCTTGGTGACTCCAACCCTAACAATTACCAGTGCATTCTTAACCTAACCTCAATCTAAACTGAATTAGCACTACAGCTATCTACCCCTAACCATACAAAGTGGCTAATCAAAGATAAATGAATAAACCACAAAATGTCCCCTACAAGCAGCATGAACCTGCTGCACACACATTTCTCCACTGATATTATGTCACTTCTCTGGAGACTGATTGGTTCTCTGTATATGTGTGTGTGTGTGTGTGTGTGTGTGTGTGTTGCTGGAGACCACAGCTCCTCTGTGTGTGTTTCCTCTTCTCGTGATGGTGATGTCACCTGCAGCTCCTCTGATTGGCTGGTCAGGTACAGCGCCCATTTCCTCTGCCCCCTCCCACATCCCAACCCCCTAACTACACACACACACACACACACACACACACACACGCCCAGGTTATTCTTAGCTGCAGTGCATGCGTTTCTGCGTGCAGCCTCTGAATCATGGAATTGATTAAGAGTCCTGAAGGAAGGACACTGAACATCCTGTTGGTGGAGACGTTCTGTAACAGAGCCAGACAGAAACTAGCTCAATCCAGAATTGGGCGTAAAAACGTAATTTTGTAATTTTCTGCCATTTATTTAAAAATTAACCCATTAGACGGTATAGTCCAGCTCAAACATCAGAGCTACACTTCTTATTTCCCTGCACTATGCTTAGTGCAACCCTGCTATGAACAGTAAGGAACTTTGAAAAAGTAGATTTACAAGAAAATGTTTTAGAAATCCTTAGTCACATTTTTGTATAAATATAATTATTGGATAAAAAAAAGACTTGTGCTATATCAATGTAAATATCCTTTGAAATCTCGCCTGATTTGCTTAGATCCATTATGTATCAAGTCATTCAGTCCAATAGTTCAAATCTAATGATTAGAAAGGGATTTTCAGATAATTAAAAAAGGATCAGGTAATTCATGACATCAGGAACATTTGTAATAGTGAGGCTATTATTGAAAATGTCGATGACAACATAGATGACCGTTTGCCTCCATTTCTCTGCTGTTTTTTTCTTTTTTTCTTTCTCTTGCACTGTCTCCAGCACTCTTTGCTGTTGGCATATGGTTTGATGGGATGATGTAATTTCCTCTGTCATGTGACTGCTTGTCCTCTTCCTCTACCATGTGAAATAGCTCTAGGTGACAGGGTGGTGTACATTTTGGACACAGGTTTTTAAACGCATGTTTCTCATATATTTACAGTTTGACAATAATTGTAATTTACACAACTAGTCCATGCTTTGGGATGGCTTATATCAAAGCTTATGGGAGGGGCAGAAAATGTCCTTCAATGCTGGAATGCCCCGTCTGCTCAGGTACGTCACTAAAATCTGCAGTCCTGGTTGAACCTTGACCCAGCTCACAATGAAGCTGAAACCTGATGAAGTTACAATGAGTTTCACAGTGATCTGAAGAAATGGAGCTGGTTCCCAGAAAACCTGTGGTCCACAACTGGCTAGCTGTCTGTTCCAAGTCTGGAATTTGGAGGTTGAAAAAAAGTTGATATTTGTCAGGGGATCCAGACAGAAGTGCTGCCAGAGTTACGTCTACAACAGAGAGAGGGAGCAAGGAGAAGGGCGGATGGCGAGTCTGGATCCTGACCAAGAAGAACCAGACTAGGATCAATCGATAGAGATGGAGACAATGAACCAATGTTCAGAGGGATTAATGATGGAGAGATAGGCCTTGAGAAGACGGAGGAGGACTTTGAGGAGCCAGTGAATAAGGGTGAGAGGAACCTGAGTGGAACGTCAGTGAAACGGCAGGATGTGAGATCAGCCGTGAGGAGGAAGTGAGTCGAAAGCTTCACGGTCCAGATGACACACCTGTGGTGGTGTGGCCATATCAGCTCCTCCAGCTGTTTTCTGCAGCTCCAGTTCTCTTGCCTTAGCTATGGAGGAATCTGATCAGCTCTTATCTGTTTAGCTGTGTTTCTCTTCTAGAGGAAGCTGGTAAAGGAGCTATTGCTGCCATTCCATTATTACTTCCCCTCATATAGAAAGTACTCCTGGATCTGTGGTACTGAGCTCTTTTTGTGTGTCTGCTCTGACTTCTCTGACCCGAGTCAGTCCTGGCAGAAGGTTGTTGACACTGAGCCTGGTTCTGGTTCTGCTGGAGCTTTCTTCCCGTTAAAGGGGAGTTTTCCTCTCTACATGTTTGAAGAGAGGGAGATAGGTGGAACACTACAGGCGCTGAAGGTAGATGAGCTGAAGTACCTGGGGTCAAGCATGCAGGTACTACATTTCCCATGATGCATGTGTTATTAATGCCTGTCTGTCATCCTGTCTGTTTCACAGTACTATCCGTCAAGCAGAGGGAGGAGCTGGAGGGCGTCAGGTACTCATCCCGCTTTGCTGTTGCACTCTACTTCCCTCCTGACGTTGTCTTCAGTTTTACCTGGGGGGCACGCTACGTCACCGACAGCCACTGCATCCGCTACATCGCCGTGGACAACAAGAAACGCAGCACAGGTCTCTTCAACTCATCTGTATCGGATTGACTCAAATGTGTCTTCAGCAGTCTTGTCTCGGATTATCTTTAGGACTTCCATTTGCCCCCTTTTCCCCCAGTTAATTAAAATTTTGATTATTCGATAATAACAACAAAGGCTGGTGCTTTAAAGTTTAAAGAATATGTATAAAGTGCCACTTGTGATTGGCTCACTTACCCATCTGTCTCCTCAGATGCTCCAGGTCTGGGTCCATCCCTTGTCGTCCACACCAGTGTGCCGTTTGGTCTGAAGCACCTGGAGAATGACAAGGATACCATCCAGCCAATCATCTTGCAGGAGCTCCACAGGCTTCTCCCTGACCTACCTCAGCCAAGCAGCATCAAGTTTCAGAAGTGGAGGTACTCCCAGGTGAGTCAGCTCTTGGTGCAGAAGTGTATCTCCTCCAAGTGAGGCAGCTCCTTACTCACCTGTCCATCCCCTGTGCAGGTGCTGACCTCAGTCCCCAACTGTCCAGGTCACATGACTATCCTGGAGCAGCCGCCGCTCATCTGTGGCGGCGACGCCTTCACCCACTCAAACTTTGACGGCTGTGTGGAATCGGCACTCAGTGTGCTCAAAGCTCTTAAGGGCTCACTGGATGTCCAGCAGAACACTTGAGACACACCTGCTCAATGACTGGCATTATTGACCCAATCGAATCATGAAGTGATTAAAAAAAAAGATCAGGATCAAATGTTTGTCGGTTTTTCTCAGAATAAATGTTGGAGGTTAAAAATGATGTGCATCTCTGCGTTTTGGTTCTGGTGACTCACCTCCCAAAGAGAAACCTGCTCAGCTGCATACCTGAGGCCGACTGATGCCTGCTTTATGAAAGTGACTCATGTTTATGTGACCTGAAGGAGAGTCATCACCCTGCTGGAAGGTCTGTCCCCACCTCTAAACCATAAACTCCCCTTTCTCAGGAAGAAACGTCCACCAGAACCAGACCCAGTGGGAGCGACTATCTGACACAACCAACTGGGGCTTTGAGAAGACAGAGCCTACACACAAAAAGAAAATAGAAGCATTGACCCAGGAGTACTTTCTATGTGAAAGAAAAAGAATGGCAGTAGCTTCATCTTGGACAGAAACACAGTTAAACTAGAGTTCTGAGGCAGTTTTCCAGTCTCCTGATCAAAAAATATAAGACCAGTTGAAAAATTGCAAGATTTCACGTTTTGCACAGTTGGATTTCAAGAAGGTTTTAAATAGTTTCTAAATGCAAAAAGAAGATATGGGAGTGAGACGGAAAAAAACTGAGCGAACAATTTATTTCAAACAAACCAATAAACTGAAATGCGCTGATCATCAGCTGATCTAAAGAACATCTAAAAGCTCAAATATTTCTAAACGTGTGGATTCGGCATGCTTTTCTGTCAGGTGTCCACACTGTCATGACCTCCTGATGGCGAAGGCGAACAAGCTTTCTCTCTTTGAACGCCGTTTGATTGTTGAGCTCCACAAGCAAGGCCCCCCGCAGCGCAGGGTCTTCTTAAAAGACCCCGAGGGTTATGGAACAAAAAAAGTCAAGTGGTAGGTCCGACTAAAGTTCACCCGCCCTGAGCTGGAGGATCCGAATGGCCGTCCGTTCAGACACGGGACGATCCTTGACCCAAATTAAGCTCGTCACTGGTGCCAACAGCAGTCCCACAACCATCAGACAGCATCTGCGAGAGGTTTTAAGAACAAAAAACGACTTGAAAGGCCCAGCAGCACAAAGCCTGTTTAGAGTTTGCACGGGAGCACCAAACGTGACAATGAAAGGTGGAAGAAAGATTTATTCTCTGATGATGCAGCTGGAATCCCTCATGACTGAGGGCCATCGTATGTGTGGTAATGATGGTTTTCCACCTGACCAAGCACTTCTTCCATCACTCTTTTGGACCATCCTGCATGTTCCCCTGATCTAAATCCAATTGAGAACATTTGGGGTTAAATGGTGAGGGAGGTTTACAAAAATGGACACTGGGTCCAGACCTTGGATGCCCTCCATGAAATCATCTTCACCACTTGGAGCAACATTCCTTCTAGCTTCCCGGTGGTTAGAGCAGTGTGCTTGCACTCAGAGAAGGATGCAAGTACCCGGTTTGATCCCCAGTGCCTGCACTCTGGGTCCCTGAGCAAGACTCTTAATCCCAGATTGTGCCGCACATGGCAGCCCACTGCTCCCCTAGGGTGATGGGTTAAATGCAGAGAAACCACATTTCGTTGCTCTGTACTTGTGACAATGCAATGACAGTAAATTGAATTCTATTCTATTCTAAACACTAGCGTCAAGCGTGCCGAAACAAATGTTTGAGGCGATTAACAAGAATGGTGCAGCTACTCATACAGTCCTTTTTTGAAAATGTTTGAACTTTTGATCAGCTGATCAACAGCCTATTTCACTTTAATGGTTGTTTGCAATAAAATGCTTACTCAATTTCTCCTTATTGCATTTGGAAGCTCTACTTAGAACTTTCTTAATATCCAACATTGCATAATGTGAATTCTTGCCATTTTTTCCCCAACAGGTCTTAAATTTTTGATCAGGAGCTATTGACTGGCCTCAGAACGGTTCCAGGTGTCTGACTGGTTTTAGATCGGTATCAGGTTGCATAATCAAACCAGTGGCAGCGCTGATACTGCAGTGCTGCCTGATTTTTTTATTATTTTTTTTCATAGCACCAGATAAGACAGAATCAGTTCTGGTTCTCGGCCCACGAGGCTCTGAGTGTGACCTAATTTTTTGCGCGCTGCTTTTCCTCTGTTCTGACTGTGCTCAGTGGAGCTGCCTGCTCAGTGAGTGATCATCGGTGCCGTGTCACCAGTGGCGCAGAGCTTTCTCCACTTTGGGCTCTTTATTTATTACGTCTGGTTCATTTGATCAGCTTCTCTGAAAGCCAGCGTCAATGTGGACCTTCATTCTAAATTAGAAATATGTAAGCCTGCAAGACTATAATCCTCTGACTAGGAGCAGAGCAAGCTCTTTTCTCAGTTTTAACCATCATCCTTCTGCTGTACTCAGGGTTCTCCTAAGAACTCCAAAAGAGGTTTATGAACATATTCAGACTTTTCCTTGAATTAAGTAATGACAAAAACAAACTGCTACTTCTATCACGCTCTTTAATAGACTGATTTCACACCATGTCAGCTCTTTTACAGCTGAGATTCAGAGTTCTATCCTGTTGTCTGGCAGCAGAGCCACATCCATAATTCTGAGAGACCCACATCCTGCGTGGTTCCATTGTGTTCTCAGACAGCAGACCCCATTCTGCTGTTCAGCCTCAGAGGATGCTCCAACAGAGGAGAAAGTGCTTCCAACATCTGCACTGCTGTGGTCATAACCTTTGGAGGGTTGATGGGAGTAGTAGTTAAAAAAAAAAAAAAACAGAGACTCATAGCTGTTTATAAATAGTTTATTCACTTTACAGTGTTTTTTTTATTATAAAATGAGTAGCGGCAGAATAAAAGGGGTCCGATTAACGTGTTTGCATGGTAACACAGCTCATAGCGTCACAGCATCTCTGCCGTTTAATGTCTGAGTGAAAACCATAAGAAACATGTTTACAAACCACATCTAAGCGGGCGGTTCCACAATGCAGAACTCATCAATATGTCTCTGACTACTGTTCTACAGGAGCGATCAGGCAGTTGTGATTGAAGGTTTTTAACATCTGGAACCTAAAAGGATTCGCTGAGTAGAACCGGACGTTCCAATAAAGCTGAACACTGACATCATGAAATGTGACGGTTCTGATTGGTTCAAACACTAACATACGAAGACGGTTTTTGTTCTTCATTAGCAGAACAAACTGACTGGAGAACAGACGACCACCTCAACCCAAATCACAAAGACAAATATCTGTGAATGAGCTTCCCGTTGACAGGACCGGGGATTGAAACGGAACCTGAATGGTCAGAACAGAGATCACGCGGCTCACGTCTGAGTCAGAGCCCGGTTCTACCAGGTCTGGGAACAGCAGACGTGACTCTGTCTCTAGCACAGGCCGAAAAGGTGAGCCGAGCCTCTGGAGCAGGTTTAAAAGCAGAAACGTCTCTGCAGATCACCGGAAACAAGCCCGGAGCCCGCTTTTCTGAGCAGGACTCAACCACTGGCACATGTGGACTTCCTGCTTCAGCTCTGGACGCCCTTCAGCTGTAGTTTAAACCGTACCAGACTGGAGGGTCAGGTGTGACGGCACAGTACAGGAGATACGAGGGTTCGGATCAACAGCACCACTGACTGGGTCAGCATAGCACCTGAAGCCTACCGAGATGGACTGAAGATCCAGAGCACGCAGTAGGGTAATCCTGGAGCTGACAATCACGCAGGAGGTTCTAAAAGACGCCCAGGTACACAATATTCTTAACTTCTCAGCATCAGTAAGGACCGGCTGATCTGAAATACCCCTGAACACCCACAGCCTTTAACGAGCTGAGGTCACAGGTTCATCGACCCGAGGTTCTACCTCAGACCTGGTTCTCAGAGAAAATGAACATCAGAGGAACAGCCGGTCAGTGTTCTTCTTTGGCTAATCCTGCTTTAACCCTGAGAGCCAGGCAGAGTCCAAATCCCTTGTTAGGGTTTGGTTCTGGACGGGAAAAGGCTCCAGGTGTCAGTGGACACACTCCAATGTGGCTCCCAACATCCAGAACCGGAAGGAGGAAAGTGTGAGGAGCAAATCTGGGGGCAGGAATCAGAACTGCCCCTGAAGTCTGACCTAGAGGCTGAGGGATTTGCTCCAACCAAGTCAGGTTCCGTCTGGCCCAACCCAAGCGTGTGCACATTAAAAAAGGGAAACTGGACAAAAACCGGACCCAATTCAAGACGTACATCCTGGTTGGAGCGTCTCTAATCAGCTTCGGAGGAACCAGAACCTTGACCTCGTAGCAGTGGGACCCGGCTTTGCTCAACGGCTTCAGAGCGGTGATTCTGAAGACCTCAGGTTCCTTCCCAACCCCTGGTTCCGGTTCCAGAAAGCTCCGTAGCTTATATGATTCCCATACATTTCTGAAGCTAACAGAAAGCTGCCGAACCACCAGAAGGGCTTTTCTGGATGGACTCAGTGTGATGGGGAGTATTTACAAGGCTGAAGGTCCAGAGCAGGAATGGTTACTTTGGGAGGAGCTTGTTCGCTGTTTAGCTTAATGACTGATAGAAGCTGGAGGAGAACCCGGTACAGAACCCGGTACACTTCCTGTAACGGGCCGGATGCATTCCAACAGCGGATTGACAAAACGGCAGCGGAGGTGGAGAAGGGCTGGTTTGGTTGGCGTTAAACGGGTCGGAATGTCCCTCTGAGCGCCGCGCCGCCATAAAGACGAGGAACCCCAAAGCTTAGTCCGGTTACAGAACCCCAGGGACCCGGCCCGACCGGACCGAGGAATAACAGACTGCATGTCTACACCATCTCAGCAGGAGATCCGGAACATTCAGGCAGGACGCTTTAAGACCAGAGGTGGGAGCTAACTTTAAACATGTCCTGTTCTGGTTGGTGAGAACGGTTGCAGAAACTGGACGTGAAACGGACCTTCATCTGCAAACTAACACTTCCTGCTGTGATCCGGACTCTGCTTTAAATCCGTCAACAGAACCCTCTCAAGCTTTCCTCCAGAAAGCTGGGTTCTAGACTTACAACTCACTGCCAGGTCCTGATCTGGACCTGGGTGTCCTTCTCAAGCTGGTCCTGATCCAAACCAAGCCCTGGTGTTAACCGTTCCTCGACCTCAATCGGGTCTAAATCCAAGGCGCATTCTGCTCTTGACGGGAATGTGGTGAATTATAATTAAAAAAAAATCCATTCCAACAGAAAAGCAGCTGATGTGATTCCGGTCAACCGGTCGGTGCTCAGAAGAACCGGACCAGGAGCTCGGACAGGACAGAAACAGAATCAGGATGACGGTTCCTGAAGCTGCTCCGGGGGAAGGAGGGGAAGAGGAAGGAGGGATGGGAGGAAGGCGAGGAAAGGTTTGGATTATCTTGGACTTTTTGAGATTGCAGTTTTACTCAATTTGTTCTGAGGCCCGGCCCACTCCTGTAGCACAGCCCCCTTTGTGCTGCTCGCCACGTGATGATTGTCCAGTGGTGCGCCGAGTAGATGAAGGAAGTTCGGGGTTATAATCCGATTCAAGCTCCTTCAATCCAGAGTCTCCAGATCGGTTCTGGTCCAGTACTTATGTACACGTATACACTGGATATATGCGTGACGGGGCGCGTCAGACTTTTGTGATCTGACTTTGGAGGTCGTCTTCGAACAGCTCGTTCTCAGGGTCTGAGTCTGTAGTGTCCGAGTAGCGGTAGTGATCCGGCTCGTTGTCGCTCACGTCCGGTGTCACCGAGGCCGACGTGCTGCACGTGTCACAGTTGGCGCCTTCCTCCACCGTCTTCGTAAAAAACAATTTGACCTGAAGAACAAAAGAACATCATGAGCCAGAAAACCCAAATATTCGCACAGCTTCTTCGTGTCAGTTTTCCATAAAGACCTCCTGAACATCCCAGAGGGACTGTCCAACACCGACCACAGAACGTCAGTGGAAAGGCCTGAATAAACAGAACATTTCTAGAGGAACGGGATGGAATGGTGAAGCATGGATCTGGCTCTACCTTAAAGTTCGGGGAGAAGTTCTTGTTGGCCTTGTCCTTGTTGGCTTTGTCCAACTCATTCTTGTTAAGTGTCAGAACCAGGAAGTCTCGGTCATTGGTCTCACTCCCCATCATCATCATCATTCCTGGGTTTGGAAATGTTCTGTCAGCGAGCTCCCGCAGGGTTCCGGAGCTACCGTTCTCCAGTTTGTCCGGGGTCTCCTCCGGCCCGGGGATGAAGAAGGTGTTGATCCAGAAATGGAACATCTTTTCCTGAAAGGACACAGGAAGAAGAGCGTCAGGGATGAGTGGGCTGAGGCGCTTTGCGTTTGGACTTTGGTCTTCACGGTGGTGAAGATCCAATTCCAACTACATCACCGGGAACACCCAAAGGGCCGGGCGGAACCTCAGTACCTAACGCGGCATAATGAACTACAACGAGAGCTGAAAAGAACCAAGACTAAAACAGGAATGATGAGAGTGAAAGGCCACCTTTAGGGAGGATTAAATATGGAGGGGAAACTTTCAAAACCAATAGAACCAACTCTGGTTCTAGAAAACTTCAGGTCCTGCACTAAAACCAAATCTGAAGTGTTCCCTGCAGAATAAACCTCTGACTGAATGTGTCAGCGTGACCTCAGCTGCTCGATTACAGAACCGAACATCACCACCATGTTGGGCCAGATCCAAACCAGGATCCTGTCAACTACGTTCACACTGGCATCTCTCCTTGTTGTTATTAGAAAGCTGTTGAGCAATGGGAGCCGACAATATTTACACCAGATCACAGCAAGAAGAAGTACGGTAAGAAAGAAAGCAGCACAGCTTATAACGACGGCCTTCTGTGGAGCGCTAACTGCTACTGCTGAGTGTGGATGTGTAGTGAGAGACAGGAGAGTGATGTGAAAGACGGATAACATGAGACGTGACCGAATTAGTACCACATATCAGATTTTTTGAAAAGGTGAAAAGATCAGAACTGGGTTGTTCACACTGCTGTGAAAACGATCGGATTTGGCCGGCGTTTCCCTGGAGGTTAGAGAAACCATTTATTCTCATTTATTGAACTTTCACCAACCGTCTTGGAACAGGATGTTTTCTGTGAAACCATGTTGTGAATTGTCCCTTAAAGAGACAGTACGTATTCAAATGTAAGATATTAGATATCAAAATAAACATGATGTGCAATTTGGAGCGGATCAAACAAAGTGTCCGGCTTAATTATTGTTGCTGAATTAGCTAATCTAACACTTTTAACACACAAAAGGGGAAATACATTCTCCACGGCCCTTCATGGTGAATGGGAGCTGCCAGGATCCAGAAGGAGGTTCAGAAAGCCTAAAGCAAGGACCAGCAGAGGGAGAAAATCTGACTTATCAGATCATCATTCAGGTCCATTCTCAAATATGGTTCAGTCTGATGGTTTTAGGGTTTTAGATTTATGCTGATATTCTCCCTGAAGTTCTCTCTACTATTTTTGTCAATGTTGTAGGGGGTGGTTCCACAGTGCAGAACTCATCCATAGGAGCATCCCTGTGGGGACAAGATTAAACTGATTCTGTTCAACAATCTGGCAAATAAATGGAAAACTTGCAATAAGTAAAAAAGATTCAAAATATAATTTCTTATAAAACAGGAAATGAATAACTGTCACGACTAAGAATGAATTGAACCACCTATCCTCCTCACCCTCTTCCCCATCACCTCCTGCTCACCTTCTTCATCATCTTGTTCTGCTTGTGGAAGAACTCCACCTTGATGTCTCCACAGACAGGAAGTGGCTGAGGGAACTCAAACACCATCAGTTTGTCCTCCCTGTGTGTGTGGGCTGGGTTGGAGGTGTGGATCTTCACTTTCAGCTGGTAGACCACGAACTGAGGGTCTGCGGACACAAGAACACCTGAGGATCACCGTCTGCACCTGGATCACCAATGGACTGGATCTGATTCTGGGTTTGAGGTTCAAATAGAGCTGGATATGGTCTGAAACTGATCTGGAAGCAGGTCTGGGTTTTTGTCTTGGGCTGGCATTGGAATTGAGACTGCGTCTGAATACAGGACTAACCCAGGTCTGGATCTGATTCTGGATCTGGAACCAGGACCGAGTTTGGAACTGGATTTTCAGTCTGAACTGAATCATGGACTGGAAATCCCTGTTGTGGATTGTGGTCTGGGGCCAGAATCTGGACTATAAAAGACAGAGCTGGGTGTGGATCTCATCTCTTGGACTTACTGCAGGTCCCAGCCGTGAACATGGGGACGGTCTCAAACAGCATCTTGTGGAAGAGCAGAGCCACGGGTTTGTAGTGCAGCCGGTTCCGGAGCAGGAAGTTGTAGTAGACGACGTAGCGGCGCTGGCTTGGGATGGTCACGCCCTGAAAACACAAGAACTGGGTGAGGACCTAGGTTCTAGCTCAGTGGAATCAGATGACACGGCAGCCAGAACATAAAGATGGACATGAGCTCAGGATAATATCCAGGCTGATGGGGTAAACCGGAGAAACCAGGAACGCCAAGTGAACATTCCTTCCATCTTCATCTGGAGCCAACCTGTGCCGTCTCTGACCCACTGACCTTCTTGTCCCTGGTCCGGACCTCTCCGTAGAAGTCCAGCGCCTCCTGAGCTTCCTGGAACTTCCCCCGGTGCAGCAGGTAGGCACAGATCATGACTCCAGTGCGGCCTTTCCCCGCCTTGCAGTGGATGGCGGCCACGTGCTGCTCGTCCTCGCTCAGCCACTGATCCAGGTCTTCACAGAACGGCTTGATCAGCTCCAGCTGGGGCGGGTTGTGGTCTTCGAACGGATACTGGGCCACTGAAAGAGAGGGGGGGCGGTTACTGCTTAGGGGGGAGGGGGAGGCTGCTCCTTCTGCAGGGCAGCGGACAGGAGCGCGACTCACCTCGACAGTTGAACTTTGAGGTGTCGTAGTGTCGCTCCGCACACCTGAGGAAACAGGGACGCACTTTACTACCAGAACCTCGCTGCATCGACTACTTTAAAGCAAACCACTGCGATGATTGTTTTCACAGGACGGCTCTTATTCGTGTTCTCCATAATCTCCAACCTCGGGAGATTATGGTGAGAGAGGAATTGCAGACCAGTCCTCTCTTCACATCTCTAGATGGTCCAGTTCTGTCTGATGCAAGCCTTCTAGGTGACTCAGGTCTGAGGAGTCAGACGGCCATGGAAGAAGGTTACCTTACAGGGAACTTCCTGTGTCGGTATGGATCATTGTCCAGCTTGATGACCCGCTGACCCATATTTATTTTTCTGCCAGAGGCCTCTAGACTTTTTTTTAATTGTTAAGTTTATCCTGGTATTTCAAAGAGATCACGTTGCCGTGCACCGGACCTCTGGAAGAGAGACTCGCCCACAGCATCACCGTTCCCCCACCACACTCCACACATCCGTTCTCTGGTTCTCCGCGGACAGGCCGGCCGTGTCTGGGGCTGAAAACCGCAATCTGCGTCTCATCTGACCCAAGTCTAAACCATCAAAGGATGCTTTCATACGCTAGTGTGGGCTTGTGCCGCTTCAGCGGAAGAGTCACTTAGGGTTACGGATCTTTAGCGGCAACGCCTCCACGCGTGAGGCGTGCAGAATCTGACGCAGGCTGAGAAAAAGGAGCGGAGCCGGCGGTACTTACAGGTTATAGATCTTATAGTGATTCTTGTGCTTGGAGTCCAAGAACCTGAAACAGACAGAAGCAAACAAGTGAATGGAGTGTCGCGGATCAGTCCGAGGTTCCTGCTGCAGGGTTCCTCTCTCAGGGTGGACCGGATCTGTCGACGCCCAGTCCCCCCGCGTGTCTCTGCGGTGAGTTTTCTCTAAGGTGATCCACGGCTGATCTGATCTGGAAGCGTTTCCCAGACTCGACCAGGGCACTGCCAAAGCGTGGTAATCATCGGGCCGAGCCTACGTAAAGAGGAAGAGCCCAGCACCGCCCGTAGGAGCAAAGACCGCTGCCCTACACCCAGAACATGCACAACCAAAGACTCACCGCAGAGACGGGACGGCTAGAGAGGTGGATAACGGTGCCGGCACCTAGCCAATGAGCATCACATGATCAAACTAACATGTGACTGAGCTTAACCCTCCCAGTGGAAAGTTTTACTCTGGAAAACAGACACACAGACATCCACAATCCATATTTATGCTTTTTTGGTTTGGGTCAGCTGAGAGTTGTCAGCGAGGCGGGCGCCTGCAGCTCGGCTCTGAACCGGCTCCAGAACGCCACCGGTCTGGGTTCCTCGCGGAGCGGGCCCGCGTACCGAGGCGCTCCGGTTCTGTCAGCAACTCACCGGACGACGTCGTCGATGTTGTTCCTGTAGACGCCCTCCAGCCGCTCGGCAGGGAAGCCCATGGCGATGATGTTGGGGTAGATGTCTGACGGGCGAGTTCAGGAGAGGAACCGGTCTGTGAAAGGTTCTGCCTCTGCAGCCTGGGTTACAACACATTCTGGGTTCTGCTAACGACTCACATCCTTCCACGTTTCATATAGAAAACATCCAAGATGCTCAGGCCCCCTGGTGGAACCACAGCTAGAAACAGGAACCAACAGAGAGGGCGTGGAACCTTCCCTGGGGCAGCAGGGACCGCCGGGGTCTTTAAAAGCAACCTTCTGACTCAACAGCCTTTTCACAATGATCCAGAGGTTCTGATCCAACCCAAACCAGGTTCTGAGTGTGAGCATAAATAGCAGCTACGGTCAGAGCAGGTTCAATTCCCGTAACTGTGCTGCTTCCAGCACCTCCTTCAGCCAACAGCGGAGCACAAGATCCCATCCTGGAAGACCCGGCAGCTTTCAGAACCCAGCAGAACTTATAGGCATTCTGGATCAGGACGACTTTTTTTTGGACTTAACAGAGAATTAAGTTAGACTGACCGGATTAAGGCAGCTCCTGAATACCAGCTGATCAATTTCTTCTGGTTCTGTCTGGAATCATGACGGGTCCAAGCTCAGCTCGGTCCTGTTCCGTTCTCCCCTAAACCCTAACAGAGGAAGGTTTGGGACCGCATGGGACGGCCTGGTTCTGATCCAATGTACAGGTCCAGGTCGGGATTTTAATCTGCTCTGTATCCAGGGCAACGTTTACCTCAGACTTTCGGTGCTCAATCAGAACCCAATACGCCTGAGCCAGGGTGCGCTGGGCTGCAGCAGAACCCGTTCCAGGATCAGAACGCTGCAGCATCAGCTCCACGGCAACAACCCATCACAGCGAATCACACAGGAGCACACAGGCAGCTGACCCAGTCCATCACGGACCTCGGGACTCAAACATCAGAGGAGGGGGTTCTGAATCGGCAGACCGGCAGAACTTCAGCAGGACCGGGCTGGGTCAGACTTGCAAACAATCCACACACAAAAGTGCGCTGTGATTGGAGATTTCCCAGCGTTACGGGGGATGTTCCTGTTCTAACACATCAGTGCGACCGACCTAAAGCAGAACCCACATGGACCCAGAAGGACAAAGAGCTACGGCCCAGTTCTTCCCGCAGATTCTCTCCTACAGCCTTTCCCAAGTTCAGGAATGGGGACCAGGCTGTGGACGTTCTCCTCAGCTCCAGCTGGAGCTCAAACCTCCTCCCGGTTCTGATTCTGCAGTGGAGTTCTGGCCCATGTGAGTCACAGAGGAGGAGGACCAGGATGCTGCGCCATGAGATCCGTCTGAATGATCCCCTGACCTGAACGCTCTAATGAAGCAGAACCCAGACCCAGTCAGTACCTGCTGGTTCCTTCCCCAGTATTGGATCAGCATTATTATACTCGTGTTATTAAACTCATTTCTTGCAGTGACCGGAACCAGAACCTGCAGGTAAAGCTTCGCCAGCAGGAACCCCCAGAGGACAATCAGCCCATGATCCACAGTCCCAGCCCTGGAACCTGAAACCGTTTCCCTCAGCAGAACCTGGGACAGAACCTCCCTCCAGCTGGGAATCACAAAGCCTGCGCTGCATCTAAAAGAACCGTTTTTTTGCTTTGGCGGTGTCCAGATTGTGAGAATGTCTACACGGACCCTACAGCTGTCCTGGTACCGGATAAATCCAGGGTTCTGGATGCAGAACTGATGCTACTGCTGTGATTTTAACGCGACCCCCCCCCCACAATAACAGGTAAAGGATACAAGTAAGGTCCAGGTCAAAGCCGTCCTCCTGGAACCGCCGCTTGTTCCTGCTAACAATCTCCTTGATAAGATTAGCCGCCATGGTTCCCAGAGATCCGTTAGCCAAGAACCAGGGACCGGCTGGGCTGCCCCGGATCCTCCGCTCCGTCTGCTCCGGACAGGCGAAGCTAACGGCGGCAGCTAGCTGGGAGCTAGCTCCTCGCTAGCCCTCCTCGCTCCGCAGAAATTAAAGAAAAACTGTAAAAAATGACCGCCACCGAAAACAAAAGTGAAAATATCCCCCAGCAGATGAACAGCAGTCCGCGGCCTGGGGCTCCCTTCGAGCTCCGCGGCGGCAGCGGGATGCTAACCGTCCTGTTGGTGGACAGCCAGCCCCCGGCCGTCAGCGCTGCTTTCTGGGTCAGATCGGGGGGCTGCTCCCGCTGTGGGCCGGGCTCTCCAGGTCCGTCTGCCCGGACACAGAACCACCGGGCCGCTCCCCAGTGCAGATCCCGAGCTCCGGTCTGATCCAGAGAACCCGTTCCCGGCCTCGGAGCACTGCAGAGACGCCGTGATTAAAAGCAGCGACGCGCAGAGAAAAAGCTCCCCGAGCAGCGACCACCGAGCGTCAAGTCCGCGGCAGTATGGCGCACAGTCGGGGGCTTTCAAAATAAGGGTCCCTCGCAACAAGAATTTTACACTTTCATCTAATTTTTAGCAGATTGCGTAAATCGCTAAATATCAAAGGCAGTTTTTTTTTCTTTAGATGCACATACGGTATATTAGGATTATTAAAACTAACAGATTTTGAGCTTATTTTCTAAAAGAGAACCAGAAATTCGTCTTTGGTTACGTCATGTCACGTATTTTTATTTTCTTAAAGAACACACTTCCCGTTGCTGCCTTTTTCACCTGACTTGACCATGCTAGCTGTCAGCGGGTAACGGGTCCTGTCAGCAGGGTGGTTGCCATGTTGCTCCGATGACATCCCCCTTTTTGGAACTGCTGTCAGCGAAGCAACTCAGCGACGGATTATTTACCAACCTGGCATCCCGCAGACATTACATAACGCTCCTCGCGGCCGCTCTGGTTTCAGGTTTCATCATCGGGAGGTTTTACAGTTGAAACCACAGCGACAGCCGCAGGACGACCACAGTATCGCATCAGGGATATTTGTGGCCGGCAGTACTGTTGTTCAGAAAACCCAGAAGGTGTTGTTATAACGGGTGTTTAGACGAGAAATGATTAAAATAACCAGTTCTGATTTAGCTCAAACGACAAAGAACGATTGGACTATTTGTTGCGTCTGGTCTGAATGATTCACGTTTGCTGGATTGAGAAAAGCCGCGCTGCAGCTCTATCAGCAGGGGGCGTTAATAGGTCAGCCCGGGCGAATTGAACGCAGAAGAAGAAGAAGAAGAAGAAGACCCGCGCCGTGCTGTCAGACACACGGAAGCCGGTCCTGCCGGGAGTAGGTGAGTTTATTACCGCGAACAGGGGCCGGCTGCGGTTCTGCTTGCCTCCGGGCCAAGCGGAGCTGCTGTTGCTCCGTTGTGTGAACCAGAACATATTTCCCCAAGCATCGCGGTCCGTGTGAGCATTTAAACCGAAGGTCAAACCGTGCTAATAGCAGCTAGCCGCGGGTCACTTCCAGTTTCGGTACGCATTGGGGGGGCCGTGACGTAACAGGGCCCCACTAGTCCGTACCTCACCACTGTTACCTGCGCATGTCAAACAAACAGCCTTTCGGTTATCATCATGTCAGGTTCCGCCTGAAAATCGGCCGGTTTAGTGGTTGGGAAGAGCAGCCAGACCCGGTCCACATAGACCCGATCTTCAGTCCCACCTGGACGGACTGCTGCTGAGGCCACTACGGGTCAGAACTTCCATCAGGGATGTGTCCGGTTCGGGAAGGCTCTGTCTATACAGAGGACCTTCTCCCCTGCTGCAGATTAGAAGCATGGAGCTGCCGGACCCAGGTAGACCTGCTGTTAAACCCGGCAGGAAGACCTGAGACCAGGGCTCAGATATTTCCTGATGTTAGTTCAGAAATCCCAGGTTAAAGGCTCCATCTGTCAGGTCAGAGGGTATCTGTCCTTATTCCAGGGACCTTCCTCACATGCGGCAGGCTTAGAACATGAATCTGTCTAACGAACTGGCAGCACGTTTTTAACAAGCTTATAATGCAGTAGCTACTCAGTTTCCTCCTCTCAGCTAAGCCTCCCAGGTGTGTCTGCGTTCCAGAGAGCAGCCATGGTTCTGAAGGAGGTTCCCACTGACAGCATTGCCCGTCCTCTGGGCAGGAACGAGGTCATCGGCCTGCTCTTCCGACTCACCATATTTGGAGCCGTGACCTACTTCACCATCAAGTGGATGGTGGATGCTATCGACCCAACCCGGAAGCAGAAGGTGGAGGCCCAGAAGCAGGTGAGGTTTCTGGCGGCCCCGGTTCCTCGTGGGTTTGTGGAGCTTTATAAGTCATCTGGTTCGTCCACCCGACAGGCTGAGAAGTTGATGCGCCAGATTGGAGTGAAGAACGTCAAGCTGTCGGAGTACGAGATGAGCATCGCGGCGCACCTGGTGGACCCGCTGAGCATGCAGGTAACTCGGCAGCCGTAGACGCCTCATTGCGTGCTGGAGCGCATCCTGCGCCGCCGCCACGTTGGCTTGATGTCTCCCGCTCTGGGCCAGCAGACGAGCCAGCAGGCGGAAATGCAGAGGGAGCAACCATGCCGTGTTTACTGCAGCTTACGGCTGCAATAACCGGCAAACTACTGAATGTAGGTCACGCGGTGCAGATCACCGTTGTGTCCAGGCTGAGATTGCTTCAGAAGATGTTTTTACTCGCTGAGCACATGGCAGAAACCCAATCCAGAACGGAGAACCATCATTTCATGCTTATGTAATTGATTGTCTCTGTATTTCACAAACTAAGGCTGCACCACGTTGCAGAATTTGCACCAGCATACACAAGAAGCTGTGCCAAACGGTTCCACAGGGGTCTTAAACTCTGGCCTCAGTTGCGAGCAGGGTAGCGTAAGACCTTAAGAACATTTTTTTATGCCTTAAAAATATAAAATGCATTAATTTATGCACCATATGGGTGTCTGTGTGAAATCGTATAAAACAGGGACTTTCAGCATGAGAGCACATATTTAATGTGTGGCATCGTCCTGCATAATAAAACCTCATCCCTGCCGTTTGTAACAAACCCATCTGTGGGAAAATGGGGTAAAGATTCTGGGAGTTCTGATTATTTTTAGTTGGACAAACGCCATCCTCAGTTCAAATAAACGCACTGAGGGCGCGTGAGGGACCCATCCAAGATGGCGGCCGTGCCAATATGTCAGCTCCAATAGGCAGCTCCGGTTGTTGAGGTGTCTACTTATACAACGTGTATGGGTAGCTCCTCCTTCTCATCAGAGCTGGTGATGGAGAGTCAGATGTGTGTCTGAAGTCTAACTCCCTACAGATCACCTGGAGGGACATCGCCGGTCTGGACGAGGTCATCACCGAGCTGAAGGAGACGGTGATCCTGCCTGTTCAGAAGAGACACCTGTTCCTCAATTCCAAACTGCTGCAGCCTCCAAAAGGTCAGAGCTCATCATCTTTCTTCCTGTCTAGCCGTGTCAGGTGCCTGCAGCTGAGAGCTGGAGCTAAGCTCAGGTTAAACCAGAGAACGACTACTGAGCTCAGGGAGCGGACTTTCCAAAGAAAGATCTGGAGGTTTGGGGTTGTGGACTGGACTGGTCTGAAATAAAAAAAACCCTGAGAACTGATCAGAGCTTCTGTCAGACAGAATTTATGTCAAAATGGAGCTTTCCTCATTTGTCCCCATTTTTATCGAGACATTTGATCCACTGGTTCTTCCCACATGTTGGCTGTGTGCATTTAAGCTGTCGGTTCTTCCGCTGTTCTCTTTCAGTTCTATACATTCAATCTGTCGGTTCTCCCCTTCTGTTTTCTGTGAGTTCTTTGCATCTGATCTGTCAGTTCCTCTCGTCTCTTCTCTGTTGGTTCCTGGCATCTTATCTTTGTCGGCTCTAAGACCAAACCAGTCGGTTATGTAATATGAATTATGTAGAAATATAACCAGTTTTCTGATCTGACTGTTTTTGAGCAAAGAAACAAAGCTGACCACCCATGAGCAGGTCCTATGATACCTTACCGTATTTTCCGCCCTATAGCGCGCACTGGATTATAAAGTGCATTAAATGAAACAAAACAGTCAGATAAGTCAGTCAGACTTTTGTTCACAATAACTCTAAACCTTGTTCAGTTCTAACACGTAAAATACAACACAATATACTCACTTTTTAAGTTCATTCCTCGTCCACAGTCCCTCAAATTATTCATTTTCCGAGCTTAGCAGTTGGGTGATTACGAGAATTAATCCACATATAAGACACACTGTAGTTTTTTGAGAAAATGAAGGTCTTCTAAGTGCGCCTTATAGACCAGAAAATACGGTAACATGGTCTCATCAGTGCACAACATACCCTCAGAACCACAGAAAAATGAAATCTGTTGTCATGCATTTCTTTGTTGTGGATGCTTGGCAGCTGCTGTTTGAGTTGTGCTAACGTCAGAGAGTTAAATATTCTAATAGCCAGTGCTGTTGGATGCTCTGTGACCTCTGGTTTGTTTGTTTGTAACTGACCTCATGGAGAGGTTAGCCATGTTGCCAGAGTTTATTCATTCCCTTCAGCTGAAACCTGACTGCATGTGGACAATTAAACCTGATGTTGATGTCTAAAAACTCTTTGGACATGTGTGGATGTTTAAGACGACAGCAGCAGTCTTGTATCTTAGTTGGGGAAATGAGCTGAATCAGGTCAGATCAAGCTGCACTCTGGGCTTCAGTTAGATCCGGTGGAAGAACTCATCATGACCCTGGAATCTATATAGAGTGAAAATACCACCTGAACAATTTTTAGTCTGATAGCAAGCAAGTAAAAGCCAACTCTGATCTCATCCTGTCATCATGGTGACAGGTGTGCTGCTCTACGGCCCCCCCGGCTGTGGTAAGACGTTGATCGCCAAGGCAACAGCGAAGGAGGCGGGGTTCCGCTTCATCAACCTGCAGCCGAGCACACTGACGGACAAGTGGTACGGAGAGTCCCAGAAACTGGCTGCTGCTGTATTCTCACTGGCTGTTAAGCTGCAGCCATCCATCATCTTCATTGACGAGATCGGTGAGAAACACACACACACACACACACAGAGGCTGACTGCATAGTTGTGGTCGGCCTATGGGTGTGGCCTGAACGTAATGAGAACCTGCCAGGCCACAGTAGACAGCACGCTCCTCTTATATTTATTAACAGACTCGTTCCTGAGGAATCGCTCAAGTTCAGACCACGAGGCCACAGCCATGATGAAGGCCCAGTTCATGAGTCTGTGGGACGGACTGGACACAGACCACCACTGCCAGGTGCGTACACCACACACACACACACACACACACACACACACACACACACACACACACACACACACACACACACACACACAAACACACACAGGTGGGTGTGGTCTCATAGTTCTCTCCCTATCAGGTGATCATCATGGGCGCCACCAACCGTCCTCAGGATCTGGACTCGGCCATCCTGCGGCGGATGCCCACCCGGTTCCACATCAACCAGCCCGTATGTACCGTCACTGTGTTTGCCTGTTCTGCCGGGCTTTCTGCTGCCGACGACGCTAACGCTGTTGATTTCTGCAGAGCGAGAGGCAGCGAGAGGACATCCTTCGGCTGATTCTGATGAACGAGAAGGTGAGTTCAGCTTAGGTAACACTGGGATAAGTTAAGTCTGTATTGTGGGGTATTGTATCAAAGGATTCTCCCAGAACAATGACATATTCTCCTCTATTTGATCGAAATTATTCTTTATTCTCTTCCTTATGGAAGAGAATAATGAATCTGTCCAGTAGGGGTTGACTGCATCAGCCTGTCTTTATACTGGCTTCTTGACCTGTTAGGTCACTGACCTAAGAGTGTGTCCTCTTACGCAGACAAACCTACATAGGTGCAGGTGTAAACAATCCTGTCCGGCTATAATTGGATCCATTATTAAGTAGGATAAGATGAAAAGGCCAAATTGACACAGAGCACTAGCAGGAAAAAAAGCAACGGACTGTTTTACTTGGCTCACTAATCTCTATATTATTCGGTATATTATTTCTCTATAATAATATTGAGATTATACTAATCTCTATATTATTTCCATCTGCAGTCCCTGTGACCGGTCAGAAGGAAAGGAAAAATTGACAATAATAAGATGCTTGTTCAGAAACAGTAGTTTAAAGTGAATTTATGATTATTTAGATAAATTATCATCCAAAACAAAATGCTGTTTGTAAATTAAAAAAATCCAAACCCACACAGCCCTGTGTGAAATAGTTATTGCCTCCTAACCCTTATAACTGGTTGGGCCGCCCTTAGCAGCAGCAGCTGCATCAAGCGTTTGTGATAACTTGCAGTGAGTCTTTCCAGCGCTGTGGAGGAATGTTGGTCCATTCATCTTTGTAGAATTGATATCTTTCAGTCACATTGGAGGATTTTCCAGTAGGAACGCACTTTTTAAAGTCAGACCAAAGCATCTCAATAGGATTCAGGTGAGGACTTTGACTAGGCCACTCTAAAGTCTTTATTTTGTTTTTCTTCAGCCATTCAGAGGTGGACTTGCTGGTGTGTTCTGGATCACTGTTCTGCTGCAGAACCCAAGTTGGTTTCAGCTTGCGGTCCTGAACAGATGGCCGGATTTAGTAGACAACAGAATTTATGGGTCTATTTATCACAGCAAGTCTTCCAGGTCCTGCAGCAAAAAAACAGCCCAGACCATCACACTATCACTACCACCACCATGTTCTATTGTTGCTATGAGGTTCTTGTTCTGAAAAGTAGAATTACTTTTACACCAGCGAGACCACGAGATCCAAACCTTATGAAAAGTTAAACTTTTGTCTTGTCAGTCTACAGAATAATTTCCCAGAAGTCTTGGGGAGATCATCAAGACGTGTTCTGGAAAAATCTAGACAAGCCTTAATGTTGTTTTCACTCTGCTGTGGTTTTGGTCTTGGACCTCTACCATGCAGGCCATTTTGGCTCAGTATCTTTCTGCTGAAGGAGGCATGACCTCTGACCTTAAATGAGGCAGAGAGGCCTGCAGTTCTATGGTTGTTGTTGAGGGGTCTTTTGGGACCTCTTGGATGAATCGTTGCTGCATTCTTAGGGTCATTTTTGTCAGCCGGCCACAGTTATGTTATAACGGGGGGTGGTCATCACTTATTCACACAGGGCTTTGTAGGTTTGGATTGTTTTTCTCCAAAATAATAAAATCGTTTTTTTTAAAACTGCATTTTGTGTTTATTTGTGTTGTCATTGACTAATATATAAATAAATGTGATCTTTTTTTAAAACACTTAAGTGTGACAAACATGCAAAAAAAAACCCCAAAAAAAAGATACCAGGAAGAGCTTCTGATTGATCCAAAGGTTGCAAGAACAGATCCCAAAGAGTATTTCAGTGTTTTTACTTGGTGCATGCTGTGTTTTCCTGAAGGCTCAGACTTAATTTATATCTGAAGCATCGGTCTGATGGAGGCAGAGACTGCTATCTAAGCTGCAGCTGTCCTTCCACACGGGGATAGAGGTTTAATTCACACCGAACTCAGAACTGATGGCTCAGCTGATGGTTTATGATCACCTGCAGGTGGACTCCTCTGTTGACCTCAAATACGTTGCCAAGGAGACGGGCGGTTTTTCAGGAAGTGACCTCAGAGAAATGTGCCGTGATGCAGCTCTGCTTTGCGTCCGAGAGTTTGTCCACAGCCAGAGCAACAGGTAAGCAGCAGGATCCCCTGCTCACACGCATGTGGGGTGTCCCAGCTGTGCCTGGTGTGGGTCAGGTTTACTGTGTCAGGGTGTGTTGACGTGTCGCGTTTGTATCTCCCAGCTCAGAGGAAGATGACCACATACGCGCCATCCGTCAGTCCGACCTGCAGACCTCCATCACCAAAATGAAGCACTCCAAGTCAGCAAGCATTCACGGCGTTCTGCAGCACGCCACTCTGGACTAAACACATGGGTCACATGACCTGGCTGTGGGAACTCATTTTTTGCTTCCTGTCTCCTCCGTGTTTGGGGAACCAACATGAACCAGTTGTTCCCACGGGGAGGAGTTTTACTGCTCCACTTCTAATGTCCTGCCATGCTGCTCCGAGGGATGCCCCGCCTACCCAGAGTTCCAGCGACCTTCCACTTGTATTACTGTCGTGTCGCCCCCGACCTAGAAACACTGAGATGCTCTTAATTTGAAAATGCTCCTCAGACTGACTATAAATGAATAATTATTGATCATAAGACAAAACAAATGGAATCATGCAGTGAAACTGCTGATGGATCAGTCAGTAAAGCTGATCAGAGAAAAACAGATCAGGACCAAATAAATCAGAAGACGAGGTTTGACTGGAGCAGCAGGGGGCGGAGCTTCCTCTGATTCACACATCAAGCAATTATCAATACAAACTCATTTATAACTGATCAATACTTTTATTGATCCTTTATTCTGTTTTATCATTTTCTGAGCGATGGTAATGTGTCTTATTTATATGTGGGATCTGGATGAAGGATGCTATTCTGCTTAGTTCTGATTGTGGTGGTGTTTAGTTTTTTTTAATGCAGTAAACCTACATGAAGCAAAATAAGGGTTTTATTCATTCACGTGTCTCTCCCGTTAAAAGTTCATGTAGTCACTTTACCATTTGGTGCTTTTCGGTCTAGGTTTGTTAGTACGCCTGAGCCGTCCACCTCGAGCTGCACTGGTCCAGCCAGGCTGAGACCCTGTCAGATTCCCTCAGAGGTAGCTGGTCCAAGCTGGGATCAGAACCACAGTCCCTGGAATCAAGCTTTGATGTTAGGTCCTGAGAAATTTGCATTTGAGTTACAATCATTTAGCAAATTATTTAAGAAATAGGTCACTTTACTAGATGGGGACAAAGAGTGCTGGCTTGAAATGACTTCCTGTCAGACCAATCAGCAGAGACAGTCTGGTGTTCTTGGTTATGGGGTGATGATGTAGTAAACGGGTTCAACACGACTGATGATATTAAAGCCTGCACTATTATTGAGCCAGCAAGGAGGTGTGCTTTGCTCCTTAGACCCATTCTATTGAGCATCTGACTGATCCAAAGCGGTTTGGGTGCATGGATAAAAACATTATCCTAAATAATGAAAAAAAAAAGAGGACGTACAGAACCATGAGTTCCAGAATCCAGACTGGGTTTCAGGTAGTTCATGAGTGGTTCATTCTTGAAAGCTCGGATTTCTCTTAAGGTGCGTTCACATTGTCTCTGTGGCAGTCCTTTACCCCACATCACCCCCATATCCAGTCCCTGATTGGTTGTCGCGGCGCAACAAGACACAAAAGTTCAGATGTTTTAACTCCAGCAACTGTTGCTTCGCATCCATCACAGGTGTCATGTCGCTCTGGCTTTGCTTTAATCACCAAAATCACACGTTTTGCGTCGCTAGAATTGACTGGCTTAGCGTTGCTCCCATGTGGCACCTGTGCGTATGGATATCATGATAATCTGTTGCCCGGGCCGCCTCATTCGCGTTCAATGTGAACGCACCTTTATAGGTCATCATGCTTGAAGTACACTCTTTGTTTCCATCGAAAAGGAAAAGTCCCCCCACACCACATCCCCTATCCCACTGATAAGAAATAAAGCCACCGTTGTGGTGCCAGCAGGAGGCCCTTTGTCTGATTAGTTAGAGGTAGTTTTCAAACTACAAACCCTTCAAAGGGAGTTCCTCAGCTTTCACTTTGAAAGGAGGATGGATGATGGTTCTGAAATCAGGTCTCTGCAGGGACTCCCAACAGAGCAAATCATCAGGGTGCATCTCAACACAAAAATTTTCATTTTAGAATTTCAGTGGCCCAAATTTCTCTTTTGAAATGAAATGAAATTTAGCTTTTCACTTAGAAATTGAATTCCTAGAGTCTGGTGTGGCCCATGGTCCAAGATGCTTGAGTTCCAGTTTGATCACGGTGGAAATTTTGATCATCCAGGACACAACGATCCAAGTGCTAAAATGGAAAGCAAGCACACTTTTTCTTTTGTTTCTTGAAGATGTTGTGTGTTAATTCACTGTAGTCATCAAAATTAACTGAAATAAACGCTTGAAATATATGACAATGTGCAATAAATCTATAGAATGACTTTCAGTTTCAACTTAACTACTGAAATAAGCTGTAGTTGTAGTTGGTGATTTTTTTTACGTTCCAACTGATCTGAGGCGACTTCTGGAAAGAAATCTCCGATGTCAAAACTGTCCACTGAAGAAGCTATAAAGGTTTCAGCATCCTGCTCTGAGGACGGTTGGTGGCGCCCATGATGATCACCTGATAGGGAGAGAACTATGAGACCACACCCACCTGCGCGTGTGTGTGTGTGTGTGTGTGTGTGTGTGTGTGTGTGTGTGTGTGTGTGTGTGTGTGTGTGTGTGTGTGTGTGTACCTGGCAGTGGTGGTCTGTGTCCAGTCCGTCCCACAGACTCATGAACTGGGCCTTCATCATGGCTGTGGCCTCGTGGTCTGAACTTGAGCGATTCCTCAGGAATGAGTCTGTTAATAAATATAAGAAGAGCGTGCTGTCTACTGTGGCCTGGACTGTGTCAGCACAGTCCAGATTTCACAGAGGTGTTACGAGATGGACGGATTGCTGTGTTTTACAAAATTTCTGCTATTTCTAGGTTTAAACAGTTTAAAATCAGTTTTGTCACACAGTGGACTGACTTGTCTGGAGAGCTCCTCCATTGTGTGATGCCTCCTGTTTAGCGGTGCTGCAGCCTCTGGGCCTTTCAGAAAAGGTGTGTTTCTACTGACAGATCATGGGACATTGCCCACAAGTTGACTTCATTTTGCTAATTAGGAGCCTTTTGAAGGTGATTGGTTGTTTTAGAGCAGGGATCACCAACCTTTTTGAAACCGAGTTACTTCATATGAAGTATGCTGTGCCATACAAAGAGCTACCAGTACTGACCTTTGAACTACAAGAGTCCATACTCACCTTAACTTTACGTAATATAAATATGTTTTTAATGCTTTTGTCATTTTTAAAACAATAAACAGAAGTATAATTGAAAAGGAAGAGCAATAAATAAATGCATTTTGTGATTGTGCTTTTTTTTTTTTTAAAGGCTTGGAGGCATCACATATGGTCCTGTGGGGCTACCTGGTGCCTGCGGACTACCATGTTGGTGACCCCTGTTTTAAAAGCTTATAGTAGGATTAAACGGAGCGGACTCAAGTGGAGTTTTTTATATAAACATTGCTTTTCAGTGATTGGTGAGGGGAAACAAGATTTTCTCTGTGAAAGTCCAGGAAATAGTTAAAGTGAAGAGTGACCTTTATATTAAGGACAACCATGAACAGAGTTGGTCAAAACGAAAATTAATTGTACTATTTACAGAGCATAAACCACACCTGAAGAAAGAAAAAGAAAAAAGGAAACTTCAGCTTTCTATATGCAGATCCATGGGCTCCATCCGAATACCCTCAATAATAGCTCCTAGCCCCTGCTCCGTAAACTTTCACATGATTAACAATGAGAACTCTATTGTGGGGAGGAAAGGAGCTTCGGACTGCTTTGCTGATTTCAGACAGCCTTTAACTCTGACGTCATTACGTGACAGAAAGGCACATGGATCATGCGAGTCAAATCCAATATGATCTGCAAAGAGCGCACCCTCTTCTCTCCGGACATTTTTGTTGATTTCCGTGAGGTGGCTGTGCTCTTACATCATGTCACGCAAAGGATTGTGGGATACCTTAAGGCTTCTAAGAGTATCCGGATGGAGCGCTAGAGTTAACGAGGCACTCTCTCATTTTACACTGAAAGCTGTTTTGTGTCTAAAGTGTGTTTTTTCAAGAACTTGTTCGCAGCCGCTGATGGATCCACCATGTGGGGCAGCTCCCTGTTATCATAGGTCATCGCAGCCAAAGCACTCTGCCTATTCAGCGCAGTGACAATATCCAAAGTCCAGCACATAAAAATAATTTCACAGCAGTCAAAAGTCCGCATTTATGCACCATTAAAGTCCTCATCGTTGTCGCCATGGCTGAGGGAAAAACTTAATAAAGCTCTAAATTTTAGCTCAGTGTGAGGTAAACTTTGGAGCTGATCAGACAGTCTCCCCTCCCCTCCCTCCATACCTGTGCAGCAGAGAGCGGCTGGCCCTTATTCATTAGTTCAGGGTGATGTGTGATCCAGATGTTTATCCTGGTGGATTATTTTATGCTTTAAAAATATTCAAGACAATCTTGCATAGAGTTATACAACTTTTTTGTGTAGTTTTTGTAATATTTATGTATTTATTTATTATGATTTACTTAATTCTCCACCGTTTATGTGTTAATGTTGCAAACAAGACGTGGGACTTGGGTTAAAGGTCCCACCTTCAGGTCTTTCCCTCTTCTAGGCCGGTTGAAAAACAACCAATGAAAGTCAAGGGGGGGGAGTAGAGCGGGCTAAATGGAGTAGGGGTGGTGGAAGACAGGCATATTATCCTCAGTTCACCTCACTAACTTAGACTATTTTGTGCAGACCCATTACATATAATTTCAAAACATTTAAACTCCAGTGGAATGTTACAAAATAGGTAAAAAGCCAGAAACCTGCTAGAGTCTGTTGCTGTCAGATTCTTTGGTTTCACAACAGGAAGTTCTGACGGTCCCATATCAGTCTGTCTCAATAAGAAGTTCTGAGACTTCATCAGAAAATCTCACTTTATTAAAGCTTTCATTCTGAAACATTTGGCAAACTAAAAGCACCCTGAAAACTTATTTGGCACAAACACCAATCATTTCACCCAGAAGAGATTCTCCAAACGTGGAGCAGAAAGTCATGCAACCAGAATTTCAAAATAATAATAAAAAAAAGTTAAATAAAACCCGAATCAGCATAAAATTAACTTAAAGCTTCCCACGGAATCCCAGATTAAAGGGTCAGCTGAAAGAAAAATCAGAGTAAGACCTTCTGGCAACATTCCCCGCATTTATCTAGAAAACCGTTCTTCACTCAGCCAGCTGAGCTGTAAAGCAATACACAGATTCTCCATATTTTGGGAGGACAGAAACTCTTAGGATTGAGCTGGCAGCTATCTGGATGACCCGTGAGGGAGTGCTGCGTTCTTGTGTCTGGATTGTGGACGAAAGAAGAACAGTTGGAAATCTGGATACCCTGTAAGGATAGACTGCAGAAAACATTCCAGGGAGCGTCACGGCTCCCTGCAGAGGGAACAACCTCCCTGCTCACTTTCTAAAATGCTTCGTCCAGAAAGTTCAGAGCTTGTGGAGCAGCTTTGCAGCGGCAGTCTGTGATTGGACGCTGCCTGAGTGGGTGTGGGGCTCGTCGGCAGGTGAGATAAGGCCATAACAAGCAGGACTGGTGGGGGTGTAGTGGGTCAAAGCTCTGTGTTGGGCCCCCGACCCTCCACTCTCCCCTCACACTCTCTGTGGAAGTCACATCCGTCCAGCAGGTGGCGGTATGTTGCGCGGACGTCCCTGTAGAGCGGCGCGTCCTCAGCCTGGAGGCCCGGGAAGCGCAGCGGCGTTTCGTTGAGCAGCATCTGTAGCCGGGGGCCGCGCTGACAGTCGTAGAGAACAAAGAGCAGGTTTGCAGCGTACGGAACGATGCGGCTGGTCCGGAAACTTCTTCCTGCAGACAGACGTGCAGTTACTGGATCATCAGAGCACTCGCACATCCTCAGTGGCAGCGCAGAGCAACACAACCAGCTCACGCCGCGTTCTCAGTAAAAGTCTATGCTCCAGACAATCACTACAGGAAAATATCACAAATTTACAGAGACGAGCTTTTGTCTGAATGGGTAGAGGGGGTCGAGCTTCGTACCGTGCTGTGAGTGGTAGTTGCTGGCGGTGGGCAGAGTCTGGTCTTTGTACAGGCCAAGCAGAGAGAGGAGGGGGAGGAGTGTCTCAGCATGTCCCACCAGGATAGAGGCTGGTTCTGGAGCTGCCTCCGTGGATCTGCAATCACGCAGGACTCAATTAATAATCCGTCAGGGGTCCGTACAGCTGAGGAAGCGGTCAGGGGGTCACCCACCTGCGAGGACGGCCTGCTTTGTCCAGGGTCCTGAAGATGTGATGAAAGAGCGGGCAGCTGGACAGACTGGTGATCCCGTGACCGTGAGAGCGCTTCCAGAACTGCTTCAGATCAGACTTGTACTCCAACACCTGCAGAAAAAAACGGCAGGGAGAATAAAACCCGCGGCATCAGAGAACATTTGATTAATTCAGTCTATTCGGGTCTTTGTTCCTGACGCCAGGTGATAAACCTCAGAACTGATCTCTCCTCCTGATCCCAGAGGATACCCTTTTTTGCCTAGGTTTGATTCTGCTGACTGGACGAGTGTTGTCAGGATACCGAAGGCAGAAGCTTCACCTCCTTCTGTCCCGCCTGATTTCATTTACCTTTATTTTTTTTTTTTTTACATTTTATTTCTGGTATTTTCAGCTTTTCAAACCAAAGAAAATGCACATTTACAAGGAAATTCACCAAGAGATTGTGAGAATAAATTTTTTCTTTACACTACTGCTGTCGAACCTTTGCATCGCTCTCGTCAAACAGGGAGCACCACGGCGAGTGAATGGATTTGATGGACAGTTCGTAGGAACAGATGAAGAACGCTGCTTCCACCAAGTCTGCAGGAGGCAGAAAGGAACAAAAAAGGGTCAAAGAGAACATTTCCTATTTGACATTACGACGTGTCGGGGCGAGCACAGAGTCAAAGGGAACAAATCTGAACAGTTGGTAGAAAAGGAGAAGCCTATAAAGCTTCTCCTCATCCTGCGTGAACTGCCCTGACCTCAGGGACCTCCGTCTTCTCACCTGGCGTGAGCAGGTGACGAGAGAGGCCGAGTTTCTCCGCCATCCTCCTCCTCACTGCCTCCATCTCCTGGCCGTGTTTGAACTTCTCCACCTCCAGCATGGCAGTGCGGTTGTTCTCCACGCCCTCCACATAACCGCGGCAACGTTCGAAGAAGCGCATCAGCTCGTCGTCCACCGCGTGGCTGTATCCCGGAGCGTCATCTGTGGGAACAGAGGTCAAGAGGTCAGCTCATAGCCTTCCCCGGAGAGCTTTGGGGGTGGCGGCGATTTGTCACCGTGGCAACCCCAGTGCTGCTTCAGACCCTCCTGGAAGGCCTCCACGCTGCTCACACAGCGGTGCTTGGAGCTGGTAACCAGGCGGATTCTCCTCTTGGTCACGTTTTCCTTCGACAGCAGAGACGGGAAGAGAGTGGCCAGCCGCCGGGCCAGGAACTGGAGATCGTCCCTGCCCTTCCTCACCAGCTGGCCTGAGGAAGAGGAGGAGGAAAAGCATACAGCATCCCTTCATTCTGTTTCCACCCAGTAGGAACTATTAAGTCCTTTCTGTGATCTAAAATTCTCCTAAACATTTCAACAGATTAGAACTCTTCCAGAATTTTTGCTTTACTTAGTGTTAAATGTTTATGGAATATCTGAATAAACTAAACACTGTCTGGAACCTTTTACAATCATTTTCCCTCAAACATTTAATCAATTAATGGATATCAAGATTTTCTAAACACCTAAAAATGTTCAGGACCATTTAGAATGATAGAATATTTTCTAGATCATTTAAGAACATTTTAACATTTTTCTGTTTTTTCCCCCCGGAATATTTACATTATCTATCAAATCAAAAAAAATTTAAAACTACTTTTAGGGAAAATGCTAGAAAAAGTAGTTTACACATAAACTGGTTAAATGTTTTTGGCAGTATTTCAATAGTTTCTCTGGAATATTGTTTTCTAAAACATCAGCAGATTTTTTATTTTATTTCTGAATCCTACCAGTGGGATAAATATTTCCAAGGGGTAGATTAATAGCTACTTTTCTGGAATATAACAACAGATAAAATACTTTCTAAAGCAATGGCGTTGCGAGGGGTGCTGGTGCCTATCTCCAGCTGTCAATGGGTGAGAGGGGGGGTACACCCTGGACAGGTCGCCAGTCTGTCACAGGGCAACACAGAGAGACAAACAGGACAAACAACCATTCACACACACACTCACACCTAAGGAGAATTTAGAGAGGTCAGTTAACCTAACAGTCATGTTTTTGGACTGTGGGAGGAAGCTGGAGTACCTGGAGAGAACCCACACATGCACAGGGAGAACATGCAAACTCCATGCAGAAAGACCCAGGGTAGGACTTGAACCCAGGACCTTCTTGCTGCAAGGCTACAGTGCTACCCACTGCACCACTGATATGATTAAATGTGTCCTTGATTGATTTTAACATTGATTTTTTAATATATGGAACTTATCACCATATTATGTTTTCAGGACGTCTGGCAGTGTAATGTTTTATTCTGGATAATATCCACACATTAACTATTTTGTCTAGTAATATATAAGTGTAATTATCTGTGGATAACTTATTTCTGGAACATTATCGGCAGACTAAATATTTTGGGATCGGTAAGATGGTTTTGGGCCTTTTTTCTGGAACATATTTTTCTGGAGCACATTAGCTGGTTAAATATGTTCTGGAGTGATCTAGTAATTTGATTCTGAACATAATCAAATGTTTTTATAAACGAACACAACAACAGATATTCTGACTTTCATTCTGATGTGTTCTGGAATGATTTCTTCTTCTTTTTTATATAGAAACTATTCTGATAAACTATTCTCTGTAGCAACTTAATATTTTTTTTCCCCCCTGGAACATATTAGCTGGTTAAATCTTTTCCCCTAGCTGCCAGCAGGATCGCTGGACTCTTCCCGTCTAGAACCCGTACCGTACCGTCCATATCCTCGGTGTACCAGGGCTCCCAGCGGTCCCGGAGCTCCTGCAGCAAGCCGGTGGAGCCTCCTGAGGTTCTGGAAGCATCTTTCTGGACCAGCTGGCTGAGTGTGAGGATCCTGCGGATGTTCTTGGCGGTCGGGTACCGGCTGCCGTGCCTGATGACGGCGGTCACGTGGACCGGGGAGCAGAACTCACCTGGCGGGGGTCTGAGGACAGAGGTGTTCACGGTTAAAGGGTCCCGCAGAAGGTTCGGTTTCACCTCCTCGTAGCGGGTCTTGGTTCCGAAGTAAGCGGCAATATTAGGGACGTCTGGTACTTCGGCGGAAGAACAGAATACGCGGGTCGGAACCAGGCTGAGGGTCGCCAGCAGGAACCCGTGTGTTCCGAGCTGGAACATCTCGGCTCCTGGGGAACTGAACCGAACCTCTCTGACCTCTGGCTGCAGTACCCCAGATCTGGCAACAGAACCTTCTGGGAGGTTTTTACGGATCCATTTTTCGACAGATCAAAAAGCAACAACAAACCGAACCGAACCGTACCAGGAAGTCAGAGACAGAGCCTTAGCCTAAAACAAACTCAGCTTCCATTCTAGTAAAGCCTAAATAAAAGCCTCCCTTTCACAATAAAAGCACGGGACGCTGCATCAATGCTTGGTGCGCACAGCGCCCTCATTTTATAATAATCATTGTAACCTTCATCTGAACGAAGTCTATCCTCTGCATTTACCTGGGGAGCAGTGGGCCACTGTGAGACGTCCAGGGAGCATTATTGGGCTAAGAGTCTTGCTCAGGGACCCAGAGTGGCAGTCTGTGGGATTCAAACTTGCAGCCTCTCCAGGATGCAAACACCCTGGTGTAACCACCTGGCCACCACTCACCCTTCATACTTCTTTTTCTCCTCTTACGTGCTTGCTAGACAATCTTAATGTTAAACGGACCAAATATTATTTTCAGAAGGCCAACAGTATAGCATGTTACACAGAACGACCGAATATTGCACAGTTTGTCTTTGCAGTCCCACACAGTGGAAACGTTGAGAGGGATTTCTCACCGCTGCAGAGCCAGTGGATCAAGGACAGGAACCAGCAGTCTGTTGAGTCACTCAATGGGATAATGCTGGATCGTTTCACAGACACTTCTACACTCGAGCAGCCAAACACGGAAAAGTAAGATCAGCTCTACAACAAGTATGGTTGAAAATGGGTGGAACAAAATACGTTTATATTTCTTGTCATTGATATATCTATATCATTTATTAAGTCATTAAATTCTCTTGTATTTATAAGGTTGTTACCTCTTCAATAAAACACCGGTGGCCCCGAAATAAAACCCCAGGGTGCACCAAACTGGACCAGGTTAAGATCTCAGTTGATGCTGCCATGAAAATTGATCCGTCAGACAAATATGTAGAGAACCACTGCAACACAGATCCTGATACACCAGCCCAGCATCTCAACCTTTGGAGCAAGATGTGATGGTCAACTGTATCAAAAGCTAAAGTCAGGTCCAGCATGAGAAGACATTCATCTGCATCAAGACATCGTTAAAGGCCCTGAGAAGAGCTGTTTCAGTTGAGTAAGATTTGCAAAAATAAAATAAATTGTTATAAAGGAACCAGTGCATTGGAAGTTTTGTGTGATTGGATAAACCTGGCTGACATAAGGATAATATCATCCCACAGCTGGGATACTATGGTTCAGGTTCTGTAAGCAGCTCAGAAATGCTTCTGTTGACAGGGTGCGGTCAAGCGTTCAGGGCTCCGTGCCATACTGAGATGTGCAGAGGATCTGAACACAGGATTGGTCTTAAAGCACCTGCTGAGCCAGTCAGTAAGCCAGAAACATACCTTGGTTCATACCATATTTCCAATACCTACTAATAATACTGTTGTTAACTGTCCATTACGTTTCTGATGGGTATGGTAATTGTTTTAACATCAACAGTTTTGCAGCCTTCTGTTAGGTTTAAACACCAAACATCTTATTCAGCAACCTGCACAAAGAAGACACAGAGAATCAGTTAAATTGATCTTGCAAGGAGAGGGGCTCGGAGACTGCTCAGTTTACAATCCTCCAAACCACTCTGAAGCAGTCTCCGCTCGCCAGGCTTTTTATTGAAAATTGGAACGCCCTAGTTACACAGGATTTCAACTGCTGAGGGAAGGGGAACAAACCAGTTGAAATCTATTAGGCAGGGAACCAATACACAACAACAGCATTCATTGTTATGGGAGTAACTTCTTTATCTTCCACAGGCAGCTGCAAGATACAATTGGGTGCAACCTGCAACTGCTCGCATGCTTGTGTTCTGATATAAGGAGAAATAACACTTCAGTAATAAGTATAATATAATATTATAAATGGTCAAGAATGTTATTAGTAAAATATAAGATTGCATAGTGATTTAGTTGTTATAAGTGAAACATAATATAACTAGAATATAGATTAAAAGTAGAATAACTATAATAAATCCAACATTACCCTCCTGTTTATTCACTTTAAGCTATGTTTCATCCTTTATTGGTCTCTTCTTGTCAGATTTTCAACCATAAATTCATTCACAACTTAAAGGTTACACCCAGAGGTCGTCACAGTCGTCGGGATCAGGATACAGGTCTGGAAAATTAAGAGATGTCTCTTCGTCTTCATTTTCAGAATCAGCTGGTGATTTTTCAGTTACAAGCAGCGCATACATTTCCTCTTTTACGGGCTGTATGGCTGTTGTTATCACTCTAGTGCACCATGCTCTTATAAACAGAATACAGCAACATCCACATAAGGTCAGAATAGCTGCAAACACAGCAATAGACATTAAAATTGATACCACTAGCTGTTTGTATTTTCCAAACACTTCTCCAAAGCCATCCCACATAGATGTATCAACTCCAGAATGGTCTTTCATTTTGCTGTTTAAGGAACGGAGGCCTTCTAGGGCCTTTGTCAAGCTGCCATCTGCCGCAGTGTTATTTGGAATAAAGGTACAACACTGTTCTCCAAAGATGGCACAGACACCTCCTTTTTCTGCTAGGAGCATATCAACAGCAATTCTGTTCTGGAAAGCCATTATAGAGGTAGCTGACAGTTGTTCATGGATGGCTGCAAAACCTTGTTCTGTTTTATTACCTAATCTCTGAACGTTATAATGGATGTAGTTGATTCTGTCTACGTTTTTATTTATAGTGCACCACCAACAAATAAAAGATTCAAATCCTGCTGCAATCTGATTTACGATTTTGTACTCATCTAGAACTCCGCGGGGAACTCCTATGCTATCAATATAAGTTGGATCGTCCTCACTCCAACCTTGTACTGCTCTCTTGTTTCTTTTTTGCCAAGTGTGTGGAAAAACACTTTTCACCGCGGTCAATAATTCCCGTACTGTAAATGGAGTTATAGAAACTGGCAAAATCAATGTCACAGATGCACAAAGGCCAATGGTGTTATAAGAGAGTTTGTCAAATAATCTATTATCACCACACCACCACCAGATGTCACTACGTGCTACAGGTTTGAAAGTTATGTTTACTGAAAGTATTTCTGTACACTGGGTCTCATTTAACTTTCCTAATTTTTTGCCTGATCCAGTTCTATTTACACATGTGAAGTTACCTGGAGCCACATGTTTTGAAAACAGCGGTTTTCCTTTATCTTCAGTAGTTAGAGGGTAAATAGTGTCCCAGAATGTACAGTTTCCAGAAGGCACTGTGTTATTCATTATTTCAGTCAGACATTCAGGAGTCATTGTTGCTGGTACAACCTGTAGCAAGGGTCTGGGACCCATACAAACTAAACAACCTGTGGATACAGTATGAGCAGCTTGTTCCACCATTAAAAGCCAATTATTGCTTTTTCCGGACATTCCTGTGGTAATTTTGAACCAATCATCTGCAGTAGGATCTACATATATGTGTGGAGTTATTGGAGAGACAGTTTTTTGTCCTAAAGTAACTTCAGGCATCATTATTGTTGTCAGGTTTGGGCAGAAAAACAAGGTAATGCACGGATCTGTCTGGTGAGGGCGCCAAATACACAGGGCTAAACCATGACAGGGAGGATCTTTAAATTTTCTGAAACTGGCTGGTTTTCCAAAAGGTTTATGGGTGGTATTTATCGTCAGGAAAATAGTATTACTGGCATCAGTTAGTTTCACCTTTCCTTTCCACTGTCTGGCAATGTTACTCGTACCATATGTGTTTTGTCTCCACGTATGATCTGTTGTCTCAAACACATTTTCCCAATTGTGCCCTGTCTGTTTCATTCCTGTGCCATCTAAATACCATTTGTAACCTTTCCAATCAGAAGCTTTGTAACCTCCTATCTTGAATTGGTCTTTATTAAAACTAATCACAGTCCGGATCTTATTATTCTGATAACAAAAATATAGCTCTTCAGTTCTTTTGTCATCTTTCGACGCTTTACATGGATTTTGTAATAGTTTCATAATTTGGGAAGGTTTAGGATTGTAGTAGCCCACTCTTCTTGGTTCTCTGGCTTTTTTAGTTCCATAAGGAATTTGAGCTTCCCATAGCCATATAACTACTGCTGCCACGGTTAGGATGGCTATCCCCAACCACACAAGTCTTTTCCCTTTTTCAGTTAGCATTCTGTTTGCAGATTGAAATCCTTCCTAAAGACCCCTCGGCAGAGGTGTGGACAATCTTCACCGATTTGAGACGATTGTATACTAGAAATACAACCCCCTTTGTACAACGGACTTACTCTGAGGGTCGTTGAAGAATTACAATACTACAACAGATACCACAAAGCGATCACTAGGAGGCAGACTAATACAGTCAAATTGAATGATATAATGGAAATTGTGACTTTATGATTTAATGATTCTTTTGCAATGTGTTAAGTGAATCCATGTGCTCCGCTCTGCAATCTTTACAGCAGTTCCAGTGGTCAGCAAAACCTGGAAAGGTCCTTCCCACTTAGGTGCATGCCAATGTTTCTTCTTTATGCTTTTTATCAGAACCCAGTCCCCTGGTTCAACTAACTGGTTTTCCCGTGGAGACACAGAAGTTGTAACACTGTCAGTTTGTTCTGTCACTTGTTTGTGTTTTTCCAGCATTTTTCTCATATAGTCTGCTAGAGTGCTTTCATCATCAGTTTCCCATTTGTTCTCAAAATAGGGCAGTCTATATGGTTTACCAAACACCATTTCATAGGGTGTCAGGCCATTTGTGCTAGTAATGTTTATGTGCAGTTTAACAAGGTCTAGGCACTGAGTCCACGGCCTTCCTGTTTCTTCCATGCACTTTCTTAGTCTGTTCTTTATTGTTCCGTTAGTTCTATCAACTAAGCCCGCACTCTGAGGATGATATGAACAATGGTTTTTTAAGTCTATATGAAAGGCTTGGCCTATTTTAACAATGATTTGGTTCACAAAATGTGATCCATTATCACTGTAGATTTTTTTCTGGTATCCCATAGCGAGGGATAATGTCTTTACATAAAGCTGTTGCCACTGTTAACGCATCTGGATGTTTTGTGGGAAATAGTTCTATCCATTTGGAAAATGAATCAACTATTCCCAGACAAAATTTTTATTCCCTTCACTAGGACTTAATTCAATAAAGTCCATGTGTAG
This sequence comes from Fundulus heteroclitus, assembly GCF_011125445.2. NCBI lineage: Eukaryota > Metazoa > Chordata > Actinopteri > Cyprinodontiformes > Fundulidae > Fundulus > Fundulus heteroclitus. The sequence continues at coordinate 26,784,547 of NC_046370.1, forward strand.
ATGTTGAAACGGATAATCAGGTTTTGGAAACTGACCTCTTTTTGGTCTCAGGTTCCCCTGAGCATTGTTTTTTGCACATATCAGACATGATCTACAAAAATTATTTGAATAAGAATTAAACCCATAGGGTGTGTATACTTTGTTTATTAACCCCACTATCCCTCCTGTTGAGACATGGGACTTCCCATGGCTCAAAATTGCTGCCCATTTATAGAGATTTTTAGGCAGAATGGGTTTATTTGCTGGTCAGGTGTACAAGCCATCTGTCTGTACAGCACCATTGCGCTGCCACAGTTTTATTTCTTGTTGTGGGGCCTGGTTTTGCATTTCCCTTAAAACATCATGAGTTAAAGGCTCAGGGTCCATAGAAAGTGTGCACACGAAAGTGTCTGTCATTGCAGCTGTTTTGGCAGTCTCGTCTGCAAAAGCATTTCCTTTAGAAATAGGGTCAGTTTTATTTGTGTGTGTACGGCTCGAAGGAGTTCTTTTAACAAATTTGCATGAGTTACTGGTTTTCCAGTCGATATTATCATGTCTCTATTTTTCCAATGTTGGGCAAATGTGTGTGTGGTTGCAAAGGCATACAGGCTGTCAGTGTAAATGGTTACTTTTTTTTCCTTCATGAGTTTACAGGCCTCAGTCAAGGCCACTAATTCTGCAGCTTGGGCAGAGTAGTGTTGTGGCAAAGTCACTACAGAGTAGCCAGTTCTTGTTTTGCCTTTGTCATCTTTTTTGGATGAGCCATCTAAAAACAATGTTTCTCCCTCAGTCAGGGGAACGTCCTTCAGATCAGCCCTGCTTTTGGCTGTCTGTTCGGCTAAAGCTTGACAGTCATGATGCTCGCCATCAAATTATCTAATTTAGAGAATGTGTTTACATTAAAGAAATACTTTGGGATCTGCCCTTTAATTTTTTCCAAATCTTTTTTTGTTCCTGTTGATTTCTGTCGCTCTGCAAAGTTTAACTTCTGTGGTAAAACAATTTAAACCAGTAACATTCTTCATAAATTCTTAAACATCAACAACTCCATCTGAGGATAACTGTAAAACTGATGCATGACTAGACGTAGGGCTGATAAAATCTATCTAATCAACCGGGTTGTACTTTTACCAAACAGCTTTAAGTTCCATTTTAACTTTTAACTTTTGTTTCTGCTAACTGATGAATGATGCTAAATGATGAACTATGATTCCTAGACCTACAATTAGCAGAAGTTGTTAGTGAGCTAATTCCTGCTTTCCTTAGATCAACCAGTTTTAAGTCTAGTGTATTATATTCAAACTAGGGCTTTCAAACTATTAAAATTTTATTTCAATTAATCTCGTATTCTATCTTTTATATTTCTGAAAGTATAAAAGCTCATTTGGAAATTTTAATATGCACTTTTGCAATAAACCAAACTAGTTAAAATTATGCTTATACAAAAACTATTTTTCTTTTTAGGTACTTTTCAGAATTGGAATGACAACATTCTGGTGCCATAAAATGATGAACTATAGCCAATAATGAGCTAAATCACAAATTATTACGCCCTGATGTTTACACAATGTATAAACAAAATGAGTGAATAAATAAATATTTCGTGCTGAAATATTTTTTAACTCCTAAACACAGATATAAGTTTTATTATTCATTTATTATTTACTCTCTTTCTCAAACACATATTCCTGAGCGGTCCCTTAGTTAGTCAAATGCAGAGACAGCAAGTCTGCCTCTAGAGGGGAGGGCTGTGCCCTGAGCAGCAGGCGGAACATACCAACTATCAGTGACCAATCCTCGGCTGTTTTCAGCCATGTTGGGGCTGTAGGTGTAGTAACAGATGACGCGCATGGTTGATGGGTGTTTCTAATAATGTGTTGTTCCTGGGGGTGTCACCAGGAACCGTTAATTCTTCGTCCAACACATTCAGATGTTTTCATCATGGTCAGGTTTGTTTATCATATCTATTGTCCTGCTTTAGTTCAAACTGTCCCCCCGAGGTTCGCCTCAGATCAGTGTAAAAAGTCTCCCCCACACATATTCCATCCAGCTCCACTTCTCCCATATAATCTCCCCACATGCTGTTTGCCAAGTTAATAAAGTTATAACATTACAATATAAAAAGACCCTACTCTATTATTTTTACAGCTGTCATGAATCCATTGTCAAATACAAGCTTCGTGCAGTAATAGTGTAACTGAATACTTTCCCCACGGCTCTGGTTAACTGTACTCCATAATTAGGCACCCAAATAACACAAAAACAAAACCTTTATCCCCAGTTTCAATCAAATGCATCGTAATTCTCTTACGCTTCAGTTGCTATTCTCAGCTCTGTCATACGCACAAATCTACACACACAGACTTACACACAAAAACCCATTTGCGCACAGACATCAATCTCCGCGGATCCAAGCAGTCTCTCCCCCACTCACTCAAACAAAATGATCTCATTTCCACAGACACAATATGTTGTACAAGACAGACAGACAGCTTGCGCGTAGTGTTCTGCGAGACGTCTCTCTCTTTTTTTTTTTTTATACGAAACCTCCTTGTTCTAAAAAACTCCCAGAGTGTTGCTCTGTATTTCCCCTTTAAATTTCCCGATTTATTAATGATAGCCTTCTGGAATTTTAGCTATTTTCTGTTTGTTAAGTCACCTCTTAAACCTGAATTGTATTATTTTACCCATGTAGCTAAATGTTAAATTTGATCAGAGTGGGTCCTGCTGTTTTTATCCAGACTTGGGTCTGGGCAAGACCTTCTTTTGCCATTTGCTTCTCCTTGTTTTTGCATTTTAATTAAATTTTTTCCTGTAGTTCGTTTATGCCAGAAGTGGATAGTTTGCCATTGAAGTTGTACCCTTTTTTTTTTCCTAATAACATAAGGGCACAATTGCTGCTTTATCTTCTTTCTCAACAACTTTCCAATCTTTACATGTAAGTTCTTGAGTAGCTCGCATTTTTGTTCACTTTGTCCCTTTCCCATTTTGGTGAATGTTTGGACCCAGTGGGTTGCAACACCTGCTGTGTTCTAACACTGGGTTTATTTAGACAAGATGACGATCAATAACTGTTTGTGGTAAAACTCACTTCAACCTTCAAGGTGGAGTTTTCTTGCCTACATGCATCCACAAAAGCTCGTCATATTTGTTCTTGCCTGTTTTGGTATGAAATAAAATACCTAGTGGTATTTGTATTTCCTCACACACACACAGTCACACTTTTGAGCTCTTACTTTTAATCTAACACAGAGGACGCCGCCGTCCTTCACAGAATTTAACTAGTTAGTTTAAACTAGAGGAGTCTGTCCTCCTGCGGACTTTAACTGTTTAGATTTCCTATTTTTTTAAAACAGAGGACTCCGCCGTCCTTCACAGAATTTAACTAGTTAGTTTAAACTAGAGGAGTCTGTCCTCCTGCGGACTTTAACTGTTTAGATTTCCTATTTTTTTAAAACAGAGGACTCCGCCGTCCTTCACAGAATTTAACTAGTTTGTTTAAACTAGAGGAGTCTGTCCTCCTGCGGACTTTAACTGTTTTTTATCTGCTACCTGATAGTGCCTAGGATTGTCAGGGTTTTATCTTGTTTCTCAGAAAACAGAGGACTCCGCCGTCCTTCACAGAATTTAACTAGTTAGTTTAAACTAGAGGAGTCTGTCCTCCTGCGGAATTTAACTGTTTTTTATCTGAAATGTTCACTCATTCCTCTTTAACGAAATTCTACTCACAATTCTCTGTGTCTCTGGAATTCTTCAACCTTTGGATCCCAGCCCGTAAAGGAGGGACCAGTCCCGGAAAGGGTCTTAGTGCTGTGGCCACAGACTTGCTGGAACCTCACTTTACCTGCTGGGATCGTTAGGTATGTTGAAATCCGGCTCGAAGGACCATTTAATGTTAGGTTTAAACACCAAACATCTTATTCAGCAACCTGCACAAAGAAGACACAGAGAATCAGTTAAATTGATCTTGCAAGGAGAGGGGCTCGGAGACTGCTCAGTTTACAATCCTCCAAACCACTCTGAAGCAGTCTCCGCTCGCCAGGCTTTTTATTGAAAATTGGAACGCCCTAGTTACACAGGATTTCAACTGCTGAGGGAAGGGGAACAAACCAGTTGAAATCTATTAGGCAGGGAACCAATACACAACAACAGCATTCATTGTTATGGGAGTAACTTCTTTATCTTCCACAGGCAGCTGCAAGATACAATTGGGTGCAACCTGCAACTGCTCGCATGCTTGTGTTCTGATATAAGGAGAAATAACACTTCAGTAATAAGTATAATATAATATTATAAATGGTCAAGAATGTTATTAGTAAAATATAAGATTGCATAGTCATTTAGTTATTATAAGTGAAACATAATATAACTAGAATATAGATTAAAAGTAGAATAACTATAATAAATCCAACACCTTCCCTGTGAGTTCATCCCCAAATGAGCCAATAATGTTAGAAATGTGTATATGCCAGTATTGGAGTTACTGTGAAGCTACACTTCCTTTTAGTTCTGGATCCATCCAAAGTTTTTCATGAAAGGTAATATAGACCAAAGTTCTGCATTGGACAAGGTGGTTATTTTTTTTCCTTTTTATTTTATTTTATATATTATTGCTTTAAAATACTTCCAGGACATACAAATGCACTTAAACGGAGAACAATATATTTGCACATCAAGGGGAAAGGGGTACAAAAAAGTTCTAAAAGTCTATAATTTAAATAAAATGACCACAGGTTAAGTAAAAAGATGATCGAATGGGACTTGTACTTCTCAAAAACATTGTCTGACTTGTTTGGAGAGCTCCTTGCTCTCCTGTGGGGCCTTTCAGAAAAGGTTTGTTTAAAGAGTGACCAGACGTCCCTGATTTCTGGGGAAAGTCTCAGTTATGGATGACCTGTCCACGGCAAAAGCTGTTCCCTGGACATTTACCCAATTTTAGCATTTGCTGAAAGGTTAACAAATATTGTGTGTAGAGTGTTATTACAGTAGCAAAGAAATGTTTAAAAGTAAGCATTATAGCGTGAGGTGCTGAGTGTGATGCTGTATTTAGTACAAAAAAAAAACCACATGCATCCAAGTGATCAAATGAGAGAAGTTACCTTATCAGACTGGACTAAGAAAAGTGTGACATGATGATGAAATTTAGCATAATTAAATAATTGTCTCACTGCATCAAAACGTTTGAACGTACCTTAATTATGTCTTCATCATCATTTTGATTTGCTTGCTATGTTTACTCGACATACGGGTCATTTTACTTCTTCATCTGTTGGATATTAATGCGCACTCACCTGGCAGGGTTGTTTGTGACTGCCTGCTTGCATAAAGCAAGCGGATTTGGCAAACCCACCGACATAAAATGGAGAAACGAGGCGGAAATAAACGAGAGGAGGAACAACGACTCTGTCTGCACAGCTCTGGGGGAGAATAGCCTTGAAAGGTGCATTGGTCCAGGGATTGCGGTGTAAATAGGCAGACTTTGAAGCACTTTGGTCCACGAATTGGCATCTTGGTGCTTTTGTGCACCAGCCTGGAAAGTGGAAAAAGTACAGTAACCAAACGCCAGGGAGGAGATGACGTTTTGATTTCATTAGCTGATTAGAGTGTGGCACCAGGTGTCTCAATATTGGACCTTTTCATAATATTCTAATTTTCTGAGATCCTGAATTTGGCTTTTCATTGAGTGTCAGTTAAAATCGTCAACATTAAAATAAATAAACATTTGAAATATATCAGTGTGTGTGTAATGAATGAATACAACATACATGTTTCACTTTTTGAATGGAATTACTGAAAAAAAGAAACTTTTTCCACGATATTCTGATTATACGACCAGCACCTGCAAATCAACTGAACTGAACCTGACCTGAGTCGGGAGCGCCCTCTGTTGGCGGTCCGTGCTCTGAACACATCAGCCAATGGGATTTGAGGAACCACTTCCGGTTTTATGCGGGGCACATACTAGGATTTCAGCCGCCACTTGACACAGCATGATTTAAGCAGTTTGCCATTCATTTCTGCCGCCGGGGAAAGGAGCGGTGACCTGCCACCTGCACCGGTGGACGTTTTATGCGAAGAAGCGCCAGGTCAGCGAGTTTATTTACTGTCTATTTCTCCTTCTCCCTGACGGTGAGCCCGCAGAAATGCAGGGTTGTCGTGTCGTGATCCCCTCAGGCTGATTTTAGGCGACAGTTCACGGTTGTGGAAAGAAAAAAAAAAAAAAGATTGTCATGTTTGGAAACGAGGTTGTTTCGACCGAGTGTTGACATCCAGCCAACCCTTGTTACGCTGTAACCAACCTTCCGCGCGAGCAGACTGCGCGTCACGTAGTTTGTGTCCATCTATAACTAAGGCGAGGGTGGTCACCGGGAACCCGCTGGAGTCTGCCGATGCGTCGGAGGAGATCCAGACATGGCTCCGGAAGTTCTCTGGTGCACTCAAACCTAATGTTTGCGATGTCATCTTTTTATGGCAGCCTTCCAAGCAAGCAGCGCTTGTTCAGACGTGGAGCTGTGATGTCACGGATCTTACCATTTGCACGGTGACAGGTGCCTGTGTGACACACGATCAAGCTACTCGCTCTTCTTTTTGATCATCGCTGTGACTTCCACCGCTGAGAAGATTGGCGGCTGTTTAGAATGTTTTCAACTTGTGACTGATCCCTTTTTTAGCACGTGGAAACGCCCCTGGTGTCCTCCTCAGGTTGATGGTTGGCTACAGTTCTGTCACACCAACAAGGACTGAGCATGATGTGACTGTACAGACCGGCCAGCAGCCAGATCCCTGCTTTTATAGAGGGTCACATGTGCTGGCCATCAGTTGACCCAGTGACTGTGATCAGCACCGTCAGGCCATTGCTTTTCCTATCAAGACCTGAGAAGCAGCCTTACCTTGTGTGTGTGTGTGTGTGTGTGTGTGTGTGTGTGTGTGTGTGTGTGAACAAGGTCCCAGAATGTTGCTGGTTCTCTTTGACATGAATTCTGTTCAAATGATCTCGGCTATAATGGACATATGTCCAGCAGAGGAATAGTTTAAGATTGTTGTCGAAACCTACATTTTAGGATGGAAGCTGTGATGACACGAGGGTTCATTAGTCTTTGTGCGTGACATTCGTGTCCTTTCCTAGGTTCCCTTTTTGTTTTTCTAAGTTACAACATAAAAATGGAAAATGGATTTTAATGAAATCAGGACGATTTCGTTGTGAAGGATTATATCCTCCCTGCAGTTATTTTCACACAGAGGTAAATCCATTTAGAGGGTCCTTACTTAACGGGTTGCGCTCATGTTTGTGGATTTTTAGCTTTGTTAAACCCGGCGTGGTTACGCGCCGCAGCAACAAACAATGTGCCGTCTTCTCGCGGCTTGTCTCCAGGTTCCAGGTGAAGCCATGCCTGTCTCCCTGCTGTGGGCGGTGGACGTGTACGGGCGCGTCTACAGCCTGTCCACCGCGGGACAGCAGTGGGAGCAGTGCCGCATTTCCCAGATGGAGTTCAAGCGGGTGACGGCAGCCCAGACGTGCTGCTGGGGCATTGCGTGTGACAACAGCGTCTACCTGAACGTCCACGCGTCTGACCTGCCCATCCGCTACCAGGAGGACACCTACGAGAATCAGGTCAGGCTCTTTCTCCAAGGAGTGAGACGGTCTTAAACAGAATAGTTCAGTTGTAGTTTACTGCATGTTTTTTTTCTTGATTTAAAATGATTCCTGCAATATAAAGCTCCACATGCTGTCTGGAGGTCAGAAAAACTCTGCTTTTATGTGTTGTCTCAGTGCAACATGTCAGAATTAGTTTTAAAGAGACTTTTTTTCAGATTGCACGATAGACGTTACTTTGGGGACTTCTTTCAGAGAAGGTTTCTTCAAAAGTGTTGTCATTGGTGACCTGTGTGTCAGCTAAACGTATGCACTCTCACAGGTCACTTTTTTAGGTACCCTCTTTGGAATACTCATTAAAGCACGTAGACCACAGTGTTCATCTTCTAAGGGCTAATTCTCGCAGGACAATGCACCACTTTCACAAAGCTTAAATCATTTCAGGCTGGAATGGGAGATTCACACGGTAGGTCTGCAGTCAGGCCTACAGCATCTACTTTGAATCACTATGTAAGGAAAGTTTCTGACACCGTCGTAAATCTATGCCACACAAATTCTTACAGTTCTGAAGGCAACAACCTGTCTTTATTTCCTGTGATAACTGGCAACCTGCTGAGTTTATAACCCCACTTCTACACTCAACTTTACACAGATCTGTTTGTGTCACATCTCAAATCACAAAAATGTAAACAGCTGTAAAACTACGCCAAGATGTTTGTTGAACTACGACAAAGTGAAGACGAGAAACAGCCAAGACCATTACACTTACAACCCATCCCTGCGTTATACACCCTGTTTGTTAGCTATTTGTTACATATTGCAGTAAGAGGGTCCTAGGTTTGGATCCTGGCCAGCGCTCCTCTTGCATTCAATTTCTATGTTCTCCCTGTGCATGCGTGGGTTTTCACCAGGTACTCCTGGATTCTCCCACAGTCCAAAAACATGATTATTACTCTAAATTTGCCTTTTTGTATGAGTGTATTCCTGCATTGGTTGCTTTACCTATACCTCTGTGTTGGAATAGGATGGACCGGAGAAAGGAACCTGAAAGCCCATTGTACACAGGAACCACTGTAGATTGAGAAAACAAAAAATGTTTTCTACATGTTTCCCTGTTAGAGATGGAATCCCGTTGATGGTTTCTCAGACCGCTTGCTACCAAGTGACCGTTGGCAATGGAGCGACTCTTCAGGGCTGCAACATCAACCCCTGAACGGCTTCCAGCTCCCCTCCAGCACCTGGGAGTGGGAGGGAGACTGGTATGTGGATGAAAACCTTGAGGGAGAGCCCACAGAGAAAGAGGTGCGTGTGTTGATTTGTTTGATTTCCTTTTTGCCGTTGCAGACTTCTTGTATCGATAACTAAAGTGTGTCTGCAGGGTTGGACGTACGCCATGGATTTTCCTGCCGCCTACACCAAAGACAAGAAGTGGAACTCGTGTGTCCGTCGCAGGCGGTGGCTCCGCTACAGGAGGTACAAAGCCATGGACACCTGGGCCAAGGTGTGTGTCACACTAGCTCTGTTAACTCCTGTTTTTTATTTTTTGTCACACTTAAAAGTTTTAGATCATCAAACAATTTTGATATTGGAGGGGGGGAAAATAACTTGAGTGAATTAAAAAAAAGAAGCAGTTTTCCAATTATTTCAGTCGTTAGGGGAAAAGGCCTACCCACATCAACCTTAGGAAAATGTAATTGCCCCTTTTGGTACATCATGAACTAACTGTGTGTCATGATTTGTCTTAGGATGAACCCGGACACAGCACACACACACAGAGCAAGTTCTTTAAAGTGAGTTTATTGAACATTGTTGATGATGATGACGAGAGAAACCAGAGTCTTTTAACTGACGGAGATGTAGGGTGCAGAAGCTGGCCGACAGGAGGAGTGCGGAGGGACAGACCATGAAGGAGCACCGGAGCCGAAGACTTGAGGCCAGGGCAGAAACCCAGGAGTTGTGAACAGGAGTTGAGAACTTGAGGCCAGAACGGAACACAGGAGTCGAGAACTTGAGACCAGGATGGCTCACCAGGAGTTGAGAACTTGAGATCAGGATGGAGCTCAGGAGTCGAGAACTTGAAGCCAGGACGGAGCATAAGACCCGAAGACTGGAACCACAGTGGAACACAGGAACCGGCAAACCCGAGACTGCGGGCATAGCAGGAGCAGAGCTGAAGCGGAGATTCTGGCGGTAACTGAACAAACAACTGAGCTGAATTACTGCCTGAGGATGAGTGGAAGAAGAACACTACGGACCGGCAACGAGAACAGAATGAGGTGAGTATATATAGAGGTGAACACAGGTGGCAGTGATAATTGCAGCCTGACAGGTGGAACCAATCAGGCTGCGCAGGGAAGAGAGAGAGGAAGGGAGGCTCAGCATGCAGCCTACAAGGGGCTAGAGAACATGGAGGAACCCAAGCAGACACACGCTAGAGCACAACCAGGGTGCGGCACACCTGGGAAAGGAACGGGCGCGTGACAGCGCCAAAGGGATGGAACGGGTGCACAACAGCGCCAAAGGGAAGGAGTTGAGAACTTGAGATCAGGATGGAGCTCAGGAGTCAAGGAACTCCTGAGCTCCATCCTGCGGCAAAGGGAAAGAACGGGTGCACGACAGCGCCAAAGGGCAGGAAGGGGCGTACCCACGCCAGAGGGAAAGAAACAGGCGTACCCACGCCAGAGGGGAAGACAGATGTACGGAAACACTAGGGCTCAACAGACGTATGGAAATGCTGGCGTACAACTAGTGTACCGAAACGTCAGGGGAAGGAACGGGCGTACGACAACGCCAGAGGGAAGAACACCGTGGCGTGAGGGGAAACGCCGGGGCTCCCTACCGGAGCGTGAGGGAAACGGGAACATCTAAAACACCAGGAAACAAGAACAGAGGGCGTCCTAACACGCCGGGGAACCAAGAACGGAGGGCGTCCTAACACGCCGGGGAACCAAGAACAGAGGGCGTCCTAACACGCCAGGGAACCGAGAACGGAGGGCGTCCTAACACGCCAGGGAACCAAGAACAGAGGGCGTCCTAACACGCCAGGGAACCGAGAACGGAGGGCGTCCTAACACGCCAGGGAACCAAGAACAGAGGGCGTCCTAACACGCCAGGGAACCGAGAACGGAGGGCGTCCTAACACGCCGGGGAACCAAGAACAGAGGGCGTCCTAACACGCCAGGGAACCGAGAACGGAGGGCGTCCTAACACCCCAAGGAACCAGAATGAAGGGTGAGCTAGGCAGCAACAGGCCAGGCGCGGCAGAGGGCACAGCCGGCGAACTAGAAGCACCGGAGGGCTCTGACAGCGACTAAACACCGGGAAATACAGGAACTAAAGGATTTAGGTGAACAGAACAAAGTAACCAGGGAAAGCCGGAACAAAACGAAACTACAGAGGGGCAAAACCAGATAAAACCAAGGAACACGAAAACCAGACAGAATAATGAACAACAGGACCAAGACCAAATAAAGAGCGTAACATGTCATAACTAAGGAGCTCAGGGTCCTTATGAGCGCGGGGACCTTAACGTGCCCCTGAAAGCGCAGGAACCCATTCAGCACAGGGACTAACGGATAGAAAAGAAACTAGAGAAATAAATACAGAACTAAGACTAGAACTACAGGACTTAGACGGAAACGACAGGGTTTAGACGGGAACTACAAGGACACGGAACGGGAATACTGGGCTAGACAGAAACTACTGGGCTAGGATAAGAACTACAGGACTAAAATTAACAAATCAAAACCAGGCTAGACAGAAACTACTGGGCTAGGATAAGAACTACAGGACTAAAATTAACAAATCAAAACCAGAAAACTAGGAAGAGAACCAAAACCTAAAGCAAAACTATAAAACAAAACAAAACAGGGAGACGAGGGCAAGGTAAAGGGTAACTAATGTAAAACTAGATAACGAAAACTAGAAATAAGAACACAAAGCAAAACCTGGAAAACTAGGGTTAAAAAACTGGAATTCTAAAGCAAAAACCCGGAGACTAAAGGAAAACCAGAACACTAGAACAGAACTGGAAAAACAAAAGCAAAATAGAAACTCAAATACTCTAAAGAAAACAAAAAGAACCCCTAAATAACTCTAAAACTCAAAAAATCCTAGGTAAACCAAAACTAAGGTTAAGCTTAAACAAATTAACAGAAAGCAGAAACAAATCTTCTAAATCAGTAAAAAATTTTTTTTACAAAAAGCAAGACTAGAAACTAAAGTAGGTCTAAAACACAAACAAAACCCAAAACTAAAGGACTCTAAGAAATCTAAGAAGCACTGAAAAACTAAGGAACGTTAAATAACTCAAAACACAAGGACCCAAAAATAACTCAAAACAAAAACTAGAAGTCTTAATAAGCTGGGCAGCGGTGGGCCCCGCGGAGAGCGATCCCGGGGAACAAAGTCAGAGGCAGGGCGTCGCAGATGCGACCCCGGCAAGATGAACCAGATGCGAGGCGTTGCAACACAGCGACCCAGGCGAGACGGAACCAGAGGCGGGGCATCGTAGACTGCGATCCAGGCGGCACTGATCCAGAGGCGGGCGGCATCCATGAAGTCCCCGAGCTGAGGCGGAGCAGATCCTGCCAGCTTCTGCACCGAGCTCTGTGCGTGCTCGGGTTCATCCTTTTGACCGGTCCGTAATGTCATGATTTGTCTTAGGATGAACCTGGACACAGCACACACACACAGAGCAAGTTCTTTAAAGTGAGTTTATTGAACATTGTTGATGATGATGATGAGAGAAACCAGAGTCTTTTAACTGACGGAGATGTAGGGTGCAGAAGCTGACCGACAGGAGGAGTGCGGAGGGACTGACCATGAAGGAGCACCGGAGCCGAAGTCTTGAGGCCAGGGCAGAAACCCAGGAGTTGTGAACAGGAGTTGAGAACTTGAGACCAGGACGGAGCACAAGAGCTGAAGACAGGAACCACAGTGGAACACAGGAACCGGTAAACCCGAGACTGCGGGCATAGCAGGAGCAGAGCTGAAGCGGAGATTCTGGCGGTAACTGAACAAACAACTTAGCTGACAAGACAAGGAATTACTGGCTGAGGATGAGTGGGAGTCGAACACTCCCGGCAACAAGAACAGAATGAGGTGAGTATATATAGAGGTGAACACAGGTGGCAGTGATAATTGCAGCCTGACAGGTGGAACCAATCAGGCTGCGCAGGGAAGAGAGAGAGGAAGGGAGGCTCAGCATGCAGCCTACAAGCTGCATCCTGACACTGTGATTAAAGTGCATTTTTTAGAAAGCTGAGCTCAATTTTTCAGGTCAAAGCCGGGTCTGATTAATCCCAAACGTCAGAGAGGTTCTATGTAAATATAGCTTCTCTGACGTTTGAAAGATTTCAGGCAGCAACACAATCCAAAGAAATAAAAAAAAATTGTGGAAAAACAGCTTTCAGTCTGGAAAAGGTTGCAAAGCAATTTCTTTAGTGCAGGCAGGTTTCTCTGGGCGGGTACCATGCAGACATTTTCCTCAACTCCCTCGTGATGCTGACCTTCCTCTGCGTCTTGTCCTCTATCCTCCTGGCTCTCATCATTTTGAGACGGGGCCAAACGTCCTCAGTGATGACTCATTGCCACTTATCACAACCTCTTAGTGTCAGTCGGTGCCGCTAAGGTAGGTGACAGCTTTTGTACATAGAGCCCGGCTGTTTTTTTAATTAATAAAATCATTGTTTGAAAGCAGTTTGTTTATTTAACAATTACTCAGACTGATTTACATAAATGGTCCCTAGCTAATACAAACTGGAATGTTGTCTTTATCCAATATTACATTTGTTTGATGGTCTGAAATATCTAAGTATATCAACACAGCAAAAAGAGAAAAGAATCTGTAAAGGGCAAACACAGTATGAGTACACCTTTTTTCTATTTTTTAATTTTTTATTTCCTCGATATGATCCTATTTGTGTCTCGACAGATCCCCTCACAGCAGACAACTCTACCAGACCCCTTTAGTGACATCAGCTGTGGAGGCTGGGAGATCAGTGAGGAGCCCGGGGGCCGGCTGTCTCTGTGGGCCGTGTCCCTGCAAGGAAAGGTGCAACTCACACCATCACACAAAAGCTAATCAAGATCCACTTTGTTCCTGGAATCAGTGGCAGTACACTTCATGTCCTGGTTAGCTTATTAAATGAAAACCAGGTTGTGGTTCTGTCCTGGTGTGATGGTGGCACTGTTGCCTTGCAGCAAGAAGGTCCTGGGTCCAAACCCCGGGTTTGACCTGGGGTCTTTCTGCACGGAGTTAGCATGTTCTCCCTGTGCATGCGTGGGTTCTCTCCAGGTACTCTGGCTTCCTCCCACAGTCCAAAAACATGACTGTTAGGTTAGTTGGTCTCTCCAAATTGTCGCTGGGTGTGAGTGTGTGCATGAACGGTTGTTTGTTCTGTACGTCTGTGATGGACTGGCAACCCGTCCAGGGTGGTCCCCGTTTCTTGCCCATTGACTGCTGAAGCTAGGCACCGGCCCTGCTGGCATAAGCCGGAGTGGATAATGTGTGTATACATGTATCTGCATCAAGAGGAGTCTGCTGAGGTGGCAGGTGGAGTTTTATTAGAAATGCGGAAGTGGCAAAACGGAAGTCCATGGCATATAGGCCATTAGAAAAGCAATATGCAGCATTATCTGATCAACCAAAATCAGAGGGCTTTTTCACAGATGAAAAGGGCAGCACAGTACAAGACTTCAGCAATGTCATTTATAACCTTTGTGGTGCTGCTTCCTGATACCAGACTGATGAGAAGATGTTGGCTGCACATAAATATTACTTAAGCTGATCATTAACCTTGGTGAAAGTACAAAGTTTTGAAGTGGGACAACAATTGTTTGGGATCAACACATTTCAGTGGGCGGATAACAAAAACAGGTTTCCACATATCTGGAACGACCTTGGTTTGCAACGAGAGATAAAACAACCGAGAGATTGATTCAGCTATATTATCTGCTGCTACATGTAAAAAGTAAGGAGAAAGTTTACTGGGTCCCGCAGATTTATTAGGGTCAACGCCCCTCAGTGTCCTGGGAACATCACTGACAGACGCACAGGGAAATATGTTTCTGTTGGGGGGGGTAATTCCTGGAAGAAGTTAGACGTTGACCTCCTGAAACTGCATCAGATACGGTTCCAGAGGAAAAGAGATGTCTGTCTGAACAATGAGACTTACCGGTGGAAATCACAACAGTTTGCCAAAGTTTGTTTGGATCGTTTAAACATTTTGTACTCTGAGACAAATAGTATTCCTGTAATGCTTTCTTTACGACAGCAGTACACTGTTTTTTTAATTGGTTGAAATGTAACCAATCGACTTCATATGTAGATTTCCTTGTTGATGCCCAAAGATGATTTTATTAATTTTTTTCCCTGTGCAAGAGACTTGGTAAGTCATTGGTAAAGCGGGGACTAAGTGGACCCTAACTCTCAGCTGACTTTCCTTAGTGGGTCAGGGGTCTTTATTGAACTCCCTAATCAGTTCCCTTTCTTCTGAGGGTCCGATGGTTGAAACTTTGACACAATTGGTTGTTCCAACGGCACGATGATTTCAAACAGTCATAAAACAGAGAGTTTTGTGGTGGATAAAGCATACTAGCATTAATCTTTTTAGTGGCACCAACCTCAACCCTGGTGAAGAGTTTTAGGGCTATGCTTAGGGCCTGGAAATGTGTAAGGAATCCTACTAGTTAAATTATCAAATTTGATAAGAAGAGCGATCAGCTGGCAAGCCAAAATTATGCTGGAAGCTTGATGCTGGTCACAGAAACTGTGCGGTCAATATACAACATGTTGGGTGAAAGTTTACCACAACAGAGACAAAAAAAAGAAAAAAAATACCACAATAGAGGCCAAATATGTTTTCACAGGATTATATATTTTAGCTTGTATGAATAATTTTGACTTTGTGTGAATCAAAACAAAAATCCACCATGAATTCAAACCTGCGCACTCAGTTCACATGTTTAAAATTCATTACTGTTGTTTTGCCGTATGATCCAAAGCCTGAAATGAACGGCGTTCATGACAATGTTGAGGCTGTGGAAGCGACGGATCTAAGTTGTATGTCCGCCTGGTTTTATTTCAGGGGCTGCTCACACAAACCGTCCTGTTACATGTGTTATCGAACTGTTTGGTTTTAGCAGTGATAGCAACGTCTCTCTGTCACACACAAACACCCGCACAGACACACACAACCTGGTCACGTCAGTCAGACAGTCTACACCCCCCCACCCCCCCTGCTTTTGGTAAATTGTTGCATCTTTTTCACTTTTGCTGTCACTCCTTACTATGTAACGGATTCTGTTACGATTTAGGTGTGGTTCAGAGAAGGAATCTCTCACCACAACCCTGAGGGATCTTCATGGGTGGAGGTGCCTCTCCCCGGAGAAGTGGTCCAGATCAGCTGCGGCCCTGGGGACCTGGTCTGGGCCGTGCTTTGGGAGGGGCAACTACTTGTCAGGGAGGGCATTAGTCGAGACAACTCGAAAGGTAAAAGCTGAACATTGTGCATGTAGTGTCAATGTTTCTGGGTTTTGTCCGAGAACCGTGTCTCCTGTGGGTTATAGGTACTTCCTGGGCAGTGGTGGAGTCTCCGAACCCCGAGGTGGGAGCTATACATGTGGCTGTGGGAGTGAATGTAGTCTGGGCTGTGACTAAAGATAACAAAGTAAGAAGATGACAATGTTTTTTACTCTAAATACTTGATTTAAATGTGTATGTTTCCCTTGCAATATAATAAACAGAAACTAAACTATAAAACCCTTACACTTAAATGTACCCGTTTTCCAAATGTTTCCTGTTGCACAATTGTGGTTAGTCGTTGAAAAAGTGTAGTACTGGGGAAAATCCCTTAGTGTGATTTCAACAGTTTTTATCTTTTCCACAATTCACTAAAAGCTGTAGTTTAAATTCTAGTTTTAGTATCATCGAAAAACAAAGTAGTAACTGAGCATTCAGAGAATCTGACGCATTATGCAGTCTATTACTCTGACTGGTAGACCTAGCCCAAGTATTTACCTGAAAGAAATGGAACTTTGACTTAAAGCTTTAAAGAAATGAGAAAATCTCACCTGGTTTTGTTCAAAACAAAGAGTTTAAATAAAACTCAAGACACCAACTATTTCCATCTGCCACCACCCCCATACAAAAATAAATCTAAAACTTTGCCCACCTGTCATACTTCGATACTTTAGATCATGTGATCATGGTTCAGGTTTAGAAAGGAGTAAAACTAGGTATTCTTTTGAAACTCACTTAAACCATCTGGTGTCGGAAAAAGGAAGCAGCGTCTGCGGAAACTACAGCTACGTTTGTGTTGGTGTAGTTAGTCTTTAGGAATACAGGCTATAAACTCTTTACTGATGAACACATGAAAATAAATAATATAACCGGTTTTGAGACAGTTTGTCACCCTGCTGTGTCTTAGGTGTGGTTTAGGCGAGGTGTGAATTCTCACAACCCCTGCGGTTCTGGGTGGATCAGCATGGTTGGAGAGATGGCCATGATCAACGTTGGACTGAACGACCAGGTGACTGCTGGCTTGGTCACACAAGTCCATACTCAGTATATTTCATTGTTTGGAAGAAAAATGTTAAATCTTTTCATGCATATGAATATCTGTTACTTTGTTTCTAAGTACAGTGCCTTGTGAAACTATTCAGGACCATTGAACTATTCTACACGTTGTTGCACTGCAACCACAGTCGTCAGTGTATTTTATTGGGATTTTGTGTGACAGACCAACACTATGTGGTGCTTAACGGGGAAATGGAAGGATAATGGTACATTGTTTTCAGATCTTCTACAAATAAAATGTGTAAATGCACGCCTGTTCACCCCCTGAGTCAATATCTTGTTTTCAATCCAGCTGGATGTGTTTCAGGGTACGTCTCTACCACAGAGAGGCAACCATTTTTGCCCTTTCTTAGCACAACAGTTCGACCGCAGTCAGATTTAAGGGAGAGCAACTCTGAACAGACATCTCAGTCAGATTCTCAATTGGATTTTAGGTCTCTACTTTTACAAGGCCATTCTAACACATGAGTACGTATTAAGCCATTAAACCGTCATTGTTGCTCTAGCTTTATGTTTAGGGGGTTATCCCTGACCTGGCTTGTTTCTTCATGGATGTTTGTCCATAAATGTTCTCTAACTAACATCTAAGGCCTTCACAGAACAGCTAAAATGACATTCAACAGGCTCTATTTACTGATGGCGCTATATCTGATGGTGGCACTGGACCTTATTTAGGAGTTTTAAAGTAAAGGGGGCTGAATAGAAAAGTTTGTACGTTTTCAGATTTTTGTTTGTAAAAAAATTTGAAGAAAAAAACAACAACATGGATTTCTTTTTTTTCCCACTTGACAATCCTGCACTACTTTGTGTTGGTCTGCCACGTTCTGTGGAAATGTTTCAAACGGTTCTGAACACTTTTGTGAGGCCCTGCAAATGGTCCATAAGTGTTCTGATGGTTGTTCCCCTGTTGAAGGTGTGGGCTATTGGCTGTGAGGACCGGGTTGTATATTTCAGACAGGGGATCACCTCCAGCGAACTGAGTGGTAAAACCTGGAAGGCCATCAATGTTCCTAGAGACGGGGATCGGTCCCACTCCAGTGCGAGTGCAAGCAGTCTACATAGGTAAAGATGTCCTATGGGACACATGGCAACTTTCTATGTTTTTCTGAGACTAAAGACGCGTTACAATATTAAATTGGCTGTGGTGCAGTGGTAATTCACAACTGTCTTTGTACCTCTCTCCTTTCCACAGCGCTGGTTGCTTTTTTTCTGGTGAGGTGCGGGCTCCATCAGTAGCAAGCGATGCTGAATTAGACATAGAACATCCCCCCGGTGATGGAGCCATCAGCAATGCACCATTGCATTGCCCAGAACCCTGTGTAGATGCCCACAAAAACACTTCATCAGAACTGTGCATCGAGCCGCTTAAGCCCCACATCCCCAAGGTCACAAGCGACAGCTTCATCTCTGAACTCGTCTCCGACAGAAAACCGGCAAAGACTGATGCTGAATCAGTCTCTTCTGCCGTCTTGGAGGAGGAGGTTGTCCCTGGAGAAGGAGAGGTCAATGTTCTGTGTAGTGATGCCATTACCTCTACTCAGTCAGGTGGTCCTCCTGATCCCCAGTGGAGTAACGTAGATCTGGAGGAAGCACAGATCCAGCACGTTCAAACGGGGGCTGTGCCAGACTCTGCCGACTCCTGCAGTTTGTCATCGGTAGCAACCTACACCCTCGCCTTGGAGGATCAGTATGGGGCGGACGAGCACCCTCTGTGGGCCTGGGTCAGCGGAGGAGGCTGCTCTGTGGACAGTCACTCTCAACTCAACTGGTTTAACTGCCCATTGAACACATGTATGTTTGGTTTTGAAGTGGTTCGATAGGAAATGTCCAAGGGCTAGAAATCTAAAATGTATCTCTCATGCCAGTCAGAGGTTTACATACACTCATCACACGCATGAATAGCATATTAAGCAGGGCTCCCAGGTATTTAAAGCATTCTTTTTTCTTTGGTGGACTGATGATACAAAACCTAAGTTCTATGATTTAGTTTTTTCCAAACAGTCAAAAGCATACATGTTTGAATATATACATACAACCCCACTAATATTCAGATAAATGTTGCTTCAAAAGCTGCAGAGAAACCAGCTGCAGGTTGTTGCAGCTGCCGCCACACTACAGGCATGATTCCAAAGTGGTAGAAGTCATTTACGTTGGGTTTTCTCCTGGTATAACCTAGTTTTGTAACATAGTCCGTAAATTTCCAACAGGGCTGAGGTGGCAGCCGTTCCATAAGCTTAAAGTTAGCCTGTTCATTTCTTTTTAAACCCAGTTTTGATGCTGTATTTGCCATGATTGTCATGTTTCAGCTCTGTTTCAAAGTTTCAACTAGCTGAGTTTTTGTCTTGCTGGTTATAAAACTTTTTTCCACAAGACATTTGGCTTGCAAAGGCAGATGACTCCTAATTTCATTTGGTCTTGGGAGATAATGATTTTGAAGCAGATGCTTCTTTATGTATCAGCACCTTCTAAGTCCATAATGCTGGTAAACTTGCTTCACTCTGAACTCTTCACCGGCGTTACTGCAGCATGATAGACTTATCACGTATCAATAAAAGATTAGGGGTGATGTTAAGCGGCAGGTAAATCAGCTCTATCCATAAGGTAGAAGTGGTGTACGTATA
Organism: Fundulus heteroclitus; assembly: GCF_011125445.2. Classification (NCBI taxonomy): domain Eukaryota; kingdom Metazoa; phylum Chordata; class Actinopteri; order Cyprinodontiformes; family Fundulidae; genus Fundulus; species Fundulus heteroclitus. The sequence goes on from NC_046370.1 coordinate 26,804,321, forward strand.
TATTTAAGATTTTATGTAAGATTTTAATACTGTGTATCGGGGCTAAAAGTCTGCAATAGACTGCAAAATGACTTTAAGTTTTATGTTTTATTATAATTCCACCCTGAAAAAACAATTGCCATACATCAAGAACCCAGTATTGACATATGCGCTTGGTCAGTGTATGTAAACTTGGCACCAGCACTGGATATGCATAATAGCTGAATTATTCCAAACTCTGAACAGTTTTCTTTCTCGTCTTTCACCAGCTATGCTTCAGTCGGTCCAGTCCATGAGTCTGTCGGTGTCTCCTGCACAGACGGCTGCTTGGCGGAAACAAATCTTTGAGCAGCTCACTGAAAGGTCCAAGAGAGAGATGGATAATTTCAGGCATTATGAACAAGCCATTGAACAGGTACATGCAGTAAACACTAAGCGTTCAGATCACAAAGAGGATCTCCATTTGCCGTTTGACTCGGACTCCTGAATGTCTTGGCAGTCGGTGTGGGTGAAGAAAGGAGCCATGCAGTGGTGGAGAGACTGGAAGCCGCATAAGTGGATTGATGTTCACTTTGCCCTGGAACAGTTTTCAGGAGCTGACGGCAACAAGGATGGGATTTTATTCATTTATTACAATTACCACGAGGAGAAGAAGGTGAGAATGTAGAGTTGATAAAACTTAGAATTAAAAAAAAACAATGTTATTTTCCCTGAACATGAAGTTGAGTCATGCATGTATAGCGTGTCTAATTTACACTCACAATTGTCCATACATGTGCATAACCTCTGGCTGCATTACATGAATTATCAGCTTGAGGACGTGTTTCTCTTTGTCTAACCGCTGGCTCAGAACTAAAAAACTGAATGTTTTCCATTCCTCTACTTGCTACCTCTTCCTTTTCTCCTTGCTCTATCCTACTTCAGTACCTTCATGCCTTCATTAACGAAGTGACCATCCTGGTTCCTGTGCTGAATCACTCCAAGCACACGTTTGCCATCTACACTCCTGAACGTACCAAACAGAGGTGGCCGATAAGATTGGCAGCTGCCACAGAGCTGGAGATGTATGACTGGGTGTGTATAAACAGAGAGCTAGATGGAAAATTCAATGTGTCTCTATGTTTGTCCCGTAACTCCAGTTGACACCAACCTGGGTAAGAATGAATAACGGCTCTTGTCACAAAATAAATCAAATTTTTTTTATAAGATATTTGGAAATATGTGAAAAATGAAAGTGTATCATGTAATACGGCCAAACAGCTTCTATAAACTCTGCTTCTCTCCTAAAGTGTAATTAAAGATAAATAAAAGGTAATGTTATGCATCCTACTTCTCTACAGAATGAGGTAACAAATCTGTAGTGTGCCACATCAACACACCTTCAGGCAAAGGAATTGGATTCTGCCCCACCCATATATACGTCGTCATTGTAGTTATTCTTTAGCTTGACGACTGCTTTTAACTCTGCCCAGGTGTGTAGCGGAGCCAGCTGGTGTTATATCCTGTTCCTCTTTTTCAGAAGAAAGTACCTATAAGCCTTGTATTGGGTTCCATTTCAGTCGAAACCATCTGAGTAAGGGACATTTACTCACAACTCTTAGAGTGTCTTTCAAAGTCTGGTCTCTGCTGCGTCACAGATGCCAGAACAGTTTGAGCCACAGGTGAGGCGGGATTTATTGCCCATGAGACAGCCGTACTCCTGGTAGAGTACTCCCTGCTACTATAAGCGTGGGAGATGGCTGTAGCGCTTGGGAGTAAACTGTAGCGCTCAAGTTTCATATCACTATGACTGATGGGATAATATTGGGTAGATATAGTGCATTTGTATGCTGTGGAACAACCTTTGACCTATCTGCTTTGAACTAGCCTTGAGAGAGCATAGAGGTCCTCAGGCCTTTTTGCAGAGGCCTTGTATGACACAGTCGTCATATCAGACTCAACTGGCTCCAGTCTGGGAGAGACCCTGCCTGCATACCCTCTCAGCATTGCTGCAAACATTTTCACCGGTATTAATGCACAAAAGTGTTTAGGGCTATAGATGTGCTAGTACGTCCGTTCTCTGGGGGACATTCTGATCCGCCACGTGGAAGAACACCAGGCAATGAGCTTTGCCTCTGGTAGAAAGGAGCTTTGCTGGTCCGTGTCTGAGCTACCAGCAGTGGGTTAAGCCTGTATTCCCTCACCAGGGGACCTCCCCTGGATTGAAGGTTAGCCCTCAGGTTCTGGCGAGCATGGTTGTGTGTAGCTCTGAGTTACAGACACTGTGCTCTTTGCAACTGTAAAACTGGTGTTGAAGTTGGTCTGGGCTGGTGTCTACATGTCTCTTACCATAAAGCCACCGCACAGGCCGAGCCTCTCCCTCAGGGAAGGGTCTGTGGACACCAGCTTGCAAACAGATATTCTCCCAGCTGGTGAACCCTGGCACAGTTAGCATGGTTGCCTCCATGTAAGGAGAACCTAAATACAAGCTGTTGGTATTGTTACCCCCCCTGTGAAGGGAGCATGGAAATACACAGTGTGGAGCACTAAAAGCCTTCTAGTTTGTTAAGGTCAGAGAAACCATAGCTATTAAGGCCATTGTTACAATTATTTATGAATTAATCTGGAAATACAGCTTGTGTCTCAACTGAAACTGACTGGGACAGTGGTGAAACATGGCCACACGGTGCTTTAACGCGCGCGCTAAATCCATAAGTGAGCAGATCTGTAGCCCTAGGAATAAAAACCGCTGGCTCTGTGTTGGCATACGTTCCTGGAAGTTGGTCCAGAACATCCCACTTCCTCTCTGCTTGCTATCCGAACCCAATCTTCCATATAAGCTGTAGCGTCTCTGCACGTGGGGCCAGTGGGGTCTGGCCCCACCAGATGTCGCTGTGGAGCTCTATGTTCACAATAATCCATGGGACAGGATCGTTCCTATTGTAATATTGTAAAAAGACGATTTCCCTTACCAATGAAATTGGTAAAGGTCCTATACTGAAGACAGCTGGTGCCACACTCTAATCAGCTAATTAACTCAAAACTGACCTGACAGTTGTCCAAAAGTCTGCCACTGACACCTTACACATGGAGGGCAAGACAGAAAAGCTCATTGCTATAGAGGCAGGCTGTTCACAGAGCTCTGTGTCCAAGCACATTAATAGAGATGAAGGGGAGGAAGAGATGTGGTAGAAAAAAGTGTACAAGCAACAGGGAGGATTGCACCCTGGAGAGGATTGGGAAACAAAACCCATTCAGAAATGTGGGGGAGATTGACAGAGTGGACTGCAGCTGGAGTCAGAACTTCCAGAACCACCACCCAGAATTATGCTGACATGGTTTCAGCTGTCGCTTTGCTTGTTTCAAGCCACTCTGGAACAAGAGAATCAGAAGCATCTGGCCTGGGCTGAAGACAAAAAGGACTGGACTGCTGCTGAGGGCTCCAGAGTTCTGTTCTCTGATGAAAGTTAATGTTGCATTTCTTTGGAAATCAGGGTCCCAGAGTCTGGAGGAAGAGAGGAGAGGCACAGAATCCACGTTGCTTGAGGTCCAGTGGAACGTCTCCACAGTCACTGATGGTTTGGGCTGCCATGTTATCTGCTGCTGTTGCTCCACTGTGTTCTCTGAGGTCATAGGTCAAAGCAGCCGTCTATCAGGAGGTTTCAGAGCCCTTCATGCTCCCTGCTGCTGACCAGCTTTATGGAGATGCAGATTTCATTTTCCAGCAGGACTTGGCACCTGCACACATGCCAGAGCTACCAGTACCTGCTTTAAGGACCATGGTGTCCCTGTTCTTAGTTGGCCAGAAAAATGTAGACCTTAACCCCACAGAACTGGTATTGTGAGGAGGAAGATGTGATACTCCAGACCTAACAACGCAGAAGAGCTGAAGGCCACTATCAGAGCAACCTGGGCTCTCCTAACACCTGAACAGCCACAGACTGATGGACTCCATGCCACGCCCCATTGCTGCAGTAATCCAGGGAAAAGGAGCCCTGACTAACTACTGAGTGCTGTACATGCTCAAACTTTTCATCTTCATACTTTTCAGTTGGCCAACATTTCTGGAAAACCTTCTTTTGTTTTGGTCTTAAGAAATATTCTAATTTTCGGAGATACTGAATTTGGGCTTTTCATTAGCTCTCAATTAGCTGTCAGTCATAAATATTAAATATTAAATATCACAAAATTAAAAGGAAGAAAAAAAACACTGGAAATCTATCAGTCTGTGTGTAATCAATGAATATAATATACAAGTTTCCCTTTTTGAATGGAACTACTGAAAAAAATTATGTATAAGGGTGGGGCGAAACCCAAAGCCTTTCTTGAGTTAATGGCCTAAAGGCGTGATTCCAGGTGTGTTCAGCCAGGAGACAAGTGTGTGAAATCTCACACCACATGTTTTTAGCGAATGAATCGTCAGAAAGGGAAGCAATTGTTCCAGCTATATTGTGTCTTCTAAGGATTCATTATTTGTATTAGCTTTTAATGCTGTAATTCAAATTTCCCATTTTCTGCCTGTAATTTTTGATCACTCTTATCAGAGTCGTTTTACACCCTTGGTGATGTAAATCTAAAAAAGAACATCCATTTTTAATATTGAGAGAAAAGTAGCAAATAAGGAAAGGTCGCTTAATTTCACTTTCTGGAGTATTTCTGCTTTTCAGCGAAACTGCGTTTGTGTTCCTGTTCCTCTCTGACTGAATTCTCTCCGCTCTCCAGCTGGCGTTGTTGAGTGTTTCCTGCTGTGACTCCAGAGGGATCCATGGTCCTCCATCCAAGCAGGCAATCTGGTCCATCACCTGTAAAGGGGACATCTTTGTCAGCGAGCCCTCCTCGGCTCTGGAAGCCACGCCTTACCCTACACCCTGTGATCAAATGTAAGATAAACTACCACATACTGGGCCATGCTAAAGTATTCACACCCAGTGAACTGTGTGATTTTGGCCACAAGCCTCAGAGTATTTTACCAGGATACACTGCCACTGATACTGTCTCTGACCGACAGAAAAACCCAAGGAATTCCAAATGGGAAAGTTTGAATTTTGCATCCTATATGACTTCACATACAGATTATAGTGTAGGTTGTCCGTTTAGTAATTTCAGCAGTTTATAGTTTAATAAACCAATGGCATGCAAACTGCTCATGAACATGTTGTTTTGTGTCTGAAGACATCAAATAGAAATAAATGTGTTATTAGCTTGTATTGCTAACAGTAGCTAGGAGAAAATCAAAAAGCAAATCCCAGTTTTTCAACTTGCTTCTGGGGAGCCTTTAATTTGGGTGTGATTTCATTCACATCCTTAAGCGCTAACTCCTGAGATAAATCAAACATAAATACAGCTGTCCTGGGAAGACCTTAGAGTTTAGTTAAAAACAAAAATCCCACCTCTAGTGGGGAAATCTGTTGAAAGGACTTTCAGTGTTTCGCTCCACAAATCTGACCTTAGTGGAAGAGTTTCCAGAAGAAAGTCAGCGTTGAAGGAACAGCGTAACATATCCTGTTTGCAGTTTGCCACACGTCTTCTAGGAACACAGCCAATATCAGAAAGAAGGTGCTCCGGTCAGATGAGACCAGGAGTTTACTTTTTTGTGGTCTGCATGCAAAAGATCAGAACACTACATATCAAATTGAACACATCACCCCCATGGGGAATCATGGTGGCTGCAGCTTCATGTTTTTCTTCAGCTGGGTAGATGGATGGAGCTAAATACTGGACAATCCTTGAAAACCTTCTTAGAGCTCATAAAATACTTAAGACTTGAGATTCACCGTGCAGCAGAACAACGACCCTAAATATACAACCAGAACTACAATGGTTCAGATTAAAGCAGATTCATGTGTTCAAACGGCCCAATCAAAGCTGAGACCTGAATCCCATCCAGAATAGGTGGTATGACATGGGTCCTGCTCTCTGTCCAAACTGACGGCTTCAGGATAATTTGCAGAGAAGATTTGCAGTTTGTAGGTAGACTTACTTTGTAAAGCATTATGAAAGGATTGACACTATTGGACTGAATAGAAATATGCAACACCTTTGTAATATGTTTATTTTTAAAAAAGCTATAAAAACCATGCATCATTACTCTTTCGTTGCACGTTTATGCACTGCTCTGTTAGTTTTCCCAATAAAATACATTGACGTTTGTGGGTACATGATGACAAACAGCTGTCAAGGGGTATGAAAGCTGAATACAGCTCTCAATAGATATGAGCATAAATAAATGGGACTTTCCCATGAATTTCTCTTTTTTTTTTTTTTTTTTTTGAGCAGGTTCTGGCGGCAGGTTGGGGGCCACCTGCGTTTAGTGGATTGTAACAGCCTGGGGATAGTGTGGGGCATCGGCTATGACCACACTGCCTGGGTCTACTCTGGAGGCTATGGAGGAGGCTTTTTCCAGGGGTTGGCCAGCAGCACAGATAATATCTACACACAGACTGACACCAAGAGCGTTTACATCTATGAGAACCAGAGGTGGAACCCTGTTACTGGCTACACAACCAGGTGCTGGATGCAGAAGCACGTGTTTCAGAATAAAGCGGTCAATGAAGCTATTATCTATCTAATAATAGTATTCAACCATTTTGAACTCATTTAAATCGGGCTTTCATTATTTCAGAGGCCTTCCAACAGACCGCTACATGTGGAGTGACGCTTCAGGATTACACGAGTGCACTAAGACTGGTACAAAACCACCTTCTCCTCATTGGACGTGGGTAAGCTGAGCTCCCTGATACACAGATCCCCTGTAGTGATCCTAAAAAAAAAAAAGTCCATGGTTAATGGGCTGAGCATTTATCCTTCCATTCTGATGCTTTGATGATAACCACAAGTGTTTATTTCTTAGTGTTTTTAGAAAAAGTACCACAACTGCAGTTGCATTGAGTGTTTCACTTCCCTTTGCCGCGTCCAGGTGTCTGACTGGGCTATTGACTACAGTGTTTCCGGGGGAACAGACAGAGAGGGCTGGCAGTATGCTGCAGATTTTCCAGCGTATGTTTTCTGCTAAGCCTTACTCTAATTCCGTCTTTCATGTATGTTTTTCTCTTTTTCCTAATTCATTCTTTAACTCGCACCGTGTCTTCCTGTAGGTCCTATCACGGCTTTAAAACCATGAAGGACTTTGTGCGGCGCAGGCGATGGGCCAGGTATTTGCAGAAAGAGAATACTAGGGATGAGTACAGTATTGCCTAATACTGTGTACTTCATTAAAACTTGACTGTTGTATTTTTGGGTTTTTTTGTTCATAATGTGTCTTAAGATGAACTTTTCCACTCAATCTTATTTCCCCACTGCACAGGAAATGTAAACTGACAACAACCGGACCTTGGCAAGAAATTCCACCAATCCAACTGAGTGATGTCACAATCCTGCCTTGTAGCGCTCAGAGCAGCGTAGATGTAGTTCCTCTTTGGGCGATCAGCAACAAAGGAGATGTCCTGTGTAGAATGGGAGTCACCCTACTGACACCTGCTGTGAGTTCATAATGAGCGAGCTGAGCTGACACTCCATGCGCTGGTCTAACACCTCATGGTTATCAAGTAATAACCGTTTTAATTGGAGTTTCTTAATCACATAAAAATAAAACAGAAATTTCATGTAAAAAGAAATCACTGACTGTACAAATCTGTGCACCAGGTTATTTCTCGTTCATAAAACACTGAACTTGGGGACAGCAGATTGCCTTTCTGTTACCTGGGCTAAGGTAACAAAAAGAACTGCATCATTGCTCGGTGGTCAAAGTCCTCTTTCCAGATAAAAGTAAAGTTGGCATATCATCAGAAAGTCAAGGTCTCATAGGCATGTATGAAGAGTGGAGAGCCACAGAATCCATGTTTTTGAAGTTTTCGCAGCCAGTGATGGTTCAGGGTGCCAGGTCATCTGCTGATTCTGGTCCACTTGGTTTTCTGAAGTCCACCAGAAAATTGTAGAGCACTTCATGCTTCCTTCTGCTAACAAGCTTTGTGAAGATGCTGAATTTTCCACAAGGACTTGGTAGCGGCCCACACTTTCAAAGGTACCAAAAGCTGGTTTTATGACGATGGTGTTCCCGTGCTTGATTGGCCTGAACCCCTGTAGAGAATCTATGGTTTATTATTAAGAGGGAAATGACAGACACCAACAACTCAGATGACCTAACGGCTGCTATCAAAGCAACCATGGCTTCCATAACCCCTCAGCAGAACCACAGGTTGATCTACTCCGTGCCACATTTTTCAGATGCCTGATATTCTGCTAAAATATAAATTGTTTAAATTTAGCTTATGTAATTTTCTAATCTCTTGAGTCTAAATTTTAGCTTTTCATTATCTGTAAGCCATAATAACCAAAATTACTAGAAACAAAGGCTTGAAATATTTCACCATGCGTGATGATTTTAAATGATAAAGCTTTGCTTTCTAAAATTTAAAGTATTCAATTCAATTCAATTCAGTTTTATTTATATAGCGCCAAATCATGAAACATGTCATCTCAAGGCACTTTACAAAGTCAAGTTCAATCATATTATACAGATTGGGTCAGATTATACAGATTGGTCAAAAATGTCCTATATAAGGAAACCAGCTGATTGCATCAAAGTCCCGACAAGCAGCATTCACTCCTGGAGAAGCGTAGAGCCACAGGGAGAGTCGTCTGCATTGTACATGGCTTTGCTGCAATCCCTCATACTGAGCAAGCATGAAGCGACAGTGGGAAGAAAAACCACCCATTAACAGGAAGGAAAACCTCCAGCAGAACCAGGCTCAGTATGAACGGTCATCTGCCTCGACCGACTGGGGTTACAGAAGACAGAACAGAGACACAACAAGAGAAACAAAAAAGCACAGAAGCACACATTGATCCAGTAATCTGTTCTACATTAGATTAGATGGTATTGAACTTTTTCAAGCTATTCTAGGTCTTGAAGCTGTACTTTTTTACACTTGAATATACTTTCATATAAACATTTTGAAAGTTTTTAACCTCTTGCTGTATGTTTAACCCCAAAATTCCACATCCTCCGGGACCGCTCCGTTCCGTTTACATACGTGCACGTCCGTCTGACGAAGCAACTACGTTATTTTAATTAATGAGAACCATTCCACGTTCTCCACGACTTCTCAGAATGTCACCGTCAGAGGTCAAGCTCTCCGTTGTTCAAAGTCAAAATGCGGAACAAGTCTATTTTCTGCTCCGTTCTGGTCCGTCAGACTCCAGCCAGAAAGAAATAGCCCACTATTTTCTACTGAAATTCCTATAAAATAATGGTGAAGTGTGGGTTGAAATATCTATTAATGGAAGCTAAAACACCATCCATCCATTTGCCTACACGCTTATCCCTGCTGGGGTAGCGAGGGGTTGCTGGTGCTTATCTCCAGCTGTCAATGGGTGAGAGTGGCGGGGTACACCCTGGACAGGTCACCAGTCTGTCACAGGGCAACACAGAGACAAACAACCATTCATGCACACACTTACACCTAAGGAGAATTTAGAGAAGCCAATTAACAGTCATGTTTTTGGACTGTGGGAGGAAGCTGAAGTACCCGGAAAGAACCCACGCATGCACAGGGAGAACATGCAAACTCCATGCAGAAAGACCCAGGGTTGACTTGAACCCAGGACCTTCTCGCTGCAAGGCAACAGTGCTACCCACTATGTAGCCCAAGCTAAAACACAGTTATTTTAAATACAAAAACACAAGGTTTTAGTGGCCAATGTACTCACCCATACTTGTTGGAAGTAAAAATATGCAGAGTCGACATATAATCAGCAGCAGAGAACTTTTCAGACACTGGATGAATGAAAAGTCTGTGTTTCCTGCTCCTTTATATTGCCGTTTTTATCATGTGAACTTGTACCTCTTACAAGAGGTACAAGTTCATATGACTACATCTTACTGCGGATGTAGTCGCCATTACTTTTCATGGACTCACGGACATGGTCTGGAACATAGCGGCCAAGTTCCGGAGCGGGGGATGTGGAATCTGTTGCATAGTCCTACTGGAAGGTGAATCTCGGTCTGAAGTCTTTTGTAGCCTCTTATAACAGGTTCTTATCCCATATCCCATATTTTCCCATATTGCTCCTCTGATTAATGCTCTCTTTGCCCTACCTGCCAGTACAACTGGAAGGCCGTGTCTTGGTAGCGTTGCAGGAGTGCCATACCCTTTCCAATTTTGGATGATAAACAGAACTCTGAGATGTTCAGAGATTGTTTTACAACCAAACCCTGATTAATTTCTTTACCACACTCTCCCTGACCTGTCTGCTGTGTTCCTTGGTCTTCATGATGCAGTTTGTTCTCTAATGTTGTCTAACAAACCTCTAAGCAGGTCTTCTTGCTCTTGGTAGCACTGGATTTTGTTTTTATCAGAGTAAAAGGGGAATGAATACTAATACACACAAAACATTCCAGAATTTAATTTGTAAAAAAAAAAATCACGTTTCTTTTCCTTGCACTTTACAATGCTGCTTTACTTTGTGTTGGTCTATCACATAAACGGCCAATAAAAAACACATTACAGATTGTGGTGACAAAACGTGAAAAAGTTCTAAGGGTGTGAATATTTTTGTTGTTGCATCTTCTTGTTTGTGTCTCAGGGAACCTCATGGCTTCACGTGGGGACAGACCAGCCTTTCAAGTCCATCTCCATCGGAGCTGCCAGCCAGGTTTGGGGCGTCGCCAGGGACGGTTCCGCCTTCTATCGGGGGTCGGTCTCAGCACAAAGCCCAGCAGGTCAGCAGGAGACTGAGAGTCAGAAAACCACGAGCTGATCACCTCCAGAATGTGTGGAATCAAAGATGACACCTCAACATTAAAAGCTCTGTGTCTCCATCTGCAGGGGACTGCTGGTACCACATCCCGTCTCCAGCCAAACAAAAGCTGAAGCAGGTGTCCGTGGGCAGAACATCAGTTTACACTGTGGACGAAAACGGTACAGACACTGCATTTGTGTTTTACAGCTAAACCTTGTGAACAACTTCATTTTAAAGAAGCCTCTGAATGTCTTTAAGGTGTGCCTTTCGTTTAATGTCTCTGCTCATGTGTAGGGAACCTGTGGTACAGACAGGGAGTGACCCCCAGCTACCCTCAGGGCTCCTCCTGGGAGCACATCTCAAACAATGTGCGCAAAGTCTCTGTAGGACCCTTGGATCAGGTGGGCACAAGAATATTTCAGACATTCTGTATGGCACCCTGAAAATAGAGATGGGTGGAATACCACTGGATCCTGTTGATATTTAGATGAAAATCTTTCAACACAAATATTTTTGTTTGTTAGATCCTTGTGCAATTACATTTTGAGTTCTTGGCCTGCACCTGTTTGCTGTTTCCTGAGTTGCTTTTAATTGTTTTGTTGTAGGTATGGATCATAGCAGACAAGGTTCAGGGCAGCCACAGTCTGAGCTGCGGGACAGTGTGCCATCGACTCGGAGTCCAACCCATGGACCCCAAGGGACAGTCGTGGGATTATGGCATCGGGGTAAAACTACTCGGGGTCCACATCTGTGGCCCTTTTATGTACCTCTGTGATACATAATTGTGGAAAGATCAGGATACATGGTTTTCATTTCAGCTGCTTTTGTTACATATCAAGCTGCAAGTCTGTTGAGGTATACCTAGGGCTAGACGATAATTCAATAACAATATATATATCGATCACTAGACGTATATCGATGATAGAAAAAGTAGGTCAATAAAAAGTAGAATAGAATAGAATTTTCATTCCTTTTTCATTCTAGCCCATTATATATATATATATATATATATATATATATATATATATATATATATATATATATATATATATATATATCTATATATTATATTATATATAATATATAATATTACAGTCATTACTTCCTCCCAACCAATCTCAAACGCAGACCCAGGAACGCGCTGTCACCAAGCTCCGCCCCCTTCAAAGAGTACAAAGTTTTGGTAAAAAGTTGTTTGAATAAAGGGTTGAGTTAGAATTTTGGTCACTGAGCAACAGCATAAAATGGGCAGGGCTGCACTTAAAATATATGTTTTGAATTTGTTGAAAATGATCGAAATTGATCAACATGATTTCCATTTTATTAATATGCTTTTTTTTCTACATTGTCCAACCCTAGGTTTACCTCTACCAGCTTTGCATATCTAGAGATATCTTTGCATATCTATCTTCTTCCTCTGGTCTATCACATAACATCCAAATAAAATGTGAAATGTTTGTGTGGTTGTCACTTGGCAAAATTCTGAAAAACTTCACATTTTAGGGCTTTCTAAGTAAAGGAAGATGAATGCAAATCAGCTTACTTTTAACATTTTTATTGGTAAGGAAATTAGTCTTTTGGTTAGTCTGGTAAATAAAGACCCAATGAAGTTTGGCTTTTTATTTGGCAAAATGTAGAAAAAAAATATGGGTTAGGTACCCTATTTACCCCCCAGCCTTTCCATCACCCCCGTATTGCACAGTAAGTTGCAAGTATGGTTTTTCGGTTAGAGACACTAGGGGGAGACGACAGACCCCCTCAGTTGTCTCATAAACACCCAGATTACCATCGCACGCACTTAGAAGAGGATATAGGTAAAAATGAAGCTGGAGTACCCAGAGAAAAAGCATGCATGCACAAGGAGAACCCTGAAACTCATTGCAGAAAGACCCCAGGCTGGGATTTGAACCCAGGACCTTCTTTGCTGCAAGTTAACAGTATGTAGGATTCCGTGGCTACTAATTCTGTTTGTCCCTGTTTTCTAGGGCGGATGGGACCATATCACAATAAGAGGAAACTCCATGGAGCCATCACGCATCTGTCTTTCCTCCATGACAGACCCATCTCCCCAAGCCCCTCGCGGCCCCCTCCCAGTCAGGAGCACAGAGAGCAGCAGCCCCCTGAGCTCTTAATCTCACCATGTAGCCGTCAAACACCAGGATACCTCTGGGTTCCACTCGGTTTAACATGAACCTTCAGGTTTACAGTTGTGGGCAGTATTGTAGTATTCAGACGAGCTGAGCCAGTCTTATATTTTACTAGATATTTACTTCTATAAATGCATTTTCTGCAGTAGATCAAAATGGGATTTATTTATTTTGTGTGTTGGTGTGCGTTTTTTTGTACCAATCTCCCCATGTCGAGTCAATGTGACGATAAAAAAAAAATGTGTGGGCCACCACCTACCCTACAGAGTTTCTGTTGGATTTCCCAACTGAACTCGGGCCATTTTCCTCTCATGATATCATTCTTTCGTTGGTTTGGATGTATTCTAGGGCGACTGTAATGTCGAAAATCTAAATCTGTCTGCATTCTAGGCTATCTAGGAGACAGCTGAAGGTTTTGGGCCATAACCGACTGGTATGTGGCGTTCTTTTCTAATGACCTCGGCTAAAACCTGTCTTGTATGTTCGGTAAAGTAAGCTCAGAGTATGATGCTGCCACTAGCGTTTTTAACCTGGGTATGCTGCTGTCCTGGATGAAAAGAAGAGAAATCTGTAGTGCAACCCTACTCCAACCTGGCAAAATGGCCCGATTTTTCCATTCACATCACTGTTCCCTATTCTCTGCTGTTATTGAGCTGCTATCACTGTTCCGTGGTACACATATGATGCTGTGGACCTTTTGTACCCTTTTACTTAATGCTTTTGTACAATAAGACTCTTGTGAACCTTTGCAACACCTCTGGAAGTTGCGCCTTTAGCTAAAGGATGCCGTGAACATCCTGTGTGGAACGGCAAGCCTAATTTCAGATGGAACAGATTTAATGTAGTCGATAGCAGATGTGAACTCAAGAGGACTGATTGCTGCAACTGAAACAAAAGTTAATTGAAAAGAAGTTGAAAATCTGTCATTTATTCTACCAGGTTTTTGCAGCTTTTACATTCTTTCTTGTAATATAGTCGTTTTTCCATTTGAATTAGACAGAATATATGTTGTATTACACAAGGGAAAGGTTTTAAAATAACTTATCAAAACTTTCTTTATTTTTTTATCTAAAGAATGCATTTTAATAGGGGTATGTAAACTTTTGAGAGCCACTGTGTATTACCAGGTTGGGGAAAAGTCCACTGAGCCGTCATTTTTAAACTTTGAGGTGACAGAAAGCACAGAAAACGAGACCTTAAGAGAACACTAGCGCACAGACGAAGTACGCCACAGTTCACCACAATCCATTACAGTGACTTTCTGTCGGTGGAACCAAAAACTTTGAAAGGATATTTTATTTTTAAAGTTATCATGGCACATGTACAATGTTTAGCTTTAACAGGAAAAGAGTGGATTTTGTTTTGAACAATTGTGTGGTTAAAATGTTTAAACTAAACCTTCCTCTTTCTCAGTAGTGGTTGCATCTGCATGTCGTCTACTTCCTTTGACCAGATGATGGGACAGTGACTGAGCAGTTGCAAAAAAAAAAAAAATACTTTGGTTATTAATTTGTACGTATAAATATAGCAAGTATTGTGAATGTTGTAAAGATACATTCAGATGGAGACGTGTTTCTGATACTGAGGACTTGGATGAGTTTGGATATTAGTTTAGGAGACGGTGCTTTTATTGTACTTGCAGAACAACTTACTGCCTGACTGCTGAAGCGTTTTGGAAATGTTGATCGTGTCCAGATACGCGGCTGTTATCTGTAAATGGTAATCGTCTTGTGTAACATGATCCAGTTGTGCATCGTCCAAAACAAAATAAAGTCGGTGTCAATAAATAAAATGGTTTTATTGATAGCAACTAATCAAATAGCTTTTTTTTTTTTTCATCATTTCATTTTTTTTTTCAAAAACACTGGAAAGACTGGAAAGGCAGAAGGAGAAAAGAAAACAACACACACTTTAAAGACGACCTTAGCCAATCAGCTTATGATGCGGAAGACGACGCAAATGCCTTCTCAGCTTATTCGTGATTGATCATCATGATCACGCACGGCCTCTTGCAACAACACTGCAGCAACTTTCCTCACAAACACACACACACACACACACACACACACACACACGCGTGCAGAGACCACAAGATGGTACAAAAGAGAACAAGGTCCTTTGAACAGCAAAAAAAAAGAAGTATGCAAAAGGGAGAGCGCTTCTTTCTACAAGCACTTCACATTTTGTACTGGTGTTCTCTGCACTCTTCGTCTGCTTTGTAAAGGTTTCAAATTAAAAGGGTCTGAAGATGAGCCCGCTCTGGACCACCCATCTCATTATGTTCAAGCACATTTTATAGGATTACAGTGCATTGCAAAAATATTTTCATCCCTTGAACAGTTCCACTTTTGTCACTTTACACCCACAAACTGCAACGCATTTTAGAATACTGCCACAGACAGCGCAGTTACAATGACTCATGGTTTTCAGATTAAAAACCTGAAATGTGGGGCGTGCATTACTATTCAGCCCTTTGAATCAATAGGCGGTTAAACGCTTTTTGTTTTGGTTGCAATTACAGCTGCAGGTATTTTTGGTACATCTCCAGCAGCTTTCCAAATCAAGACACTGACATTATTTTTTCTTTGCAAATTAGCTCTAGATGATTCACATCTGTGAAAATCGGTTTTCAAGTCTTGTCATAGAATGCAAATTTGGTTGATGTCCGGACTCTGGCTCTTCCATTCTAACGGCTGAATATGCAGCACCCTGATCTAAACCACTCCACTGCAGCTCTGTCTGTTTGCGGTCATTGTCCTGTCTCAAGGTCAACCTGCGCCCCCGTTTCAGGGCTTTTGCAGTGTGTAATAGGTTTTCTTCCACAGGACAGGACTTCTTGTGTTTTTTTTTTTCAACAATGGCTTTTTATGATAGATTTCTGTCCAGATTTCGCCCTTTTGCACATGAGGGATTGCCCACCAGACCTGGGTGAAATGTTCAGGCCTTGGGATATATTGTTTCATTACCTAACTCTGCTTTAAACCTCTCCACGAATGGATCCCTGACCGTGGTTTCTTCAACAGTGTTCTCTAACAAACCTCAGGAGATTTCACTGAAAAGCTGGATTTCTACTGAGAATAAACTATCCACAGGTGGACTGTTGCTAATTAGGCCATTTGTGAATTTATTTGGGGGTATCAGAGTAAGTGTTTAGCCTTCTACTTTTAAACGCTGCTGAAAACCAGGTAAGCTTTTCATCCGATCTTGCACTGCGTTGTGTTGGTCTGTCACATAAGATCTCAATGAAAGACGATACATTTTGGGGTTCTAATGTGAAAAAAAGGTTAATAAAAAGGTTCATGAGGAATGAAAACTGCAAGGCGCTGTGGAAGAGCAGTCAGTTGTTACGGGGCACACCACTGAGCTGAGTGTCTCCTGGTACCCAAACCGCTTCACAGTCCCAGTCTGTTAGCTTTCCTGGCCAAAGCTCTGCATGTGGGTGAGGTACTGGGTGAGCCCCTCCTCCCCCTCCTCCTCCAGGTGCTGCTGGTAGCACTGCAGCAGCCTGGCAGCGCTGGCCTCTGAGGGGTCCCCCTCAGTGGGCAGGCAGGCCCCCGACATGTCCAGAATGATGGTGGTCAAAGCTTTGATGTAGTTCTTAGCCAGAGTCAGAGTCTCGATCTTGGACAGCTTCTTGTCAGTCTTCACGTGCGGGATGGCTTCGCGCAGCGCCTGAAAAGCGTTGTTGAGTTTGTGCATGCGCTGGCGCTCCCGCTCGTTGCTCTCCAGCCTCCGGATGCTGCGCTCCTTGGTGCTGGAGCCATGCATCCTGCGCCGCCGCCCACCTCCTCCACCTGCTCCTCCTCCCTGTCTGCGTCTCCCCTCCCCACTCCTCAGGGAGCCCCTCCAGGAGCCCCCGATGCGGACCGAGGCCTCAGAGCCTTCCTGCTCGCTGGAGCCAGGCTCTGTGTCCGGTTCGTTCTCCGGCTCCGGGTCAGACCAGGGCCTCCTGGACGGTCTCACAGCCTTCCCTTTGGACTTCATCCTGCTGCTTCCTCTGAACTCTCAGTCTCTAATAAAGAAGGTCTCCCAACTTCTTCAAAAGTCCTGGAGGCACAGACAAGAACATTAAGACAGAGAAGAACAGTTAAAGTATTTCAGACGTAAAGGTAGTATTGTGACATTAATCCAAAGTCTTCCATTTTGGTCCTCACCTCTGGGATCAGGTCCCTGAAGACCTGAGGGTGGCTGATAATGCTCGAACCTTCAAAACCAAATGAAGGCACGTCTTTTTTTTTCTAACAGATTAAATAGAAATATTGTATTCTTAGTCAAAATGTAATTTGAGATGGAGAATAATTATAAAAGGTTAAATTTGTATTATTTTAGCCATTTTTGCCCAAGGATTGATCTAGTGTTTCTTTATCCGGTTATTGTAATTTTTTTCAAATTATTTTGCTTTATAATGATTTTTTTAGGCATTTCCACTCATGTTTTGTCATCAATTTTAGAAATAATTAAGAAAAAAAAAAGAAAAAAAAGAAAATAATTAAGATTAAGAGCTTCAGTGTTGTGACTGTAGGGGGGTTGCTGGGGCTCCTCTCTGCTTTTCCCTCAGGTGGGGGAGGCAGCCATCCCTGTGTTGGTCCCTCTTGGACCCTTTCTGGCATCTGAGGTTCTGGTTTCCCTGGCGTCTGCCCCCCTGACATGCTTTGGGGGGGCGGGTCTTTGGCTCCTCAAAAACACTACTGAGCATTTTTCTCATGGATGAACCATACATACACAAGTGCATGCTCACAAACATCTACAGGTGCTTACAGATTCACTTCTATACAGAAAACCCATATTATTATCTTTACTTTATACATTTATACATTTTGTATTAAATAATCCTCTATAGTCTTCAGTGATGGTATCAAGGCGTTGTTTGTTTGTACCTGCAATACTTTATCGGTTGGTTTTGCTGTTCTTTTTATATCTCTCTTTGCAGGTGTAGAAGCAGACTCTCCCTTTCCTCTCCTCTTTCATCTTTTTTCCCTTTTTGCATTTTGTCTAATCTGTTTCTCTCCTTTTTTTCCTCTTCTACCTTCCCGCTTCAGTGTCCATTGAACATGAAATAGTCCAAGAATAAAATCTAATAAAGCTTCTTGCATATATAAATCAAACGGAGCACTATGGGGAAAGCAGCAAGGCTCCTGAGAAAGTAAAATCTGTTGGGCTCTTTTTGACATTAAGACAACAATTCTTACTGCCACATTGCCAGACAGGACACACAACAAAGAATAACAATAATAATCTGACCGGAATTTGAAGTTCTTTGATTGCAATAAACTTAAATTTTAAAAAAAAATTAATTTGGTGCTCCTTAAAAAATAAATCCTGAAAATTATCTGAAAGGGGTTTCTAATTGATTGACCCCCAATACTGTTTGCCCTTTCTAGGGCTTTGCATGCTCCTGTAGCTGATCAGACGGTGTGAAAACTCCATGATGTTGCACCTTTTATCCTGTCACTTCTGAGATAATGTCGGTTTCAAGGTTGTGCTCACAAAAACAGAGGGAGCTGCCAGCACTGGTGCAAAAAGAGTTTGTGGCTGCCTAGGACCCCCTGTTGCCCTGGGCGCCCTAAGAAAACCGCATTTCACACAGAGCAAGGGAAACATTCAGTTTCTTCACTAGATTTGTATTTAAAATAAGTTTGGTTGGGTAAAAAAAAATCATACAGCATATAACTTTTGTCAAACCAATCAGCAAGTGTTGATACTTATTATGTGGCTGCATAAGAAAGTGACATACAGCTTAACACCTCAAAACTGAAAAGTAATACAAATGTATTATGTAACATTGTGCATTTCCTCTGTTATGATGACTTTTAATACACTGAATATATATTAATTACTGTACTCCTGTTAGATATTATTACTCATTAGACATTTCATTTGTTCGTGTATCTCTTTCACTTTACAGCCAAAGCCCAAATTATTCACAGCGGTTGGACAAAACTGACCAGACACAGAAGTTCAATTAATTCCCTGTTTAATTCAGGAAATGAAGCATAAACCAGTCTGATTATTTTAAACCTTAGGGAATATGGGCTTTATCCTGAGCGCAGGAAAGCTTTATAGAAAACGGCAACATAAATACAATAAAATAAATAGAACTCTAAAATAAACAGTGCTGAAATTCTACTGAAGGCCTTGGAACCTTGAACCGGAGCTGGTGCTTGACATAGATCGGAGCGCACAATATTTTGTAAAAGTTACTCAATGTAACCTCTGGGTATCTTTCCATCACCGTGGAGCTCCTTATTTGCATAACCTCAGTTGTAATCATCTAACGGCAGAGCTGCGAGCGACATGTCAGGAAGCCTTCTGCAGCCAACAGTTCACAGAAAAGTGCAAATAAAACACCAGGCCACTGTGGAGGACACAGAAACAGAGAGGGCAGAGGAGACTTACCGCTGAGCGTCTTTAGAAAAAAGCCTCCGTTCACCAACAAACAGCATAAAGTTTTTAAAAGAGCGGAGAGAAGCAGCGGAGCGGCACCGCGCTGCAGAGGTGACTGCCACATGTGCGCTACCTGTTGCTGACTGATGTACACGTCGCGCTGCTCAGCCAATCAGAGAGCCGGCCCACCCAGCGCAGTGTGCCGGAGCAGCAACACGCTGCTGCTGCTGCTGAGCGCTGTCCCAGCAGAACAATCACATTAGAGCTGCTGCTGCTGCACGCTGCCTGGGCTTAGAGCTGCTTACTACTAGTTTATTTATGATCACCTACAAAGGTTTACTGATAAAAAATAAAATAAATTTAAACAAAAAACAAATATGACATTATGATTTCCACTGCAGGACATCACAAAATACAAGGTTTTGTACGGAAGAACAAAACTGATTCCTATTTGCGCCATGACTTGTGGGTCGTGAGTTGGACCACAGTGCAGAGAGGAACCTGGGATGAGAATCGTGGTGGTTTAAAAATAATAAAACAGAAAACCTCACAAAGTTGCGCAAGGAGATACCAGGAGGGTGTGAACACTTATATACTTATATATTCATAACTGTGGTCAAACAAAGTATGACCTGAGAAGAACTATGAGAACCGGTGAGCAGTTATACGACGGGGCAAGTGGGGAATGATACCGAATGCAGGTGAGTTAATGAGGAGATAGTGTGAAGCAGCTGGGGCTGGAGAAGAGCAGGGGGGCTGAGGAAAGGGGACTATTAACATGAATGGACCAGAGCAGGTTTACAAAGAAACCACACAACTACGGGAAAATCAAGCAGGTCAAACAGAAAAATTATACTCAATGAATAAACAGAACATGGAAATAAACTAAGAAACCAAACACACAAAAAAAAAAAAAAACAGTAAGGCAACACCCTAAAGAACATAAACAACAGGGAAATGAAGAAAACAGAGACACAGAAACCCCTAAGAAACCCCCAAAAACATCCAAACATCAAAACGATTTGTGTGTATTTGTGGTTGATGGTACAAACAAAAGGGTGTTTTATTTCACTTGAAGTATTAAAATGTATAATTGTGAAACATAATTTTAAATACATCATATCTATCTTACGCCAGTTGCTGAAATAATTAACACACATCACTTTAGAACATGCATCCATGAAATCCTACTGGAGCCCAGTTGAGCTGAGCAAGCAGTGATGCTGGCTGGGCCAGGCAGTTACCATAGTTCCCATCGCAGTTTATCACCTTCCACTGTTTCATTTGAATACATTCTTCCAGGCTACACCTGCCAGACACGGTATTTGCCTTCCCAAACGTTTTGCACATCATCACTTCTATAAAGTTGGTGTAATGTAAACTGATGCTCACTCTTAAAAACCCTAGCAGTGGTGAAACAGTGTTCAAATAATTACCCATTTCAAGTGATCACTAATCTGACCCCTTCCACTCAGGGATGTTTTTTTTTTAGTTAATCCAACATTATCTGTTTTACGTGCTGGCAGCTGTTGGCCGTTGGGATTATTACCTCCCCCCTCTAGTGCAGATAAAGTTCTGGAATAACTGCAAGGTGTCAGTTTTGCAAGATACACTGAGCATGTATTTAAATAATGCCCAGCAGTGTGGATGTAGTGGGATTGATAGTATCACAGAGAAATAATTTAGACAGCACAAAGGCAAATGGAAACTTCTTAAAAAACTTTGCACATGTAAACAATTGTGGTAAAATAGGACAGAGGAATAGTTAAGATATTTCTCCATCCAGCTATCACAATAAACTGTTTAGAGTATTCTATATTGGCATTCCGACTTTACTTTAGGGCAGGGCAGCTTCTGATTAACAAGACCCCACCCTTTGTGCATGTATAGTGTCTGTGTGTTGTCTCAGACAGCTCCACCCATCAAACAAAGCACTTAAAAAGCAGGGGACAAAAACTGCTGGCTTCTAAACAGTTGTGAACATATTAGTGATGTGGTAGTCTTTAAAACAGTATCTGGTGTAGAGAAGTTTTTATGGAATCACCATAGGCATATACGGCCTAAAACACTGAGGGTTCTCAGTGTTGTGATTGTTTGGTGAAAAGAAGTGCAGGACGGCGATGGTTGAACGTATCAAGTGCAGTGGGACGTTTAATGAAAGGTCAAAAAATCCGAACATACAGAAATGTGTGGAATCTATAAAGGCAAAATAGTCAAAACATCATGCTTGGACACAAAATCAGGCTAACAGAATAATCTGTCAATGAGTGGATGAAAACAGGGACCTTAAAGGTATAGTGGACGATCTTTTTAGGCTTTGACTTTCCGGGGGGATCGCCTTATCTATTGGTTGTCCCACATGCCAATCGTTGTGACGCGCTCCTGGTGGCTGCGTGTGCTCACCTCTAGTGTTTATGCATCCGGTTAGCTTCGGTTTCAGCTGTTCATTGTAGCTTGGCTGCTCTCCCCAGTACTTTGAAATGGATGAGAGTCGCAAGAACCAAACTGACTTTGAAGTTTATGAGTAGAAGAGGAAGGCCTCGGTAGAAAGAAATGAGACTAGAGTGGATCTGGGAGATTGTTTTCACGCGATCCCCCCGAGGAGCATGTAAGATGGTCTTGAGCTATTCTTACCAGCATTTCCGGAAATATCGTCCACTCTACTTTTAATTAGGAACAGTGCTTACTGGATAGGAAGCAGGTCAGTGACTACAAACAGGCAGCAGCTGTGAAGAAACCAAGGGCCTAAGGGCAACTAAGTATGTTAAGTGAAGAAATTATAAATCTCTAGTAAAATGGAGAACACATAGATCAGGTAAACAATAACTACACCAAACCTGACTAGACACAAAAATGAGCAGGGAGCGAGCTATAAATTCAGTCTTTGGACATTAATCAGAAGATGCTGGATACGATAGAGGTGATAAACACTCATTGATGTAAAGTGAGGGCTTTTTTTAGTCCATACTTTTCTATTGGCCAGGGGTTAGGTTTAGGACCAAAGTGTCAATTAGGGTTAGGTTAGAATTAGGTAAGTACTGGAAATGGTTAGGTTTAGGGTCATGATTAGGCTATAGGTGAAAATGAATGGATGTCAGTGGAAGACAAGGCCTGTTCCTCAGTAAATCATTAAAACAAGGATGTGTGTGTGTTCTTGTACTTGCAGCTGAGCAAGAAATTTTTTTGCTCATTTTGCTAAAAGTGAAGACTGATGTAAAGTGAGAAAATGTTTAGGGGTTAGGTGTAGGACTATCGTGTCAATTAGGTTTAGGTACAGGTTAGATAGAGGGTTAGCGTAAGGCCAAAGAAACACTTGAAAATGATTGTAAGTCAAGGCACAGTCCTCACTTTGTATTTTAAACAAGGATGTGTGTGTGTGTTCTTGTACTTGGTGTTGAGTGAGAACATGAATGCTGCTTGTCAAGACTCGATGTAATCTGCTGGGTTTCTTTGGATAGGAAACATTTTGACTAATCTATCTGGATGATATGATACAATCTGATTTTGTGTGGCGCTGACGTGTTGTGAATTGGCGCTATATGAAAAATGGAATTGAATTGAACACTTTGCTCATTTTACTAGTAAAATGAGGACTTTTATGTAAAGTGAGGACCTTTTTATGGTCCTCACATTTTTTTGGGCTAGTGTTTAGGTTTAGCACTATGGTGTCAATTAGGTTTATGTCAGGGTCAGGTATAATCCGGTAAAGGGTATGGCTAGTGTCAGGGTGAAACCCTAGAAAGACTTGCAACGAGAAGAACTTAAAGCGTAAACCAAAGCTTATTAATCACGGTGAAAATATTTCTATAGGTTAGATTTTGCATCTTCACTCTGAGTGATCAGAGAAGTACACAGCTCCAGGCAACACCCTCCAGTTACAGGCTGCTCTCAGGCTTCAGTCAGAGCAGTGGGCTCCTCTTGAAGACAGAGAGCATCCGGGAAAAGCAGACGGCAGCTCTGACTCCTCTGGCACACGGTGGTTGGATCATCGGCCGTGAACAAATCTTTGAAGCAAACACTTTTTAGAGACAAAACCTAACAGCTTTCAGCGAACGTAAAATGAGAGAAAGCCCTGATCAATCCATAGAACTGATGCATATACGCGTACATGTATAGAAAGCTGAAGTGTACCTCTTCCATCCATACATCCATCTTCTAACACGTCTATCCATTGTTGGGTCATGAGGGGTGCTGGTGCCTATGTCCAGCTGTCAATTGGCGAGAGGTGGGGTACACCCTGGACAGGTCACCAGTCTATCGCAGAAATGTACCTCTTCTAATAGCAAAATAATATTCTGGTTTGACCCACTCCGTTCATAGTGGTCCTTAATATTAATGTTGCTCTTCAGTTTTTCTGGACTTCCTTGGAGAAAAACCTTATCATTTCTTATTGGCCTTTATCTGTTGGGCTTCTTGGCCAATCACTGAAAAGCAGCATGTTTATGTCAAAAGTCTGCTTGGGTTCATTCAGTTTGACCCTGTCCTGAGCAGAAACGGAGACATTTTTTCAAGGCTGGCCCTGAAAAAAACTGCTGCTGAAATGCTTTCAAAGTGGGCAGAGTGGAGTAGAGCGCGCCAAACCGAGGCGGTAGAAAAGGGGCTATATTTAACACCTGACTGGCCCATGCTGTCATCCCATCCTGTTTCAAGACTGCAACCATCATCTAGTGCCCAAAAGGCCCACATCACTGAATGATTACAGCCCAGCTGCACTCACTCCAATCATGGTGAAGTCCTTCGAGAGGCTGGTGAAAGACCACATCATCTCCAAACCCGCTCCCTTTCTTTTGATCTGCTCTGGTTGTCTTACAACTCCACATTTAGTTCTTTACTCACACCTGACTAAACACGATAAAGACTGTGCATGAGATCCCAGTCTCTGAACATGTATCTAAGTCAAGTCTAAAACTGTTTTAACACTATAAACTGCTCAGCGGCAAAAAGTCTTCACATCAAACAATTTTATGTGACACAGAGCTTGATAAACTGAGCTGCTCCAAGCAGGCGGTCGCAAGGACACGCAGCATCACAGTTCCTCTCTGTTCTCACTGACAGGTGTCCGGTGGGAGCCTGCTGGAAAGGAAACCGCTCTAGATACTCAATTCGCTAATCCTCCTGACAATGTTGGAAATGTAGGAATTTGTCAGAAGAAATGTAGGCAATAGGTACGCCCGACTATGAAGGGTAAACGCAGAGAGTCAGCGCGGAGTCTGCGCGGCTCACAGTATGCACACAGTACACCTGAATATGTGGGAGCCTCAAGTCTGAATGAAAGTCAAGACAACTTTTCTGGATGATGACAATGGAGGAAATGATAACTCCATTGTTGAAAAAAGAGACGAAGATGGTGTAGGAGAAGGTGATGATCATAGCCAGGGCATGGCAAGACCCTCCAATGGACAGATGCGCTTGGTGGCTTGTGCTCTAAAGATGAGGGTTCAAAACAAGACACTGGCTGAATGCTTGAGGTGAGGCAGAGGTTCTGAGAGTGTATAGGCTGCTGGCAAGACTGGAGAAACATGCCACATACATCAGCCAATACCATCCGGCTCTCCCTCTTAGCTCCCAATGACCAATATACTCTGCCAGTGGTACTGTTGCATAGAATCCAAAGAGCATGCAATATTATAAAAAGTGAGATAAAAGTTCCCTATCGCCTCAAATCAGTAGCTAGATTGTAGAAATGTGGACACAGGTTAATCTTGCCAGCAAGATTAATAGTGAGTTCTCAAACACAGGAGAATCCATCTTGTACCTCTCTTGCTTCAACCGTTTGTGTCTGAATCAAAAATGGTTTGGGCCAATCATATTTCAGTATTGTGGTTTAAGGCAGGACATGCAGGTACAACGAAAGCAAGAGCTGCTGAGGCCACAGCTGAACCAACATAAACATGGCGGGACAGGAAGATGCACATGTAGCTGCTTCTGTTTTGTAAGAATCCACAATTTCATCTTTGAAAGAAGAACAACAAGAACTGCCTTATAGCTTACTTTCTTGTGCTTTCTCTGGTAAGTCTGCTTCTTATGTTTTTGATACTGTGATTGGCTAAAACCAGCCTTTGGTAGGCGGGCACTAGGTGCTGCTTCACCTAACCAGCTCGGAGAGTTCTGCTGAAGGTCCCTCCTTTCCCTAAATGGATTCAATGGGAGCATTCCCAGATTGACAATGTGCAGAACGGAGAGTGCTACACATTATCAATCTGGCTCACCAGGTTAGACCTCTAATCTTTTAATGAGCTCTTCCAAACGGTTTAAATGTCCAGCCCAAATAGCAGAAACTTCTTGATGGACTGCAAAGGGATTTGGTCAAGGTCAAATCTGCTAGTGACATTCTATATGTTTAAAACAGTGCATGCATGAGATAGAACCATCACGTGGAATTCCGACCAAACGTAGATTTGAAAATGTTGAGATGTTGTAAAATGAACCTGGCAAAAAGAATGTCTTACAGAGTTTGTTAAAAGGCCAAAGGAAAATGACATTAATGCCCATGATGAGTGTATGTAAACCTCTGACCCCAGCTTCATATGTAGAGTAATTACATGTAATAAATCTGGAAGCTAACAATGGTGTACAGTAATTCCAATTACTTGTACCTACTTAATGAATGGAGTCAAACAAGAGGGGTCAAATTCTGGCTGAGTTTATGAGAACACAGCTGTGGCGCTCCCAGCTCTCAGAAGCAAACAGACTTTTGGCTTAAATATCCTTGAACAAACTTTGTGAGCATGTGTATGAGTGTGGGTTGGCTAACGGGGGTGTAGATACAAGTATTGGGACCACTCAAAATGTGGTCCCAATACAGAAATTAAAACTGTTTAGACCGTAAAACTGGGGAGACCTGTAGGACCTGTTGCAAGTCATCATAAAAATGTGATTTGGTTTCATTTTGACCGGGCTTTCAAGACATTAGTGGGGTTCAATATCATGTTTTTCTGCAAGGATGAAAATTTGGGCATATGTTTATTTTCTAATGATCACGGACTGGTTCTGCCAGGTTTCCTTGCCTCCTCATGTACACCGTATCTAATCAACCAAAGCCTACCAACGCTGGTCTCTGGAAACATTATCTGTTGCTTTTTTAGTTTGCTCAGTATCTGCTTGCATCGGCTTTGAGGCCTGCCCTGTTTGTTTTGCCACAGCAGCTGATAAATTCTGAGCTGAACAACACACTTCAGTGATGAGGTGACCTATCAGGGCTTTCACAGGCATGACACATTTTATGGTAAAACAATCTGGTGATATATCACTACAACTGGCCTGGAATTTGCTCTGAAACAGCTTGTATGTTTGATGCAAAATGGACTTCATAGTTTGGTTAGCTGCTGGAAAAGAGCCAGATCTGTTGTGCAACTAAATGGTATTGAACCGTGTGTCATACTAACGGCAGTGAAAGCTGAATGCACTGTGCCTCGGCCCTACGTGGCTGTGATGTCATGAACGGTGAGTGCTTTGGAGCAAAGAGAGGGGAAAACAGCTGTTGAAATCCCTGACTCATAAAAGGAGAGAGAGGTGGGCAGGAGTCGCAGGTGAAGGAACTGAGATCTGGACGATTACTCAGTTTTTCCATTAGGCCAAGGCTGGTCGTCTGAAAGAAAAACAACAGTTGATGTCACATTAGGCCATGGTGACAGTCGGGTGGCCTTTGGCTGAAGGGAGATGTCCAGATAGTGAGGCTGCTATGACCACTGTGTCATCAAATCACCAAAGAGCTCTAATTGTGTGTGTGTGTGTGCGTGCATGAGTATGTGTGTGTGTGTGTGTGTGTGACTCACATTTATGTCACAATTCAAGGTCTGACTCGGTGACATAGGTGAGGAACAGGCAAATTTGTGACAGAGAGCAACGCTCTGGTCCGAGCCGGGAAGTCCAGCCATTTGTCGGCACGGAAACAGAGGAAGATTGTCCAACACACTCCAAAACTGAGAAGTCATCTTCCCACTGCAAGCCTGAAGGAAAAAAAACAACATCCACACTTAGTAACTGTGTTTGTTATGACCTCAAAGTTATTTTTTTAATTTAGCTTTACAAACTGTTTTTTTGCTTCATAGATAACCAAATGGTTTCTGTTCATACAAGCTGACAAGGTCAGATTTGCATCTGGACTGTTTCTATACAGACATTTCAGGTGTTCAGGTGTCAGATTGTTTCGGATTTGATCAACCCGATATAAGGTCAAATGTATAAAACAGAATTACATACATATACCCCTACCAAAACCAGTTGAGCTTATAATTATTCATGCCAATAGCATATTTGGTTTAAAGTCATCTTCCATTCATCCATCTATTTTCCGACATGCTTATCGCTTGTGGGGTCGCGAGAGGTTAAAGTAATCTTTTAAATGTAAAAACATATATCTTCTAAATGGAAGTAAAATTAACATTTTGAAGTGGCCCAGACCTAACTTGAGTATGATAGATCAATCTGTGGACAGAGCTAAAGATTAGGGTGATTGTCAAGAGGTCTTCCATTCTCAAACTCTTAGAGTGTCACGTTTGTCGGAATCTGACCGAAGCGCAGACAAGAGCTCGGGTGTTGCATGTTGGATAGTGGGGATTTATTAAATAATGAAACAAGGCTTACAGGATGACAGGGAAACAGGATCAGGAAAACAGCAATGATGAGACCAGAACAAAGTGAATCGATGGAAGTCCAGACAACTGGTTATGGCTGAGCTAACTAAACTAAGTAAGAGCAGGCAGAAAATAAAGGTATAACAGACATACTGAAATCATAAAGAACAGAGGCTGACTACAATAATAAATTAAATCCCTGGGGATCCTGACATAGAGCTTATCACAGATAAATATTGTGAAAACACGGAAAACGCTGTTTGTTGTAATTCCAACAAATGTTACCATTAATCTTTTGGATAGGTAAAAGTCATTTTCAACATGCCATTTTGTAATAATATTTTAAAAAAGCAAATTTTTGGCTCCTCATAACCTCTATTGAGCTTTTTTTTTTGGAAAAACTTTTTATATGTAGAAATGTATACAAGCACACTCTGGTAAACATCCAGAGGTGCTTGGATCCAGGTGCTAGTAGATAGACCTCTTTATAGATAAACCCTTTAATTAGCATTGGCTGTCACTGAATACATCTTGTATTAAATAATGCTGTGAATTTTTCAGTAATCATAGATTTTGGTTGTTTGTACCTGTGATATTTTTTTCTGTTGGTTTTGCTGTTCTTTATATCTCGCTTTCAGCAAGTGTAGAACCAGACTCCAAGGATATTATCTTGTTTTCTTTTTTTCACCTTTGCTCTGTTTTTGTCACCATCTCTCCCTTTTGCATCACTTTTCGCTCTTTCTTTCGTTCTCTTTTACCTTGCCGTTTCTGTGTCCATTGAATTTGAAATAATCCAAAAAATAACGTCCAGTAAAGGTTTTGGCATACGTATCAAGCGGAGCATCTTAGCGAAAGCAGTAATGCTCCACTTGTAAAAGTAAATCTGTTGAGCTCTCTTTGGCACTAAGAAAGCAATTCTGAGCACTACACTGCCAGACAGGACACGTTAAAAAACACTTCAGTTTAGTGTATGTATACATTTAAGTCTATTTATTCAAAGAATGTAACTCAGTCAACCAGTTCTTATTTGTAAAATCATTGAAGTTGATCAGTATTTGTTGTGATCCTTGGGTGTTTGTGGTTTAGTTTTCAGTTCTGATTGTGGTTTTGTCATTTCCTTGTTGTTTATTTGTTTTTCATAGATCTATTTAATTAAAAGCCATACTCTATTTAATTCTTGTATAGACCTTGCCAGCCAAATGCTACTAGCCAAACAGAAAGAATGCAGAAACTCCACAGACTCAGGAATGATATCTTAAAGAGGCAATAAGTAAAAATGACACATAGTGTTTAAAACTGCAGCTCCTAGGCTCCTGATGTTGACTGCTTTAATTTGCTTGGCTTCTTTAGTGGAGTTCTCACTGAGGTAGCGGTAAATCAAGCTCTTCTCCTGCAGACAGCTCCAAACCCGCTATGACAGTTTGAAGGATGATTTTCATGCCCAGTAGTTCATGGGTTGGTCCAAATTTGTAAGACCAGTAGTCACAGCCTGACTGCCTGGTATTTAGCAAGGTCATAGGTTGGTTGAGTTGACACATAGTTATTGTGAAGTGGACTGGCAGTGAAATGTGTTGGGGTTAGGGGCGCAAATAGTTGCACTCTTGCACTTCTGACAGGCTGAGGAAAGCATTCAGTGTCATCTAAGGAGGTGTCTTTTGGTACGTATGTTGTTGTGCTTTATGGCGACATGTTAAGAAGCGTGTGCTGGACCAATATTTTCACCTTTTTTCTAATCTTGATTTCCAAACTTTAGTTATTGAACCTGTTCTGAACAAAGGTCCACATACAGAAGAGTATTTAGTTTAAACACATTTAACAAATTTTGCTGCATGTCAACCCCCACCTCTACCTCCTTCCCCACCCACAGGCCAAATAAGCACACACAGGCACACACACAAACACACAAACAGTTACAAACCCTTATACCTAATGGTCAAAATTGAAAAGAGAAAAAGAAAAAAGGTATAGTCTATATGTCCTCCAGGTCATACTGAATGTTTTAAGAATCAATTTGCTGCAGGAAGGGACCCCTAGTGTCATGAAATAACTTAATTGAGGCACAAAATGACAATCGTAATTTTCCCAATTTCACATTATGCAGTACCTCTCGAACCCAACATACATGTGAGGGGGGATGGGGAAGCTTCAAGTTCAGCAGAATCAGCCTGCACACAAACAAAGTGGTAAATGCCAAAGCTTGTTTAAATGCCTTTGACTGATCCAGCAGAGGGGGGACAGCAAAAATTGCTGACAAAGAATTTGGGACGATGGAACAGTGATAAGCTTTTCCCAACACATCAAAAATGAATGTCCAAAAAGGGCCTGGTTTGGGGCACGGCCAGAACATATGTGAATGATTTGCCGGTGATACATTACACCTGTTACAGGTGTCACTAAACAAGTGGAAAACTCTAGCCAGTCTAGGATTGCTTTGAATAAGTTTGTGTCGGGCACAAATGGATGATCCATGCACAAGGGACAAAGCATAATTCCATTGTTGTTCAGTAGATTTATCAGTCAGGCTTTCCTCCTAAACACTTTTAGTTCTAGTAGAAGAGGTTGAGAATGCTAACCAAATAGAACTATACAAACCTGAGATACTACCTTTAGCTACAGAGTCTGTGGAAATTAGAGTATCTAACAAAGTTTCAGGAGGATGATTCGAAAAATGAGGGAATAATTTTTTAGCAAAATCTCTAACATGAAAAAAGCGAACGAAATGATGGTTTGGGAAATTGAATTCAGTAGAAAGCTGCTCGAACAAGGAAAATATGCCATCTATATGTAAATCATTAACCGACTTTATCCCTATATCATGCCAGGCCCAGAATACCGGATCAGTTCTGGATGGCACAAAAGTGCAGTTACTCTAAATAGAAGTTAAAGCAGAAGGGCCAGAAGTTGCTTTCTGAACTAGGCTCCATAACTTTCAAAGAAGCAATGACCACTCAGAAAACCAAAAGTTGACCACCTGAATAAGATAATAGAGGGAGAAACTGATTTGTCAGTATCGTGAATAGGCATCAGCACACTTTCTGTAACCTGAAATGTCACCATATTCTTTTAAATGAGAAATTGCAGGAAAAGAGGTAACAGGATCTGAAACATAAAGGAAAAGGTCATCCACATATAAAGAAACCTTATGAACAGTGTCAAGATGTCTGATACCTTTGAGGTTAACTTTTGAACGTAACCAAATAGCTAATGGTTCAAATACCAAAATAAATAGAAAGGGGGAGAGTGGACAACCTTGTACCACGACACAGAGGAAAAGGAGAAGATAGGGTGTTATAAGGCTCTGGCCTGTTGGGCCATGCAAGATTAATTTGCAACATGGAAACCAAGAGTGGTTGCTCTCTCTGCTCTCTTTGCTCTGACTGACTGCAGGCAGGTTTCAGGATGAGACAGCAGCTGTCTCACAGGCAAACAGCTGCTGTCTCGCTGTTTAATGTTTAACATTTAACATTTAATTGCTAGACTGGATATTAATTACTGATATCTGCAACATAATTTGGCTTTTGTTGCAGATATTTTATCTTAAATCAAACTTCATACTGGCCACTGTGACATTACGACTATTCAAAATTACATGATTATATAGAGATCTATAATGGTAATCCTGGATAATCAAATTGACTGATTAAATGTTAAAACAGCTTGCCATATTCCCACAGCGCCAAGCTTCTTACCTCACTTTCTTCAAATTCCATCACGAAAACCTTTGACCCAGTAGCAATACGGATTCGAAATTCAATGCAAGACCATTGTTTAACCCTAGGAGGGCGCAGCACTGACACTTTTAGACACAAAAGCAAGATTTCAACAAATATGCACCAATTTGTCCAAATTATGACCAGGATATGTTGACAGTACTATAAGACAACCATATTAACAGTTTATTGACAAAAAATAGTTGATTTGTGGGTGAGTTACCCATTAAAAATTACTAAAAGACTATGCTTCCTATATTAAAGGTGTTTGTTTTCCTCTCAAATGTACGCCAGTTATTTCTGGAGGAACAGGTCAACATTCCAGCAAACTATTGTGAGAAGTTTGTGTAAAGATACCTAAAACATTTGACCCAAGACAGACACTTTTAAAAAGTAGTTCTACCAAATACTAGTATAAACTTTTGTAGACTTCTGAATTTTAGGAATGTTATCATGCTGAAATTTAGCAATCCTAACTAATTTTGGGAACCCTAACTGACCAGAGGTTTAATCTGAAAAGTGTCAAAAGGTGAGAAAGAGGCTTGTGTGTCATTCTAAAACTGGTTTTGAACTGTGAATATGCAATGGGTGTATAACTTTGGAATGACATGTAGACTGTGATTTTCTCACCATTATCTACTGACCCATCGGGGAAGTCGTGGGGAAAGTTGAATGGCACGGATGTGCAGGGTTCTGACTGCAGCTGGATAGTGGGTGTTTCCTAGAATTAAGAGTTGAATGTTAATAAAGTGACTGAAAATACAGGAATTTGATTGTTGATTTTACAAGATAATCCAAAAGCATGAAACTTTTCTAAAGAAACCAACAGGGATGTGCCTCTAATCCCAAACTCTGGCTCTTTGTCCGAATCAGCGCCTTTTATAAATTATTGGTAAGACTCCCTAACTAAACTGAACTCCTAATATCTGTTACTGGGACACAGTTACCTCCAGCAAGAAGTCTATTTGTTATTTTTTGCAAATTTTCAAACATGGCCTGTTTTCCCCTTCAGCAGCCAATTTTTATGTTTTATGATGTCCAACAAATAAGAATAAATTAATAAATCAGGAGAATGACTCTTTCTCAAAGTTTTTTCCAAGCACAATTAACTTCACTGAAAGATATTGACAAAATTATTAATGAGTGATATCAAAATAGTGTGACCGCTAGCTACTGTTAGCCTAGCACGTCAGCAAACTTCACCATCGGTGGAAAGAGGTGTTAATAGAGGCCATTAGCTATGTGTCGAGTAACTCTTTGAGACGAAAGGCTATCACAAGTCCCTGATGAGACACAGTAGCTGCTGTTCTGAAGAATAATGAGACCCTTGCATCCTGAGTCACTGATGCGTGAGTTGGATAGGAGACAGCCTCAAACAAATCAAATAGAATGTTACCTTCTTAGGCTTTAGATGTAATTAATTTCTTAATAAAATTATGTCAGTTGTTTTAATAAATCATCAGGTTTAGACTCATTATTGGTAGCAACCCACATTTTCAGACTGACATCCCCACGTTTTAATGGAACCTTTGTTTTTAACATCACATTAAACAACTATTGCACGACAAATAATATTGTTATATAATTACCTGATCAAACAGGTAGACAATGACATCCTCTTCAAAGGACACACTCTTCTTCATTTTCATTTTCTCAGTCTCATTCCTTCTCTTTGGTCTTTGTGGATGTTCAACATTTTGAGGGGATTTCTGCTTACTTTTTGGGCTGCATGTTTTTAAATCTCCCCTGTCAGAGTCTTCATAGCTCGTATTGAAAGAAACAGATCTCTGGGCATTGCCGTACATTTTAATAGACATCATGTCATCACTGCCAGAACTCCCTGTATATTCAATAAATGTTCTCAATTTCTGATGGGGGTGAATGTCACATAATTTGTTCATAGTTAGACATTTATAAGAAAGAATGATGAACCTGTTGAAGGTATTCATCAC
This sequence comes from Fundulus heteroclitus, assembly GCF_011125445.2. Classification (NCBI taxonomy): domain Eukaryota; kingdom Metazoa; phylum Chordata; class Actinopteri; order Cyprinodontiformes; family Fundulidae; genus Fundulus; species Fundulus heteroclitus. The sequence goes on from NC_046370.1 coordinate 26,837,788, forward strand.
CTTGGTATGGTGTTGGGTTGCTTGATTCAAAAGGTTTTTAATCCAATAAAAAATGTCAGTCACATGGAGGGTAGGACCTGTCTGGTTGTCCTGGTTTGACAAACCTTTGATAAAGGGATCTAAAACTGTGAGCGATGATTGTTGGCTGAGCTCTGATGGAAGACAAAATTGTGGAGGAAGTGGAAAGTATGAACGAGATGAAGTTAGCCAATCGGATGCGTTCTCAGTGTTTCTCCGGGGGTTTAGGGCTGGATATTGTTTCCAGTCAAGGATACAGATGCTGGTACCCACTTCATGGTGCTCCTCATGCTGCATCATCTCCTCTGAAGAAATCTGCCAGTGGACCTCTACGTTCCTGCATCAATGATTCACAAGAACATCTATGTTTTATTCTACCAATCAAGACGAGAGAAAAATCTGACAATTTGTTGTAAAGCTTTCGCAGCGATTTGTCACATTTATTCAATGAACACATTATATTGGATCTTATTCTTTACTCCATATGTGGCCTCTACTTTAACAAGAAGACACCATTTCAAAGCTGCTAACCTCTGTGTGCCAAACAATAGCATTGCCAGAACATATTGAAACACACATTTTGAAAATAGTAGAAGGAAAACAATAAATAATAATAAATAAATTGATATCTTATTATACAGTCATGTCAACAATGGCTGCAGTGATACAGGTTAAACAAGATCCTGATAGATCTGCTAATAATTCAGAAAACACATTGTGCCGCCAAAATATTCATACTTCATGACCTTTTACAGTAACACACTTAAATCTATTTTACTAAGATTTTTTAGACCAACACACAGTAAACAGAGTTGTAAGGTGGAAGGAAAAGAAAATGTGTTGTTTAAAACTCTTTTACAAATTAATATCTGAAATGAATGGTACATATTTCCACTAATTACATGCAATGCAACAATTGTCTGTGTTTAATGGTTTCTCAGTAAAATTACATATATCTGTTGCATGAAGGCTTCAGAGCTTTTTACAAATAAATAAATAAATAAATAAATAAATAAATAAATAATATTTAATAATAATAATAATAATAATAATAATAATAATAATAATAATAATAATAATAATAATAATAATAATAATAATAATAATAAAACTAGTAAACAAACAACATTTCAAAGACCAAGCAAAAGAGCAGAGATAAAGTTGGGGAGGAGTTTAAAGCAGGGTTGAGTTATAAAACAATATCCCAAGTTTCAAACATCACAAAGAGCATTGTTCAAAACTTTATTCAAAAAGTAAAAGAGGATGGCACAACTGCAAACTAACCAAGATATAGGTGTCCACCTAAACTGACAGGCCTCACAAGGAGAGCACTAACTTGGACGGCAGCCATAAATGCAATGGAAACTCTAGAGGGACTGAAGGAGAGCTGCTTTGACTTCTTGAGGAGATGTACTGAGACTGATGCAATGGTTCACTTTCCAGCAGGACAACAACCCCAAACAACGAAAGTTAGCTACATTAGAATGGTTGTGATCAAAACATACATGTGCTAGAATGACCCATTCAAAGTCCAGACATTAATTGAACAGAAACTCTGTAGCAAAACATGGACATTCACAGGCGCTCTCCATCCAATCTAACTGATTTTGGGCTAATTTAAAGAGAAGAATGAGCAAAAATGTAAATCTCTGCATGTTTAAACCTGGTGAAGACATACCCCAAAAACTTGTACCTCGGATTGCAATAAAAAGGTGATTCTATGATTTACTCACTCAGGAGCAATTGATACATTTACTCCACATTTTCATTTCATCCACTTCACAGTAGTTTTTTTGTAGCGTGACAAAATGTGGAATCGCAAAAGAAGACTTTTCAGATGGATTCTCCAGATGGACTAGACATAGACTTGTTTCTGTAACCTTTATTTTCTAATTTATTTTCTAATTTACCCTAATTCCTGTTTAAAATAAATCAAGACTACTTTTATTTTGTTTCTGTTGTGAAGCAGGACGATTTAAGAAAGGTTCCCATTTTTGAACAGCTATCTCCGTTTCCAGCGTTTTCTCACTCTACTGCAGTCGGCTACATTTCTTTTGCTGTGTGGGTGATGGGGCAGGTGTTCTAGGGTCACAAGGGGATAAAGGACAAGAAGGGGCATAAAATGCAAATGTCAAACTTGCATTTTAACAGGGCATTTTAGCTTAGTGTAGTAGGAATAAAACATCTAAATATAAACTGATTTGCATATAAGTTACACTAATTATAGGCAGAGAGGACAAAGAAGGTCTGGTTTCTAAGGGCGGAGGGATACAGTATGATAATGCAAAAAATGAGGCTTCATCTGAGGAGGATTTCTACTGAATATCAATCTGTGGATGTCTGAATTACAGAGATTCGCCAGTTGCTGCACAATTTGCACACAAATGCATTCATGCAAACTTACGGGTCCATTATTGGGTCTCTCCCTCCCAGGCCTGAATAAATATCAGCAGTCTTCCATCTGCAGAGACAAAGACGCAATAGGAAACTTTTACTGCTCTGCGGTAACCAAGCAACCGTTGGACAAGTGACTCAGGAAAGGAAGACAGGAGCTGACTCACAGCAGCTGTGACGTAAAGGGATGTAAAAGGAAACACACACACACACACACACACACACACACACACACACACACACACACACACACACACACACACACACACACACACACAGGACAAGGCTGAGGCTGAAACCTGCCCAGATCGGGTAAATTAACACCTCATTGTGTAACAGGTGGAGGGGCTCAGGAGGAAGATGGATAATGAGACTTTTCCAAGCAACCAGCCCATATAAAGACACACTGTAGTGCCTTTAACAGCAATTGACTCAACTCACAGCTTTAGTGCCCTTGTGCAGAAATCCAGCCATACTACAAATGAAAATACCTTTTCTTAAAGTCTTCACTACTGCATTTCCTGTTTGAAAGCAACTTCAAACTGTCCCCTGAAATCACCAGTGCAGCTCCACCCCTGCTGTAGGTCGACTCTGAAAATGCAGAACATGCCTCTGAACAGATATACTTCAAAATATCGCTGCGTTGTGACCTTGTGTGACATGCTGCGGCAAAGTCTCCCTGCATCCACAAAAAGATAAACCAGTATTTTTAAAAAAAAAAGTCTTACCTTGCATTCTTTAAAGCTCAGTCATGCTCCCGCTTTTACCGGATCGTGGAAAAACCCACCGGGTTTTCTGAAAGAGACGAGAGAGAGGAGACAGAGTGGTGCACTGGACATGAAAGGGAGGAGGGGGGAAAGCTAGGGGTTGTGAGAGAAGAGGGAATGTAAAGAAGGGATGAAAATGATGTGAGGACAAAGCAAGGACAAAGAGCTTACATATCCAGCTGTCTGCCAGGATGTTTCTGACCTTACCTGCAGCAGAGTGCCAGACGTAATCAATAATGTTGCCGCTAATGTGTCCGGTCATAAAGAACATCAGCCTAGGCGTCACTGTTTTGTATATAATTTCTTGTAAAAGTATTCGCACCCCTTAAGGTCGTTCACATTTGTTACAACCAAAAATTATACAATGTTTATCTTTACCTGCAAGGCTTTGTGGGTATGCATGAAATGTGACCAAAAATCTTTGCCCCTTCCTGCTTCTCTAGGTCAGTCAGATTGGATGGAGCGTACCCACAGATTGTCTGTTAGATTCACATCTGGACATTGATTGGGCCATCCTAACACCTGGATGTGCTCTAAAACATTTTCATGAAGTTGGTGCTGGATGTTTGATGTAGGTGTCCTGCTGGAAGGTGGACTGTCACCAAGTCGTTTGCAGCCGTACTGAATTGCCCTAGATTTCACTTCATGCATCTTCTCATTAACTCTGAGGAGCTACCCGGCCCCAGGTGAAGGAGAGCATCCTCGCAGCATAATGCTGCCACCACCGTATTTCACTGTGGGGGATGGTGAGTTCAGGGTGATTTTCTTTGTTGGCTTTCCTCATCATATATTGTTTTGCAAGTTTGTCCATTATTCCTGCTGAAGTTGAGCCAAACTGGTCAGACCGCATCTATAAACATAGAATTTTAGGTCTTGCCACAAGTTTCCAATTGGATTTATTCAATTCAATTCAATTCAATTTTATTTATATAGCGCCAAATCATGAAACATGTCATCTCAAGGCACTTTACAAAGTCAAGTTCAATCATATTATACAGATTGGGTCAGATTATACAGATTGGTCAAAAATGTCCTATATAAGGAAACCAGTTGATTGCATCAAAGTCCCGACAAGCAGCATTCACTCCTGGGGAACCGTAGAGCCACAGGGAGAGTCGTCTGCATTGTACATGGCTTTGCTGCAATCCCTCATACTGAGCAAGCATGAAGCGACAGTGGGAAGAAAAACCACCCATTAACGGGAAGGAAAAACCTCCGGCAGAACCGGGCTCAGTATGAACGGTCATCTGCCTCGACCGACTGGGGTTACAGAAGACAGAACAGAGACACAACAAGAGAGACAAAAAAGCACAGAAGCACACATTGATCTAGTAATCTGTTCTACATTAGATGGTAGTAGCGGGTGAGCCGTCTTCTCTGGATGATGTCACAGTTAACAGAACGCCAGACCAGGTGTACCTACTATGAAGAAAAAGAGAGAGAGCAAAAAGTTAAAAGCTGAAATGACGACAGTCATTTCAATGTAATACAATGCAAAACTGGAGAACAGTAGACTGAAGAACAGTAGAAATCAGTAGAGTGAGAAAATTAGACCCTGATGTCCTCCAGCAGCCTAGGCCTATCACAGCACAACTATAGAGATAGCTCAGGGTATGAGCCACTCTAACTATAAGCTTTGTCAAAAAGAAAAGTTTTAACATTAGTCTTAAAAGTAGACAGGGTGTCTGCCTCACGGACCAAAACTGGGAGTTGGTTCCACAGGAGAGGAGCCTGATAGCTAAAGGATCTGCCTCCCATTCTACTTTTAGAGACTCTAGGAACCACCAGCAGACCTGCAGTCTGAGAGCGAAGTGCTCTGTTAGGAACATACGGGGTAATCAAAGCTCTGATATATGATGGAGCTTGATTATTAAGGGCTTTATACGTTAGAAGGAGAATTTTAAATTCTATTCTTGATTTAACAGGAAGCCAATGAAGGGAAGCTAAAATTGGAGACATATGATCCCTCTTGTTGATTTTCATCAGAACTCTTGCCGCAGCATTTTGAATCAGCTGAAGACTTTGAACTGCATTTTGTGGACTTCCTGATAGTAAAGAATTACAATAGTCCAGCCTTGAAGTAACAAATGCATGGACTAGTTTTCAGCACCACCCCTGGACAGAATGTTTCTAATTTTGGCGATATTCCGGAGGTGAAAAAAGGAAACTCTGGAAACCTGTTTAATATGGGATTTAAATGACATGTCTTGGTCAAAAACAACACCAAAATTTTTAACTTTATTACCAGAGGCCAAGTTAATGCCATCTAGATTAAGGGATTGATTAAGAACTTTATTTTTTGAAGACTCTGGCCCAAAGATTACAACTTCTGTCTTGTCAGAATTTAAATGCAGGAAATTTAAAGTCATCCAGCTTTTGATGTCATCAAGACATGACTGCAGTCGAAGTAACTGATTGGATTCATCAGGATTTATGGATAAATATAGCTGAGTGTCATCAGCATAACAGTGGAAATTAATCCCATGCTGTCTGATAATTTTGCCTATCGGAAGCATATATATAGTAAATAGAATTGGTCCAAGGACTGAACCCTGTGGTACTCCACAAGTGACCCTAGAGTTTGAGGAAGATTTATTATTAACATGAACAAACTGGAATCTGTCCGACAGATAAGATTTAAACCAGCCTAATGCTTTTCCCTTAATCCCTACAGTATGCTCAAGTCTTTGTAGGAGAATATTGTGATCAACTGTATCAAATGCAGCACTGAGATCTAACAGGACAAGTACAGACAAAAGTCCATTATCTGAGGCTATGAGAATATCATTGGTGACCTTCACCAGAGCTGTTTCAGTGCTATGATGAGCTCTGAAGCCTGACTGAAACTCCTCAAGTAGGTCATTACTTTGTAAATGTTCACATAGTTGATTAGCAACTATTTATGTCTGTATTTTGACTGGTCTATTCTAAAACATGATTATGTTGTTGATCTAAAGGGTTTTATTGCAGCTCTGGCTGTTATTCTTTAGTGTATTTTGCAATTTCAGCAGACTTCCATCCAAAATGGTCCTGAATTCAGCTCCATCCATCTTCTCAAAACATTGATTTCATGGTTTAACTGTTTCACACAGATGGTGTGTGTGCTTAGGGTGGTGTCAGTTTTCAACCACATTTTAAAATTTTGCTTTCGTCTGACTAGAGCATCTCTACATGGCTTGTGAAAAACAGGACATCTGCTGGCTTTATTTTAACATATTTGTGGAGTGCGCAAATAATTGTTGTCCTGCCACTGGTTCTCCCACCTGAGGTGTGGATTTCTGCAGCTCCTCCAGAGTTTCCATGGGTCTGATGCTCACTTTGTCCAGTCTAGCAGTTTAGGCAGACAGACTATGTTTTCGAAGGTCTGCAGTTGTGCCAACCCGAGTGACTTTTGTTCATTCATGTTCTCCATCCGACCACTGATGCTATTTCAAAAAGGTGGAATACATTTACTAGGTCAGAGATTTTTTTTGAAAGCAAGTCTTTGCACTGGATTTTATTTATAGGTGTTGGGATTCTGGCCCATCCATCTGCATGCATTTCATCCCTGCTGACCACTAGCGGCGAGAACTCAATGATCATTGTTGCGTATGCACAGGTCGAGTATCTTATGCTAACATGGTCATGTGTGACTCCTGGCGACACCGGTGAGTCTATATAGTTGCATTACACTAGAAGCCCAGTCCCTTTTCATTTACTCGCATATAGGTTTGCTGAGTACATGTGGTAAGGCTCTTTCGTACTGTTATGAATCTTTATTTTTAGCAACTATTACATTCATTGCTATTTCTGAAAATAGGGCACTGCTGTGTGACCTCTACTTACTCCTCAGCATGCGGGTCGCTTTCAGGTCATGAACCATTCAGACAGAAGTCTGATGAGATTGCATTAAAGTAGTGGTATGAACAACTACGCAAAAAAAACCAAAAAAAACATCGGATTTTAGCAAACAATCGGAATCAAGCATCAAGGCATGCAGTGTGAACGCAGCCTTATCCTGTGCATTACAACTGGTGTGAGAATAAATGGGCAGATTATTAATGCATGTCACAGGTTTCACTTTTTTTTTATCAGTACATCATTTCAAAAAGGCATTCTCCTCACTCACAGCATACTTATGGACTACCGTCTGTCATATATATTAAACATGTTGTGAAACATAGTTCTTTTGCACCCCTGTCTTCCGGGCTGTCAACGTGAAACTTGACAAATAATGAATCAGTCATAAACAACACATATCACAGATAGGAGGTCATTAAAATTTGTTAGTTAATAAAGCCTTTCTGTTTATTTTTAATAACAGAGAAAGTACAACAATGCATGCGCAGCAGGGGATAAAACAAGGAAGCGGCTAACGGTTATTAGCATCTCCCAGCGAAACAATGCAGAACGGTCCAAGATCCAATGAAAATAAAACACAAAAAAGATAAGATTCCAAGAAGGAAAAGACTGGAAGGTTGCTGGGAATTCAGTATGAATGTTGGTGTTCACTGAAGTGGACATTAAACCTGAGTAAATGTTCTGATATGAGGCTCCTAAAGTTGCTGTAGATCGGTATATTTAATTATTAATAGTTGGTCTTTGATCACGGCGAGCTGATGCTTTACTGCAATGCATTGCAGAGGGCCAGACTCGGTCCAGCATTATTTAATACTGTTTTATTAATTAAGCAAACCGGCATTATGATAGTTCTGTGATACTGCTGGTAGATGGCGCCACATCTGTTTATATCTGGTCATCGCGCCCGGTGCTGGGGCTGTTTTTATCCACAAATAGGACCATCAGGAAGGAGGCTTGGTGTATTTAACTTTATTTTATCATGATCAAATGGTTTCTGGTCTTTTTAGAAGCATATAACATGGATACTGGTTCATTAGCTTGAATCAGATACTAACTTCAACGGTCACTCCAAATATTTTTCTGCAATGCTTACAATGTGCACAACACAAGGAGGGTGCCCATTCACATTGATTTGACATACAAATAAACCACAGAAGCCCCAACAAATACAGCTGACAGATAACTTTTTTCTTTGGGGCTGTGGTGTCCCCCCTAAGGTGCCACCCTGGACAGAAAGCCATAATGCGGCTATATTAAGAACCGACTCTGACTCACATTAAGATGTTTAATGGGATTACCATGCAGGCAACTTTTAGATAAAGTGTTTACCACAAATTATTTGACACGAAAGGGTGTTCCATCCAACAAATTATCGTACAATCCTCTCCAGTACATTTAAATGTTAATTTCAGTTCCTGAATTAGCTAAGTGAATCACATTATATAGATTATTTCCACACCAGCTGAAGCTTTTATTTTATTTATTTAACGGTCATTATGAGGATTTTCCGATGACATCAACTGAAAACAAGACATTTAAGACTAGAATATTACACCAGACCAATTAAAAAAACATTTTTGATACAGAGATATGGGTTAATGACAAGTATGTTTAATACCTACTTAAAGGCTGTCATTTTCTAAAGGTATTTTTATTCTGACCAACGGGCCTTCTAGTTTATTGCATGTGACTGAACAGTCATATGCAACAAATAAAATATGTAATATTCTCATCTTAAATATTGTGGTTTTATTAGCTGTAAGCAGAAAATCATTGTAATGCACAGAAATAATGGCTTGAGAACATTATTCTGCATGAAAAATCTATATAATGTGTTTCCTTTAGTGAATTGAGATACTGAAAGAAACTAACTTTTTAATAAAAATCTAATTTGCTGAGTTTGACTGCATATACTTCACAATCTACTACACAACCTGTAGATGTCATCCAGAGACATTGGCTCCCTCTAGAGGAGCTGTGTCCACAGTGTGGCCCTTGGCCATTATTGGCACCACAGCCTAGGCAGATGCAGATGGAGACTTTTTATTTGGGCAGATTTTTTTACTGAGAAATTTGAATCTTCATAAAATGAAAGATATCTAGTACAAAACACAGTATTCATTTTTTAACAATCAGACTTCTTTTTTCTTTTTGATTTTGTAGTAAATAAGCAGACCTGGGGAACTCAACCCAACAACATTTTAATAGATTCATTAACCCTGGCTCAACAAAGCAAACACTTTCAGAGAAAGGGTGACCTAAATCCTGTCCTTGTCGATGAGCATAGACACATTTAGTTTTAAGTTAGTATTTCATTTCTGAAATCATTTCTTTTTGTTTGTCCTATAATTTAACTGGTAACACTGCTTCTTTTTTTTATACATACCAAAGCCACATATTTGGATTTCTACTACAAGAGTTTCATGCAGATTTGGTCCTTCTCCTGGCAACAAAATCACTGATGCTGGAGTTTTTGCTTCACACACCCAGGCAGCATCAGGATGTTGTTCCCAGAAGGCAACAATGTCACCATGCAGTCCATCTCTGGCTCTCAGTGAAGACAAGCAAAAGGAAAGGAGAAAGGAAATGTTTGGAAAAGAGAGACAAAGAGAGATGGACAGATGGTGGAGTTCATTCTTCCAGGTTTTCCCTCCGTGTTCAGACGTGCATCCTTCCGTGTACTGAACCCCAATCACTTTTCTGTAGAGTTTTTCAATACAACGTTTGTATTTTTCCCCCCATGGACCTAGATGAACATGTGATGACCTTGTGGAGCTGAAAGTCCTCTCATTGGACCTGTTCTGGTCGGTTTCATGATCTATTTTCATATTAGAGCCATGATGGATGTCTCTGGTGTAAGGATCTTATCATCTGATATGGCATCAGCTTCTGAATCCAAATGTCAGATGAATGATGGATACTTCTTTGGTTTCAGACCTGTGATCTGACTGAAGAGCAGCTCCGTTACCATGGGTTACAGTTGATTTGATCACATTTATCTCCGTTGCGTCCTCACAGAGAAGAGCCTCTGCATCTCGTGCACATCAGTTGGGGTACAAGAGTAAGGAACGCATCCAATGTCCCTCAGATGGTGAGAACAACCACATGAGTTTGTTAAACGGCTTGAAATTCACCACTGCCTGCTTTTAGGCCACAGCAGCCCACTGCTCCGGCTGAGTTGTAATGCACAGTACATGCCAGAAACTACTGTATCCATTTACACTGCAGGCGCAGAATCATCATATCCAGCCGGCAGACGGCATGTGATACCCAGCAATCTGTGAGAGGAGTGTAATTGGAGAGGATCGGACTTATTCTGATCACGCCGAATACACTGTCGCCTGTGAAGAAACGAAGCGCTGAGGTCCCTGTTCCAGGCCTGCGGAGCGAGGCAAAGCTCCGTGGGTAATGTGGGAATGTGCAGCATTCAGTCGGATCACTGCAAGGGCTGTTTGCAGCCTTTATTTGGACACGGCAGAGCCTCCCGCCTGCACAGGCCGTGGGCTGGGAAGGAGTGAGATTTGACACTAAAATAACAGCACTCAAAGCGGTAAATACGGAATGTCATGTTGGTTCAAGGTGTGTGACCTCCACGCATAACACCTTTGTTTTGTGTGCATCCTAAACTTTGTTCAGAACTGAAACATGATCCCGCTCTGCCTGCTTGTGCTGACAATGCGCCACAGATCCACTGAAGAATGTGTAATTATCTCTTCTGTAGGAAAGAAAAAGCTGGAGATCTGGAAATGTTTGCTGACGTAGGCGTGCGCTGCATCTCGTACCGGCGGCTGAGTATTTCTGCGCTTCCGTTGATAGGGGCACACCTGTTCATCCACCTTCCTCATGTGGGGACAACGTCTGCCTGACGTGGCAACCCCTCTGCTGAGACTCATGCCTTATGGGGAGAGGTGTGGGAGGCTCTAGAGCCACGGAGAGAAGGCAGACAGATATGGAGTTGGGAAGCATTTTGTAATCTTGTCCTGCAGTATGTTTTTTGCTCATTTCCTCTTGGGCCTCTATTTATTATTTCATAAATTCAAAAGCAATCAATTTTCTGGCAGATGAAAAAAAATTACCTTTTTTTCATCTGCCGGAAAGGTGACCTAGGAAAACGTCTGAAGTGAAGAGACACAATGTTTTATTTTATTTTTCTTGAAGTAGTTACTTGCTTACTTATTAAGTATTTCTTACTTGCTCATTTATCACCTACACATTTTCCACGTCATGGATTCTATGCTCTCCGTCATAGAATCCATGACGATCAAAAGGTGCTGGAGAAAATACTGAGACCAAATATTGAAAAACTATAGTTGGAGCAGAACTGGACCACAATAACTAACTGGTCAGCTTAGTTATTTACTACACGTTTTAATTATTTATTTAACTGTTTGTTTACTAGGCTATTTACTTGCTTTTTTTATCAATTTCCATGTTTATCTATATATTTACTTTATTCTTTACTAATCTTACTCCTACATATCTGTTTACTTCCTAATTTACTGGATTGTGTTACGCACTACTTGTTTGATTTGCATGTTTTTTATTTACTAACTTGTTAGTACATCCATCCATCCATCCATCCATCCATCCATCCATCCATCCATCCATCCATCCATCCATCCATCCATCCATCCATCCAGCCAGCCAGCCAGCCAGCCAACTAGTCGGGAAAATTTATTTCCAGGCTCAAAAAGAACTAAACACTATCACTAGGTGTAAACAATACCAGGATCAACACTTGCCATATATTATTTTATTTGAAAATGAATATGTGATTTTTTGTGTTTTATTTTCATGGTCAAAATACATGACTAGGCCCCTTTAATGTCAGTGCCACCATGTAAGTTTACATATCAATCTAATATCTAATACATTCTGTTATTGTTCTTTTAATCACAAACCATTTATGAATAAGAAGGATTATCAAATGAAAATAAAAAATAAACGCTTGTATCTCAATCCAGAGTGAGGAACATATTTTAATTTTTTTTTATTTTTTTGTCAAAGTTCAAAATTAAAGAGGGGGTTTGTACTAAACGTTTCGAAGCATGTAAAACTCTGTTTTTATAAATTTTGTAGCAAATGCTGTACATGAGCTCCTGTCTGTAGTAATCCAAATGTGTCCAAAGCCTCTGTACCTCTTCAGATCCAGTTAATATCATAAAAAAATATTTACGGTGAATCCACAACAAAGACCAGACCAGTGTAGTGGTTGACTGGTGGTTTGTTGCTGATCTTTCACTCCACTGGGAGGCAGTAGTGTGTAATGTTTGAGATAATCTACAAGTTTCCAAGCCAACTATTACAACTGTGTAGAGGTTTATGTACTTAAAAATGGCTACTTCAGAGAAACTGCATTTCTGATTCTGAACTTGAAGCCAAGCACAGGAAGAACGTCAGCTTTTAAATCCCTCAACCATTTGTATCATCATGGAAGTAAAACCAGCCACCGTTTCTCTCTGCAATGGGGCCCATTTCTGTTCCCACCCAGCAGAAACACCGACCTCACTCTGTCCAACCAGATGAAGTAAATCTCAGCAGCAAAATCAAGCTAGCCCTCATGCTAGCTCATGAAACACCTGGAACGTTGGCGCGTCACCATAACCTTGGCCTCTGACTTACACAAGCATAGGAACGCTGTAGCATGCAAGGATGGGGACAGCCCAGCAAGAGGTGTTTGAAGTGCTTCTAAAGGGGATGGGTTTAAATGTCTGCTGACAGAGACCTTACAGGCGCACACATGCATAGCGCAGAACATAGTGCAGATCAGATCAGAGGAGCTTTGGCAGCTAATCTTAAAGTGATGAGGTTTCTATGAGCCCTCTGGCCACAATATAAAGATATATATTTCATGGGATTAAGGTATTGGTAAGGGAATATGTTGCTTTATAATAAAATTGTGATCATTTGAGAGGAAAATAGCCTGCAGACCTCAGGATTTATCAGCCTAAATCTTTTTTCCATCTTTGCTGCAAACGCCGTCTCATCGCTCCTCTAAGTTGTCTGAAGAAGTTCCTGATTCTTGCCTCCCAAGCTATTAAACCCTCTCACCCTGTCCTGTATCACTTGCATCCTGAGCTGACCGGCATTCATCAGGCCCTGATCCCGTTGCGCAGCAGCGTCCACATATAAGTCAAAAATGCAATGAGTCAGGGCAGCCGCTTAGCTACATTTCAAACAGATGAGGCAGGAAGCCAGGACACAGAAAAGGCTGCGTTTCATTTATGCAGTTGGTCCTCTTCGCTGACCTGGATCCTTTTTCTCCCATGAGTCACAAGTAAAGCCGCATGCTTAAAAGATCACGGAAGAACAGACATAAAAACTAAGCCTGTCTTCTTGTTAATTTTGTATCAAATTTGGAAACAGCCCATATTTGTCTCCTTAATTTTTGGAATACCCATTTACTATCAATCATTTTAAAAACATATGAAATTCCAGTTCTTCAGAGAACATCAAAATCTGTAAAATTAATTTCAAAATGACTGTTGTCACACATAACCGTCTGAATAGAGTGCTGAAGTGAGTGTAAACACAATGACAAAATGGAAGTAGCTGCCTGATGCCTTTAGAAAGAGGGTTGATCAGCTTATTCTCATAAGGGTATACCGGAGTCGAACGTTGGAAGCAATTGCCAGCACCTAGGTTTCGCTATCCAAGCAAGTTCTGTCTGAAAGCAGACCGTAAGAGGTTCATAGAAATTTGCGAAAACTCAAATGTCATCATCAGTGGCCACAGCTGGCCGTGTTGAAAGTTCCTGTGTGCAGAATCAGACAGAGATTAAGTTTAATATTCTCAACAACAACAAAAAAACATGATGGCCAGGCCAAAACAAAGTCTATGACTTTTGGTACAACATTGTTGGAAATTGAATTACTGGGACCCATTTGGTTTAAACTGAGTACAGCACTCCAAGAAAAGAACGTCATAGCAACTGGGACGCATAGAGCAAGTATAATGCTGGTCTTGACCTGGAAAGCTCTCCGTCATAGAATCCATGACGATCAAAAGGTGCTGGAGAAAATACTGAGACCAAATATTGAAAAACTAAAGTTGGAGCAGAACTGGACCCTAAAGCACAACAATGAACCAAAACATAGCAGCACTTCCACAAAGAATGGTGTGAGAATTAAGAAACCGAAAGCCCTGGGCCGGATCAAAGTTAGTTAATGTGCAAAAAAGATCTCAAAGATCTGACAGCTGAGCAGAAGCAATCCTTCCTCAGACCAATGTCAGAGTAAATGTCTAGAAGAAGCGTCTAACAGCAGTTATATCAGCCAATAGGGGTAACACCAGCTAATAAGAGGAAGTGTGACCTAATTTCACAGAACAAGTGGACAAAAACCGTTAGTAAAGATACAGGAGCTAGGTTAAGATGTAGAGTTTTATGGAGTCGGTGTCACGGCTGAATTTGAGAGCGTCGGTGGCATGCCCATTCTACAGCTGGTCAGATAGAAATAGCTGGGGACGTAACTGAGCTCAGGAAAGAGTGGGAACAAACATCAGGGAAGACTGAACAGAGTGTCTCTTCTGTCCATCTCTCACGGCCTCTGTGCGAGATGGTCAAACTGGTTGGTTGTTCGCGGGTTTGGTTCAGCGGGCAGTGTGGTTGCATGACAGCTCACGTTACTTTAAATAGCTTGCAGGAGAAATTGCTGCAGGGGTGTTTCACGTTTCCAGGGCTTTAAAGTTGCTCTTTTAGACGATGGTAGGGGCAGGAGAGGTGAACTGAGCATGTTGTGATGTAGAGCAAAAGGTGTGGGGAATAATGAAGTGCAATTAATATAACTAGTGATGTTTTAGTTGGCTAATAATAGAAACGAGACAGTTTTCCCTAAACAGGCTCTGGCTGTCATCTAGTCAAAAACCGAGGACACCAAATTGTGCTCATCGTATGCAGGAAAACAGTTCTAACATCAGATGGACAGTTACTGAATGATTAGAGTACTTTCAGATTATTTGTTAATGTTCCCAGAAATCTACATGTCAGCTAAGATGGTAACACTGGATGGCATGCTAATATATTAGCTAATTAGCATGCTAATATATTAGCTATCTATTTGTGTGAAATGATAACACAAAAGAGCACCAAGGAATACCCTTTGCGTTCCAAAGACCGGTACTTGCTCTAGATTGATGGTCTTAGAGATGACTTCTTTAAATAGTCAGTGTTTTTAATTCTGTTTGATGTAAGTTTTCATTCTTTTTAAATAGTTTTTGTGGATGCTATTTCTGTAAGATGTTTTACATGTAATGTTGTATAACTGTTTTGTATTTGATTTTATGTATTTATTTTGTCAGGTCTCCTTTGAAAAATAGACTAGTAATCTCAATGGTGACTTTCCTGGTTAAATAAAGGTTTAATAAATAAAATAAAATCAACAGCCATCATTAGCAATTTTGCTAATGGGACAGTATCACTGATATGGTACAGCTGGCAGGTTTGCTCACATCAACAGCTACGTGACCATCAGCTAATATCAAAGCATTAGCGTATTAGCTCCCACACAGAATTATTTTTAACCTCCTCTTTGTGAATACATAATGTAATAACTACTTTAAGGATGGAAGGACAATTTTACCCAGTATAACAAAAAGTGTTTCTGAACAGGATTGCCAGCTGTAGCTTTAATCTAGGAGAGCTAGGCAGATACGCTCTGAGCCAGTTTTCAGGTCTAGAGCATGAAAGAGAGCACATTCAGTCACAGTTATTAAATGATGTGTCATTGCACCCTGGCTGCTGTAATTCACTCTGCAATTTCCTGCTTCGACCACACAATACCTGTCACTTACCTATAACAGTGAGAATCTCACATTTTTTTATAATACTTTTATAATATAATAATCTGTATTTCTTATAATACTTTGTTATTATTTTTTTTTGTTTTGTCTTTGTTACATTTTGTGTGCTTTACCATAAATAAATTGACTTACTAACATCTTGTTAATATTGACTTCACAAAAAACTACTATTATTGTTGATTAGCAACATTTTATGTTGTATTACTTTTACATAACACAGTTTTACTCATGCCACATAACAGAAAAATATGAGGTTTATAAAAAAAAAGCATGGCAAATTTACCTGTGAAACCCATTGGTTTTGATGTCAGACTTTGTATCTTTTCAATATTTTGAGAAAAGTCAGAATTTCCTTTTTCTTGCAACTTTCCCAAATTTTAAACACTGTTAAAGATTCAGTATTTAATATATAATTACTGATTGTAGGCTTTACCTATGCACATCTCACTGTATTCATGCCTCAATATAAGATGGATCTGAAAGCCATAAAAACAAGTGAAACGCTCCCTTTTTGTGTTTTCCAAACAACTCAAACCTCAATTTTTTTTTTGAAGAACTTTCTTTTTCTTTTTTTGGCTGTTAAATTATACAGTTTAACTTTAAATTCATTTCA
The DNA here is from genome assembly GCF_011125445.2 of Fundulus heteroclitus. Taxonomy (NCBI): domain Eukaryota; kingdom Metazoa; phylum Chordata; class Actinopteri; order Cyprinodontiformes; family Fundulidae; genus Fundulus; species Fundulus heteroclitus. Next base: position 26,854,219 of record NC_046370.1, read on the forward strand.
ACAGTATTTTAGAGATGCTAGAGGTGACCAAACACAGACTACTTTGCTTAAATAGCTGTTGAACAAGATGACATTAAATTAGTTATTAGCCAAGTCATGAAGGGGAGCCATTATTTTTCTAGTGTTTACATGCTGCTCAGTACAGGGGAATGTCCACTACCCTTTGACCAGACAAGCCAGTAATAAAAATGCTGTTGCAGAGGCAAGTGGAAGTTACATCTTAGAAAAAGGTTTGAGTGCCCGTACCACCGCTGATGGAACTGTGCCCATGATGAAAACAACTGCTGGCTTGAACTGAAGGTTTTCATCGATATTATCTGTTAATCCCTCAAAGTGGTTCAACTTACACTTTTTAAATGTTCACAATTTTTTATTGCCCAAAGACGTTCAGTTCATCTGACAGCTGTACATTTTCAGAGAGGGGCCAAATACAAAAAGATTATGAGAGAAAACAACTCCCCAGTCAGAGTTCTAATGTGGTGATTCCATCACTGCTATAATAGCACTGTAAAAACTCTCCAGCCTAAATCATTTTTTTCATTCCTGGTATTAAATACTACAACTTTTTACATACATAAAAAAAACTCAGTGGGCTAAATCTCACGCTGTGATATTCAGCCATAGATTTGTATTTACAAATTTACATCTTGCCATTGATCACTCAGTGAGTTCAATCAATCCAAACTACATAATTTAATCCAAACTACATAATTTAACCCAAAGCAGAAAAGTACTTAGAAATGCTTGTTGGGTGGTGACGTTCCCTATAGAACAGATAAACTTGAGAGTTACCTTGGCTGTAAAAAATATAGAAATACAACCTTTTGGTTACTGGTGTGTCACTCCTATCTGCTTCCAGTATTGCACTGACAGACCCAATACTGAATGTCGTCATTTAACACATTTTAAAACAGAAATGATCAATGATCAACGCTTCCTTTCTGGTTTACTCACATGAAGCCGACAGGTTTGACGATATCAGACAACTCACGTTGCAGGTGCGCTCCAAGAAGAAAATCACTGTCTGTTTTCTTGTTCCACCAAACCAAAAGTTGCATGCAGGCAGAACAATAAACTCACAGGACACTGAACTGACCCACCCCCCCCCAAACTTGATTGAGCCCAATCTGTGTCTGTCTTTTCCTCTCTGCCCCATCCCCCTTCTTCCTCCTTTCATCCACCTCTCCATCACACAGGAAGCCTGCTCTTCCTGAAAACAAGTCTCTGCACATGGACAGGCACAAGGCCGACTGGCTCGTACGTGATGGAGAGCAGAGGATGTTTTTGTCGTTCTCCTGGCCCTCTGGTCGCTGCAGGCCTCACTGTAGTCCATCCTGAGGAAGCGCATACTACGTCACCCTGGTTGGTCCTTGAGCCCGCTCTTACTGTCTCGTCCTGTGACGCAGCGAGAGCTGCTGCAGGCCACCTGTTGCACTTCTGCACCTGAACCTTTTATTGGGCAGGAAATGCATGGAAGTAAAGAGGGTCCAGATGAGGTGCTAAGAGATGCCATGAGGAACACCACTGTTTACTAAGTGCACCAGCAAACAGCGGTTTCCTGAGTGGAACCACCAGAAACATCCAGCCCACCTGCAAGGGTGACAATTAATCAGCATGGGGTTATCCACAGATTTCCATTGGTTGGTTTAAAATAAAACTAAGGACATCCTTTAATAGGACTCAGTAAAATACTTATGAAAACATCAGTGTCTCAAATTGCAACTAATCAGTTTTACCTGGGCTCATATGCATATTTTGAAAGTACAGTCTGTTAAAGGTAATTTTTTCATTCTTTAAAAGGAGAAGGAAAGCTTCTATTAGAATGCTTCAACCCTTGATCGCTTAAGTCTGCACTAAATTTGCAAATTCTAGTGAAAACTCTAACCATAGTAGGAACATTTTATTCATATAAAATTGCATCTGAACACTTTTCAGTGGCATAGGAGTTAGGGAGTTTGTCCTGCAGTTGGCAGGTTGCTGGTTCAATCCCCTGCTCTGACCAATCCTAGTTGTTGTGTCCTTGCACAGGGCACTTCACTACACCTGAATTGCCTGCTGGTGGTGGTATGAGGGCCAGTGGTGCTGATATATTTCAGTCTATATTCAGGGTAGCTCTGGCTACTAACATACATGGCTCCACGCTGTCAGGGTGTGAATATGGGTGAATGACTGACTGTATTGTGAAGCGCTTTGGGGTTGTCGGACTACTTAAAGCATTGCACAAGCATTTTCGCATTTGTCTTTTTTTTTTTTTTGGATTACTTATTTTCAAGTGATAAAGTTTTAAACTTTCTGTCCAAATGTTTTGTAGATTGGCCTACATAGATGTTTCCACATTAGAACGTTTCAGTACGTCTGTCCTCTCTCCAAATTGATCTCTCTAACAGGAAACAACCAACATCTTTTGCTATATACTGCTTGCATATTTAGGCTTTTTTTTTAATGTCATCCAGGTTCAACAAAGCACACAGTTCCTGTCACATTTGGATTCAGAAGGACCCAAAGAGCAGGTAAAACCAGAAGTCCAAAAGTTTGGTGAAGTCAATATTTTAATGAAGCAAAAAAAAGGATTAATTAATCAATTTCTTAAGGACTGTGGTCCAAAGATAACAACTTCGCTCTTGTCAGAATTTAAAAGCAGAAGATTTAAGGACATCCAGGTTTTGACGTCATCAAGACATGCCTGTAGTCGAAGTAATTGATTAGATTTGTCAGGATTGAGGGATAAATATAGCTGAGTGGAAATGCTGGACATAGGCACCAGCACCCCTCATGACCCCATGAGGGATACAGCGAGTAAGAAAATGGATAGATGGATTTAGCTGAGTGTCATCAGCATAACAGTGGAAATGAACCCCATGCTGTCTGATCATTTTACCACACACACACACACACACACACACACACACACACACACACACACACACACACACACACATTTATATATATATATATATATATATATATATATATATATATATATATATATATATATATATATATATATATATATATATATATAAAAAACATATATAGGACATATATAGGACTGAACCCTGTGGACTCCACAAGTAACTCTGGAGTTTGAAGATTTATTATCAACAAAAACAAACTGGAATCTGTCAGGTAATTCAAATTTAAACCAGCCTAATGCTTATCCCTTAATCCCTACAGCAGGTTTAATTTAATGTCATAAATTACTTATTGAACTATCTCCATATGTAGCAATTCCATATTTTTCTGCAATAGGTTCTCTCTCTGTACATACATATTCAGAAGTCAACCCTAAAATGACAAAACCTCCGACTCCAGGATGAACGTTATCTCTTGCATGTCTTTAATACTTTTTACACACTGTAGCCCAATTGCTGAACAGAACTAAATTGTTGTGAGCGGAGGGAGCCCATGGAGTAAAGCCTAGAAGTGACGGAGGCCATAATAACAGGATGTCTACAGCCTGAGGAAACATTGCCAGAACAACCACAAGCAGGCAGCAAGCATGGCTGGAAATTCGAGTGAAGAGGAAATGCAGGCCAAGCCAGGTCCCCCCCTAGATATCCCAAATATAACCTCTCTGACGGCTGTTTGGTTTGTACACAGTCACTACCTGCCTGGGTTAGATTAGGTGAATGTAAACACATCAGATCAGACCCCTGAAGATCCCCTTTTACCCAGCAGTGGTTAAAATGACTATCTGCAGGTGACGGCAATGGGAGGAAGCCTGGTGGGTTTTGACACAGTGTGGTGAAAAGTATTTACAGTGAAATCTTGTTTCTTTCATAGCAAATAGCCATCACAGATTGTGGTTCCCACCTATTATATAATATTAATATATTTCACTAACATAACCAATTTGCAAATTTGTGCCTTTCCATGTGCATTGGTTAATGACTTGAACTTGAGTTGCAATCAAAGGCAAGCTGAAATCTTCATGGTCCAATGTAAAACAACGCAAATTTTGACTTAAACAGTTGTAATAGTCCTTATCAGGAACTACTTATACATTTTCAGTGGTTGCAAAAATATATGCAATGTGCTTTAATTTGACAAGTGTCTCTAATTTGATCAACCTGTTAATGAGGTATAGTTTGTATTACAAACAGACTTAAATAACCTTTACATTGCTCCCAAGGATGGGTCCTAAAAGACTTATATATATTTTACATCATCAGAAGGGTTTCAGTTTTAAAGGTACTGTCTGTCATGGTCTCTGTTGGTACATCTAAAAGTATTTCTTATGTTGGTCTAAACAAGACTGAAGCAAAGCATTTTATTTTTGTTTTTGAAATATCATGACCTGTAACGTCTATGAAGCATTCTTGCCACTTTGGCTTTTGTAACATTGTCATGGTCTCAGAGCTGTTTGCAGGTTGGTGTGCATGTGTGTCTCTCCTTCCCTCTTCCTTTGCAGGGTGTTAGGCTACGTTCACGCTGCAGGCAAACGAGGCCCAATTAGATTTTATTTACCCACAGGGAACCCTTATCTGTATGTTTCATGGCAGTGTGAATGTTCCAATTCCCATCTTTTCGCCACCAAACAATTCCAATTTGTGCCACTACCATTTGTGGTACTAATTATATAAATATTGGATAGTTTTCAAAGTCTGAACGGTCGTATTGCATTTCATCTGCTGTTCACGCCACTGTCCCGGCTCCCAGCGCTTTGGGGTCGTCATACTTGATAAAGCGCGATCCAAGTACAAGCCATTTACCATTTACACATCCTCACAGACTTCTCTACAGCAGTAGCAGTTACAGCTCCACAAAAGGCCATTGTTAATAGTTGTGCTGTTTTCTTCTTACCTTTATTCTTCTTGCTATCATGTGGTCTAAATCTTGTCAGCTCCTATTACTCAACAACTTCAAACTAACACAGAGAAGCCAGTACCTGCAATTTGTTATAATTTTTTTTAATGAAGCTTTATCAAACATTTCTACATCCGTCACTTCTTCTGTAAACATTGCACTGCTGTATGTCTCCTTTTTCTGTTATCTGCGCATGTGAGTCGCTTTGTGGGTCCTAAACTGTTAAGAAAGATGTCTGATGGCAGTTGTATTTAATTGGTAGCATAAACGACCATGCAAAGAAAAAAAATAAAAATAAAAAATCTGATATCAGCGAAAAAAATCTGTATTGAGCATCAAGACCTACCTTATAGCCTTATTGGCAGGTGTCCTCTCACAGCTGCAGCCTATCAAGACCAATCAGGAGGAGCTTAGACAGGAGCAGATCTCCTGAGTCATGTAAAACGTTTTATATTTCTGATTAGTTACCTAAAAAAACTTGGATTTTTCATTGTTTTATTCTGCCGAATTGGCTTTAACATTGAGCTAACTGGACTGCGGATCCTAAGCTCAGCCACCCATCTCCCACAATGCATCATTGCAATCAGTGAGCATTGTAATGACTAGTCACCGTTTCCTCATTTGCATATTGTTACATGTGGGACCCCGACTGGACAGGCTGCACCCAGGGCACCATCCATGTAAGAACGGCTGCTACAGATGTGTAATGGATTCAACTGAACGTCAGTCCCCAGAAAAAAATATCATTTGGCTCATATACTATCTGCCTGAATATAATGTGAGTCAGTTCAAATTCAGTTTGCTCAAGTTTCCCTTGAAATGTGTTCAACTATGTGCCTGTTTTCCAAATTTAGGCTTTCAAAAGGAAGAACATAAAAAGACCATATGACGATCAGATGATTTGAAGCTAAAAAGTGGAAGAATTGTTTGTAAATTACCAGATTTGCCATGGTTGATCTTTTCATGAGTAAATTCCAATAAGACAGAGTTCACTGGATGAGTACCAGAGATTTTCCAGCTTTTTGACACTGTGCTTTCAAACATCACAGACAAGAAAAATGTGTTGGTGTGAACAGGAGTGCGCAGGCAGGATCCAGCTGGACCTCTGGCAGACAGTGGAGTGGGAGGCCGGTGTCTGGCAGAGCTTCCACAGTCTCTCTCTCTGCGTGAGGAAGAGGACGGGTCTGGGAACAGGGTAGAGTTTCTGAGCCAGCAACTTTACAGGACTTCTGTCTGGGAGTCACATTTATTCACAGCTTTTCTTTCAAGGAGGGGGACAGTGAATGTGGGCCATATCTATTTCTGCTGCAGTGTAACTGAAGATATAGGTGGAGATCTGAACAAACACATTTAATATCACTGCCTAAAGCCTAACTGAAACACACTAATGTCATGAAAAGTGAACTGAAACTACTTCATTTCATAAACTCATAAACCGCTTTGTATGTTACTGTGCTTTATCACATTACAGTCTTGCTTGATGGGTTTCATTCCTGCTGTTAGACACTTGTAATCCAAGCAGGATACTGAAGACGGGCAGGAATAGTTACAGTATCTGAGGCCGAGTCGTTTGAGGTGAGAGACCTCATTTAACCACAGCAAATGTTAAAGGCCAAAGATTAGATTTACACAACTTTTAGCCACGAAGTCAGGAAAAAATCCTAAGGAATCTATGATTTACATAGAGAATAAAATTGGAAATTTGTATGTATTTATCCTTTTTTCTCACAGCCGAGACAGATGAAGCAAATGTACTAAAGCAGCAGCTTGTGTAATAGAGTAATTTAAAGTTTTAAAACAAAATATTAGACAACTCTGTTACAAAATGCTTCTATTTAAAAGTCATAATGGGATTAACTCAGTGCTGCCAACTAATGTAAAAAACACACAAAACAGTCTGCACCAGTCCACCAGAGTAAATATGACAAGGAAAGACCCCCGGGCATGTCCCCTGTTTAATCCCATTGTTTTGGTACAAGCTGTGAGCTCATTATGTAATGCACCCAGTTCTATACTGGGGTGTCAAGGTGATGATGATTATGAGGACGATAATGGCCACGACGATGAGACACATCATATTAGCTTTCAAAGATGCCTAAAATAGCATCACAAATGTTTTCATCTCCATAAGGAGGAATGGTCTGAATAAGTGAAGGAGGTCCAAAAATAGGAGCTGGCACAAAGCAGCCCAGTGTGTTTCACTTAATGATGATGACGAGCTATTGAAAGACTGAAGAAGTCCTGTTAATCCCTCTTCCTTTTGCATACTTGACTTTATTTATCCTGTCATTGCCAAAAGGATTAAGGGATTCTTGGTTTTCTTTTTGCAATATAATTTCCATACACAGTTAGTGAAACTACCCCATTCCAATGAAAAAGTAGTCATATCATTTCAATTCTTTCACATTTTGTCACATTAATGGCAAAAACTTCTGTGGATTTTATTGGGAGCCCATATCCATTGATCCATTGATCAAAACAAAGTAGTCCATAATTGTAAAGTAAAAAAAGTATACATGTTTTTTTGCATTAGAAAACATAATTAAATATATCATCAATTTGTATCCAGTCCATTTTACTATTATAGCCCAAAATAAAAGCCAGTACAATCAAGTTTTTCTGATTTTATTTCATTCTAGATATAAATACTGCTGTGAAGGGTATAATTCTAAGCTTTGTTTGAGACAAGGTGAAATATGAGCATCATGAACATCAAGGAGCATGGTAGGCAGATCAGTAGTGGAGACTTTTACAGCAAGGTCAGGTTATAAAATTTTGTTCCAGGAACTAATTATGGGAGCAAGGTTTCATCCATCATCTGAAAATGCATTGACGGTGGCTCGACTAAAAGGATGTTTGCCCTAACAGACTGGATGGGAAAGGAGAGAATTACTCAGAGAAGCAGCCAAGAAACCCATGGTAACTCTGGAGGAGCTGCAAAGATCCACAGTTCAGGTGGGGAAATTTAGTAAAAGGGCAAGTATTGGTTTTGCTCTTCACAAATCTGGCCTTTATGGATAAGTGGCAAGATGAAAACAAACAAAACAAAAAAAGCCACTAGACATTCTGTTTGCAATTTCTCCCAAGTCTTGAGGGAGGAAAACAACAAACGTGGAAGTTTGTGCTTGAATCAGATTACACCAAAAATTAACTTTTTTGCCTACTTGAAAAACTTTGCAAATTACGTTAAACACGCCACCGCCCACGTTGAAACATGGTAGTGGCAACATCATCCCATGTGGAGATTTATTTGGATTCAATGGCTATAAATTGTAGGCTTCAGGCCTACCATAAATTGTTTACTTGTGACTGAAGGGCATGGCTAATTCCTACTTCCTCTGGCTACCATACATTTGGTTTGTTGTTGTTGTCTGCTTTTACCTTGTCGTGTCCAGCGTCATGGTAAGCAGAATGGTCCTCTGGCTGCCATAGTTACACCAAACCTATTTGCTCTATTAAGGTAGGCTTTATACCTATAAATCCCTTCCTTGATTTCCAACAGTTGGTTTATTTAATCTATAAACTGATGACATGACAGGGGGAGAAGGTAAGAGGAATAACAGGTCCCGCCAGGAACAACAGGTCAAAGGGCACCAAGCCCCAGACCCAACATCTACTACAGTTAACCAAGTGCATTCACTCACTCACTCACTCACTCACTCACTCACTCACTCACTCAGGCCAGCAACACCCCCAGTGCGGCAGCTACCGCATCCCTGAGTCCATGGACCAATCACAGCTCACCGTCCCCCATCCCAGGCAGCGTCCAGGGAACGGGGTGTGAGAAGAGCCCCCCCCCCCCTTTTGCCCCACAGTGCAAGATGAGCCAGAGTCTAATTAAAACAGGAGGTTGGGGAATGCGGAAGAAAGTAACCCACCGCTGGCAGACAGTAGAGCACCCCCCCTCCCCCCACAACCCTTGTGTATGTGATCCTTGTGCAATGCCAAACATATAGAAGTATTTTTCGTTTTTCTTCAAACACCTAAAATTTGAGAACATACATTAGAAATATGATGTATTTTAGATTACATGGTTGTACTTTTTTTAGCATGATGTATGAACTTCTAATATCCCGTCGTGAAAATGACATCTTTATAACATGAGAACACAAGCTTAGGCCATTACTAACATTTCTGCCGAAACTGCTGTTTGTCGATTATACAATTTGTGTACTTTAACCCTATTCTTATCTAACACGCTGTTTTTCAATAGCTTCTTTATCATGAAGGTCTTTTATCAAAACACAACTGAGATCAGCTCCACATATTATGCTAAACGACTATTTAAAAGAGTACAACAGGCCGATTTCATTAATTCATTTCCAACAGTTTTACTGTTTATATACATTTCCAACAGTTTTACTGTTAAAAATGTATATAAAGACATCAGGCCTTAAATTGGTTAATGCTTTTATCTTACCTCTAAAATATTTTAAATTGACTACACTGCCTTCATGGCACAGTCTGTTTGATAAGACTCAGGGATACAGTGTAATTTACAGACCTGCTGGATCTGTCTGATCACTGGAAATACCTGTAAACAACATTAAAGCTGAGCCCCCGCTTGACTTTGTGGGGCACTGCACAGACCAACAGGCTGCTTGCACAGTGTGTTTTACCCAAATCAGCAGCGTATATTATTAGCCTTATGCAATATCAAGCACTTTTGCATAGGCCCACACTTGGCCTACCATTTAAGCATCTTCATTTATGTACCTATAAATAGAACAGCACTGTCTACTTGACAAATTTTTTTCACCCCGACTTCTTTGCACCCAGTGTCCATTACATAGCCTATGCATCATATTTCTGAGTGAAGCGTATATAAGGCAGGGATAGCTGCCTGGGGGCTTCACTGCAGTCGGCAGATTCATCTGAGCGAATCCACTCTAGTCTTAGAGATAACCCTGAGGTGAGTTTCACTGGAGGGCTGCAGACCTGTAGGCAAATGTGCCCTCTGGCTCAAAGAGTGTACCTTCGTGGATATGAATCGAACAAAGGACCGAAAAGGTCTGTTTCCTGAACGTCAGGAGCTCGGCTTATGGCTTCGGACTTGAAAAGAGACCAAATGGGGGAGAAAACTCAACCTACTGAGCACATCTGCCAAGGAGATTCAATCTTTTCTCTTGGAGGGTTTGGTTTTGGAAAAGCTTGGATAACCTCAACTGATTATTTTTTCCTTGGATTACTTACTGAGCCGGACTGAAAAAAAAAACATCTTAAATGCTGAAGATTACTTGTAGCTTTGTACTCCTAAATGTCATAGACTAAAGTGTTCTTTGATTCAGAATGAATCTATTTCAACATGTTTTATGTAACTAAAGCTGATTTCTTGGACTGATGATGTTTCTTTTGCTCTTCTTTCTCAGTTAAAAATGGCATTCGCTGGACTTCTGAGTGATGCTGACATTAGTGCAGCCATTGCAGCTTGCCAAGGTAAACCAAGTCCCAACATGTAATTCCTTAACCTTCTTAACAAATGTAGAAATCTGGATTTGTTAATAGATCAGTTTCACAAGGCGGGAGGTTTAGAACATTAATTCATTCAACCAAATGAATCATGATGAAGGGCCTCAGGCTTTTAAAACACTGGAAAAGCTAAAATTGTGTCTAAGCACAAGGAAAGACTTGCCATTGCAAACAGGAACCAGTGAGGCTGCAAAACTTGACCCAGATTGTTTTGACTGATCTTTATTTTCTGATGTGATCCCTGTCTCCATCTCCTCACAGCCGCTGACTCCTTCAAGCACAAGGATTTCTTTGCCAAGGTCGGCCTGGCTGCCAAGTCTGCTGATGACATCAAGAAGGCCTTCGCCGTCATTGACCAGGACAAGAGTGGCTTCATTGAGGAGGATGAGCTGAAGTAAGCAATGACTCTAAGGCTTTATACTTTGGCTATTTAAAGTTTTTGAAATAGGCAGTTTCAAATAGACTTCAGAATAACAAGGCAGCCTCAACACATCTAAAAACCTGTGGCAGTAACTCAATGACACCTTTTTGCTACAGTCCAAGAGGTGTCATTGCAAATATTCCCAAAATGCATTTTTAACTTGGATAAAAATGCAACAAGAAGGCTTCAGCCAGTCTTCAGTTTGTCCCCAGTTCCAGGAATGGCAGGATTTCAATGCATTGGTTTGAAAAAGTGTGTCCTGAATCAAAGCATTGTGAAAAGTGAGCAGATGTGCTTTTAAGGGAGCTTATATCGCTTAATATATTTCCCTGATTGTCCTCTCCAGGCTGTTCCTGCAGAACTTCTCTGCCGGTGCCAGAGCTCTGACCGATGCCGAGACAAAGACCTTCCTGAAGGCTGGTGACTCTGATGGTGACGGCAAGATCGGAGTTGATGGTAAGGAAACCCTTGCTTTGCCACTAACACCTTTATATCAAACACGTTTTGACAAATAGTTTGTAAAAGCTCTAAAATAACATTTCCTTTTTCTCCTCCATGCAGAGTTCGCTGCCATGGTCAAGGGTTAAATGGAGTGACCAACATCTGACTTCACAACTCTAAAGGAACAACTTGAGCCAAAGACATCCTCTTCATCTCTTCTTCTCCTTTTCCCATTCACTCTATCCCTTGTAGACTCTGCAACACTTTTATACATTTGACTTTTGACCCCTGACCAGACGAACAACTCTTTCTCAGGCCGTGCTCACTCTAGTGCTACCCACGATGAATGTACCTGACTATGTATGACGTGGCTGACTTGTGTCTTTCTCTCTCTCTCTCTCTCTCTCTCACTTCTGTTGTCATTTTACTGTGTGAGATTTGCATGCTGTGAGATCACCAATGATGCACTTTTATGGAAAATGGACGGACGATGAGACAACAGTAAAGGTTCTTTTTCAATAACAACGGCCTGACCCTGTTCTTTTCTTACTATGGGGCAAATCAGTGATTGCTGATAATGCACCAGCTGCACCAACACCCACCCATCCATCCATCCATCCATCCATCCATCCATCCATCCATCCATCCATCCATCCATCCATCCATCCACCCATCCATCCATCCATCCATCCATCCATCCATCCATCCATCCATCCATCCATCCATCCATCACTTACACACACAGTCAGACCTAAGGGAAATTCAGAGTGGTTAACCTTATAGTCAGGTTTCTGGACTGAGTGTGGAAGCTGGAGTACCTGGGGAGAACCCTCGCATACATGGGGGAACATGCAAACTCCATGCAGAATGACCCCCGGCTAGAGTCAGAACCAGGAGCTTCTTCCTGCCAGGCAGCAGTGCTACCAGCTGCTCCACCATGGAGCCAGCTTAGGAACAATTCATGAGAAATTGTTGGGACCAGTATGGGGCGATACACTGTTAAGAAGGAACTGAATTCACAATAAGGAATGAAACTTTGACAAGTAAACACGTTGAGGGTTACTAAGAAAATCTGATTAGTTTTGATAGAAAAAAGCTAATTTTCAATTGTTAAAATCAGTTGTTTTGCTGGCGCAAACTAAAAAGTTTGGCATAACCTTAAAAAACCTTTACAAAGTCATGAATCTTTCCAGGTAACAGCTAATCCCCGATTATATATGAAAGACAGACAAAAGCACTGGCAATTCACCCGCTGTTTTAAGACCAATAAGGATTACTAATCAAACCAAATAAGCTTAAAACTATTTTATTCAGAAATGTTGCTTAGCAATCTGAAGTATTTTAAACAAACTTTTAAAGATAATCCAAAACATATTGCCAAAATACTGAGCTTCCTTCCTCCAAGAGTCAAGAGTCATGAATAGAGCATTTCACTGGGCGAGAGGCGGGGTACACCCTGGACAGGTTGGCAGTCTGTCGCAAAGACGTTCAAATTCAGGCTAATATTTTTTACAATGTGTAAGTATTTTGTACAAAAACTAGCAATTCCCTAACATTTTAGCCAGCCACAGTGATACTAGGTAAGTTAAAATATTGTTAAAAAAATGTATTTCAGTAACTCAGTTCATTGATCATTCCTCAGTACATGAAACACACAATATAGAATTATTCCACATTCACGAATGCTTTTAACTATTTATTTTGTATTAATTATACACAATTTTCCACTTACAGCTGATGAAAACACATAATTTAAGATTTGAATATTACATCACACCAATAAAAAACATTTTATTACAGAAATGTGGGTTAATGTAGCATGTTTGATACCTGATTGAAGGTTGTTATTTTAAAAAGGTACTTTTAATCTGTCAAGCGAGCCTTGCCAGAACGCCTATTCTGATTAATTTTATATGAATTTAACGTGCAACTGTTAAATTGCATCACACGACACTAAAAATGTCAGTGTTGTATGATGCTTAAAACGCAAAAATCTGATTAATTCCTTTAACTTCTAATGAGCCACAAGGAGGATGTGTAGATTAAGTATCAAACTGAACGATATATCAAATGCAGAATTGAACTGAGAACATTGAAAACACTTGATGACCTGAGAGGGACAAACTATGTGATACTTTTTGAAAATAGTTATGCCAAGGTCTGCTATACAGATTCAATGTAAGTGCCATAGTACAGGAAATACAATGTCACCACATGGCACTACTTTATAAAGCTATTATATGTCAGAAAAAAGGCCAACAACAAGCTCTGCATTGATAACAAACAGCCACATGGTGGTGCTATCAAGCCATTTGATTCTATGTTGTTAGGTCCATTCTTTAATGAATATTAAGACACAAAATGTATTTTTTGTGTATCAGATTACATTAATAATTATCTGTGAGATGTAGTAAAATGCTGATATTCAAAACAAAATCATTCAGAGCCTAACAACAACAAAACTTTGGAGAACAAAAAAAGGATTCCCCTGGTTCTCATTAAAAAAGCGGTTTCCTCTATCCCTGCTGCTGCCATTATTGCTGACTGCAGTCACCAGGGATGGTGCAGAGTCAGATGGCTTGACAAGCTTCCCCTGGCAGGCAACAAAATCATCGGTAAAAAAGAATCAGTGGGCAGCTGTTGCCATGGGGATCAGGTGAAAAACCCTGATGTTCAAAACATCTTAGGCCCCGCCCTATTTTAACCTTGAACAGGCAACTCAGATTAGATTTCATGTGTCATTTTAACAGCTAAAGCTGATTATACATTAACATTTAAATATAACATGATCACTGAAATTATGCAATTGCATATTTTAAATGTAATTGCTCTCTCTGAAGCAGTTGTGGGCTAGGTTTTGCCAGCAATACAGCATTTAAATCTGCAGAGGACCTCCTTCAGTATTAGAAAGTTAAAGGCAGATGTCCCATGTGTTCCAGAACTCTAGAGTAACAACTAATGGGAAATTGAAAGGGTTTTCCATGTGATGCCCGCTAAGGAACTGATGAAGATAACCATTGAAGTAGGACTTGGCACTAGAAACACAGAGAGAACAGTAGCGGTATGTTAGCACTCAGAAGCCAAATGAGCAATGTGTTCTGGGGTTGAAAGGCTCAGCCTTCAGTATGGGTGTCTTTTAATGCTGCTGAAAGTAAGACCATAAATAATGTCTTAGAAAGTTGTCTTCTGGGTCAAACAGATAAATTACAGGTAAACCCAGGATGTAGCAGGCGACAGAAGAAGATCCCTCACTGGCCAGCAGAAATGTTGACAAGCCAGGATTAGAACATCTGTAGACCTCCGCTTAGCTTAACGAGTGAAAATGTTCCAGAGTTCTAGACTCCAGGGGTCCTGCAGAAACCATGATTCTTCTGGTCTCTGCACAGAGCCAACCTCATATACCAGCAGCCGGGTAGAGGGATTTTTCTTACTTTAAAGTTTAGAAAACTCCTAACCAATTATGATTTGCAATCAATGCTGGTGATACTCTGGTGCGGAGCTTTAGATGGCCATGCAAGAATGTTAATTTTGTGAGAAATATGTCTGTGAATTAATTCCTTTGGCCATATGTTTCCAGTCTTTATCCTGTTGGAAAAAAAACAACAACAAAAATGATGACACATTTCAGTTTTCTGACAGAGGTCCTCAGACTGTGGTTTTTTTTAGACTGCTCATGATATCTTAAACTCTCACTAGGCCAAAGGCAACGCAGATCCTCGTCCGTACGCAACAGTTCCACATATCCATCATTTGCTCCATGCCAAAGTCACCTGGAGTGTTTGTTGCCGGAATTCTTAATGTTGGTCTCACCTGATCAACACACACCACACTTTAATAGGAAGAGAAACCATAAACTGGGAATGGAAATGGACTTTTGTGCCTTGTAGGGGGGCTAGTCTAACTGTTAGCAGATAATCCTTAACGTTGCCAGAGCCTGATGATGAACTGAAACTAAAGACATGACAAAAACCTGGCCATGTTGGAGTGGAAACAGAACTGATGACATGGACGGCAACAACTGTGACCTCTGTGCTTCTGTAAAATACAACTGTTCTTGCATTTAGACTTTCAATTGATTTTGAAAGACACAGTTGAAATCTTTTCCACTCTGAATCTATGCTGTGATTACCTCAAAAGGGAAATGTGTCACATCTCTTAGAGTGGCCGTATTACTTCAAATGGTTGACACTTGGTCGACAGATAATTTTGTGGATTACACTTTTTAATCTTACTTGGAAAGCGCAAATATGATGCAACAGTCAAGGTTCAAAACAGCAGGTTTTAATCCTTGAATACATAGGCTATACTTCTCCACATTTAGGATATTATTCACTAAAGTTTCTAGACACCTGCAGACAGAGAGGATGGACAGGCAAAAGGGGAGGGGAGAGATGCTGGGCACTACAATGTTGATTGGATAAAATCCAGCCAGTAGAATTAAAGGAGTGAAATGGTAGAGGCAGTGCTGTTCACTGGATATAAACAGGAAAGGTTAATAAGACAGGTGAGACACCCGGGAATACGAGAAGCAAGCTGCTGTGGCTGCAGGAGAATTTGATCCCTGAACACGTGAGAAACTCAAGCATCCTTCTGAGCATTGTGAGGGGAATATATAAGGCAACTGTCAGAGGGCACCAGAATCTGAACTGCTACTGTTGCTACTGCTTTGGAGCTGGACTGAAAAGAGCAAACAGTGGTGAGTCCCACAGCTGCAACACAGGGGAGGGGGGACCCCCGGTAGAGGAAGCTGGTCAGGTGCAGCGTGTATTCTCAGAAGCTTTAGCTGAGGCTCATTAGACTTCAGTGCAGGACTAAAACTATATTTAAAGTTCTTTGTCAACCTACAGATGAACACAAAGGATTTATGCAGCGAAATTATAGTGAGGTGATTGCTGACTTTTAGAAGATCTTGTTAAAACTGTAATGTCTCTTAAAAAATATGATTTTCAGAAAGCTGCCTAATCCTACTGCTTTGGTGGATAATACTGACAAAAATACTATAGTTAGTTTAATTTTATGCTTTAAACTTTAACAAAAAAAATGGAATCCTCACCCTTTTTAAGAGCATGTTTTAATGCATTGCATTTGTTTTATTTGGAAGAGGGATTGATGAATTTGTGGAAAAAATATCATCTGTTTAGAATTGAGTGTCATTTTAAAGGTGCAAGGTCTGGGCATATATAATAGGGTTGCTTTTCTTTATTTTGCATTTCACATTAAAATGTTATGTCTCCTTATTTTATTTAACCTACAACTTTTGCACAGCTTCAAAATGTGGAATATTCTGTACAGACAATGAAAATAGGCTCAGTAATTAAATCACCTGCAGAAGGAAATTTGATCAAAAAGAGCATGAAACAGGGATAAATGCAAGCAATATAAAGGTGTTATATTTTGTACAAATTTAGCATGTATTTTTCCAAAGTGTTCATATTCCAACAGGCATGACTGGACATTTTTATAGGATCATGATATTAACCTAGATACAAGTGACAGGTTAATCCACTGTGACACAAAAAAGATCCAGAGTAATAAAAACAACTAAAAAAACAAAAGCACTGGGTGTCTTTCCAAACCAGCGTTTATGTGTTATCATGTTCAGTATTTACAAAGTCTTTCTTTTATACATTGCAGGACCAACATGTCACTCACCTCCATTCTTTCAGCTGAGGCCATCGAAAAGGCGGTCAAGGACTGTGAAGGTACTAAAATCCCCTAATACATCTTGCCTTTAAATTTAGACTTAAATAATAATTGTTTTGTTGCCTGTGCAAATTCTCAGTTATACGGGTTATTGCAACAACAAACAGGCTTAAATCGGAGACAACTGGACTGTCGTTCAGTTCTTTCTGAAAACGTTTCAACACCCATCCAGGAGTCTTTGTCAATTCTGGTGGCTCACACTTGAACAACCTGCATTTGGTGCACTGCTGCTTTTTAAAGGACATCCTCCTTTGCGCATTCTAAGTCAGATGCAAGTCAATGACCCACCATCGCTGTCCTGGGTTGTTAGAATCTATTGCATCTAACTTAGAATGCATTTAGGAGGATGGGCTTCCATGTCCTTAAAAATAGCAGCGCTCCAACTGCAGGCTGCTCAAGTGTGAGCCACCAGAATTGACAAAGACTCCTGGATAGGTGTCGACACGTTTTCAGAAAGACCTAAGAGACAATCCGGTTGCCTCCTATTTAAGATAGTTTGCAAATGTTTTGTTAGTGAACATATAGTCATATATCTCCTATTTTAGTTTCCCTTCACTGGCTTCCTGTTAAATCAAGAATAGAATTTAAAATACTCCTTCTCACGTATAAAGCCCTTAATAATCAAGCTCCATCATATATCAGAGCTCTGATTACCCCGTATGTTCCTAACAGAGCACTTCGCTCTCAGACTGCAGGTCTGCTGGTGGTTCCTAGAGTCTCTAAAAGTAGAATGGGAGGCAGATCCTTTAGCTATCAGGCTTCTCTCCTGTGGAACCAGCTCCCAGTTTTGGTCCGTGAGGAAGACACCCCGTCTACTTTTAAGACTAGGCTTAAAACGTTCCTTTTTGACAAAGTTTATAGTTAGGATAGCTTAGGATACTCTGAGCTATCTCTGTACTTATGCTGCTATAGGCTTAGGCTGCTGGAGGACTTCAGGGTTTATTTTCTCACTCTGCTGAGTTCTCCTACTGTTCTCCAATTTGCATTGCTTGATTGTTATTACATCTTTTACATTTTTCTTCTTTTTTTTTGGTCTGCCGTTCTGTTAGCTGTGACATCATCCAGGGAAGACAGATCACCCGCTATTTTTATATAATGTAGAAAAGATTCCTGGATCAATGTGTGCTTCTGTGCTTTTTTGTCTCTCTTGTTGTGTCTCTGCTCTGTCTTCTGTAACCCCAGTCAGTCGAGGCAGATGACCGTTCATACTGAGCCTGGTTCTGCTGGAGGTTTTCCTTCCCGTTAATGGGGAGTTTTTCTTTCCACTGTCGCTTCATGCATACTCAGTATGAGGGATTGCTGCAAAGCCATGGACAGTGCAGATGACTGTCCACTGTGGCTCTACGCTATTTCAGGAAGAGTGAATGATGTTTGTCAAGACTTGATGGAATCTATTGTGTTTCCTTTGATAGGAAAATTTTTGACCAATCTATATAATCTGATCTAGTCTGTATAATCTGATTAAATTTGACTTTGGAAAATCCCTTGAGATGATATGCATCGTGAGTTAGCCCTATATAAATAAAATTGAATTGAATTGAATTAACTCAGCCCAATTTCCCCTGCAGGATGAAAATTATTATACGAGAAAGTTAATAGTTATTCCAATTCATACTTCATGCAAAATGTGTGTCGCCTCAGTGCTATGCATATCTGGAACTTTCATCATATAGGTGTATATTCCTCTCCACAGCTGCATTATTTTACACTATATCTCCCTAGCTAAAGCCACGCTCTGCTTTATATCAGTCAAAAAAGATTCTTTCTTAGCACAGGCCATCTGTCTGTGTGTATTAGAAGATGAAAAACAGGAAAGCGCCCACATGCTGGTTTAATCCCAAAAACAGCCCCTAACCAGGTGACTCTCAGGGTCATCACAAACCCTCTATCTTTGCTGAACGCATGTGTGTGTGCGTGCGTGTGTGCGTGCGTGTGTGTGTGTGTGTGTGTGTGTGTGTGTGTGTGAGTTGGTACATGTCTTTTTACTTGTTCTTGTCCATTTTACCAGTAAGGTTAGGACTTTTTTGCTCCTCACTTTTTTTCTGGGCTAGAGGTTCTGGTTTATACTGGTAAAGGTTAGTGTTAGGGACAGAGTAAGGCCTTAGAATGGATTGAACATGAATAGAAATCTGTGTAAGCATGGCCCTCAGTAAGTATTTTAAGCAAGGGTGTGTGTGTGTGTGTGTGTGTGTGTGTGTGTGTGTGTGTGTGTGTGTGTGTGTGTGTGTGTGTGTGTGTGTGTGTGTGTGTGTGTGTGTTTGTGTGTGTTTGAGCAGCTCCAGACTCGTTCTGCCATAAGAAGTTCTTCCAGCTATGTGGCCTGTCATCAAAGACACCCAAGGAGGTGCGAGATGTGTTCCAGATCCTTGACGAGGACAACAGTGGCTACATCGAGGAATCTGAGCTCAAGTGAGTAAAACGATATCTGGGAGAGAGCCAGTTGTCTGTATTTATTGCTCAGATAGTGACAGTTTTACTCAACCAAGCTGTTCAACGTGTATGGTTCTCAATTAGTAGAACACCAACCTCTGGTTTTACTCGGGAAACAAAGCTTTGGTATTGGCTTGCTAAAAATTAATGACTTGGCTACTAACATGGTGTTCCATTTTACTCCTGAGTTGGATACGGGATTGACATAAAACTGATCTCAACCATGTTTCAGGTCCAAATTTGGAAACTGGTGAAATTTGTTCAGTGAAGAGACTAAGTACGGCCAACATTAAAAGCTGACAATAATGTTTTTCTCTGCATTTTTTACTTTCAGTTACCATAGCAACGTGTTCACTAAAGGAGATCGTCCAGTAGGCTACTCATTGTACAAGAAACATAAAATGAGATACACATTTTCAGAAATGCCAGCAAACTGCTTTTCAGAGCAACTATTACTAAATTCTAAATGCAAGGTGGCCATATTGGATTTTGAGGTCAGGACTGGAGAGACCATCAACTTTTCCGAGCAAGATTCTGACTTTTTGGGACCTTCATGTTCATTTTTCAAACTAAAAACTAGTACATTTTTAACTTCTGAGTAAACATGAAACTGCTAAATGAACTATTCCCCTCCAGCAGCCAAAGACTTTCAGTGGATAGGAATCTTTCTTCGTTTTAATTTCATGACACAGCACCGTTGATAAAGTCCAAGTTCAGCTGCCATCCTACTGTTTTTACAATGTCGGTCAAGATGGTGGAACTTGTCATTTACTGACACGGTACTTGTTATAGAATGTTTAAGAACCAGTGCTTTAAATCTTTTTTTTTTCCCCTATTTTTTTTTTTACAGAAGTAAGAGATCAAAAACAAAGAAAGAAACAAAGATTTTGTTCAACAAATCACACAGAGTTATTTGATTCCCTTTGTGTTAGGAGGGCTTAGTGATGACCCAACCTGTGTTGTGTACAGATTGGTGTTAGAGAGTCCTGTCTGTGTGTTTGCAGGTTCTTCCTGCAGCGGTTCTCTCCTGGGGCACGGACCCTGACCGAAGCAGAAACAAAGAAATTTGTCTCAGCAGCTGATGAAAACAGCGACGGCAGAATTGGAGCAGATGGTCAGTATCTCATTTCTCACATTGTCCAGGTGGCAAAAAATGGCAAAAAGGAAAGAGCTGACTTGATTGGATTAACTCGCCCATACTGGAACCAGAAAACATGTTCATCCAAATATTAAGTCACTGATTTAACACACCTAAATGACATTTAAGGTTTTTCTTATTTTTCAAACCTCAAACATTTATTTGATTGGGATTTTAAAGTAGATCAATGCAAATCAGCTCAAAATTGTGGAGTGGAAGAAAAATTATCCATAGTTTTCTAAATGTTTTCCAATCAGCAAACTTAGAATTAGTGTGAAGGGGCTCTCATCCAATGAGACAAAGATGGGAAGCTTGGTCTGAATGCTAAATGCTGTATGTGACACAAAACTAACACTGCACACCAACCTTAAAACACCAGGTTCCTTGTTAGATTAGCATCCCCGTGGCATGGTGCTGCCACCCTCATGTTTCTCTGTGGGAATGCTTTTATTCAGCTAGGAAAGGTAACCAATATGTTTGTTACAATGACTTAGACCAGGGGTGTCAAACTCATTTCTATATGGGGCCACTTTGGCGTCATGAAGTCATTAAAAGGGCCGGTTGCACCTGTATAGACGATACTTTTCATTTCATAATTTCATTCCAGTTCACATAGAAGTATAAAAAATGCAAAGTAACATAAAAGTAGCAACCTTAGGCCCAGTTTATACAGTTTATCTGCAAAAAAAGTTGATATTGGGGTGAGTTACGCTTACAGGAGGCACAGATTTAGCCACTTTATACACTTTAAAAGGATATATGCCTCTACTTTATGACATGATGCCTTTTTTTTTTTTTGGCTCTTGAGGGCCGGATTATTTACCTTGACGGGCCGGATTTGGCCCGCGGGCCTTGAGTTTGACACCTGTGACTTAGACAAAGTCCAGGTCTAAATCCTGATAGGAATCTGTTCCAGGAAAAATTTATGTTCACATATGTTCCCCATTCAATCTGACTGACTTTGATCTATTTTGCAAAGAAGAATGGACAATGAATGTAGTTCCTAGATTATTAAAGTTGGTGCCCCCAAAGACTTTCAGACATTTAATTCAACATGATACAGTCAGCTATTCTTATGTTTCCAGGCTGGATTAGATTTGCAATTTTAGAAGTCATATGGACATAAACAGAGTTTGTAAATTTGTATGCAAAGATGGTTTTCAGAGTAGAGAGAACAATCAATGAAAGTCTGTTGCCACTGTAATGCAGATATTGAATGCAACTGATTCATACCCAATTGAATATGTTTCACTTTTCTCCAGAATTCCACACAATGGTTCTGTCCTGAGTTCTACCAACAAAAAGTGGCCTTTGACTGTTTCCCAGCCTCTGGAGTCATCTGATAACTGCTTCCATTCCCAAGATGTTTTTCATTCAATCCTGTGTCTGCTTATAATTTCTAAAATAGATTATACTGTTTCATTTTCAAGACCCATTCTTCAGGGTGATTTTCCTCTTGGCCTATGGTTTCCTAGCTCTGTACATTCCGCATGTAATAAAGAATGATGTGAATAAAGATCTGCAAACATGTACATCTAAATATATGAGCAGAGTTTTCATTCATTTATTTATTGGTTGATTTATTTTCCTATTATTTTTCTTACCTATTGGGTGTCAGAGCCTGTCCCAGCATACAACAGGAAATTGTGCAGTACATTATGGGCCAATCAACAGAAAGATACACAGCACCTATAACCCTGCAGGTGGTCCAACACTACATGGCAGCAGAGATGAAAGCATCGCGTCAGAAGAATTGCATGTATATAATCTTGATATGATGCTCTTATGCCCTATATATCTGCGACAGACTGGCGACCTGTCCAGGGTGTACCCCGCCTATGCATATATATATATATATATATATATATATATATATATATATATATATATATATATATATATATATATATATATATATATATATATATATATATATATATATATATATATATATCACACATTCACAGCCACAGATGCCCTGGGGGCAGACTGACAGAAAAGGGGCTGTTATACAATCGGCACCACTGGGCCCTTTGACCACTGACAGCAGACAAAGTGAGTGAAGTTTCTTGACCATGGGCACCTCGACTGAGGCTGTTGGACGGAAAACCCACCGGTTACAGGACAAACTACTGCACATACGTATGCACATACACCGAAATTTACACACATACACTTAAATTTAACACCATAGGTTCAGGCATATTATTTAACACCATAGGTTCAGGCATATTATTTAACACCATAGTTTGACTCTGTTTACCTCCAAGCTATTATTAAAGCGGCAGTGGATAGAGAATCTGAAACAAACTGTAATGATGACAATGATCGACAGAAGTTGAACTGTTACTAATTGGTTTATACTCCTGCTTGAATTGTTCCTTTTGATTTTTCTGTCCATCTTCCCTCCTCATATGCAGCCTGTGCTACATGAAATAGTTAAGTTATTTAGCATTTTTTACTTCATCATAAATCACACTACTTAATCACACAGCTTATTTAGTCTGAGTATGCCATTTTTAATAATTGTATAGTGGGTTTTTTTTTTTCAAGGCTAAAGAATTTGGCTTAAAATTTGGCCATTCCAGTCGGACATGGTCCTTTTCACAAATTCTTTGAGGTGTTTTATTGTTGCCAAATTTATGCAGTGGTCTCACTCACATACACAAATAAATGCTTTGCTGCAGACTTGAAGTAAGCCTCTTTAAATTGGTAATTTCACTAAAATAATGCAAAACAACAAGAAAGTGTTGGGAATGTGGTTGTCGGTTTTGACTATAATAGGTATTTTTTCTAGAAATATCCCGAAACAAATGATAAAACTATGACTTGTGCTTGTTCCAAATTTATGAAATAGCTTATAACTCCTAAAGTGAACGAAACCCATTTTAAGATCATTATCAAAATATATCCTGTTGCCATATTCCTTGAAAGGAGATTTAAATTTGATTGTGTCTTTTGTAAATCAACTGATGAATCCCTGGAGCATGTTTTTTTTTTATGTCAGTGTTCACAAAGCTTTAGGATAGACATATGGAACTGGATTAATATTAAACTTAACATTCCTTTGTTTGATACTGATGCCATTTTATTGTATGTGGACAATTTAAATCCAGCTTTCTCTGATGTCATACATATAAGCTAAATATCCTATTCACTCACTGTAGTAAATGAAGAGTTAATACACTATCCTTCCTCTGTGTTCTAAAATTAAAAGTATACTATTTAGCATAAAATAAGGTTAAACAATGGAAATCAGCGAAAATCATCTCACAACAGACTGCTAAAAAGCTTTTGTTTTGAGCTTTTCATTGTGGTTTACTCTATTTTTTTCTTTGTTTTTGCACAGCTTATATCTTTTTCATGCCCCCTAACTTGTAATCCTCCAGGAGAGTTTGTATTCTAATGTGTTATGTATGACTTTCAGCAATGTTTTGTTCTTTGTTAAATAAAAAAAATAACAATAAGAAAAGTGTTGCGTTGACCGGAACCTTAACTATGTGGACTTTCCTTTTACCCGGACAATTGAGCATGTGACCCCTACTGTCAAAAGCAGGAAGTGAACGATGGAAAGTGCCATAATGTGAGCTGTATGTCTTTTCACAGAGTTATTTTCTACTTTTCACTTTATTTACACAATAACAAGGTGCAACAGGACGCGGTGTTTGCATCCTCCGGAAGGTGAGTACTTCCGGTCATTATCACAGATGTTTAGCTTGGCTATAGGAACCGGGTTAGCCTGTTAGCTGGCTTCTGCTAGCTGGGTCGGTGGCTGAGCAACAGTTCATGGCCAGAAGTTGGAGGATTCTCATCAAGCCCCAACATCTCTGACACCTTCTCTTACTTTGTAGGGGGTTAATGCGGTTGTTAAAGTTTCAAAAGGCCTGGGGACTTGTTTTTGTTTGTCGCTTATTAAGTTATTCTTCCGTGAGATTTCACCGGCTGGAAAGCATCAATCAGCGAAGTTAACCTCCTTCATGAAGAGATGAATCCTTTTATAGAAAGCAGGTCTAGGATGTTCGTACAATAAATGGCGGGTTTTCTCACTTTAGAGGGTCCTTATTCATTCTGGTTTAAATGCTACCTCTTCAGTACATGTTGAGCACTTTTCGAGTCGAGATGTCTTCTCTCACTACTCAGGTCACTTAGACCTCTCTTTTAGGCCTCAGGAGGCATTGAATCTCCATGTCTGGGGGTAGTTTTTACATCGGCACAAAGCTGGATGGTTAAAAAAAATCTTCCATGTAAATAATGAACAAAGTGTAATGGTTGTTGTCCCACAGAAGCATCCAGCTGTAAACATTTGGTGTTTTAGCCTCTTATTCCAAGTCTTCCGCCAGGTGTGTGCTAAGAAGTACGCTGGCAAAATGCTTCTGAATTAAGTTGAACTAACTCTTTGCCTGTGGTCTTTTAAGCCAGATGTATTTATTCCTTATCTTAGCAGCGTTATCTCATCAACAGACCTGGAAACTGTTATTCATGCCTTTGTTTCTTCAAGATTGGATTAGTGTCAATAAAAACTGCCCAATCAAAGCAGGACTGGACCGTCTACTGGTTGTACAGCCAGAGGATCCTGCCAGATTTCTGAGATCAGAGGTTTTCTCCTGTCGTTCTGCGACTCGTCCAGCTTTATTGGTTCCCAGTCTACTCTAGAGTACTCTTTAAGACCGTGTTCTCGGTTATCAGGCTTTGAATGATCAAGCACCAGCATGCGTCTTAGGACTATTATATCTGTATGTCCCCAGCAGGTCCCTAAGGTCATGTGATCAAGGCCCGGTGGTTGAAAACTCACGGTGACAGGAGGGCCTTCTCAGCAGGACTCCACAGCGCTCTTCCCTTTAGTTTGAGGTCGGTGGACTCTGAGCTTTTTAAAAAGCGACTTAAAAACTCATCTTTTTACATCATCTTTCAATTAACTATTTTGATGTACTAATGTTTGATCGTCACTTTAGGATTTATCTCTTGAGAGGGAGGTGCTAGCTAAAGTTTTGACTTATTTACTAGAAGAAACTGATGCAGAAGTCGAAGCAGTTGCTAAATATAAAGCATTTAGGAGTTTGATCCATCTTTATACACTAAAATGTTTCCAAACTATTTAAAGTTACTTGTATGATGTTCTATGAAGCCGGCATACTCGGCCAGAACGCGTGGATGCACAGGGAGAACATGCAAACTCCATGTTAAAAGGCCACTGAGAATTCAGTGGTGATGCTGGTGTGAACTGAATGAAACCGAAGGTTTCCTTGTCTCAACTCTTTGTCTTTCTGCCTTTTCCAGTCCCAAAATGGCCTCCGGAGCACAAGAGAAACAGTACACGCCATCCCTTCTCAGTTTTTTCATTTATAACCCCACGTTTGGACCGCGGGAAGGAGAGGTGAGCGGGTCTTTCAGTGCAGGACAGCTTTCCGTCTTCTCTGCAAAGCCTTGTTTTTGAACGGTTTGCTGTTTTCAAATTTTCTCTCTCAGGAGGAGAAAAAGATTTTGTTTTACCACCCGAGTGAGGTCGAGAAAAATGAGAAGATCCGAAATGTGGGCCTTTGTGAGGCCATCGTTCAGTTCACCAGGTACAACACGTCATTAACACTTTATAGCCTTTGCAACAATGTTGATAACCCCATTTGTCACGCTCAGACCACAAACTCCTTACCAGGGTTTTATGTGACGTGCCAACACAGCGTCATGCATTATTGTGAAGTGCAAGAAAAATAGTTTATGGGTTTTTAAACTCATTCATAAAAAAAGAAGAAAGCTGAAAAGTGGGTTGTGCACTTAAATTCACCTCCCATGACTCAGTACATGATAGAACCACATTTTTGCTTGGATTACCTCCAGAAGGATTCAGTGGTACGTCTCTGACAGCTTGCCGCATCTTAAGGCCAAAGTTTTTGTCTGTTTTTGTTTGCTAAATAGCTTAAGCTGCGTCAGGAATCGATTTTGGGTCTCTGGAGATCGATATTCACGTCTTGCAACATATTCTAGTTAGATCTACAGTAGGTCTCCATTGACTGTGTGATTCTGCTTTGATCTACACCACATCATTGTAGCTCTGGCTGTGTGTTTTGGGTCGTTTCGAGGTCTTTCTGAGCTTCTAAAAGGTTTGCTTCCAGGATAGTTGTTTTTAGCACCATCCATCCTCCCATCAACCTTTTTTCTGGGCCTACTAAAGAAAAGCATCCTGTTGCTACCTTCACCATGTTTTACTCTGGGGATGATATGTTCAGGTGTGACTACTTCAGGGATTGTGGTATTTTTAAATTAGATTGACTCATATCAGTGAAATAAGTGGGTTTTTTTTTTGCTGCAGGCTTCATTTGACCAGGTTTTGGGCCTCTTTGTAAAAAAGATTCTGACCGAGTAGGGAAGTTTTGTGATAACAGCCTATATACACACAAACACCGATGTATATCAAAATAAATCAGTAAGAAGCACAAAGGATCAGTTGGTTATCCTTTATTTTTGATGCATCCTCTTTTTCACACCCACTTCTTCTCTTGCTCCAGGACTTTCTGTCCAACCAAACCAGCCAAATCCCTGCACACGCAGAAGAATCGGCAGTTTTTCTTTGAGCCAGAGGAACATTTCTGGATAGTCATGGTACACAAAATTTCCTGATTTCTCCATTGGTCCTGCCTTATTTTGATCCTTATTTGGAGTAACTTTTGGTGTTTTGTCTGATTCCTCAGGTGGTCCGAAACCCAATGATTGAGAAGCCGAACAAAGATGGCAAACCTCCCGCAATAGAGTATCAAGAAGAAGAAATACTTGTGAGTTAGCGAGCGGTACTTACAGAAAGACAGCAGCCAGCAGTACGCTGAGAAAAGGAGCACAGTTAGACCTTATCACAGGTTTTATACAAAAATCTAAAATACGATCTTAGGAACAAAGCAACTCTAGTCCATCTCCAAAATATTACATGTTAATTATTTGTTATAAAAATGTTACGTCTAACATTTTGGTGTTAGAATTTGATCCACGGACTAAAGCAGAAACACAGATTAAACACCAGTAAAGTTCTGTTGTTTTTAATTTCCTTTTTATGCAGACTATATTGAACTCTTTACAGAGTTATCAGAAGGGTTTGTTTTGGATGTCAACACACTTCACAGACTGAGGGGCGCCACAAGCGCCAGGACTGAAAAGTCGTCAAGAAGAACAAATTCATCCATCAGTGTCTTCATTATCTTTTTATCTTTGGCCAACTGGAAAACTGGGTGAAACTTTATTCAGCTTGTCAAAGGAGATTTTAAGCAAAGTACAACTTTATTCACAGTTATGAGCATTTTTATGAGAAGATAGATGACATTAGCTTGGTGTGTGGTGTCAAATAATGGGAGCTTGTTGTGGTAGTTTGTGCGGTTTTGTGTTTTTGTTCCAAATAGGTTTTTATTTGGGGTCTCAAAGTATTAAAACATCTTCAATTCTATCATCTCAATTTTAGTCCTTGAAAAAAAAAAGCTTACATAAACTGAAAGTTTGTCAATGCAGGCCCTTAAATGACCTTTATTTGGGTCTTACATTTCTACATTTGGTCGTCCAGTGCGTCTTCCTTCCACTGGCCTTTTAAGAAAAAGAAGCATTGGAATTGTGTTAGTTATTTACAATCAGGTTGCTTTTTAATGGAAAATGTATACATTTAACAAGGAAGGTGTGGATTGAAATCAGGGGATTACAGCAGGAGATCACAACACATCAATAATACAGAATATACAGGAATAATACAGGATTATTTACATAATAATACAGGAAGTGTCCTTCTGATAGGAAAGGAGGCCAGCATCTCTAGTCAAACAATAGAATTATCAGATTTGGAGGAAATTTGTTTTTATTTACCTTTTTTTAATGGCATGTTGAAAGTTATATAAATTCAACTCAAAAATCAGTTGATTTTTATTATTTGGTTTACAGCAATTAGGGCTGCATGATATTAGAAAATCTCTGGATAGCAATAATTTAAATATTGCGATAATGATATCATATCTTTTTTTCTTTTCTCCCTTTCTAATCTGTACTTCCTGCTCTATGTGACCTTTAGCAATTTTGGCAATGTCATTTGTGTCTGCCATTAAACTTTTGGTGGCGTGAGTCCAACTGGATAAATATTGCATCAGCATGAAAAATACAACTTCAAAACTCTTACAATACATTAGCCAATTATTGCACTCTGGACAGTCCTTTGCGAAGTTAATATTGTGCGCACTGATACTACAATTACGTTATATTCACACTATATCATTCACAGGTTGTCAGATTTGTTTCAGGTCTCTGGCTCCAAAACACGAATCAGTGAGAAACTATATTGGTTGGATTTGTTGTTTTCTTAATGTTTTTTTCATACTAGGACACGGTTTATGGCGCAGTGGTACGGCAGTGCTACAGCATGTACAAGGTGAGGATTTTAGAACCTGCGGTTCAGAGTTTTTCCTGCATCAGAGGCTGCTTCAAAAAAACAATGTTTCCTTAAATCCTGATAATACGCTGGCAGAACTGCTTAGACTTGTTCTCTTGTTCTGTAGCTATTCAACGGCACGTTTGGCAGAGCGATGGAAGCCGGTGGCGTGGAGCTGCTCATTCAGAAGCTTGAAAAGTTCTTCTACAGGGTAACTATCGCTGCCATCCACCCAGGGAGCCGTTGCTAGGTGGATTATTGTGTTGCCTTGTTTTGGACTGTACATATTGTCTTTGGCGTACTGTGTCAGATTAAGTCCAGCGTTGCTTTTATGAAAACTCAGCAGAGCCTGACCGCTGGTGTTTTTAGAAGCCCCAGGATCCTCTCTGAGTGTTTGATCGTCTTTTCCAGTGTAATGGTTCCTGTGTAAACGATGTGTGCAGTCGTGTCTAACTTTTTTTTTTTTACTCCTTACCGACCCGGGTTAGTGGCGTCCTCTTCTCAGCAGCAACGTAACCCCTTGGCTTTACAACTGTGTAGAAAAGTTTAAAAAATTCATTTCTAATCAGTGAACGCCTTAAGCTGATCTGGGCTTCCCTCTCCTCCATGTAACCCAAACACGAAGAGAAAGTAGACGCTGCGGTGTACTGTATCTGAGGTTGAATATCGGCTGAACATCTTATCCCCTCAATGATGCAGGAGCTTCTGCATCACACCGGTCAACAACTTCTTAGTCCGCCCTCTGCACTGCATCGTAAACAAGCACTTGTAAACTAATCCCTCTTTTGTCCTTTTTTAATTTATTTATTTTTTGTCTCTGTATGTTCATGTGCGTTCACCCTGGGCTTCCTAGTATCTGCAGACGCTCCACTTGCAGTCCTGTGACCTGCTGGACGTATTTGGAGGCATCAGCTTCTTCCCGCTGGACAAGATGACCTACCTGAAGATTCAGTCTTTCGTCAACAGAGTGGAGGAGAGCCTCAGTCTGATCAAATACACAGCTTTCCTCTATAATGACCAGCTGATCTGGTACGCACTGTTAAAACTTTGCACTCTTGACCAACTAATCCCCTCTCTTGTCAAAACCGCCAACTCCCAGTGCCTTAAAACAACACTCGCTGCTACCTGCAGTGGTAGAATCCCAACATTAGAGCCGGACAGGCTGAACAAACAGAGGTGGTACTAAACATCAACACTAATCCTCTTTGTGGTTTGCGTGTTAGCAAACAAGTCACACACTGTCAGCCTCCTCCATCAGTATTGAACTACACATCTGTTGGCTTAAGGAATTCCCAGTAAAGGATCTACAGACGGGGGAGGGGTTACTTCATTATTACATAATGTGTTGCTGTCTGCCATGGTCTCCCATTGACCCCTGAGAGTTGGTCGGTTACAAGAGAGAAAGCGTTTTAGTGCCGTTTTGATCACTTTTGAAGGGTTTAAACGTGGTTGTGTGTGCAGGAGCGGGCTGGAGCAGGACGACATGAGGATCCTCTACAAATACCTGACCACGTCGCTGTTTCCCAGGCACTCAGAGCCCGAGGTAGATGAAGCGTAACTGCCGTACAGTGCCTGCTAAGTGTTCGTACCCATCAAGCTATTTCAGCTTTCACAGTTACGATCATAAACTTTAAAATACCCAGCAGAGACGCATCAGGCTGTGAGGATGCTTTTCAGCATGATGTTGTTGCTGGACGATTGTTGGGTAAAAGTTAACCTTAAGTAGGTAAACAACCCTAAATATACAGCCAGAGCTACCATGAGAGAATAGAGATTAAAGAATATTCAAAGTCGATCCACATTACGGGAACAGCTCAAACAATGTGAATATTGTGAAACTCCTATATTATATAAGTTTATTACATAGAGAGTGAAATACTTCAAGCTTTACTGATAATGAAAACCCAGAATTCAATGTCTCAAGAAATTGCAATATTACCTAAGCTCAACAAAAAAACAATCAACAAATGTGTTAATGGTTCAGTGGGTATGAAAAATTCTGCACGGCCCGTTAGTGGACCGCGTCGAGGGATGAAATGATTAGATCAGTTTGGTGGGAATTTCTGGGAGGATGCAGAGAAGAGTCTCTCTTCTCTCTGTGATAAACGAGGCAGAAGTAGGATTAACACTGGATGCTGTTGGTCGGTTCCTGCATGTTTCAGTCCTCCATAAAGATCCTGAACCTTTTAACATAAACTCCATCATGTTCTCTATGGTAACATCATGTTGATTGTGTTTCATATTTTTAAACAAAGCTTTTTTTTTTTTTTGCTTTTTCCTGTCTGTTTTCCCGCTGCAGCTGGCCGGCAGGGACTCTCCTCTCAGGCCTGAGGTCACAGGAAATCTGTTGCATTATGGGAGGTAATTCCTTCTTGTCTTTAATCCTGTCTTCTGCAGAGCTGCAATCTGAAAGAAAGAAAAATCATTTATCTTTGTCATCCATGTGTGTTACAAAGCAAAAGCAAACGCAGGATTCACTAATTCAGTTTGTAAGAAGTTCACATTTTTTCATATAAAGACAGCTTTTTCTTGTGAATTAACGGGTGATAGATTTATTAATAAACTGAGGTGAATTAAAATCATGCTACTTTAGTGGCTTTGGACAATGGATGGGTGCATTATGCTACTTCCAT